>NC_090960.1:12283309-12926213 GCF_040807025.1 Struthio camelus
GAAGCCCAGGGGACTCTCTCCAAATCAGCCCGGGGTACAAGGCAGCCCTGTGGGCCCCGCAGGAAAGCGCCTTTGCTTTGCTTGGATCCCGGTCGCAAAGGCACTAAGCCATGCCTGTTTATCCGATATATTTTACTGTCCTTCCCCAAAAGAGCCTGTTAGAAATTGTCAGCCCGGTTACCACGGCTGGCGGAGGCGGAGGGCTGGGGCGGTAACATAACACTTCTTAAACAAGGCCGGGAAACGGCCTCGCCGCGGGGCTGGCTGCGCCGCGCCGGAGCCGCGCGGCCTCCGCGGAGCGCCTGTGCCAGCCCAGCACCTTCTCGCCCAGCTCAATAGCCGCTCTGTTCCCGCCGCCCAGGCGGCCGCACGCGGCTCCCTGCCTCGCGCCCCGTCCGCTGCCCCGCGGAGCGATCCCAGCCAGCCGCCCGGGCTGCAGCGGTGGCGCGGAGGCTTTCTTGCAGCCGCGGCTCCACCGGGTGTTTCCAGGGCTTTTTGTCCCTTCCCGCAGACAGAAGGACGAGGCCCTGCGGCTCCTGCTGGGGCTGGCTGCCGATCCCCGTTTGTGCCCCGGCAGGAGAACGGCACGGCTGAGGATGTCTCGCGCCCTGCCCACCATCCCGACGGGCGGTCCAGAAGGGCTGCGAGCAGCCTTTCCCACCCTCCCTTGCTGCCCCTGCCCCAAATCCTCCTGCTGCCCTTATTCCCTGAAAGGAGGAGGTACAGCACGGGTCAGTCGCGGGGCTGCTAAGCGAGACGGGGAGGGAAACGACCAAAGGAGAGTGTAATACAGAGCCTCAGTCCTCTTAGCTTGAAGGACAGTTCTGTGACATCTCATTGGAAATAGGTGGGATAGTTTCCTTGACTCAGCGCTAAGCTGACTTGATAATTTGCTCTGTGTGATGCTAAGAAACAACAGGGTGGTTTCGATCGAACGGAAAAGCCAGACACGGTCCTCAGGAGCTGCTCTCCGAGCCAAGGCGATCCAGGGAGCACATGAGAAAAGCTCTTTCCCTGAAACCAGATCCCAATGTCCAGATAAACTCGAGAGCATCTGGATGCTTATCTGACCCGAGAGGCTGAAGCTGGCCCACATCTGTCTCTTAGGGATTTGAACTATATTTTGCTATATCTGAAATTTCTGTGAACATGATTGGGCTTTTCATGAACATATCAAGCATTACATCTGGATGTACAAATAAAATTATGGAAACAAAGCTCTTTTAGGAGTGTAATAGCGTATATGTTCTTTTATCCTCTGTCTCTCTTTTGTATCATAAAATCTCAGGTCTCTTTGCAGACAGGAGATTTTGACAGGACAAAACCCCAGTGGTTATGTATCTATAGCACGTGCAGCAGCTGGACACATCTGTCTGAAAACGAACTAAGCCCAAACTTTCTGGTAAAAGTGTGTGCAGGCCACTTGATTAAGCCAAAGGACTGATTTGCACAGTTTACTCCCTATGAGCTTTTCAGAGAGGTACACAAACATGTTTTGGCCCTGACTGATTAGCCTGGGACTACATGGCTGAAATTATCCTGCCGAGTAGGGCGTTATTGCCTGTTTCAAAGAAAGTAAGAAAATAACTGAAACAAACCTCAAACCTTTCCTTCTCTTTTGAAGCTGAGAGAAATAAAGGTCTGGATTTTGAAAAAAAAAAATCCTCTGTCTCAATACCCAGTACAAAAAGGAACTGCTGAGCTCAAAGTCACTGAAGACAAGATGAGCATCTGCACACGAATAACCCCTGGCAGTGCTGAACAGAGATGCAACTTCCAGCTGCATCTCTGGCTGCCAGAGCATGGGAGAAGAAACCTCCTTCTATACCTCCCTGTTTCGTGTATCCCTTCTGTATGCATCCATGACTAGCTGCTTGTTAGAGACAGGATTTTGGGCTTACTGCAACTTTGCTCTGATCTGGTATGGCTGTTTGGTGATTTTAGGTATTGATACAGAAGTATAGGCGCAGTAGCATAGGTCTAAGTATGTTTCACTTGTCTTCTGAGTTTGCGCTGTTGAATTCCTCTGAATTTTTTGGTATTTTTGGCTACAAAGTGGTTTCTGATTTTTCTGGAAATCAGGATTTTTGTAGAAATTGCCCTAATCGAGAAATTACAGTCTAGCTTAATGAGAGAGCCATTTATGTAAAGCAAGAGCAATTTCTCAGGCATTCACGTGCCTGTATGAGGCAGAACTGGCTGACAGTAACATCTGTGATCCGTGAAAAATACAGATGCCGTGTGGGCTCAGCAGAGTGCAGCAGCTACTATCCATGAGTGCCTTGGTGAGATTTGGTTTGCTGAAATTTTCATTGGTGAGTTATAAAAAACACTTGTAACTCCTGAAAGATTCAGAGAGTTAGGCACAAATGATTCATTTTTCAAAAAAAAAAAAGACTTAGAAAAGATTCTCTCCTTCTTCCTGTTATCCAGTTTCAGACATTTCCCACAGCCAACAAGAGGATGCTGCTGTCACAGCAGCTGCCCCACGACGAGGGTATTTGCAGGACAGAGTTTAGCATAGTCCATAAAATATTGCCCTGCACCATGCATTTGATGCGCCGATGAACCTGGAGACTAGCACAGGAGTGATCTAATCTAAAATGGGCTAAAGGTACCATGAACTTTCTCTGAAGAGAAAGCCTCAATAAACTGTGACAGAAGTAGGTCCTGAAGTACGTAGCTGCGGAGTAGCATCTGGCTGTTCAGTTTTAGGAGCTACAAATGGTTTGAAGAATATTCCTGTACCATATCGCTCCTGGCTGAGTTTGCAAATTGCTGCACAGGGCATCCTCATTGGCCGAGAGTTCAATGCATCGACCTGTTCATTCAACATGGGGATATATTCGGGGTTATGGGCAAAGCCGAGGCTGATGTTTTGCACAGATGGAGCTTTTTCTCAACCAGCAAGCATGATGCCTCCATCCAGAGCATATTGAGTCGTGGCATGTGATGAGCCAGTGATGGCATCAGCGCATGTTGAACTTCACGGCAGCTCCAAGCATTCCTCTGGCACACGTTCTGCAATGCAGATCCCAGCCTGTGCTTTTCCTTTCCATGAGCTCATGCTTCAAACCTCCTCTCCTGCTTTCACCCCCCTAGAAGAGCAAGCAACGCATACCAGAGCTGGGGGTGCCAGGCACAGAGGTGGGAATAGTGATGGGTCAGGCAGTGAGGGGGACTCATCCCAGCCAGCAGGTGGGCCAGCCCTCCTGGCATGGCTTGGGACAGAGAAGGTCAGCTGGATGTGAGTTGGTGGGTCCAGGGCACTGCTGTTTCCAAGCAGCTGCGATTGCTGTTGTATTTTGAGCTCCAAGCCTCCCAAGAAGGCTGCCCATTGCTAACTCACTCTGGAAAACGTTGTCGTGCATCGTGTCTTGGGTCCCCACTTCCCTGCTGTGTGGTTGTCCAAAGAGAGGATCTGTACTTCATGTCTAGGCACAGATTGAAGTCCCGTGCAATATCCCAAATGGGTATCTGATCACAAGTCACACTTGGCTGTTTAATTCAACAATGACAAGAAAAAGATGTACGATTTCTCCATATATAATCTGCCCTGAATTTACCTTGCAGAATCATCCAGCTAACCCCAGGTTTTCCTGCTGAAATAGGTTATTGTGGGGTTAGAGCATTACAGCAACAAAGGGGACGTAGAGCACAACCCCAGGAAAACTGGGACTAACTGCCTAACTAACTGCCTTCTAAAAATTGTCCTGCAACCCCTTCTGGGGAAGAGATCAGCATCTAAAATTTTTGTGGGCCAGGGCAAACAAGGAGCAGCGAGGCCTCATCCAGGGGAGACACTCTGCTTCAGAGAGATAAAAAAAATGACACAGCAAAAGGCACAGGAATGGTTTGCTAAGGAGAAAAATCCCGGAGAGTGCGAGCAATGGGACAGCTCTCGGCGGTTAGCAAGAAAGGTTTGTACTGAGGGGGAACGGAGCAGCAGCCCCAAAGCAGGGATGGCGAGGACTGCTTACTCAGCAACGGCTCCGTTCCTGCAGAGACCCAGGGCAGCTCGGCTCAGGCGTTGCGGAGGAGGACACGGGCGGACTTGCTCACTCGCAGTTTCCTCCTTCCTTGTTTTGACAGCGGATCTGAAATCAGGTCATTGAGATTGCGGCATCCTGGGAAACGAAAGGGACGCTGCACAGGCAGCGAGGTGGGAAGGCGACAGGAAAGTAAGAATACAGCGAGAGGAGACAAGGCATTGTCAAGAGCCTGAAAGAGGAAGATGAGGGATTTAAATACATTGCAGAGGAGCCCATTAGCTGGGCGATGCAGGGAGCTAAGACTGCATTGAGATCCCCAGTTCATTTCAGATAAGAAACATTTTCAGTTGCTGCCAGCTAGCAGTGGAGATTTAAATTCCTTTTTGCACAGCCAGTTGCCTTTCATCAGTCACCCAAACTATCTAATTCTCCTCCATTGCCCAAACCCCAATAATATTCAGAAGAACAAACAAAACCGCTAGGAAGAACAAATCCACCCTATTTTTGGAAGTTCTGGACAAAAGGTCAAACTTTTGTCTCTCTTTCTTCAGCCTTTTTCTTCGCCGTCGAAGGGAAGTGACAGCCTTCAGAGGCAGCAAGCACTCAGCGTCCAGGCAAGAGCCGTGCCAGGTGGACTGTGAAATGACACCGTGGGAGGCCAGTGGCTGTGGGTTCGGAGGAGCAGATTTACTCTCAAAGGGGTCAGCCCGTGATTATTTAGCAGCGCCCAGCCCAACGCAACCCTTTGCTAGACGAGGCAGGCGACATCGCTTTGCTCCCAACCCTGCGCACCCCGCTGATTACCCCACCGCCAAGCGTGAGCCACACGGGCATCCTTTCCCCCGACCAGCCGACCTCGGCACCCCTGCACCAGCGTGACCGGCCACGAGGCACGCAGCGGTTCCCAGCTCCCGGCCGCGGCGGGCAAGCATCGCAGAGCCGGGGAGCGGGTGGTGGCTGCCGCTGGGATTTTCCAGTTCGCCGCTGGAGGTGATGGCTGGGTGTGAGAGCGCAGAGCCCGGAAACAGGCTGCGGGGTGAGGAGGACAGCGCGGCTGCTCCTCCATCCTCCGGCCCCCTGTGAAAGGGCAGAGGGCAAGATTTCCAGGCTCTGTTTTTTCGGCCTCACTCCTGAGCCAGCGCTGGGCAGGACGAGATAAGCTCATCTCCAGGAAATCTGAGTCACTCCTGGCTATTAGGTGGGATGGGAGCGATTTAAAAGCATTTGTCTCAATGAGCACTTCAAACCACCCCAGCAGCTCTCCTTGTGCAGAGCAAAACAACCTCCTGTTTTGCCAAGAGACAGGGGAAGTCAAGGGCCATTTTTCCTGTCTGGGATGGATGTGGGATGTGGGAAACAAGCAGCCTCTCTGGATGATTTCCTCCCCTTCTTCTTGTACTGCCTCATTCCCTCCCAGTGTGAGGCTGGGGTCAGACCCACCTACCTGCTCCTGGCCAGACGTTATTCTTATGGGAGGAAGGTGCTGGTCCAGGACTAGTCACCCCATCCTGGTGGCATTGGCTCCAAAGGGTGGGCACAGGAGAAGATTCGGAGACTTTAGCAAGGCTCCTGATGCTCTGAAGGAAATGTCACGGGCAGCTGTGGAGAAGCTGTTGTGGGATGGAGCTGTTGCCCACCTTCCTGAAGCCTGGGGGACACCCAGAATGATTCCCTCAGAAATTCAGCACTTAAACTTGGCGGTGATTAAACATCACAGGTAACAAAATCCTCACTTGCGATGATGGTCAGCATGGCATGACCATGCATGGACATGGAATGACCATGTATAACGCTGGCATTGCTGTGCACCCATGGTCATATCAATATATTGTCTCCTGCCTTGTGCTTCAGGGCAAAGCCCTTGGGGCTGAGCCGTTCTTTGGCCCCATGGCTGTACAGCACCTCACATAAGGACTCCAGCTTGGTGTATTCACTGCCAATTCAACCCAACCAGGCAGCGCTAACTTCCTCACTGTGCAACTATGCAAACTGCCAGGTTTTCCCAAAAGGAGGCCACCGCTGGGAGCGGAGTCAGGACCTTTCTTGGAAAGTCGTGACATGCCCTAACTTATCAGCATCCTGGGGGTGGGCTCGCATTCATGGAAAGCAGAGGCACACCCACAAGGAAGCACACAGCTCACCTCCTCCTCGAGAAGCTTCTCTCTGATGTCACGCTGGCTTTTGACACAGCTGCCTGAATTGCCTGTCCCAAGACACAAAACTAAAACTCTTTGGAAAGCTCTTTTAACACAGCAAAATTGGGACTTTCAATGTGAGTCGAAAGGTAGGTGTCTATCTGGCAGGTGTGAGAGCTCAGGCCCACGGTGAAGATGTCTGCTCCCAAGCCAGCTGGCCACCTGGCCAGCCCCCATTTTGAGACAGCAGAGAGAAACAGGCTCTTCTGGATGTGGTTTGTCTTGTTCTGATGTGGACATCTAAAATGGACCAGCATATGGGACTGGAGTGCCGTGACTCTTCAGGATTCAGGTGTGTGTGAGTAGGCGCGTCCAGAGAGCTGGCTCGCATGTGGTCCGGATGGCAAAATTAGGTGGGCTAGACTTCACTCTTAAGTGACTAAAATGTAAATCAGTTAACTGAAACTGGTCACTGGCTGGCACTGACTGAACGCTGTTCAACTACCAAACAGTATATGTAATAAATTGCACATCTTAGTGACCAGCCCACATTTTGATAGCTTTGTATTTGTTTCTTATATTTTAAATTCTCATCAGCTATCACGATAGTTATTATTTCCCTCCTGCAGCTGCCATGTCCTGCAGATATACACCTATTTGCATGGGAGACTTCAGCCCTTCAATTGTGCTCTTTTGCTTTTGGTTTTTCCTTGAAGAAATGGGACATAATCCCAAGACATGTCTTTGCAGGGCTCGGCAGCTGTTCACTGGACACAGTTTAGGATTGCTAAATCATGTTTAAGGAAAATAGAACACAGTCATCCTGACACACATACTTAGTGTCTCACAGGGCTGCAACCACCAGCCAATATTTTGCTTTTTACTCAGAACGACACAGGAAAAACAGAATGTCTCACCTCCGACCTTGGAAAGGTCATACAGATGGCTTCCAGGCCCAGCAAAGTTTTAGGACATGGGATAATTCCCATGCTTATTAACTCTGCTGCTTCCTCTTGTATAACTACAAGTCATTCACAGCTGTAAGTTAGAGGTCCTGCATGCTCAAGCCACAAGAGTAGAGCTGGAGAGCTTTGCCAGGAAAGGTCCGAGCTGGAATTTCCTTTGAATACATATTTAGACTACAAGAGACCTGGAGCACAGAGTTCATATCTGGATTTGAGCGTCCTTGAGGATGTGCAGAAGGCAGAGGCCAGCCGTGCTAGCCTGGGAGCGCCCACGAGCCAGGGCAGCGGGGACAAACAGCAACACTGTGCCCCAGGCCCTTCCGCTCCCACCTGGCGCAGGCTCCCCACTGTTTGCAGAGCATGAGCCCCGTCCCTGAACTCATGAGCTGGGCTTGAATTCTGAACCGGGATATATTCAAGCCGAGATGGTTAGGCTTGTCTTTGGAGAGTGCAGAGGCACTGTGTTCGCCCTGTCGGGATGCCCTTTCCACTGATGGTGCCGGCAGGGATGGTGAGCCCTGCTGCACAACACCCTCAAACTGAAGTCAAGGACAGGCACACTCCAGAGAAACAGGGTCTTCAGCTTTCACTGGGAGCATCGCACTGAAAGAGGCCTTATGGCTGGATAAAGCCTCTCTCTTGCATCCAAATTGCTTTGCGCCTTGCAGGAGCCTGTGGGTAAAGGCTTCATTATACCGTGTCCAGGAATCACCTGAAAGCTCCATGGAGTTTGGCCACAAAATTCCTCCCACCTGACAACATGCAGCAGCTAAGCAGGCGAGGGACAGAGCAAAGGTCATTTTAAGATGAAAAAACTGCCTGATGAGAATGGCCCAAACCTCCATCCTGGCTTGCAGGGCTTACAAAAAATGGCAGCTTGCTCAGCCTGGCTTGCGCTGAGCTCATCCTCCCCAACTGGAGGCTCCCAGACCTCCCCAAGGATCTGCCGGCAGGCCCGGGTCAAGACCTTGCCTTTGGTTCAAGAATTTAGAGCAGCCACGCTAAAGCCAGCAGAGACGAGCTGAAAATAACTGTGCTGCCGTGGAAGATGCGGGTGTATACGTGTGTGTGTGCACGTGTGTGTGTAGCTTGATACAAGGGGTACGTGTTGGATGTGGTGTACATACCCTGTACCCCCATGGGTATCTGCATGATGATGGTTTTTGGTGTTTGTGAGTCTGTACATGGCTGATGCCAGGCAGCAGCCCGTGCAGCCAGTGCTGTGCATGTTCCTCCCAGTTACGCTGTGTCCCTCCCTGTGTGTTTGCAAGCCTCCCTGTTCCCAGCGCATCTTTCTCTAGATCCAACAGCAGCCAGGGCTCCACCAGGAAGGGCCAAAACGTGGGTGTGGATGGGGACGAGCGTGGAGCGCACCCACAGGTGCACCCTTACTTTTCTTCTCTGAGGTCTTCACATGGCAAAGGAACATTAGAAAGCAAGGAAATTATCGTTTCCAAAGAAATTTGCCTTACCTCAGCCCGGTCTAAGGAGGTCAAGGTGGAGACAGACAACTACGGCCAAGCTCCAAACAGTCTCCATGGCCCCGAGCGCTTGCTTGAATCAGTCACATTTCTACTTTTTTCTGACTAGTCACTCACCGCCTGGATTTTTGCACAAATATTTGGAGGGTGAGTGTTCCTCCTGCAAATGGCCATATTTGCTTGCAGACTTGGATGCAGATGTAGAATCCTCTTTTAGTCGTTTTGACTCTCATTTTCAGTCGACTTTCTTATTTGAGCTGTTCTTTTTTATAATATGCTTAATACAAAATGATTAAGCAAAGGAAGGGTGCTCCCTAAGCATGCAAGCTTGTTTTACCTAGAAGCAGAGGCTCATACTTCAGGTAGATGAGTTTTATGCTTTAGATACTTCTTTTAACTTCAAAGGCTCAATAAGATGGTATCTTTGGCTTTTCCATGGGGCTCTGATTTATCTATATGAAAGGATCTCGTTCAGTTTAGGTCAAAAAAGTGGTATAAGTGGCCACTGCACTATTCCCACCCGAAGGGCTGTTCAGGCTGTGAACTAAATATGCCTAATGTTGACCTGCAAGTCTGTAGGGAAGGCAGTCAGGTAGGACACATCTGAGCTCTCTAGCGATCATCCATTTTAGAGAAAAAAGCCCTCTGTGCCCTGATCCTTGTCATGTCATAAAGTCATTTATTTTCCAACAAGAGGAATAACCTAGGGAAATACAGTCTGAATTTTGAGCATAGATGCAAGACAATAGTGCAAAGAAAATTCTGCAAACTATAATCCTTGCAGGCCTCCTTTCTCCTCTCCTCGACACGTTCAAGTTATGGTCCAGATCCAAATGTTTCTGATTGGACCTGTTTGTAAAACGGCACATCAAAACAAAAACTCTGCTCATGTCCATTTGGATTTAAGGAAAGTCTGGTCAGCTGGAGTCAGCTGGTCATGACTCCTTCCTCTTGGATCCATCACTTGATGACTAGTCCAAGAGTCCAGACGGTTCTTCAGGGCAATGAAGGGCATTGATCTCAGCAGAGATTCATGGCGATGTAAGTCTATAAACTGATTCTTGATCTAGCATTGGGACTTCTGAAGGAAAAGGGTCCGGTGCCCTTCTCCAGCCACCCTAACTCCATGCCAACAAGTGCATCTACCTAGCTCAGAGATTGCAGTTCTTTTCCCGGTTACTCCTCATGGTTCCCACGTGACTCTAGCCCCTTACCCACAGAGTCCATTTAACGTCCGCCCAGCTATTCAATTTCTCCAATGCTTGACAAGGCCAGTGAGTTGTGAGGACAGATGGCAAGCTACGTACAGCGCTGACATAAACTGAGTGGATAGCTCGCAAAACCTCGCACAGCTAATGGAAGAGGCACCCACACTAGCAGAGGACACCCTCAGCTTGGGGCTGAAGCCTAAGAATTCAGACGGGGAGGATGGGTTCGGAACCCAGTTACCATACCGGTGGGAGGAGGACAGGATGCTGCTAGTTTTGTGAATTCTGGTATCAGCAGCTATCCACACGCTGTGGTGGCAAGAAGCCACAGGGAGAGAAAAACATTTCTTTTTGCTGCTTTTAGAAAAAGTTTAAAATCCCAAAGCCTACCAAGTCTGACCACTACATTACACATAGACAAACATACAGGTGGCTCCATGCCTGAAGAGAAGATCTGAGTGAGAAAGAGAGAGGAGCAGCCACAAGACACATATTAGTCACATTTTTTTGTTGTGCTGGCAGAAGATGGGAATGATATGCAAATCTGAATGAAACAGGGACACCAGATGTTTGAGGCTGCGCAGTATAAAATGTGGTCACAGCTAAGAGAAATGAAATCTGATTCCTAGGTAACAGGAGAGTTGTTTTGTAGATATCCTAGAATCACGTAAGAGTACTTCATGGCCTTATGGGAGCAAGGAGAGAGGAAAACAGTTAAAAGTAATGACAAGTCCTGTTGATATATCTGAAGCCAGAAACTTTGACGTTGCCAAAAATTACACTGGGGATGTTTGTACTTGAGGTCTCTCAGTGAAAAGACCACCCGAGGAGAGGGCGTTGAATCGTTCGCCTTGAGCGAGAAGGATAAGGCATCATTGCAAACCGAGTCAGGATGGATTTGAAAAGTTCATTTATAGGAAGTGGTTGCACAAGGGGGATACACAGGGCTGAAGGGGCAAAGGGTGATGGATTTGAAAACACGGCTCTACTTCTGGTAGATGGGTGGGTGTCAGAGGACTGAAACGTCACCAAGCAGGTGACAACTATTCCCTGCTCACCACCAAAACCAGATCAGGTGCAGCCAGTGGGAGACTCAGGAACGCCTCAAGGGAGCCAAGCAAGAGCTCCATGTCCCCGGATTCAGGGATGTGCTGAGAAAGGGCACATTGGTCTCATGGTTGTCAGCTGAGGAAGGCCACTGAGCTGGGCCAGAGCTGCTGCCCATCTCCAACGCCTGCTGGGGAGATGGGCTGTGGGGTGGGCTGTACACCTGCGGTACAAGGCAGGTGTCCTGTGGCTCAGCCCAAGAGCTTCCTTTTTTTGAGGGACCTGGAGATGTTAGTCTGGAGTGTGCTGGTTTGCACAATGGTGGCCAACTTTGTTGGAAATTACCTATGACAATGCTAGAAAGGCATCCTGCAGCCTGGGCTGCTCCGGGCGTTTACTGCAGAACTAGGATCAAAATGCTGCTGTTTCTTAACCCCTTACACTCACAGCAACGACAAGAATAAAAACATCAAATATTTTGCTGCCTAGTCCCAAATACCTTTTCCTTCGGGCCAGAGAATGAGCAGAGCTTTGCAGCAGATGGAGCAAGTCCACGACAGAGTTTCATCTTGCTGTTTCTGCTTTCCTGGGCTCAGAGGGTGACATGTGCTGCTCTGGCTCTTCGTTACCCCTCACCACCACCCCTTCCTGCCCCCACAGCCATGTGTTCATGGATCATGGGATCGCCTTCCCCATCTCCTGCCGTGTAAAGTAAAGCTGGACCTGCTGCGGTTTGATCTCTTTTGTATTGTACTGAGGCAGGGCAAGTCCACCTAACAACGTTGCTGCATCTTCCCTGACTGGGGGCTGGGACCCAGCAGCCACTGGAGCCACGTTGTTTGTGCTGTCCCTCCATGTCCCATCATCCCAAAATGTCATCATTTTAAAAGCAAGGAAAGCATTTAGCTGCTGCTTCAAAGCACTAAAGACAGGTAGTCTAGTCCAGAAGCTGCAGGTATGATTTTTCTCATGGCATTCAGTAATTTAACCTAGCAACTCCCACCAAAATTGGTGACAAAATGCCCTTCTGGTTTATGTGGGGGCCAAGCTAAGCCAAGAGGGAGTCCTTTTGAAAATCCTGCCCCTTGTGCTGGGTGCAACACTGCTCCAGGGCTGCCTGCAGGAAGGACACGTGTGCCATGAGCACCCACGCTGGGAGCTACCTGACTTGGGGCAGTGGGAGCCCGGCGCTACTGCAGGAGGGATGGAGCTGCAATAGCTTTCTGGAGCAGTAAAGACTCCAAAGGTGACACAGACCACTAAACACCAGCCGGTGGCAGAGGCTCTGCGTTAGCTGGGTAGCCCTGCTCAGCTTTAGGGCACCCAGATTCAAAACCCAGCTGAGAAGGGGACTTGGCAAGATGCTCACAAATAAGACGGGCCCATGATCCTGAGCTAATGAACAAGAGGCTCTGCTTCAAGCTAACGAACCAACGCGTGGAGCTGGGGCCACTGCACATCGGCGGACACCCTGTAAGCGGCATTATCTGGTATTGCTGCCCCGGCCACGGCCTCGCACAGGGAGGGGCCAACGCCGAGCAGGGGCGCGTGGAGCCCGTCGGGCAGAGCTGCGAGCACGTTTCGCACAAAAAGCCACCAGTTTCCAAACGCTGCTGCTGATGCAGCCGCTCTTCAGCGTGCTCCTCCCAGGAAACAGCCAGCCAGGCCCTTGGGAGCAGCCGGGGCCGCGGGACACACCAGGTCCCACGCCAGCTGGGCGCTGAGCTCTCCCAGCCAGCGCCGATCAGCGGCAGTGCTGGACGCAGGGCGAAACTGCTTCCTAAGAAGCATTGATTTCAACCGGAGTTTGTCCGTGAGGCCGGAAGCCTCAAACTAAAGGTGACGGACGAGATGCACGGACGAGCCTGTCCCATGCACCCTGCTGGGAAGAAGTTTGCTTCTTACTTATTTTATCCAGCTCAAGCGGTTGCTCACACCGCCCTGCAGCATCACAGCAGGGAAATCATGTTCCTCTTATGTCCCTGCTCGGCCGCGAAAAACGCGGCGGGAGCGGTGGGGGGAAGAAGAGGTGGTTACGGCCGTTGCCTCCCTCGCTGTCACCCCCTCCGCGGCGCCGCGGGGCAGGCGGCCGCCCCGGCCCGGCCAAGCGTGCGCCCTTCCCACCGCGTCCCCGCGCGCTGAGACCCCGCGGCCAGCCCTCGCGCCGGGCGCGCCGGCCTCAGCTTGGCGGCTCGCTCTCGGCGCTTTTCGCATGGCGGAGTTGACTCTCGGAGGCGTTTCGAACGGCCAGAAAACTGTCTTTGCTCCAATTATTTGCGCCTTCTCACTCGCAGGGGGATTTAAGAGAGAGAGAGAGAGAGGGAAAAAAAGAAAGGCATAAGAGCTCCCTCTGCCGCTCCAAGGGTTTCGATGAAGAGGGAGCGACTGCGCCCGCCGCCGAGCCCGCCTGGGCTGCAGGAGCCCCGAGGCAGGACCTGCCGCCCGGCGCTGCTCTGGCCACTTGCTTAAGCTGCCCCGAAAGACAGCGGTCGCGGGGAATAGAGGGTTTTTCCCAGGGAATATTCAGCAGGTGCCTAAATAAAAGGCGGGAGAAGCAGCCCCTCGCGGGCTGCCGCTTCTCCGGCGTGACAGGGGTGCAGCAAACCCGCAGCCTGAGGGAAACGCGGGCTGCGGGTCCTGCCGGTCCCGGCTGTGCTGCCGAGTTGCCCTTCACGGCAGCTGGGAGCAGCAGGGATTCGGGCATCCCGCTCGCAGTGGCAGAGAGCTCTTTGGGGGATTATCCCCACCACGGTTTGCAGATACGGGGCCACCATGTCGCCAGTGCGACTACACGGAGACGGCTCAGCCGGACCCGCTTGCGTGCCCACGCCAGCCCCAGCTCCCCGCCGCAGCCCACGTAAAACAATCCGGTTTCTTATCTGAGGCCCAGCGTGGGATTCAAGCAAAGCCCCAATTCCCTGCTCTCTTAGCTCCAGCTCTGGGCTTCGAATCTAAATTAAGCCAAACTTCTGGGCGCGACCCTGCAGCCTAGCACACGACATCTAGGGCGGACGTGCCAAAGAGCTGTGAAAAAAGGGGGATTTACTTTTTTCCCCTCTCCTGAAGAGCGTTTCGGTGAAGTCTGCGAGGTTTTGGGTCAGGACCTCTGCCGTCAGGTGGGTTGGCACAGCATCCAGCCCCGTGAGCTCTGTGGCCCTGACCGGCGCCCCAACAGAAAAAAAAAAAATATCCAACAACAAAGACAGGCTACTGGCACTTAAGAAGATTATATGGAGTTTTAAAACTTATGACTTGAGGGAAAAACAACAAGTGTGGAAGATCACGCAGGTCAAGAGGATATATCTGCCAGGGCAGAAGTCATACAAAGTCAAAAAAGGGCAGGCCTAAACGTCAGTAAACTTTCAGAGGAAAGCGTGAGTAAGTCTCAGCAACTGCAGTCTCCTTTAATCTGGAAACATTAGCAGTAGGCAAGAACAAATGGGTATGTCCTTTAGTGGAAAAACTAAGTGACTCATTTAGTCCACTGGTTACTATGGAGCTGTTTACACATTTCTTTGTGATTGAAAAAAATCCGAAGAACTCGCTGCAAACGAACTAAATAGGAGGAGATTTGAGCAAGCTGGCAACACAAATAGTAGTAACTCACCAGGTCAAGGAGGTTTCACTCAGTTCGGGCCACTCAGCTATCAGCCCACTGAGCTGCTAACGCTAAAATAAACCTACCTCTTATCTTAGGGTCAGATGGGCAGAAGGTGGGAAATGTGATATGGTTTCTTTTTTTAAAAAAAAAAAATTTGGGAGGAATATGAGGAACGTCAGATCACAAAATCCAACTTCTGTAGTGATCAAATTGCTTGAATATCTAAAGACTGGGATTCACAGAGGTAAGAAATAACTGGGGAGCATCAACGTAGTTTTGGCAGAGGGAAGTCCTACCTGACAAATGCTGAAGCTCTTTGAAGGGGGAGCAAGCAGCTGGTGGAAGGATTCGAAACAAAGAACGGGGGGAAAAATGCCAGTTTTCGTACCGGCGGAAGGTCACCAACGGGGTTCCCCGGGCACACGTCATTGCTATATGGGATTCATCACCATGGGCTGTTTTGGATGCCAAACAATTCTGAGACATGTATAGCTATTAAACACGGTAATGCAGACACAATCTTCGGTTCAAGAGATCCCTTTGCCACAGATTGCCTGAATTTAAGTAGCTGCAAGATGGGGAATAGCAACAGAAACTACTAGTTTCTATTTTGTACAGGGGCTCATCACATACAGGTATCAAGGAGCTTTTCAGGGATGAGGCTGTTGCAATCCGTTTTATAGCTGGACACTAGAGCACAGAGAGGTTACAGTCTGGATTTGCAGCTGCTCAGCACTGCTGCAGCTCAGCCCAGCCAAAGATCCCAGGCAGCGCTCCTGTATTTTACCCATTTCTTCTTGCTGATCCCCCAAACAGACTTTTTGAACCCCTGCAGTGCTAGCATTGCTGCTTTGCCTTTCTCCCTTCCCTTTCCCTTTATAGGCTGTGCCCTCCCTCCACGCAGACCCCTGCAGATCTGCAGCAGCAGATATCGATTGAAGGCAGTGCAGAACAGGCCTAGCAGAGACCCTACTCTTTCATCTCACCAGCCGCTCATTAAAAATTGAAATCCCAAGCCTGCAGGACTCTTTCCTACAGAGACACACCACAGCTCATTCCATGCTGCAAACGCTGGGCACCAAGAGGAGGCTGGCGCTGGTGGCAGGAAGGGTTGGGGGGTGTTTCAGCCCTAGGCTTATTGCTGTCCTTTACAATGGGCTTCAGCAATACAGTAAACCCAGCTGGGGCTCTTTGTACCAGCTCAGAAATGACAGAGCCAAGGGGCGCAGAGCTCCAGCTTAATAAGTTGGGGGATCCAGGGCTGCCTTGATCTGTCATCACTGGGGAGATGCAGCCTTTCAGCTATGGAAAATGTCCTGCCTTCTCTGGTGTTCCCCGTCCCTCCCTGGGGCCGGCTCCTGCCCCGTGCTGTGAGGTGCCCGCTTGCTTTCTCCAGCCGCTCTGTTTCCCATCCAGGACATTACACAAGATGCATTTGCTGTTCTCAGCCTAGGATCATTTGCATTAGTTGTGCACTTCGTTAGCCACCTTAAGAAATGAGGGGAAGACCTCTGCCAGCCTTTCTGAGTATCGTCAGACAACATACGCACCCTTGCGCTGCTTATCCCAGGAAAATTCCAGACCCAGAGCTGGGCTGAGCCCAAAACTAAGTAAATACATTAAAAATAGTGTCCCAGCCCCTGGCTTGCTTGGTCCTTCTCACACTGGCTTGCTTTCCTTGGACAGCATCAAAGTATCCTCTGGTGCCTGCAGAGTATTTGAATCATCCTCGGCCTTGCTGAGCTGAGCAAAGCTCCTTCAGAAGAAACAAAGATACTGAGAAAATCTAGGAATTCCCAGTTTTCCCAGATCCCAAATCTCCTGGGATCTAACTACTTGATAGTTTTTTTTATAAAGGTCCTCCTGGACCTTCAGTCACAGTGGACCTTTATGCCGACAAAACCTGTGACTTTGCTGAGCTATGCAGCCCAGCAGCAGAGACCTGGGCTGGCCCCACGGCCGCCACGGAGGCACAGGCCACACACGCCGCTATTTGGCCCATCTGTGCCACAGGGCAATGTCCAAGATGGCTGCAGCCTCCAGCTGTACAAGATCTGCTGAGGACAACCAGTGGGACAGGGCAGGGAACGGTGGCCCTTTCTGGAAGGTGCAAGCTGAAATTCAGAATCACTTCTGCAGAGGATGAGCCAATTAGCTGAGGAAGCACTCCCTGTCCCAATCCCCATCCTCAGGGATGCTACTTCTTCTTGGCCCTGTACCGTGAGCTGGTGACTTTTGAGAGGAGAATCTTCAGTGAGCTGCTCCAGCAGGATC
This sequence comes from Struthio camelus, assembly GCF_040807025.1. Classification (NCBI taxonomy): domain Eukaryota; kingdom Metazoa; phylum Chordata; class Aves; order Struthioniformes; family Struthionidae; genus Struthio; species Struthio camelus. The sequence goes on from NC_090960.1 coordinate 12,300,013, forward strand.
CCGACAGCAATTTGAGTCCATCCAGGGATATTTTAAAACCCAGCATCAAACACAAAACCCAGAGCCTCTCTGCTAAATAAAGAGGTGGACTGGGAACATCTCTGGTCTTCCCTTCCCATACCAGATGGGCACCAGATTGAATTAGCAAGAGGCAGGTTCAACACAAACAAGTTGCGCAACATCTTCACGTGGACAGCATTAATCTGTGGAGCTCTCTGCCACAGGACACTGTGGATGCTAAAACGTTGCATGGGCTCAGAAAGGAATTGGTCAAATTAACGGAAGCAAAATCCATCAAGTGACATAAATACAACGAGCCACAAATCGGTGGAGGTGCAAAGAGTATTCCTGGGAAACATGACTGTTTGCCATTCTCATACAGCCTTTGCAAGGCGCATGGAATTAGCTACCGCTTGAGACAGTCGTGGGCTTGATGGGTTAAGCCTGATGCAGAGAGCCAGCTTCAAGAAACAGTTGCAGGCGCACGTGCCTGCTACGAACAGAGGAAGAGGCTGTCCTCATGACAACACCTAAAGGCCATCCCTTCCCCCGTCCCTGAGAAACAGGAATGAAATTCATGCAATTGATTGCTCCAGTCTGCGGTCTAGTAGCAGAAACCAGCTCAGCATGACCTTGTTGCTAACTGCTCTAAGCCACATTCTGGCATTGCAGACGAGATGGAGGAACCAGAATCGCGTTCAGCGTGACTGTTTGCTTTCAGCGCAGACGGGCAGATAATGATGGACCCATTGGCCCCTCTGTGATATAAAAAAAAGCTGCTGTCTGTCAAATAGGAATAGCATTTCCTTTCTCTCTGCCCTTCACCTGTCTTATCAGGCTGGTGTGGAAGCTCTTGGGAGAGGATCTGCCCCTCTGGGCTCTTGGCACCATGCAGCCCCAAATCAGAGTGGAGACATAGCTTGTCCCACGCCAGCCCTTTCAGATGCTGAGCCACAGAGCTGCATTGCTCCTCCACATGAAATCACTCTGGGTTTGCAGGGTGGGAGGGGATGACGGTCTGCAGGAAGATGGGACGCCTGCTCCCAAATTTGGGCTGTTTGCATGGAAAGGGAGGAGGGAAGCTAGAAATTCCTTCCTGCCAGGAGCCCTGCAAGCAGCGCTGGGCCCCAGCCAGAATCCAGCCCGATCACCCATGGCTCCGCTCCCTTTGGTCTCCCCAAAGGTCATTCTTGCTTAGTCACTGTGGCTTTTTGTTTAGGAAATACCAATCGGGATGTCCTGCCCTGTGGAAGGGGGGGCAACCACAGCCTCTGCCAAGTGACTGTAATAGACCTTTCCCTGCGGCTCTCCAGGACCAGGAAGCCTGCAAGAGACTCATGGAGCAAAACACAGGCTCCAAGCGCACAGTGCCCTGGGCGATGCTGGCCAGCCCAGGAGAGCGCAGTCAGCAGCACTGTCGCCAAGTCGGTCTGCCAGAAGGAAGGTACAAAGCTCTCACTTCAGGTGACCTGAAGCAGGTCAACATGAACCAAGGCTGGCATGCGTCAGCAGCAGGAAGCATCAGCAGGGACCAGGTCCCCGCTGTGTCCTTCAGTACAAAGCTGCAGAGAAGCAAGTTGCCTGCAAAGTTCTCCCTGGTCAAGGCACTGAGCTCAGTGTGCTGGCTCTGCTCCTGGCAACCACATGGAGGTGGCCAGGAGAAATGGAGCAGCTCACAGGTGCACAGCTCTGGGACTCAATGGATGTATCAGGCTTCCAACATGCCAAAGCAGACAGAAAAAGTACCCCAGGGCGCATTCTGTCCCCAGCTCTGCTAGCAAGCTTCCCAGCTGGCCCAAGACACTATGTTCCACAGACTCAAAACGGCTCTGTCTGTAAAGCGAGAATCATTTCAACCCCACCTTTCAGCTGTGCTTGCAGTCTGAGGCGCGCTTTGTTATTTCAGCACAAATAGCATTTTTATTATTGTTGCTCCTGGAGTATTTCTATTTTGGTAAACCCCAAAAATTCAGCCACGCCTCAGCCCTGGAGGTCTTAGGCGGGGCCACCGTTACATAGCTAATGCTCGAGAAACTGGCTTAGCGTGGGTTCCCGAGGCTTGTGTAAAGAAGCACATTCAGAGAATTTCCCCATTCTGCTGCAACTCCCATTTCCTGTTTCACAGGAAACTCCAGCAGACAGCAAATAAACTTCAAAGACTATCACACCCAAACGGAGAAACGATAAGGAACTTGGTTCTGATCCATGCTGCAGTCAAATGTGATAAAATTCCAGCTTCTCATAAGCCAGAAAACTGGATGTTTGCCAAGAAGCTAAAAATAAGTCAGAGCGCGCTATATTTAAAGGTATGTACTAATAAATGTTCCTGTCCTTGATGAACTAAACTGCAGTTTCCAGAAAAGCACTCGCTATTTTCCAGGAGCGGTTTGGAGGAAGCTCTGGCAACAGCAGAACAAAGGTGAAGTCCACAGCTTTCAACACATTTTAGAACAACTACCTCGTGGCTGCAGCTGTGCCAGTGCTGTCCCTCCAATATCAACGGGAAACTGGGGACTTGTTTGACAGGAGCAGAAAGGATTTCTGTTTCATCAGGCAGGACGGGCCAGAGCCTGTGCTCGTGCGTCCCCACGTGGCTGTCAGCACTTTCACTTCTGTGACTTACTGAATTTTGCCTGTTTTCATTCATTCATCAGAAACAAAATTAGCCCTTTCACATAGAGCGGGGATTAGAAGTTCCAGCCACTTGGTGGCATGAGCGTTTACGGTTGCACGCTGCCGCCCACCAGCACTGAGGGAGGGAGCTGGGCAGAGGGGTCCTCTGAGCATCCAGCCACTCATGTCTTTGCACTCAAAAGCAGCATCTTAGGCACCCAAAGTATTTTAAAGTAGGAGCATGAAGTGGTAGAGTAAGAATCAAACTAGAATTAAAGACTGAACTAACCCGTCAAATATTTGGCTGGAACAGTGACAATTACTTCATGTGGGTATAATAATGACTCCAGCATGCTTATGAGCCAAGTGTTTATACAGGCAGGACTGTCCAAGACCCTTGGGTGAAAGCAACTGTGCCAGAGCTCATTATTAGCACTGTTTCACTCGACAAGTAATCTGTTAAACTACGTTACAGCAGCACTGCCTGTAAACAGAGCACAGCCATGAATTATAGAAAGGACACCTGATCCGGTTAAACAAAGCCTTACTTTAATTTCATTTATAAATATATATTTACAAAGAGAAGGTATCAATCCAAAGAGTTAAACAAATGTACAGCTCCCAAGTATTGCTACATTACAGGGAGAAAAATATCATTAATACAGTCCCACAATTTACAATATCCATTATTCAAAAAGAAACCACTTTCTTAATTTAAAACACCTCATCAGAAGTTTATAATCTCCCCCGATGTAAAAGCATAATCTGCCTTAAACAGAACTACACGACAAGAAGGAACCGACCCCTTTCATAACAGTTTTTCACACAAAACGCATCACTTTCTTGCAGCTACATGAACATTGTAACCTCAAATTTCATGATCGTACGAAAGACACTTTCCCAGCCCAAAGACTGCTTGGAGAGCACAGCTTGAGGAAAGCATATTGCATGGATTCAAGAAATGTAAACTTCTTGCAAAGTCAACATGCTAATGCCAGGTTTTTAGATAACTTCCTAAGTGGGTTATCTAAAACATTCCCCTGCTCACTTAACAGTGACAAGTAAAGGCCTTGCGTTCTGATTCAACTCTGGTTTAAATGGTTAACCCCAAATCAACTGCACTTTAAGAGCCAGTGAGCCCAACTAAATTCTCTGCATGTGTAATGCAGTGTATTGAGACCCTGTCAGCCACGTTCCCTGCTATCCTGTGCTGAGGACCTGGCAGAGGACACGACAGATAACACTACACCACACCTTCATGGCAAACTTGGAAATAAGTACTTGGGCACCAACTGCATTATTATTATACAGCCTCAATACGATGCCAGATGGCATCATCTTCACAGCGTTAGTCAGACAGCAACCGCTCACAGAATCACTCTGCCTCTGAACTTGTATGTGCAATTTTCCTCATAACCTGGTTTCACTCTCACTGTAGTCTCCATTCACAGGCCTAAGAGAAAAGAGGTGTTTTACATAACGTCCAAGGGTTTAATCACGGTCTTGGTGAGATGTTACTAAGACCTCCAAAAATACTTTGGATAAAAGACCAGAGCTGCACAGAAAACACTTTTGCAGTTTTTCCACTAGACCTCAGCAATCCTCCTACTACAGCCAACAGCAGCATTTCCTTGAAATTCAGAGGCCCCACCTCAACAAGCTCAGTGTCACCCAAATCACAGAATGAGAGAAAGATAGAGATCCAAGGAAGAGGGGTCAGAACATTGTAATAGAAGTAGCAATTGCCTCCAAGAACAAACTACAGGTAACTGCACAGCTGAAACTATTTGAGGTACCAACTGCTGGAGGTTCTCAGGTAACAGAAGGCTCAGCTCGTGCACGGCTTTTCTGAAGGACACTCAGCATTTCTGTCTTAATTCATCCACTACTTATAAACCCTGCGTGGGAGCCAACTAGGATGACTATTAATTTAAAGTTTAGGCAAATTAATTCAAATCCAACTAAAGAAAGAACTTGGAAACACAAACGGCTAGAGAAAAATTGAATGCAAGCTGCTATGAGTGTTAACCCGAAGTCTTGCAGAATTTATTTACTTCTTTTAATTCACACACTGTTTATGCAGCTCCCAAATCTCGTGGTCAAAGTAGCGTTCTCCGAGTTCACTACTGTAAATTCAGTCTGGCTTAAGTCTTCTGCCATCCTCAAGATGCTGTTTGGTCATCTTTAGCCACAGTCTGCAGAAGAAAAGAAGAGCACATCACAGAAAAACTATTTGAATCACTGTCAGGATTCTGGGGGGACACAATCGCTTCTACCAGGCACTGACGCTGGTCTAGGCCCTAGGTTAACCACTACAGTGGTAGAGCCTTCAGAAGCTAATCCAGCTTCAGAAGAGCACAAACCATCTGCCCCAGTCACCTGCATAAGACACAGAGCCACAGTTAGGAATCCTGGGGAAAGCAAAAGTTAAGTGACAGCCTACAAGTGGATAGTTTTAACTACTGCTGCAGGGAACTATGGAATTAAGAAAACCCAGCACTCTGGCAGGAAAGGACGTGATGAGAAGAGCTGACTGGAAGTGAGAAAGAGAACATAGAAGGCAGTGGCAATCCTTTCAGCTAAGAGCTATGCATGCTGCAGCACATGGACCAGTGCAGGGTACCTTCAGATGTATGTTTTTGTGGTTAGCCCATTCTGAAGGGAAAACTGCAACAAAAGGAGTAATTCAACAGTCCTTTAGCCAAGAGACAAAGTGTTTGTCAAAAGCTATTTTACTCTTCACCCTTTTCACTCTGTGCCCCTTATCTCCAATAGAGCAGCCATATTTCAATAACTTCTATGGAACTTGTCCATGATAGCAGTAAATAACATGAGCTCGTGATGTGCTGCAAATGGAATTTGATGCCAATAATCAGCATGTTTTTCTATGACTGTAACTAAGGATTTAAATTCACAAGAAAGCAAGGTATGAAGGGTCCCACTGTAGAACTCCAAACAATAAGTTTTTCCATCTTTCTTTTCATGGTCCAGGCAGGAAAGAAGCTTATGGACAGAAGCAGATTTGACTGCACAGATTTGACAGGCTTCCAAACCCCGGGAAATCTTACCTGCCGCAAGAACTGCTTTCCAAGATAGCTGGTCGCCATGCTTGTCAAGTTCTTTCTGCTGCCAACTTTACACCTGATATAACCATAAAGGTTGGCTCCCTGAAGTACCACCCCCATCACAACCACTGCCTAAGACAGAGGAGAAAACAAGAGTCAGATATTTATACCGACTTACCTGTAACATGCAAAGATCTATTACTGAGTTGGAGAAATCAACTCACCAGCCATTTCACTTTGAAAGAAAAGAGAGCACTGAATGCAAATATCACCCAGATCATAGGACAAGTGATGAGACCTAACCAGAAAATTCGAGACTCTGCTTCTGATGAGGCTTTGTTCCCTTGTGCTGATACCTAGAAACAGAATGGAAGTGGAGCTGAGCAGGCTTCTTCATTGTACAGATCACACTGTTATTAAAAACCGTTCTGAATCTACAGGCCTCCAGGTTTTTGCCTCCACATGACAGCACTCAGTGCTTTCAGGATCAATTTCTACATTACAGTAAGATCTTTCTGCAATGTTTCCATTTAAGTTTTTTTTTTTTTGGTCAATTTTCTATAAGAAGCAGCACTGGCAGCAGCACCAAGTCCTCTCAAAATGCTTAATGGAGCGCTAAATGGCCCCAATAAGTTTTGAGAACATCACATTTACTGCATAGTTTAGTTACACAGCATAGCAACAGCCAAATAGGTAATGTTTTCACCTCCAAATCACTGTACAGACAACCATAATTTCACCAATGCCAGCCTTTGAAGAATTAAATACTAATACTCTTAGCAATCGACAAAGGGTAATTTTTTTTCACATGCAGACATAGAACACAGGTCTGATTCACACCACGCTACTGTTTTTATAAATCTTTTTTTTAAACTAAACCTGTCATTAGACTGTAGGTAGGTATACCACATACAGCATTTACTCCTAAGAGCAGAAGCTCTCAAGCAAACACTCATTTCCTACCAAAAGTTAAAAGGTTAACAACTCATTGCTAAATTTACTGGATCACCAGCACTTCAGCTACTTTTTTTCCCCTCCTCAATTTGTAGCATTTCTTCTAAACTAGCATAGTCTTGAGAAAGGATGCAGCAGTAGTGAGGGCACAAACCCAGCTGAGGAAAGTTTTAGGTTCAAGTCCCTGTGCCACAGCAGACTTCCTGTATGACCATGGGAAATGATCTTTACCTCACTAAAGACTGGCGTGCCAAAAGGGAGGGCTCCATACATACAGAGAAAAGAGATAGGGATAAAAAGGTAAATATGTGACAGATTGCGAGATGCCTGACAGATGGGATACTAAAGACATAGTAGTGGCCATAATGAATGCAAAGGCACAGTAGTGGCCATGATGAACGTTATATGTTTCTTCCTAGTTCTAACAATTTTGTACAGGACATAAAAGGTACATCAGCTGTTCAAGTTCACACCAGAGAACTTGTATAGTAAAGGTTGTATATCATGTCAGCAACCTACATAACCTAGAAGTTCCACGTAATTCATATAAAGCTAGATCAATACTTCACCATAATTTAAAAAAAAAAAATCTAAAAACATAACAAGTTGAAATAATCCTTATTCAGTATCTACATGAAACAAGCAGGCGGTTACAGGTCTGTGTTTGGAAATTCATTTTATAACGTAGATTATACCTGCATTGCACAATCCACCATCACAAACATAACTACTACGCTTTATCAAACTGAAGTGATTAAGAGTCCTTTACCTTCCTGGCTTCAAACACCCAATGACTTCTACCATCATCATCCACCTGGTTCCACCAGCGAAGGCCGACCATCAGTCGCCCTGTGACATTCTGAAATAGAGGAAAAGCAATGAGACTTTAATTTTCTGCTAACAGAAAACATTAGTCAAATAAAACCTTAGGACTATTCCATCTCAGTATCGGACCCCAGAAACAGTATTAACTTCCTCCTTCAACTCTCACCTCTCCGATAAGCTTCAGATTCTCTAGGCAGTGAATGCCACCTCTAACACCAGCAGCAGCTGTCACAGCCGATTTCATACCACACCTCTCTTAGCAGCGCAGATGGCTGTAGTAGTTAACAACAGTGGCTATACTTTAGAATAAAAGGCATCACGCTCTGTAAATATTTCATATTTTGTTGCTCTCAATCTTGGCAAAGTTCAGCTGTTTGGGTTGCTAATTTCAGTGCTGCTCATCTGCTTTACATTTGGGAAAAAAAGATTGTCCAAACAAAGAGACCGGCAGCGGGAAGAGCAGCAAAGTGGAAAAAAGACAGGGACAAGTAACCCTGGAAAGGCTTTGGGAAAGGAAGGTTGATAGAACCCAGGCAGCTGGCTAAAGAGATCATGCAATCACATGCATCACAGCACAACACACACAGGGATTAAGCTACAGAAAAAGAGATACAGCTAATTTCTTATTTTCTGAGTTAAACTTACTGCTTTTGTAAGTCGTTGAATAGGATGTGAAGATGAAGCAGCTAATAAGGCTCTGAAGTCACCCTTCCCTTTTGGTAACCATAAGCTGTCCCACGAACCAACACAGCTGAACCATAAACTGCAGCTCTGGAACGTCCCAAAGCCATACTACTGCAGGCTATCTCTTCCAAGGCTTGGCGGTGTAGTGCCACATCCCTCCCAAATGCACAACTCCAAAGGTGCAGCCTAGACAGACAGCTGAGCCAGTCTGTTAGCTCACCTCTGCACAAGGGGGCTTTGCTCTCCGCTCCTTTGCTTCTGGACACATTTTCCTACTCACTAGCATCCAGGAAATTTTTTGATTTCCCCGTGAACCAAGACTATTCTTGTTTTACTTGTTGGGTTCATTCCAGCAGGCTTAGTGAACTGAACAGACTCATCAAGCAGCAAGACAAGAACTACAGTCAACACAAGGGGAATGACAAGGATAGGACTGCTGCCTCCATGGGTAAGGAGCTGTCATGTTACCTCACCCCTCTCATCAAACTGTACCCTAAAAATGAAGGGATGAGCTGCTTTAAAAAGAAAGCAATACGAAAGCACTGCAAGGTGATAGTCATGCAGTTCTGATTTGAAGTGCTGAGTATACAACCGTTGATAATTAAGATGAACAATTCTGCAGACAACAGCATAAGCAGCAAGCTAAGCTTTCTAGGGAATGAAGGCAGGAGCAAACTAGGGCTCTCATGTCTACATTGGTGTATTTTCCAGTACATTCAATGCAAGAACAAATTACTGTAATAATACAAAGACAGGAATATTCTTGGTAGTCTCAAAAATTTTTCTCATAATAAATGCTATGCCATCTTAAAAAAGAAAAAAGGAAGCCTGATATAGATGTTCTCCGTTTGATTTTCAAAAAGAAAGAGGTTTAAGAGTTATTGTTTTGTAATGCTTTACAACACTTCATAACACTTCAGGTATTTTGAGGATTATTTCCTTGGAAAGGTGAAAAGAAGTTACTTTTTTGTCAAACACAGACCAGGACAGTTTACTGTTCAATCATTTCAGATATCAAGATGAAGATAACAAAAAGCATGACAGGAACTTACCTTTACAGCCCAAAAGTCACACGACAAGAGGAGGATAATTGTTACCATACAGGCAATGAAGCTGCTAGTTAAGAGCTCGCAGAGCAGATAGACAACTATCGCACTGACTCGGAAGAACAAGTGGAAAAATGATGCCACTGGATGCCTGGAAACGACACATGAGAAGTGCAGTACAGTCACAATTCTTTCAAGCAATTTCACAAAGAAATGACATTCTGCCACAGTGATCTTCTCCCACCAACTCAAAGGATAAGAATCAACATTGCCACAAGACATCAGTGTGCCACAACTGCTGCAAACATGGGAGATAAGCTGACTAGAAGCTCACCGTAAGGAAAACACTTTCTTCATACAGCCATAGGCCAGATGCAAGGAGAATTTGGGGTGAAAAGGGAGAGGGACCTTTACCGATATTCAAGGTAAGGCAATTTTTAAGGGGTAAAGGTAAAAAACATTCAGATGGAAGAAACAACAGACTGAACTAAATGAAAGCAGTTCCCATGTCTCAATATAGAAGACTTACCCATCTGTCTGACTTCTCCAGTTTCCAGTTCAGAAAAGTGCCATATAGGATCTAAAGTCACTACCAAAAGGGCTCTACAACACCTAGGTACGGATGTAGCTCTGTGCCACAAGTTTGGGCAGAATCAAAGGAAGCTACTGGTCTAATTACATCAGACCAGGCAAGACGGTAGGGAAGCAGCTCTGAACATACTCCAGAACCAAGACTAGGGAAGCAATAACTAGCCTAGAACCACCACCCAACACTGGAAAAACTCCTATTACGTAGAGCTCAGAGCCATTATACCAGTTTAAATCCCTTGTACACAGGAACTTTGAGGACCCCCAGAAGTATGAAGGCATCAATACATTTATTTTAATAGATTTTTCAGGAATTGGCACTTTCCATTATCCAGAAATTACTCTCCATTACTTCTAACGGAAGAAAAAAGACAGTAAAATATGTATATAACAGCAAATATAAGACAGCAGTCCTTCCTTCATCACACTTCTGTCTGAAACTCATCTAGAATCTCCCTCTTCTAGTCACAGACCTTATTTTTGACTTTTTTGATCTCCTGGATACTTCATCATCTGCATCAAAGAGAGACACATCTTCAGTGTCATCATTGCTGTCCTAAGGAGAATAGATACAAAGAGTTATAGGAGAAGAGAGAATCACCATTTTTAACTTCAAAAAGGGACAATTTTGATTCTGAGAAGAATTATGATGACATCTTAAGGTAAAAATAAATTTGAGAACAGGAAGATTTAACCACAAACAGAAGAAAAACATGCAGTAGCTGGATTCTATTATTTGTTTTGTGCTTTGTTAAACCTACTTAAAATCACCCTATGAGTCCAACGATCCTTTCAGCAGTCAAGTAGCTAACCTTACAGCTAGTCTAGGGTCCTTAATTCAACCTGCTCCATTTCTTTTGCAGAACTCATTGCTTTATACAGAAGCTGTTACTATGCCTGGCAATAGACTGCAGCTCTTTGCATTTTAATAAGGTTCTTCATAATACATTAGTGATGGAATTCGATTTTTTTTGTTTTTTAACAGAAAGTGAGCACGACTTCGCTACAGGCCTTATGGCAAATACGACTAAAAAAACAGTCTAGGGCAGTCACCACAAAACTCTTTTTCCTGAGCCTAGTCCCGTCTCAGCCGCTCGCTGCCTGCCTAAGAGCGGCCCGAGAAAGGCTCAAACTGCCCCACGCTCCAAGACCCCCTCGCCTGGGGCAGGTCACTGCTGCCTTTCGGTTACCAAGGCTTCCGGCGCGCAAACAGTGAAGCCACTCGAGCCGCCGGGCTACGGCGACACGCGCCACGGGTGGGACCCTCCCGCCTGCCGGTGCGCGCGCCCGGCCAAACCGCAGCGCGGCGGCCGCGGGAGGGCAGGCGAGCGGCGGGCCGAGGCAAAGCACGGGGGCCGGGGCCGGGGCCGGGGCCGGGGCCGGGGCCGGGGCCGGGGCCGCCGCAGCCCCTCTCCCGGGCCGGGCCGGGCCGGGCCGGGCCGGGCCGCCGCCGGGCCTGCCACCGCCCCGCCGCCGCCGCCGCCCTCACCTGCCGGAGCATCGTTGGAGCCGCCGCACTTCCGCCTGCCCCTGCTACGTCACCGCGCAGGGCCAATCCCGGCGCGCGCCGCGCCCGCCCGCCCGCGGGAGGTGGCAGCGCCGCGCGTGCGCGCGGCCGGGGGGGCGGCGCGCGAGACGTGGCCGCCGCGCTGTCCCGCTCCCGCCCCGCGCGCGTGACGTCACGGGGGCGGTGCGCGCGGGGCCGCTGGCCGCCGTTAGAACCGTTACTGGGGGCCGCTGAGGGGCTGCGGTCCGGCGTCGCCCGGCCGGTTCCCTCCTACCGCGGCGCGGGGGCGGCTCGGCGCGGCGCGGCTCGCAGCAGGGCCCGGGCCGAGCTGGAGGCTGACGGGGCGGCAGGTGCCGAGGGCTGGGTGCTGCGGCCTCCCGCCCGGCGGCCCGTCGCGCACCGCGGGGGCTGCGGGGTGGCCGGGGAGCGGCAGTGTCGGGTCCCGCAGGGGAAGCGGCTGCCGGAGAGATCGTGGCAACGGCTGCGGGGGTCTTTGTGTGCGCTAAGAGTAGTTGTCCGGTAAGGAAGGAGAATAAACTGCCCGTTGAAGCTGCGGAACTGACGTTACTCTCTTCATTCGTGACGTAGTGGTAAACGTCGGAATCTCCGACAAGGAAGGAAAGGCATCCCGAAAGGAATCTCCTTTTAAGTCTGTGCTTTCTAAAATAGCTCATCTAGCGTCTTTTGGGTTCGTAGCAGCTGTTCATTGGAAATCCCTCTAGCGCGACCTCCTGCCCAGAGTGGGACTCTTGCCAGCACTCAAGTGTCAGCCGCAGATTTGTCTAGCTGAGCCTCGAAAACCTGCACGGCTGGAGGAAGCTCTGTGGGCTCTTGGGGGACTGTTCCACTGCTCCCTGAAAGGATGTTTGGCTTGTTTCCGCTATGTAATTGATAACATTTTAGACACAGTCTTTAAATGAACCATCCCATCGCCGAAATAAACGGGAAAGATTTTTTCCTTTAGTATGGTGTGTGAACAGGGGATGAGCCTGAATGCTATACATTGCATAATGTTCTCAAAAACATGCATTAATAGCTCTATAAAAGGAATATGTAATAACTGGGGTAAGCATCCAACTGCTAGTGAGAATGCACGGAAGAAGAGCCCAAGAGAAGCTGAGAATTACCATTTCTTTGACTTGGAGTTACAGTCAGTGTTTCTTGGATTGGACCGGAAGTATGATAATAAAGAGCACCAGAAGCAGTGGCCTGCAGTGTTCCACAAAGCTGAATACTTAAGAGAACATTCACGGGATTGAATGGGATGTTGAGGGCTGGTCCATCTCAGTATGTGCCTCTTCTGAGTTCTGAGAGTTTTACTGTAAGAAGCTTCCTGAACTGAGATTTGAATGAAGGACTAGGGGAGTTTATGAATATTCAGTTGTGGAAGGCATTGAATAAACGCGTTTCTTCAACTTTTTGAAATTCGAAAGAAAACTTGGTACCATATGAAGTTATAATGATGTGTGAAGGGTAAAGAAGTTTAAATGTGGTCTTCACAGGGCAACAGGCAGTAGGCACAAACAGAAACCCAGAAAATTCCACTTGAACACAAGAAAGCATTTCTTTACTGTGAAGGTGGTTGAGCACTGAAACAGGTTGCACAGAGACCTTAAGGAGGCTCCATCCTTGCAGATACTCAAAACCTGACTGGACACGGTTCTGGGCAACCTGCTCCAGCTGACCCTGCATGGGGAGTTAGTCCCTGCGAGGGGAGTTAGACCAGATGATCTCTAGAGGTCCCTTCCAACCCCAGCTATTAAAATTCCATAATTTAAATTCAAAATCGTATAAATCCCTATAGAATCTAGTAAGAATAGGAATGTTTTTATTCAAATACAGTTAAAACGTTTCGTCAGTGATCCTTGTCTTTAAACAACAATGCTGTGTCTATAGTAGCAATAGGTCTAGCAAAATATCAGATCTCAGGAGAGGAGTCACTCCACTGGCTGCCTTGAGAAATAAATTTAACTATACCAATAATACTTATTAGAAAAAAAGAATGGGGATTTCTTTTATACTTATTTATAAATTGGACGGATCACGAGATGACAGTCTCAGCTGGACACCGTAAGAGACCCAATATATTTGAGAAGGCTCAGATACTGGTGGTTTGTTGGACTAATAGATTATCTCAGATAAATGTATTAAGGCCAAGTTCAGGAGCAGCTATTTTCCCCTCCTTGGTAAAAGAATCTATAGGAAGACCTTTAATTTTCCTTAACCAGGCCTTCTTGCTCTCTTTTTGTTGATCTTCCATGAGTTTTGTCTGCTTTGCCTGATACTGCACTGTTGTCGCTTCCTCGTACGCTACCTTCTGTTTTCCTGTAAAAAGCCTGAATCCACTCTTAATCCGATAAGGATCTGCAGCATATTGAAGAAAGGGCTTTTTTCTTCTGGAAACTGCTTCAGTTGTCACTCGTACAATCATGGGTGTTGATTTTATTGGTCCCGAGGAAGTTGTGAAGCGGCCGATAAGCTGAACCCCAACTTCAGGTAGGGGAATGACTTTACCATGGCCACCACGAGCTTTCTTTTCTTCCAGCAAACCACAATATGACTTGGGACGTACAATGGAGGGAGCAGGAATGGAGGACTTCACGGTGGGTCCATGCAAAGAGTTTATTAGCTTGAGCTGCAACCTTTTCGTTTCAAAGGCTGTTGAAATTCTTTTCATGGTCAGAGAATCACTGTTAGATCTCATGTGTTGGAGCTGGACTGTCTGAACCTTTTTGTGCTGCATAGGGGTTTCGTATATTTGCATTTTTTCAGGGCGTTCTTGCTGATGCAGTGGAGGTTCCCGTGCTTCCGTGACTGTTGGAGTACGCTTAATACTGGAGCTGACTGGCGCTGAATTGTACCTGTTCTGCAGTGTATTGGTAGTTAAGAGTATCTGGTTAGGGGACATTGGACAGCCGGGGCCCCTTTTCTTTTTATACTGTAAAGTGGCTTCTGTCCTGTCAGCATGCGCAGGTACATAGAAGGAAGAGCCATATTCAGATTCACCATCTGTTTAAAAAAAAAAAAAAAACGCACATTGTCTGAATATGGTTTGAATATAGTTGGAGTCAGGGATAGTTCTTGTGATCTTTGGCAGGGTGCTACTCTGAGCTGGGAGAGGAATGGATGCCAAACTGATAGGCATACAGAGAGTCCAGGTTTATCTGCAGAACACGCAGTGTAAGAAACTACAAGCCAATGATGCCCATTTCAGTTTGTTCAGCCTCAGCCTCGCTACTGATACTGCTAACATCTACCGCCCCCTTTCTCATCCCATGGTTTGTGCATTGGAGAAAGGGTTAAACACAAGTCACTTTCTGATAGATGTCTCTGAAATAGCCTGTGTCTGAAAACTACTTTGAACAATTACTACTCAGAGCTGAATTTGAGTTGGAAAGGACAAGACATGCTTCATAACCTACCTGCGATGTCTCAAGTCATTTAGGGAGTGATATCTGGTGTATGACGCACCAAGATGGATTGTGTGATTATGCCCTTAACTAAAAAATAGAGATTTTAACAAAACGGTGTAGGATACTCAGTACCACGGCCTTGGCATAGCAATTCACTTTATCACTTTGTTTTGCAATGTCGTGCCATTTGCATGTCAATTGTTTTGCAATACAGCTCTGTTTTTCCAAACTGGTTAACTGAAACTTCTGCCCTGTGCAAGTTTATTTCATGTAGCATTAGGTTATAGCTCTGAAAGGCAGAATACAGGAAAACAGCTAAGGAAAATCATTGCTCCTTGTTCCTCAGTCCCAGAATTTAGCGCTGTTTGATCTGCAAGTACACATGGCCCTGGATCTCAGTTACAGGCACCATGAATTTGGGGTTGGAGACGTTCAGCTGATCTAAGCTGGTCTGTTGATTTCACAGTCTGTCTTTCTTAGGCTCTGAGATCTCTATATAATTCCCAACAGATTCTGAAATTCAAACCTGGAAAACACTATAAATTAAGGAGAAAAATGCCATGTGGCCAAGGACTATGGTTGTGATCAGTGCTATCTCATTTTCAAAATTTAGGTTACCGTGTCACTGTTGGCTAGCTGAGACGATTTGCCAACAACGTATTTTTAAGATGATTTTCTGAGTAACTGGTATTGATCTATTTTACCCCCTGCAAACCTTTCATCCAGAATGATCTTCTCTTCTCGAGATCACTACTTTTTCCTTAATCAATTCATTTATCTCAGGTGCACTCGTTTTAAGCGTTACCGTCCTATCTGGCTTTAACGAGTTCTTACCAGTATCTGCTGCTGTCTTTGCAAAATATGCTCTTTTTGACTTTTCTGAGTCAATCGTATGGAGTTGGTTATCAGGAATGGAAAGCTTTTTCTTCTGCTGTGCCTGAATGCTAAAAGATTTTGTGCTCTTGAGCAAATTCTGCTGTGGCTGGCAAGCTGCTGCTTTCATCAGTTTGTAGCGGAGAGCTAGAAAAGGGAAGAATGAATAATCTCTGATAACTTTGATGATGTTAAACATTGATGTCCTCCCTACCCCTGCCTTTTTTTTTTTTTTCAATATGTCATAACTGATGGGATTTCAAGTCCCTGGTTACCATTTTGCCTCTTATCACAGCTTCTAAAGGTCTAGGTATTAGAAATAAATCCATAAGTATTCAATTAGCAAAAAACATCATAGACAATTCAAAGATAATGTAGCAAATGCTGATTTTTAAAAGTATTACTATTAAATGTATATGTATACAGCTTATATATATTTGTTGCCACGGAAATTAACTTATAGTTAATTCCCTGTTTGTTTCCTGCTTCTGCAAACTGGATCTTTCAGCAAGTAGAGCTGCATCAGAGAAGTCAGCATTTGAAGGTCTTAAAAGTATGACAGCTTTCTTAGCCCATCAATTTATCTGCAACACAGTTTGAATGTGGAGCTGGAGGTTTGTGATAAATACCGTATTAAATACCTGCAGACTTAGAAAAGAAAAAAATATATATATCATAATGGTAGTTTAAAAGGTGCCAGGTCATGTGCAGTTGCATTTCCCAGGGATGACAGATTCTCTGTGCAGGTGCTCCTAAAACTTTCTGGGGTGTTTTTTAATAAATAATTCGAGCATTGAATCAGCTGCATATTTCAGCGCAACACCCAAGTATAAGAATATGAATAATACTACTGATTTCTGCATTATTCAGTGAGAAAATGACAGTGACTGCTGAATTTGTACCAGCCTTCTTTCCAAAAAGGTGTAATTTCTAGGCTTTTGTAAAGCCTTTGCAGAACCACTGAGATGCAGCAGTACGTCTACCAGATTGCTCTGCAAAAAGTGGAGAATCTGCATATTGGTTAGGATGAAGGCAGTGGGTACTTGAAACTGTTTCAAAACTCAGTTTAGAAATTGATGCCAGAGTATTGCAAAGGGCATATGTAGTACTTTGAGACATTCCAGAGCCTTTCAGTGACCGGCAGCAGATCAAGTAAGACAGCATTAGCTGGTCAGCATCTTTCGTCTCCAGAGGAAGCTGATAGGTCTTCTGGCTGACTTTGTTGTGTTTCATTCGCTGAAAGTGAACCGGTGGTTTGCTTGAAAGCCCTTTGCGCTGTTCCTTTTTCTTTCCTGCCGTCTCTCGGTCAGTCTTTAACGTATAGTTCCAATTGACATCCTCAAACTGGAACATCAGCAGACAGCTCAGTGCATTGATCACCATCCTGGAAAATGGAAACGAATGGTATTAGAAGCATGAGCTGTCATTAACAAAGCAGTTATTAGCTGACGGATCCATTTGCTTGTGTGTATTACAAACCTTGGGGTACTTCAACAGACGTGAGGTAATTATTGCTTGTTTAAGGAAGAGACAAGCAGTATCGATTACTTACTTTCTTGTCTCTGCAATTAAATGCTGCATGTTCTAATTCATGTAGTTTGTGTGAACTCTGCAGGGTTCTTTCCATTCAACTCTAAGGCATAATTAATTTTTAGGATGAAACTTCCTGACAGTGGGCTGAGTTATACCAGTATAATGCCAACAGAGATTGGAGGTACATTATTATTAGGGACACCTAAACCTAAATTGGAGGGGGAGGAAGCAGAGAACTACCTTTAGTCTAGAGGTATGGATGTGATGGAACCTGGAAGAATTTTCCATGATTGTTTTTATGAGAGACAACAGGTCATGGAACAGGCAAAGGCCTTCGTAGGCCTTGACTTGATCCTGCCAACTTCTTAAACTTGAGTTACCAATTTGGCTTTATAGCTGGGTCTCTATCTTAAGTTGCAGAGAAACATGCTACACGCAAGAAGTTGTAGGTTACTAAATGGTCTGAACAAATCCATTTTTAGCCACTGTGAATAAAACAAATTATTGAAGTGGTCAATAAACAGCAGGGTCTTTTAAAACCATTTGTTAGGACGGTGTAATACAAAAATACACAGTCTCTTAATTTGCAAAGTGATCTACCTAATCAGTTGAGGGCCTGATTGCAACTGTTATCACCAACCTATTTTCTGCAACACAGAAAGAGGATATGGGGTCCCCTCTGCTGTTAGCCCTCATCACTTTCAAGCAGCTTCCAGTCAGGTAGTTAAATATACGAATCTTTCCATCAGCACAGCCACTGACGACTCTGAGATAGAGAAACTCCAGAAACAGAACTCCTCTGCAAACAAGACACACGAGTATTGGTACATTCATCATGCTTTCAGGAAGAGACCAGAGCAACTAACTCTTTTGTCGTGGGTGAGATACGAAGGTCTGTTTCCGTCAACAGGTTAAAAAAAAGTGGCTGATCAAGATTTTTAAAAGGCCTGGCAGTGAATTCCTTTATAAGCACTCCCACCTTTGGAAGAGGACTGAGATGACTGCGTCCAAACAAACAAAAAGAACAAAGCCTTCTCCGAGCAACCAGTGTGCTTATGGCCATCTGTTGCATTTTAAATTTCATGTTTATCTCTAAGAAAATAAATGAAAACAATCTGATGCTACAATTTTCACAGTTTTAATATACAATTAAAACATCACAAAGTGACATAATACACAGTTGATAGGGCTTTACAGCATATAACTCAGTCAAATTTCACATGCACATTATTCTCTATTCTTGATCAGATAGTATGATACCCTAGTAAAAATAGATTGGGATCTTTGAAATATTGTACTATTGTACTATAAAGGCTCACAGTCTTAATTCGTCCTTGTTTGTGAGCAAGTGGTTATATATTTGCATTTTAGGTTATTACAGGTCTGATAAACTGACAAACACTTGTTACGGCCACCTATTGCCTGATGTTACTTTTAAGATGAAGACTGAGAGCAGGGATGTTTCAAATTCTAGGGATGGTAATTCAGGCATTTTATGTTCCTGTGAAGGAGACATATTCTTTACAGATTTGTAGTGAACGTTTATGGATAACTTGAAAGACATATGTGATTCCTACTTGGGGTGGCGGAAAGCTGTTACGCATCTCTTATGGTTTCCCAGCATGCTCCATCCCAGGGCATATCCATCAGTGCTTCCCGTAACTAGGTGCCACTGATCAAAGGACAAGCACTTAACTGGACCTTGGTGCCCTTCTAATATCTGCAAAGTAAAACAAATAGATGTAACACAGTATCAGCATTCTGGATGTAAACATAGCGGGACACCTTACTGCAGGCACAATACCATCTTCATAGAAGCTTTATCAGGTTGTATTAAAATATATGAATACCCAACATGGGTAACTGTGTTAGTTTAATAGTCCCTGATAAGAAACATTCTTATGCAGCGGCCTGCTGCTGCTGACTAGCTACTATCATGGAATTATCATCATTTCCCATAATCACTATATGTGCTAAATATGTTACTGCATCGTAGAGCTGCAGTCTTCTTCAGCTCGGGTGGAAAGAGTTTCTCTTCTTTCAGAGCTGTGGACTAATACTAATTCTGGACATCTCCTAATTAGCAACTCCGGCCTCAATCTTTAAATTGCAGAGCAGCTAGCCAGCTGCTTCAACTTTATAAACTGTTACTGGTTCAGAAAGCAGCAAATTTCACATTTTGGGCTCATGTGACACCTCCAACCCTGGAAGCTGTTGGTCAAACCCTCTCGCTCCCTTCCCAGCTTGTCATACAAAAGCAGATTCTGCACAGAACAGATCACGATGGGGATTTGAGCAAGGTAAATCAAACCCCAGGTTAGAATTTGGCCAGTTGTTTGCAAACCACTTTGTATAGCGTTCTCTCACCAATAACTCTGCAGTTTCTTTTGCTAGTTTAGACTGCCGGGGGGAGGGTTTTGTTTTTTCTTGGAAGTCTGTGACATAAACAAAAAGTCAGGATAAACTAGCATAGAAGGTTTTGGACAATTTAGCACAGAATCATCTATCTAAGAAGAAACTTACTTTGATCAGCGTGCCGGTATCAGCATACCAGACTTTCACAAGCCCTTTGTCACAACCACTGACGACATGGGTGCCATCCATTTTAACTACCCAAATGGTATTGTTGTGTTTCAGGGTCTTGAGGCATTTCCTGCTTTCCAAATCCCATACTGTTAGGAGCAAAGGGGAGAAATATTAAAAAATATCCATGTTGCAATGCTAAGTTTGGCTGAGTACAACGTGAATTAGAAGGTAATATTGGAATTTCAGTTGCACATTGTGCCTGCAGCTCAGCTTGGAGCCGGGTATTGACTTAAAGAGTTTAATTACGTGACTGAATTTTTAAATGCAAAAAAAAAAAAAAAAAAGGCATATCCTAGAAAATGGCATATCCTTTTAATCCTTATTTTATAAATAAATAAAAGGAAATCTCTGGCAAAGCTGAAAATTGATACCGCTCTCCCAAGACTTGGTCTGGCGCTGAGGCCACAAAGCCATTTAAAACTGAATAAGAGCAGAAATAATGAGAATTTATGCAATGACACAGACCGCGCGTGTGTGTATGCACACACACTCACACAACTTATTATTCTGTAAGCAGCAGTATGAGAAAATAAAATCCATCCTCTGATTCATATACCTATTTTCAGAATCACACACTTTATATGTCACATTCATCATGACTCCAAGTACCCTGCCCATTTCGCTTTTGACCGGGAGCCTCCTGCTCTTGACTCTCACCTTTCACCATCCCATCTTTGGCTCCTGACACAAACTTATCTTTGTATAAATCCAGGCAAGTGATGGTCCCTGAGTGACCATGAAAGATTTTCGTACAAGCACCACTGTATATATCCCAGCATCTACAAAGTAAGGACCAAAAAGGGAATCCAGTGATTAATAACTAAATTGATGGCTTATTCATTGTTTGCTACTTAATATGGATTAAATCAGGAGTCATTCAACATGCTACTGGAGTAATGTAGGAACCATCAAATTAGCTTTTATATGAAATTTTTTTCTCAGGTAGTTTTTCATCCACCTCCAAACCTGCCTGGAAACTTGTAGTTAGATTTCATCTCTGGTATAGTTACCTTAAATTAGCCTTCCGATGTAGACTTTTTTTTTAGATAACCACTCTTTTTTTTTTTTACTGGCCAGTCACAAGGTGACTTCTATTGACTTTAGGTAGAGAACTCACCTGATGCTGAGATCAAAGCTTGCACTGAGAACGAATCCTTTCTTCTCATTGAGGTACAGTGCTTTGATGCTCCCAGCATGGCCAGAGAGCAGAGGAAGCACTTCTTTCATTTCCATCACACCAAGAAACCTCACTTTTCGGTCTGCGGAGCCAACAGCTACCAAGTTTCCACCACTGTAGTGAATTACTCTGTTTGGGTCTGATCTGGATAAGAAGCAGCGATTGAGGTGAGCTTTAGCCAGGTAATGACATCTAACAGATCTCATCAGGCTGTAGGAGTTACTGACAGGCTTTTCTATGATGCTTGATGCTGAACTATAAGGCAAGCTGATGGACAACACGCTTAGGTACGTGAATCCTTTGCAGGGCACCACAAGCACGGTTCATGGTTTTATATACTCAGGTTTGTATCTGGACAGTAAGTTTAAAAAGGGGAGGTGGTTTCTCCCGGTATCATGTCCTTTGAGACCCTCTGTGGATTGCTAATCCTTACATCCCTGAAAATGACTCAGCTTGATATCTTATAAAAAAGTGGATTAGATACTGGGGATTCTTTAAGACTGATGCTGAGAGACCCTTTTCCAGCCACACGTTCCCATAGAGGGATCTCAGGACTTTCTGACAGATCTTCCAAAGTCACTCTTTGGCCCTACAGGATTAGTTCAGAAAGCAGCTGGACAGTCTACGTACTGGTCCGTGAGGACACGAATATTGTAGGAGCCACAGAAGACGTTTCTCTCTTCCAGCTGGATGGTGTCAGTTTGCAGACCATGATAAGCTAACTGCAGACTATCTTCTTCCTCCTCCTCCAGAGAGAGAAATACAAAAACATTAAGGGGGGGGGGGAGGGGGGGGAAGAGTGCAGCATTACTCCATAGTACGTATTAGCTCGATTCCTACAGTGCTGATGAGCCTAATAGAGATAGAAAATGTCCATAGGGAACACCTAGTGTGCAGGAATTTCCCAGTTAGTACAGAATCACAGAATGGAGGTTGGAAGCGATCTAGAGATCGTCTAGTCCGATACCCCTGCTCAAGCAGGAGCACCTACAGCACATTGCCCGGGAATGCGTTCCAGACAGCTTTTGAATATCTCCAAGAAGGAGATTCCACAACCTCTCTGGGCAACCTGTCCCAAGGGTTGTTCTCTGTACGTCGTTCAGTGGCAAAAATGGAATACTTGATAAGTGCACCCTTTCGTCTTTGGGAAAAATTTAATGTCCTCATGATGTTGCCCTGGCTTCAAGACTATTCATGGGACTGTGGGGAAGCATTAGTACAAGGCAGAAGTTCCTTCCATTCACAAATGCAGACTCCCTCCCATACAAAGGAGGGCTGAGCAAGTATTGGTCCTTGTGAATTGCTCATGATAGTGCAAGCCAGAAGCAGGAGTAGGAGAAGAGCAAAGCTGCACCTAATTCACAGTCCAGTCTCCCAAGATCATTATGGCCTCCTCCCTCCCCAAATGCTGAAACCTAGGATCTACGGAAGGCAAACCATCTCCAACAGACCTTCATTTTACTACTCCATTTGTGGTCTTTCACTTGGATGACATCTCCCTTTTTGTTTAACCGTGGAATTGTCACATTGACTATTTTAGCATAGTTGGAAACCACTCCCCTAGGGCACGATCCCTGGAATAAAGCAACAGAGTCAGCATTGTCACTGCAAAGCCCAAGCAACCAGAGGATACTGCTCATATGCTTGATCTCCATTCAACACTGCAGTTGCATGCAAAACTGAGCTGCACACACTGGCTTGTTCTTTGGGAAAAATGCCATGTCCTCATGATGCTTGTTTAAGAGCACTGGGTTGCATTCACCACTTTATTGGTATAAGATTTAACTTCTTATGAAAAAATACAAATTTTTTCAAACTTAGAAGTCTTTTGCATCAATAAGCTGCAAAGTTTTTACATTTCGGGCAGGGAGGGAGGAGGATTTCAAAGCACGTCTCACCTTTAGTGACCACTCAATTGATTTGGAATCCCCATCCCCACTGAGGTGTGAAAGGCTCTCAGCAAGTCTTTATCAATAGAGAATTGTTTAAGATTCATTTTTTACGCATGGAACCTTTCATTAAGCCTTCTTGGAGTATTACCACAGAGCTGAGATTTCCATGCTCTCTTCCAAAATAATAGTGTGCACTCAATCATATAATCCCTAACTTTCGTCACTTTGGGGGATTTGCTTCTACTCTTAACTTAGTCTATGGGCACGTCTGTACTAACCAGGACAAACCTTTTCCCCAACTTCTGCTTGACTGTGTCCCAGCCACCCACTCTCACTTCTTGTGAGGAAACCCAGCGTTTTCATGTTCCTAACGGGGCACTAATGAAGTTCACTGTTCTGGCTGCCTCAGGGAGTTACTGTAGCTTTGCACCCTATCGCTGGCTCCTGAAAGTCCAGTGTTTTTGTTTGTGACCATACTTTACTTTACTAAAAATTCTTGATGATCCAATTTTAGACCTGCAGACTCTCTAAAGGTCAATAAAGGCTATTCTGTTGTGCTTACTTGCGACTGTGTGAACATCTAACCCAGCATAGCTCTGCAGAATGAGAAAGGAGGAAGAACGAACAGGATGAAGTTGAGAAGTGACCTCCAGAAAAGGCACTTCTATCTAATGGCCTGGGCAGCGAGAGAAAAAAATCCTCTTTTTAAAGTGCGTGATAACGGTAGAAGCCCAGGCCTCATACCTGCAAACACACGATCTCCTCCTGTCTTATTTTTTGTGACACATGTTCCCTCTTGACTTTCTTGGCCAGAAAAGCCCAACATTTACTCACAGCCGCACACGTGTTGAGGGACTTTCGGTCCAAAAGCCCTGAGGAATTAAAAGGACAGAGTGGCTAACCTCTACACATATTAGAGGCCATCTCTGAGCCTTAGGATAAACCATTCCTGGAAAATTAGAGGAGCTTTACCCAGGATGTACGCGGACAGGTGAGTTGGCAAGCAACGAATGAAGTCCTTGTACTTGTTGACGTGAGAGGCTGACTGGAGAGATGCAGGAACCACAGTGACACCTGGAGCAACTAAGGACACAACAGATGACTTACTCATCATATTAGGACCCTTCTGGAAGACATACTCACTGTTTTGGGGACAGAAGGACACTGTTGATAGTTGACCACCTAGAAGACAATGGAATTGACAGGCTCTAAGTGCTTGAGCTTCGGCATATATTAATGGTACAGTTGTTAGTAACGCAACGCAAAAGTCAGTTACTTTAAGCTGACTTTTGCAAATCCCTTCAGTAACGTACAGTTCCAAAGAAAATGGTGGGCATTCTCAAACTATGGGAGCAGGAAGTACTCAAATGTCTTGAAGAACGATTCACACTATCACGGGGCTTGAAGGTGCAAGCGTGTAGGATGCTAACTCTTCCTAGCTATCGCTGCCCTGAAAAGTACTGAGGGCTCTTCATAGGTGGAAAAAGATCAGGTGATCAGATGTGCCATGGAACACCCTATGACGGGCAAGGTGGAAATGCAATGTGACATTTTTGTCCTTACAAATAAAAGATACTTTCCCTACCTCTTCCACTTCTATCTACAGGAATCACCAGCACAGGAAGGGGTCTATCCTAGTCTTTAAGGGGAACATTAAAACACTCTTGTGGCAAGAACACAGCACTCTAGTCTGAAAGGAGTGGAAGGCCCTCTCAGCCTTCATCCATTGGATTTCCTTTCACGAAAATATAGTTTTGTGCATGATATTGCAGAAAGAAAAAAAACGGGGACAAATTTATCTTCTACTCTCTCCAAGGTAACGGAAAGGTAAACACAACAAATGCTCTTCTCATATTACTTTTTTTTTTTCACGGTGTCCATAGACACCTCTAGCATCTTTGTCAAACTGCTAGGAAAGCCTTACGCTACAGGTGGTTTCTTTTAGGTGCAACGTGATCCACAGTGCTAGCTTATGGAATTCAGATTGTGCTGATGGAACACCTTCAACCTTACAGAACAACATCTTGCCATACTCTATGAGCAAAAGGGCCTTACCATATTTTTCATCTAAGCTATAAGATTGTGCTTCCAGCACCTCAGCAAATCTGGAAACTTGACTCAGAGCAAAAAAAAATCTGTTGAATCACATAACTTCTGCTTGTACCAGACTTCCTTGAATTTTCCAGCTAAGTATTGCCATGATAGGCTCTGCTTTTTGGCAAAACGAGCCCAGAACAGAATTGTTGCTAGGCAGTGCCAGTTGTTAATGTTCCACTTCCTTAGAAATGCCACACATTTTCTCTAATATTAAATACTCAGGTAGCGGTACCTGTATTACCGAACTGGCTGGTTTTTGCAGATGAACCTCTACTTGCAAGGGCTGCAGATGAAGCACTAACAGATTGTAATGCAAAATGAATCCGGCCGCTGGATTGAGGATGACTGTTGTCTTTGATGCTGTTTAGGAATTTAGGAGATGATTCATCTACATCCTCTTTATCTGGCAGAATTAAGCAAAAATTCAAACTTTACAATAGGCATCTTAGCGTTGAGTTAGGGGACTGCAGCAGTTAGAATAGGAAGTATATTATGCTATAGTATTTATTCCATCCCTCCTACGTATGCAGAATTAGTCCCTTCAGGGCTTTCTTTAGTATGGTTTTCATTACTTAAAGAATTCAATCGACAACCACTCCTTCTGAGATCTGTTGCCCAGAAGAATTCATGTCAGGAAGTTTTCTCCTTACTTTGCTGTCAACTATACACTATTGTAGGCTATACCGCTTTTTAATGATCACCGCTTTTAAACAAGTACTGCGCGCTCTGATGCCTGCATACAGGCTGGCACTGCAAGGGAGAGTTGGTCCTTGGAGGATAGCGCTGGGTCAGGATAAAGCTGGCAGGCCTGAGTCCCATCTGGCTCTGTTTGCTGCTGCCAGGAACGCCTCCGTTTCCTCCACAGCTTGTGCCCTCTCCCCCTGCTTTGCCCAATTATTTCCTACAGCTGGAAAGATCAGAGGCCTAGGTGATATAGGATTTGCAGTGTTAACCAGAAGGTTAATAGTGTGAGGCAAATAAAGCTACAATTAATAGTTAATGTCAGCTGAGCTGCTGCTTTCAGCAGTTGCCCTTTGTGCTGCCTGCATAGAGAAATGAAACATCTGCTTAAGAGGGGAACAGCCAGACCAGCAACAGCAGGAGCCGGCTGACTCCTGCAGATGACAAGAAGGAACCCAGCCCGTGCTGCTGGGCAATGTTACGTTCATCTTCAGCATCATCCCTGGTGCGTGGTGCTTGTGTTCTAGGGTAGGTCCTCTTCGCCTAGCTCACGAACAGTTGCCTTCAGCTTGCCTTAAAATCAGCCAGCTTGTGAGGTCTCAGCTGGAAGAAATCTGTGTAGTTCAGGGGAATCCAGCACAGTTCCCCAGCAGCCCCTAACAGGCCAGTATCTTTTATTCCTACAGTGATCATGTCAAAAGAAACTAAAGGGAAAACTGTCACAGCATCAGAGCCACCAAACAGTAAACTTGATGCAATTTATCACTGAAAGTTTTCTGTGGGAGTCTCTCCTAGATCAAAATGAGAGTTCCCTGGGCCACATCTTCAGCTGCGGAAGGAGGACACAGACCTGATTGCTCCGAAAGCAAGTGTTTTGGTCCACTGTTTTCTGCCTGATAAGAAGTAAATTAAAAAAATCAGTTGAAAATCTATATCATAGTATTTCCATACTTTTACCTAGCTCAGACAAGAACATTTGTCCCATGGGTCCTATGTATAACTAAAGGTAATTGTGAAAAGGGGAAGAGCTTTAGGCTAAGTTTTGCAATCTTGAGTGTCTAGTTAGTAACTGATCCTTTAATCCTGCCACACTGGCTATGTCCTTGGCTCACGCACACTGGAGCTATGCTGATTTACATCAGGTGACAATCTAGTCCCAGAAAGCTCTGTGGCTTTTGGTGCTACAAAGAATTAGAGAGTCTGAGTCTGGCCCTATGATTTCATTTTGACCTCAGTGAACATTGGTGCCCGGTTGGCAGGTGGGAGCTAACCTCTGCCATCAGCATCCTGCTTACCTGTTCTTGCAAGGACGCTTTGCTCTCGCACCAGGGCAGCTGCCGTAAGCAGTAACTTGGCATCACACAGTTTCAGTAAGAGCAGAGTGTAGTTTGCTTTAGTCCAATAGCCACTTTTTGCAAACCACCGCCACGTGTCCTGCATGTCTTGCTCTAGCCTTTGTGGATCCAAAGTGCCGTTGGAGCTGGAGATGTTCCAGTCTCTGAGGCTGTAAGTGATTTGGGAGCCCACGTAGGTGAAATCCTTCTCCTCGGTCACTCTCAGAAGTTTCTCAGTGTAGCTGAGTAAACTGAAACTGTCAAAACGCTTGATGATGCCCAGCAGGAACTTCCTCTGGGTGAGCGCGCCGGCTCGCGGGAACCACTCCTTGGTGGAGAAGATCCTCCAGGCCAACACACAGGTCTCACAGGTTTTGCACACGGGCACTAGGTCTGTTTCCTTCCCACATCGCAGACTAGGAGCAGAGTACAGGCTGTACTCCTGCCTCTCCATCCCTCCAGCTGCCCTCCTGGGGGCAAGTACAGCTCAGGGACAGTGGCCTGAGTGAGAGAGCCTGGAAGCCAGGAGCTTCCAGTTGGCCACCCGCTTGCCTCCTGCACAGCCCCACACGGGGATGGGGGTGCACGGGGACAGGGGCCTCAGCCCAGCATGAGACAGAAGCTTGTAGGTTCAGAAGCCTCAGTCCAGTGTAGGATGGAGGCCTATGGGGATGGAGAGCTGCAGGTTCGGAGGCCTCAACCCAGCATGGGATGGAGATCCATGGGGATGGAGGCACACAGGTTCAGGGGCTCAGCCCAGTATGGGATGGAGGCACGCAGGGATGGAAGGCTGCAGATTCAGAGACTTCAGGCCAGCGGAGAATAGAAGGCCGTGGGGGATGGAGATCCACAAGCTGGGAGGCTTCAGCCCAGGGTAGGATGGAGATCCATGAGGATGACGGCCCGGCAGGAGCCGCGCCCAGCCCGCGCCGCCGGCGAGCGCAGCGCAGCACCGCGCCAAGCCCAGCCCGCGCCGCCCGGGACCGCAGAGCAGCGCAGCGGGGAGCCCAGCCCAGCCCGCGCCGCCCGCGCGCGCAGCGCAGCACCGCGCCAAGCCCAGCCCGCGCCGCCCGGGACCGCAGCGCAGCGCAGCGGGGAGCCCAGCCCAGCCCGCGCCGCCCGGGAGCGCAGAGCAGCGCAGCGCCAAGCCCAGCCCGCGCCGCCCGCGAGCGCAGCGCAGCACCGCGCCAAGCCCAGCCCGCGCCGCCCGGGACCGCAGCGCAGCGCAGCGCAGCGGGGAGCCCAGCCCAGCCCGCGCCGCCCGCGCGCGCAGCGCAGCACCGCGCCAAGCCCAGCCCGCGCCGCCCGGGACCGCAGCGCAGCGGGGAGCCCAGCCCGCGCCGCCCGCGAGCGCAGCGCAGCGCAGCGGGGAGCCCAGCCCAGCCCAGCCCAGCCCGCGCCGCCCGCGCGCGCAGCGCAGCCCCTCGGCGTCCGCGGCTGCTAGGAGACACCCGCTACCGTAAACCTCCTCCCGGCCGCAGCACCCGCCCCCTGCCGTATTGCCTCTAATATCGCTCGCCCCGGGCCGCACGGCCGAGTTTTACCGTTCGGGCAGCGTTTTTGCCCGGGAAAGCTGTGTCACTCGGTAAGGATTTCAATTTTTAATTTTTTCAAACAGCTTGTTTGGAGGAGCTGTGGCCAGGAGAACAAGGCAAATCTTAAAGTACAAAGCACTGCGTGTGGACTGTATGCCTGTGCCTATGCCTGCTCTTAGTGTTTCATTTTAGGAGGGCGGCTATTACGGCTGTTTGCCAACCCTTAAACCAGGGGGAGGGAGGTGCCCAGCCCCGGCTGTCCGCGACCACCAGCCCGATACCCACCTGCCTTTCCCGACTGCAGCTGAAGAGCTGCTAAATGGCATCCAGCCGCTTTGGGCATAACCGCCTCCACCTCAGCTGTGCCGGGGCCGTGAGAGGGGCCTGCCCTGCCTGACACCCCCGGGGGGATGAAACAGCCAGGGGAAGGGGGGGTCTGCCTGGGCAGGGGCACCCTGGCACCAGGTGGTGCAAGGTCCCTGGAACAGAAGGTAACTGGGAAGTAAAGTAAACAGATGTAAAAAGCCTCTGGAAAGCGGGAGCACGATCGGCCTTTGGTCACTAAAGTGTTTGCTTTTCTGCACAGAACCCTGGAGACAAATTAAAATTGAACAATGTTGATCCAGGGAGTATTTGTGATTAGACTGTGCAAAGTCCTCGAATACTTCACAATCAACTTCTGCCGGTCAAAACAAATGCGTGTTTAGTCTTCCCCAGAGTCCCAGCCTACCGCGGTTGGGAGAAGGCCTCATTTAATGGCTTCATGAGTTAAAATACACATAGAATAAGAGAAAACCAAGCTGGCTCATCTGGTGTTTGGGAGAAGGTAAGAGGACTAACGAGGACGTGAAAACGCTGTCCTCTGAAGAGACAGAGGCAGCTTCTTTTGCAGATGAGCCCAAACGGGAAAACTGAAGAGAGCAGACGAGGCAGGCAGCGAGGAGTTCACCCCTCCCCAGGGGCTCCCTGGCTGCCCGCAGAGAGACCCAGGTGCATCAGCGGTCGCGTACCTGGCTCTTGCCAGCAAACACAAGTTCGGGGTGCTTGCTGTGCCTGTTCGGCTCTTTCATCTATCGTCAAGCAGAAGGAGAAAAGACAGGGCTGGGGTGGCAAGGAGACGCTCCCTGCACGGCAGCGTCTCCGGCGGAGATCGGAGCGGTGCAGGCGCAGCAGTTCAGAGTTTGGGGCGCGCGGAACAAGCTCGCCGCGAGAAGCATCGCGGGCTCGGGCCCCCAAACAGCCGCCCCACGCGCATCGCAACCGTCACGTCCCGAGTGGGATTTCCGAGCAGCTCTTTGGGAGAGCAAGCAGAGAAGAGCAGAGCTCCAGCCTCAGCCGTTCTTCCCCAGTGCAGGGCTGCTTCCCTGGAGCAAAGCGGACAGCAGTAGCCGGTCCTACCGCCACCACCCTTTTTCACTGGTACCAAACATAGCTGGGGGGTGTCTCTACATGCTCGCTTATCCAATTAAAGCGAAGCTTGGCACTCCCTGCTGCAGAGATCCCAACCCCTCCTGCACTGATCCATTTTACTCCCTGTGCTCAGAAAATGCTCTTCTGGGTTGTAGCTAGGAAACAATCTTTGCCTCCCTGACATGTCCTTTACAAGCATTGTAAAGTCTCCTTGGAGCATTTAAAACCTGCTGTACAGAGGATAAACCCACAAAAGGGAGTCAGTCCTCCAGGAACTTGCAGGCTGCTTGTTGGGCTTAGGAGGACCGGAGGCATCCCAGGCAAGTCCAAACATTGTCCTGCTACACACCTTGGGGGCAACTCTACTTTTCTGGTAGTTCTCCAGCTCTTCCAGGTCACTAAGAAGAGATCTTAGCTCTCAGGCCTCCAGCTGCTACAACAGCAGCATATGTTTATATCGGCTTGGGCACTTTTCCCACTAGAACAAAGCTACAGCAAGTGGTGTCATAGTCGGCTTTGGCCTTCTCCCTCCTCGTAGGGAGGGTAAGGGAAAGCAGCATCTTAAGTCAAGTGGAAACGGAAAAGGGATTCAGCTCAACAGGAGCGTGCATCTAATGCAGGCTAGGGACCAAGCCCTGACACGGGAAGCTTTTAAACTGGAAGGAGCGGCCTATGAAGTGAGGGGACATATCGCCATGGGTGCCAGCGCTCACAGTCCAGGAGGGCTGGCGCTCCTCCCAGTCGTAAGCAAACAGCAGCAGTTAATGCACTGCCGGACATCGCTGGGCTGCAGTGTCCTTAGAAAGCCTTGGAAGAGTTTGAAGACCTCCACTGCCTGGCTTCAGCATCTGCACCTGAAAGCGAGCGCACAGAAACACTTTTCAGTGTCTCACGCACACAAGTGTGCGTTACAGCCAGCACACCTGCACCACCACACTGCAGGAGTCGAGCTGCATGGCAGATGGAGAGCTTTTTCCTTTTGCTTTGCAAATGCCATCACAGCCAAAGCCCAGTGCAGCAGGCCACAAAAACACGCTAGGGAGCAATTTTCCTCCCTAACATGCAGACACCGGCCAGAGCTCCCAGCTGGGCCACCCCTCCCTTTGGGAGGGCACCACAAATACTCAGAGCAAAGGCAGCAGGATTCCCCCCTCACCCCAAGAAACTGCTGTCCAGGGTGGAACAAGGCCCCAGTGCCACCAAGCCGCATCGTGCCCCAATCCCACCAACCTCAGGAAGGCTGCAGGAGGAGCAGCCGCATCCACCTAGGGCAGGCTCCCCACTGGAGGTCACCAGGCAGAGAGGTTTGAGCAACCCAGCAAAGCAAAGCCCACCCAAACCAGCCCTGAGGTCACCATGCAGCCCCCTGCTGCTGGCTGCCTCCCTGCCCCAGCCTCACTGCAGACCCTGAGCCTCACTGCCACTGCAGGGATGACCCCTTTCAGCAACAAGCTTAACCCCTCTGCCCAGAAGGGCAAGGGTTTTACAATAACCCTGCTGGAGTAATTTTACAAGTTGTACCCATACCCCACAGAGCAGAACTGGCACCTGAACGTGTTTGCTGGAGCGATATCAAAGACATCACAGCAACAAAGGCTACCGCAGTGCAGCAACTTCTGTAGCTGGCCAACTTTTATCTGCTCTGGTCTCCCACATGCTCCTCCCGAAGTGCAGCTCTTCTGCACTCTAACTCAGCCCTTTTAATGGCAACCTGTGCTCCTTCTCCAGCTGAAACCATTTGGCTGCTGCTAGGTTGCAGGTGCCCAACTGGGGAGACCGCTCTGCATCAGCAGATCCACGGGTTAAAGTTTTGAAGCAGGCGGTAAATTCCTGAGATAAACAAGATTTATTTGAAGATTAAGGTCACAAAGGAAAACCAGATAAAACAAACTGAATGTTTTCTTGGCTCAGTCTGTCATAGGACGCAGGAAAAAAAAGTAAAAAAAGGTAATCACCGTGGAACAGAAAGAGCCAAAGTCCCGTGTTTGGGGAGGTTTGCAGTGGGCAGAATGGGAGGCGATGGGAAAACTACTGATTTTCAAGGGCCGGCGAGGGAATCTGCAGCACAGCCATGAAACGAACTTAGTCGAGGTACCTGAGTACGCTGCGCTCTGGCTCGTGAGCCCAGAGAAACCAGCAGTCGCCCATCGGTGGAAGGAAGAGCTCAGGACATCGCTGAGGCCTGGACGCGGTGTGCCTGTGTCAGAGTCATTTTCTTCCTTTGCACCATTATTTAATGAAAAGGCCTTTTCTTTAAAGGGTCAATGTTTTGGAATAAACCGTAGAGCGTGCCTGTTGGCTACCAAGTAAATCCCTCTTTATTTTAGCAACTGGTCAAAGCAGTGCAAGTATGAAAGACATCGACCGCCCTGAGAAGGGAGGATCGACTTTGGTGGCAAAACTCTTCCAGCTTCCCAACCACGGCACTCCTCTCTAACAGCACGTTTCCCCACCCACGCCATCTTTCACGTTACCAGAGCCGATACTGAGGTTCACAAGGGCGTTGTTAGAGTGCGGTGGGATGTGAGGGGCAGAGTAAGGGCGACTGGCGGTGTCGCAGGAGCTGTGTAATGCTGGTGGTACTGAGTGGGGGGAATGCAGGCTTGAGTGTGGTCAAAAAAAAGAAACGGAAGTGCTCGGTGTCTCCTACTTGTTACCTTGGTTGCCATGGCCTGCTCACGCACCACCTCGGAAGGGACAGGGAAGCCTTAGCACAGCTGCCTTTGCATCCAGAGACGCGGTGGATGTTTCTTTCCCTTACAGAAAGCCGCCCCCCTTGCTGTGGCCTTGGGGAAAGCTCAGATGGTGGAAGGGATACGTCGCCTCTCTCTTGATGCCAAACAGCAAACAGAACTTCTTTGTTAGCATCGAGTAGTGATGGTTATTTTTATTACAGAAGCACTCACAATGTCTGACCAAAATGAGGTACCGCCACGCTCAGGGAGTTACAGCTGGAGGCAGCCCTGCCACAGGGAGCTTAAGGTTTAACCAGAGCCAACAGATACCGGGTAGGAAAACCAGTGCGGTCTTCCTCGTGTTACTGGGACGCAGGAGGATTAAGATTAGGAGCAAGGACACCCATAAAGTTTGCGGCAGAGCTGAATATCTGTTCTCTCAGTGGAAGACTGGCACCCCAAGCCCAACACAACCCCCCCTTTTTTGTGCCTCAGCTTCTGTACAGCTCACATTTTCACTGCTCTCTGATTTCTGACCAATTGAACACATGTGGAGGTGCACGGGGACACCACTTGCTTCTGCTGTTTGCTTTCTGCTCAAGAATACGCCTGACGTCGTATGGCGAGGAATTTGGCCGGTATTGCCCGTCTCTCTATCTCTAGCCATAGGGCGAATATATCTGTCTCCTCGTGCTTGATGGCAAGCTCAAAGGTGAAATTTTGCAGCAGCGTAGTAAGGAAGAGGAAGAGCTCCATCCGGGCCAGCGCCTCTCCTGGGCACATCCGCTTTCCTGGGAGGCACAGTAAAGAAAAGAGATGGCTTAATCCAGTGCTTGAATGAATCACCACATTTGGGGGGAAAATGCGTGTGTATAGAAGGATAGAGGTGAGCAAAGAGCCCAAATTAAAGGAATAACTTTGTTGCCACCCACAGTGAGTAGCCCTTTCGTGCTGGCTTTCCCTCCGATGGATTCAGACCCACCAGTGCAGTCATTGCACAGTAGCAAGCAGGCAGTATCCCAGCAAAGCCCGTTGGCAGGGCTAAGCAGTTACCTAACGAGAAAGGCATGAAGGCTTCTGGCTTCCTGAATTCGCCCTTCTCATCCAAGAAGTTGCCTGGGTCAAAATTTTCAGGGTTCTTCCACTGGATTGGATCCGTATGCACCGAATATAATACTGGAATAACAGCTGTCTCCTGCGGCAGAGGGACGAGACAGGAAAAGCAGGAAGGAACATGAGTTTCATAGCAAAAGGCTTTGCTAAGCAGAATTACCAGCTGAGGAACGGCCTGTGGGGCAGGGGAGCGTGGATGCACACCGAGCTGCCCTTCAGGAGGCAGCTCCCGGTGATGGCTCTGCACCTCGAACCTCTCAGGCACAGAAGACTAATATGGGGTTCAGCTCTTGCCCACAGTCCTGGCAGTCTCTCTATGCAGCTGGAGTTTCATTCAGAAGCTGAGAAACTGTCCCTTGAGTTACTCCTACTGATTTATTTTTAAAACCTCTCATTGCACAAAGTCCAAAGGAAGGAAGTGGTCCTTTGGAGTGGGCGTGGCAAAAAAAATGCCTGCAATCAAACCCAAACCACGGTGCTCCCCAAATCTGCAGTGGGGATGAGGGCTGGGTTTGGCCGTGCACCCAGGGTGAGCTCGCACAACATGGCTCACCAGCAGCTCCAGCACAGATAACGCTGGTTATCTCGGTGTCGATGTTGTGCGCTGAAGGGAGGAAAGAGGTGGTATGCCAGGACAGGCAAGCAGCAGGGATGTGTGGGTAGGATTAGTTGTGGCATTCACTGCCCTCTTCTCCTCTGCTAAAGGGTTACTGCCACCTCGCCTCACTGAGGATTGGGAAAGACTGATGGCCTTCACAAGTGAGCAAACAGTCCAGGGGTCAGCGCAAATCTCGTTCAAGGTTTTTCTACCACTCCTCCCCTGAGAAGTGCCAGAAAGCCCAGCACCACAAGGCCACCTTGGGGATGATGTGGCCCCTGAACTTGATGTCCTGCGTCGTCATCCGAGGGAAGTTCTCACTGCGGGACTTCTGGATGCGCTGCAGCTCGTGGATCACAGCATTGGTGTACGGCATCTTCAGCTTGTCCTCTGTGCTGGGAGCGCGGTCTGTGCCCACCACTGCATCGATCTCCTTCTGGACCTTGTCTGGTAAAAACTCAGATTTAGGGCTGCGGTGCTTTCTACGCAAGGGCCTCCAGTGATTTCTCGCTGGCCTCTACGTACACCTATTCTAAAGTTAAAGGATGACCTAGCAGAGAGTGACAAAGCTAGTGTAACCCCTTATAGAGACTAAAAATAGGGCATCTGCCCACATAGCTCCCTGGATCATGCAGGTGTTCAAGGCTTTGCCAGAAGCATCTGTCATGGGCCCACCCAGGACCATCCGCACAGGCAGGGTAAGGGGGAGAAAGAGGTGAATGCCTGGCAGGCAGCGGGAGAAGATGTGCAGAGCTCCCTGGCCTATCTGTACTTTTGTTTAATGGATCTCACCTTTGAGCAATCCAGCCAGGCTGATTTTGATCTCACAGCAAACCTTCCCAAATGGGAGCCTCCAGGGCTGGGACTCTCATGTCTGCTCCTTTGCTGCATCATGACTTACTAAGGTAAAGGGAACAGTTGCATTTTGGTGCCCTTACCTTGAACATGGGGGAATTTAGTCAGTACCAAGAGGAAGAAGACCAGGGTGTTGCTAGTGCTCACTGTCCCAGCACCAAAGAGACTGAATACTGACTCAACCAGGTCTTCGTTGCTGTACATGTTCTCCAGGCTGCTTTTCTCCTGCAAGTATGTGATAGGAAGGAAATTCAATATAAGCTATGTGATTATCCTTAGGCTGCAGCCAGCTCTCAAGAGCAGCCCTTGTCCTGGGCCTGAGGGAGTGCTGCCTTTCCTCGGTTTGTGTCAGTCCCTCAACACAGTGCCTGTGAGGCTCACCCTAGGGTATGTCACTAGAGGCCTTAGCAAACACCTCCAGGAATTAAAACTGATATCAGAGCAAGAGTGAAAACCCTTTGCACCACCTCTACCTTCTCTGCTTTTATAAGGAAACAGTCGATGTAGTCCCGGGGAGAGCTGGGATCCAGGGTCTGCTTATGAAGCTCGATTCTTTCTTGGATGTAGTTCTTCAGTTTCACACATTCAGCAAAGATTTTATGGTGTGGCCCAGGGAGATGGTGCATGATGCTGGGGAAGGTGTTGTACACCTGCAGATAGGAGAGGTACGGGAGAGTTCAGGTGCCTGGATAGAGCACCAAAGACACAAAGACAGGGGTTGTTCTTTACTCTCTTCTCTTATGTCTGGTTTCAAGCACTAGCACCTGGTGAGACAACCCCCAGGAATATACAGTGGGCTACATCGAGACATATTTCCAGGGACAACTTGAAAAATGTACATCGTGGACGTTTTTGGAACACTGCCTCGGGGCTACCTGGAAGAAGCTGTCCAGCTGTTGGATCAGGGCCACAGAGAACATTTTCCTCCAACTGATCTGGGTCAGAATTGAAGGATATACCTCATGTGGCCATATACTTAATTCCCATCAATGTCACTGGCAAAGAAATGGTGTCATAGGCAAAGCCGAAGATCTAGTCCAAAGCCAAGGAGTGTCTCTAGACTGCTGAATGAGTCAGAAACAGGGGCAGTGAGCACAGCAAGGGCACGTACCATGGCAATGGGGGACACAAAAAAACTGATGTAATTCCCGAGCATGTCCAATAGCTCCAGAAAGGTTGTATCACTGTAGCTGTAACAGCTCCCGAAGACAACAGAGCAAATCACATTAGCAACTGCATGTCTGAAACTTATCATTGGCTCAAAGGCCTCACCTACAGTGACAAAAGAAGCAAAAAAGGCATTGAAAAGTCCGAAGTTATTTATTCGCATCACACACGCAAAATGTCCTTCCTTTCCCTTCAAGCAACTGTCCTTTCTCTTAGCTCTGAGCCCCAGTTGAACCTGTCTGATCTAACAGATGAAGCAAAGAGCCCTTCTGAGCTATAGACACCTAAATATATCTCCCTGCTCCTACATCCCTTCTCAGTATTTGGAACTGAGGAAAGAAGAGGGATCTCGAAGTGCTTTGGGCACCCCAGTGACATCCCACAGAGATTCGGAGGGCCTGCAGAAGCACCTCTGTGCAGTGACCCAACCCCTCATCTGCACAGCCCACTGACATTTCATGATGCTCTTTGGAGACAGCAGGGTCACGACGGTGCCCAGTGTACGACCAAGCCCTCCCTCACCTCTGCCTCTGCCTTAAGCAATGTCCCCTTAAGGAGGTCTCAGTGGGCATCACTGCTCTCTTATTTTAAATTAAGGAAGCAACAGAAGAGGCAGTTGCCCTGGCAGAAGCTCATTTTTGTCTGAGGGAAGCATACCGTTCTGGGAACCCTCTGCATCCCCTGGGCAATATGTTGTTCTTGCGTCCTCAATGCTATGAAGTTTAGTTCCCTGTTTCTGTTCTTTGGCCATGAAATATTCCTTAATGGTCACCCACCACGTGCACGTTCCCTCTGATTCATGGAGGAAAGTTCCCACCCTGGCATTCACAACCAGGACATCCCCCCTGCCCTCTCTGGGTAGAGTAGACATTCTAAGTCTTCTCTCAACAAGGATCATTCACATTAGCAGTTGCCAATAGCTCTGGGGACCAGACTTGTCCCACAAGGCTGTCGTGTGTTCTCTGTCTGCCCCAGTGGCCACAGAGAGCAGGACCCACCTCACCTTTGAGGCTTGTCACCCACTCCACAAGGTGCTGGGCCTCCTGCTGCACACGCTGTGACATGGTGTTCTTCCCCATCCCAAAGTCTCGCAGGGTGCTGAGCGTGAACCTCCGCAGTTCCCGCCACTTCTTCTCGTTGCTGGAGGCAAAACCTGAGAGGAGGCAATGGAAACCACTCATCTGCCAACACGTGCAGTTCCTCCGTGAGAAAAGAGGACTCCTGCGCTAAAACAGACTGAGGAACAATAGGGCGCTAAGCCAGCGGGTGACCCTGGTGTGCGCACAGCATCCTTGAAAGGAAGAGAGTCTCAGAAGAAACTAAGAACAAAGCTGGAAGTCTACATTAGTAGGAGTTATCTAATAGGAATTAATATTGTCCCCAGATAAGAAACGTAATAGAGTGTGGTATTAGCAGAGTAGGAAAAGCGTATTTGAAGTCTTGGATGTTGAGTCCCTCGCTAGACATATAATCATTCACTGGCCAGCTGTGATTGAGGACTTTGTGCTCATCCAAAGAATAATGAAGAAGAAACTCAAGAACCTACCGTAATCTTTTGATATCTGGACCTGAAGGGGTATTTCAGGTCTCCCTCCAAACTCCTCAGAATGACTGAGGAGAGCATCCTTCACCACCTCGTATCCACAGAGCACCACGGCTGGCTTCAGTCCCAGCCAGATGGTGAACACGGGGCCGTACTTCTCCCTGAGCTGGGGGAAGAACAGTGGAAAAGGTGCTATGAATTAGGTGCTGAGATGTTACCCCATGCTCCTTGAATGCCTCCAGGTCACAAAGCTGAGATGAAAGCATGAGAGTCTTACTTCCAAGAGGCAGAACAGGCTTTGAGCACTGGGAGAAACAGAGAGCTGAGCGAGACAGGCTTTCAGTGTTCAGCTGCAATATGTCCTCATGGCCGTTATGCAAAGCTGATTTCACCATGAAGAGCACCATGCTCTAGGCTTGGTTGGTGCATGGAGATCCGATCACACCCCACTTTGGGACAGCAGCTGCCAGTTTTCTCTGCAGCAGTTCAGAGCAGGAAAGGTATCCCACAGTACTGTGCCTGAGAACCCTCATCCCAAACCCACCTCCAGCCAAAGCAAGCTACGATGCCTGGGGAGATACAGCCTCCAGCAGGGCTCTTTTGAAGTTCTCGGGAAACCCCCATGTCAGAACAGCCGAAACCGGGGACTTTGACAGCATCACCTCCATAATTAATTTAATTTTTAATTTTTGTCTAGTGCTCGCAGTGCTGGCAAACATGCGGGCAGCACGGAGATGTGCCGGCCACGGGGGAGCGCATCTCTTGAGGCTGCCGACCAATTCTCACCTAGCTCCATCGCCCCAGTCGTGCCCCGGTGGGGGGGGTTATGTTCTTGCTACTGCTTTGTGGATTTTAAAGCTCATCTAATCTTATCAAGAAGTGACTCTGGAAGGCAGCAGGTGGTCACAATACTCTGCTCAACCAGAAGGAGATGAGTATCACTTCCATGGGTCCTATGAGAAAGACTTAAATAACAGTATTGATTATGCTACAAGTAGCAAGGATTTAGGATATTTTGACAGAGCAAGAAAGGATGGAGGGAAAGAGAGAGAAAAAAGAAAGGAGGAGAAAGTGTGACCTGTATGGTTCCCCTTTTATTTCGCCATGGGATATTGTGCTCTCTTTCCTACTGCCCTGCCAGGGGTAGGGAGCTGGTAAGCTGCTGTGAGCTGATCTCTTACCTTCTTGTGGGTCTTGTAAAGGGGAAGGACATCTTTTTGCCATAAGTTGCCCAGGATGGGCCATGGAGTTGGCCCTGGAGGCAGCTGGCTTCTCTTCTTATCATTTTTCCAGACCAGAAAACACAAGACGTAGAGGAGGAAAAGAGTAACGACGAGCCCGGCTGTCCCAGCATCCATCCTCAGCTGTCACTGCGGAGCAGGGGCCAGAGGGACTGAGCAGTGAGCAGAAGGGAGCTGAGCTCTGCTCGATCTCTGCCTTTCCCTTGCGGTCTATATAGCACAGCCCTTCCCTCTAATCCCAGCTGCAGAGGTTAAGTCTCCTGTGCTCACCCTTCAGCCAGTCACCGGGCGGTCAGTGACACAGAAACGCTGGTTTCTCCTGGCTAAACACAAACCTCAGGCCTGCTATGTTGTAACATGGACCTGGAAGAGCTCCAACACTGGACTTTTGCATTGCAAAACTCTGCACGGATTCAGCCAAGGAGATGAAAGCTTCCCCCTCCGCCCCCTGCACTTTGCTTAATCTCTTGTTGCTCGGTCCTCCCTTTCGGTGACCTGCAGTACGAGAAGTTGCCACCGTCCTGACAAAACCCTTATGTCATCGCTGGGTTACTGCCCTTCTTGTCACTGACTTTCTTGCTAGAGCAGTGACCGAGGAGGGAGATGTTTTCCTAACAGGAAAGGCTTCCCTCCGGCTTGGCAGAGGGGAGCCCTGGCGACGGGGCATGCTCGGTTGTTCATGTACCTGTTAGTTTTAGGTTAGTTGAGAATATCCCGTTAAATAGTTTTGGATGGAAAGCGGGCTAGTTCTAGGGAAAAGCATAATTTTACTGAAAGATTTGTCGCTTCCACTCGGAAAAATTGAACAAAACATTTTGTCGCATGGAGGAACGTCAACCAAAGCCATTGGGCTTATTGGAGGTTTGGGGCTAGCTGGTCCTTTGGCTCCCCGGCCTCCTGGGACTGCTGCCCCAACCACATGTACTGGCAGTGACAATGAAACTTTGTATTTGTCTTTCTGAACGGCGTATTGAGACTTTGCTGTAAATCTTTCTTCATAATCTGTCACATAGCTTAAACCAAAAGACCCACAGCAGACAGAGCTGGACCCGCTCGCACAGCCCGGCAGAGCAAGGCAGCTCACAGCAAAGGATGCAATTTCTCCTGGAGGACAGGGCTGGAATGAAAGAGAGAGGGGGTTTTATTCCAG
Organism: Struthio camelus; assembly: GCF_040807025.1. Classification (NCBI taxonomy): domain Eukaryota; kingdom Metazoa; phylum Chordata; class Aves; order Struthioniformes; family Struthionidae; genus Struthio; species Struthio camelus. The sequence goes on from NC_090960.1 coordinate 12,340,168, forward strand.
GCTAGTGCCTGCAATGGAAGGAGCCTTTCAGCAGAGGGCATTACATGATATTTTATGAGGAGCCTGAATTATAATGCTCACCCCCAGTGAGGCAGCAGCCTGAGTTGAATCCTTAGACCAAAAGCACCAAATCTCCGCGTCACCAAAAAGCTGCCAGCAAGCGAAGCTGAATCTCCCACAGGCATGGGACTGCTCTGTTTCAATATTTCAATTTTTCCCCTCGGGACCTAGGTTGCCCCACACTGCTGGGTTTTGGAGGAGGCTCTTCCCTCTGCCAGCACCAGGAGCCCACCCAGGGAAAGGGTTTCTTTTGGAGGAAATTGGTCCTGGCAGAGTGGCCAGGAGTCCCATAGCTGAGGCCAGGAGGTGGCCATTAATCACTCACTTTCCTCGTCCTGTCCCAGCTCTTCCCACGGCTTGTTTGAAATTCTTGACTTTGGCGCCTGCAAGTGAGGGAGCTTTGCTCAGTACTGACCCGAGTTTTGGCATGAGAATGAACAACCCCAAGGTGACTGACACCATCTTGTCAGTGGCAGCTGAACACAACTAAGGACTCAGTAAAAGAACAGGGGGAAAAAAAAACGACCATGGAAATTGCTTTGAGTCGCAAAGTTTAAGTGCAAGGGGAAATTCCCTCTTCTGGAGGCAGAGCTCAGGCTACGAACCAAATGACAGACCCCGCGGACGAATGCTTGCACACCAATAACATTTCAGTGCAACCCATCCATTGCTACAAAGGTGTTTTGAAAGCTGCATGTCTCTAATACAGCAATACAGTGTTATTGTTTCGCATTATTAACAAAATGGAGCAAACAAAGAAGTCAGCCTGGACGTTAGGAGTTCATGACTCCAGGTCACTAGACAAGCAGTTTAAGAAGAAAACCGCATGTACTGGCAGTGACGATGAAACTTTGTATTTGTCTTTCTGAACTGCTTATTGAGACTTTGCTGTAAGTTTTTCTTCATAATCTATCAAATAGCTTAAACCAAAAGACCCACAAAATAATTTCAATATTGTATCGATTGTGAAGTGTGCAAAAAAAAAAAAAAAGGAAAGGAAAGGTAGAAATTGTCAACTAAATTGACAGCTAAATGCCATTTTGCCTGAGGAAAGGTCGCTAGTGAACAGCACAAATGGGCTTTGGTGCAGCTGCCTAAGCACTTCGCGGGACTGGGCTGCTAAAGTAAGCCAAAAATACCTCATATGTACCCAAAACTGTTGGTACTTTTTCCTTCTTTCTACTAATTTTCTTATGAGGGCTTTTGGAGAGCAGCCATTTGGGGAGAAGCAGACTGCTGCAAGGCCACTTCTCCATCCTCAGCCTCGGTATCGCTTCAGGAACAGCCTGTGAGACCTTTTGGCCCAAAACCTAGGAAACGGTCAGGTATAAACACAGAGGGACAGACCTGTGTGACGTCCTTTGTCGCTCTGTGTGAAAAGCGTCCCATCACTTTGCTTTATTCAGCAAAATTCAAGCAGAATTCAGTAATTCTGACCAATAGGGGAGAATATTTTGACTTTTCCTTCCCCACTAAAAAATCCATTTCACGTTTGCCAGAGGCTGTGGATGTTAATTCAGAAGTAACATCTAGAAGAAACCAATAACCAGAGCAGCTCGGCGCTGCCCTGTTTTGGTTGGCAGGCTCCAGGGCACGGCGGGAAGGGCATGGCTCCTGCTGCCATGCGCCAGCTCCGTGTGAGGACAAGGAAAAGCATTCCGAAATTAAAGGTTCATGTTAATAGATCAGATCCAGAATATATCTGAGGGGCAGATTCAAGGACTTAGAAGAAATGATGCTTACGGGGTGCTTTTTCAGAGTAGATGTGTATTTGGAAAAGCTGCCAGGCAAACAGTGAAACACAGAAGGGAAGGAAAATGAGAAAACGACTCTAGTCAAATAAAGAAGTCAATAAAATATCGAGGTTATGAGATCTAGGAAGATCTGCCGTAGAAAATCATAACATTTGCCCCGTCTCCCAGCTAGAGCTTTTATGCAGTTGGTCTCAAAAAACCTCGGAAGGAGTGGGACACATCCCGCGGATGCAAAGCTGCTGCACAGCCCAGCTGCAAATAGGGCCTAGCTGGAGACTCAGTCCCAGAAATACTGAGCTGCTGAGGCTGGAAGCACCTCTGGAGATCGTCTGCTCCAACCCCTGCTCAAGCAGGATCATCTGGAGCAGGCTGCCCAGGACCATGTCCAGTCACGGTTTGAATATCTCCAAGGATGGAGATGCCACAGCCTCTCTGGGCAACCTGTTCCTCAGCCTTCCTCACAGTGAAGAAGTGTTTTCTAATGTTTCAGTGGAATGTCTTGGTTTTTCAGTTTGTGCCATTGTCCCTTGTCCATTCACTAGGCCCCGCTGAGAAGAGTCCAGCTCTGACTTCTTTATCTGTCCCCATCAGGTGCTTATACACATTAATAAGATCCCCCAGAGCCTTCTCTCCTCTGCGCTGAACAGTCCCAGCTCCTTCAGCCTCTTCTCATACAAGAGATGCTCCAATCTCTTAATCATCTCTGTGGCTCTTTGCTGGACCTGTTCCAGTAGCTCCGTGTCCTTCCTTCTTGTACTGGGGAGCCCAGCACTGGGCCGAGCACTCCAGGAGTGGCATCACCAGGGCTGAGTAGAGAGAAAGGATCACCTCCCTCGACCTGCTGGCAACGCTCTTCCTAATGCAGCCCGGGATATTGTTGGCTTTCTTTGCCAATAGGGCACACTGCTGGCTCACGGTCAACTTGGTGTCCACCAGGACACGTAGGGTCCCCACGAAGAGCTGCTTTGCAGCCCATCTCCCCAGCAGATATTCCATGTATTTCCAAGTTATTCCTCCCCATGGCAGGGCTTTGCATTTCCCTTTGCTGAGCTTCATGAGGTTCCTCTCAGCCCATTTCTCCACCCTATCGAGGTCTCTCTGAACGGCAGCACCACTGGTCTACTCCTTCCAGTTTTGTGTCATCTTCAGACTTGCTGAGGTGCACCCTGTCAGCCAGGTCATTAATGAAGACGTTAAACACCATTGCCTAGTGCTAGATCTCATCTTTGGGTATGAGGAGAGCTAAATGAACACCTGCAGGTTCCCCTAATCTTGTGCTTTAACCTTGCTAGCTTAGCATAAGCTGGTACATTGCACTAAGGCAATTAATATTATCCTAATGCAATTTTCTCTTGTCAGCAGCCCAAAGCCTCAGCAGTCTGGAGGTGCTCCGCTCACTCCAGGGCCTTGGCTGCACAGAACGAAATGTGCATAAAAATAGCTGAAAACCATTTTTGTCTCTCCCCCTCTCCCCTCTGCAAGCCGAGGAGCGAAACAGCAAGGCACTGCATGCACTGGGTCTGCTCGCTGAATAGCCTGGTCCAGTTAATAACTAAACTGAGAGTATTTTTGGTTGCTCTTAATAATGCAGCAGTACTTGCTGCATTAGAGTTCAGTCATAATTACACAGTGAGCGTCATCTGTAATCCCCATCATCTCCTCCCACTGGAGTGTAGCTCTGAGGCAGGATGATGTTAGATCCCCTTTTCCATTCCTGGGACGGTGTTTGCCCTTGGATCCCTCTGGTGTACCCAGAGTTACGGCCTGGCTGACCGATGGACCTGCTGGCCAAATACTGCCTTGCCTGTATGAAGAGCGTTTGCACTCGGGGAGAGGGTTAGATGCAGCACCAGGGCTGGAGCATTTGAGATCTACCAGGGAGATAACCCCCAGCAACATGCTGCAACCTCCGCTCTCGAGGACGGCAGTCTGGCTGGACTAATGGGCTTCCCTGACCTCCGCGTCTCTGAACATGCCAGTGCCCCATCTTCCTTTCCTCTCTGCTCCTTGCAGACACGCTCCTCGCAGCGCTGCTCTCACACTGTTTACTACTCCGCTCCATGTCTCTCTGGAGACAGACTTGCAGTGCTAAACTGGCTGAGATCTTTTCTCTCCCAAAGGATGAAAACATGATTCCTCGCTGGCTGCTAGGTCCTCAGATGAGTCATCTGCCTTGGTGGCTGGTTATTATAGCTAGCATTAGCATTTTGTGATCTTAACTCATGGTACTATTCTGCTGGGGAAGCAGTGAGTGCGTGCTCAGGGGGCCCCCAGCTGTAGTTTGTCAGGAAGGAGGATGGCACCATGGGCTCCATGTTTTCCCACACGGCCGAGCAGCCGCGTGTTCCCCACGCCTGCGGCGTTCAGCTCTGACCGAGGGAAAATAAAACAACGGCGATGTAAAGCTGGAAATGCCGCAGCCGACAGCACGGCTGCTCCGCAGATGGGGCTCCGTCGCCCAGCTTGACTCCTTTTGTGAAATAGTGGCGGTCTGGTGGGAGCTTCCCAACCAGCTGCTGAGCTTGAAATGATTTTTCTAAGCAACCCTCTTCCTCCTCCTCTCCATGATCTACCTTCTCCCCGCTTCCAAAACTGAAGATGCAGAATGCCAGTGAGCATGTCAGAAGCGCAGTCTCAAAAGCTCGCGGGATGCATGATGCTGCTATCTTTTAGGTTGCTCCTGTCGTTCTCCTTGCTCTGATGGTCGGGCTCTGCGAGGCTGTACATAGCTCTACGGAGCATCACTTTTCTCCCAGTTACTCCAAAGGAGAAGTTCCTTGCTGACCCGTAGCAGCAGATTAGCGCTCCTGTCCAAGTCACAAGCCTTTGAGCAAAGGCACTGAGCTATGCCCTTTGGCTTACCAATAACGACAGGGCCAGCCCTGTACCCTGTGAGGGTTCAACATTGGCCTTAACTGGAGCTCTGGGCCCTTCCTTGATCCTTCTACGTTAAACCAAGCAGACGGCTTGCTCTGGTTTTCCACGTCTTGCTTCATCCCACGAGGAGGAAGACAGCTTTATCCAGCTCCAGTGGATCTTAATGTCCTTAAAACATCTCAAGACACCTCGGCAGCCAGTCCCAGCTCTGTGCTCTCGCTCCTGGACCCAGGAGGCTGGTCCTGTTGCAGAGAGGGCAGATGTGATCAGGGAGGGATCCCAGCCCTGTTCAAAGCCGTCCCTGACAGCTATCAACACCCAGGGAGGGGCTTGGGGTCCCGAGTGGAAAAGCAGGGCTTGCAAACTAAGACTGACACGCCTGAATATAGGGGCAAAGCAAGCCCATAGCAGGACTTCTCACTGCGCTCTAAATTCGTCTGCCCTCCCCTTCTCCCTTCGCAAGACTCAACCCCTCACACACCGAATGCAGGAAGTTTTAAATAAAACTATGTTGCAAAATGCTTTTCCCTTCAATATGACCTAGACACCTATGGCATCTTCTACCACTCTTTTACATCTTGTCTTTGCAAACATCTTTTGAGTAGAAAGATGTAATTCAAGCAGGAAAATGAAGTGATTTGCATTGGCATGAAATAAATGTCACCCCCTCCCCCCGCCCCAGCCTCATTCTAGTCTTCAGCGTTTTTAATTTTAACAGCAGGTGATTTGTACAGCTGTGGCAAAGCGTCAAAGAGCAGAACGTAATCGAGGCGTTGCAAACAGCCATGGAAAGGGTAATGGTTAACCGGGCAATGCCAGGATTCATTTTGTTCCCTTCAGTGGTCAGAAAGAAAGAAAAGAAAAAGGGCAGAGAGAGATTTTGCCAGTTAATGAGAATTTGCACGGAAGGAAAATGAGGGTAGACTTTGCCTGAACTACCCTGCAGGATCAACCGTCCTTCCCGAGCAACGTGGGCATGGCCTGCTGGAGACCAAGGCCAACGTTCCTCTTCTGGATCTCTTGTTTCTGGCAGCCGTTGACGTCTGCCGGGCACCGACCTGCCTTCACCCCACGTGCACGCCGACCGACAGAGGCATCCTGCCTGCGGTGGCTGGTGCAAGCTCTCAGAAGGCACCGAGCAGCCTTTGTGGCAGCAACGGGATGTGGCGTTATGCAGGACAGAGTTAAAATCGGGGAACCCAGGGGATAAACGCAAGCGTTTGCCCAGCAAGAGTTCAAGCGGCATCCCGAAATGCTTGGCGAGGGCAGACCTTGTGCTGGGCCCACAGAAAACAGCTCACCCTTCCCATGCTCCTATCATCCCTTTTATCAAGATGGGGATCCCAGCAGGGATGTCAGCGAGTTGTTATGAAAATCATTGAAAGGGTGTAAAATGCATGGAATTTCTTAGTTTGAACAGCTGTAGAGGTGCGGGCTGCACTGCCCTGAAACCTTCCTGTCCTGCTGTTCACTGTTCCTGCAAGGATTTTTTTCTAGATGCTCTATCAAGGAAAAAAATATCCCTCCCTTCTCCACCGCCACGTTGCAAACACGCCGTGTCCTTATTAAGGGCCGTTCATCTTGCTTGGTGCATACGTGCAATTACCACGTCTATAAAACTCATTAAAATATGGTAATTTCAGGAAGAGGGGAAAAAATAGCACTTGCGCTCCACGCTGCTGAGCGCAACGCCTCAAACCGCCCCAAGCACGTCTGTCGAGCAGTGAAGAGCGTCACGGGGAAGCGCCCCGGGGAGGGCGCTGCGGCCGGGCTGAGTGCAGACACCCCTTTTCTGCCTTTTTCCCCATGCGTTAAATGTGCACGTTACTTTCCTGGCTCGGCAGCATCTTCCTTTCATTCGCAGGGACGCAGCAGGGGAGAAGCGGCCCGGGACGGTGCCTGGGGGCCGGCACGACCCGCTGGAGGGGACGGGGGAATCTGGAACCGTCGTCGCCGCTTCCCGACATCCTTCCACATCGCGAGGAACAGGAGCGTAACGCAGCGCGTTTTATTGGTGTGGCGATAAAAACAAATAAATCCAAAAAAAAAAGAAAAAGAAAATAAACGAATAAATAAAAGCAGCAGGAAGGGCCCTTGCTAGCGCTCTTTCAGGGGGTCGCCTTGCCCCGGGGAGACCTTCCAGGGATGCTCGAGCCCCGCGCTGCCCCCCGTCCGAGGGCACCGGCCTTTCCGGACGCTGCTTCCATCGCTCGCCCTCCAGCCTCGCGGGAGCCCGCCCCTCTCCGGGGGCGGCGTTAAACCGAAGGGCCGAACGGTTCCTCGGCCAGAAGGGGCTGGCCCGGTGCCGTACGCGGCGCAGCAGGGCGCCCCGGACGGCCGGACCGCAGAGCCAAGCGGGCAGATGGCAAGAGGCAGGGGAGCTCCACCTTCGCCGGGCAGGCGGCTTCGGGGCGGGCGCAGCGTGCCGGCCACGTAACGAGGAGCCCTGCCGCTTGGGAATTTGTTCCTTGTTCGGACTCGCACGGGAATAAACGGGCGAGTCGAGCGCTTGCTGGTGCCGCGCCGCTGCGGGGGTTGCACGGCACCGTCCCCGCTGCGCCGCTCGCCTAACGGCCCCGTCTCTGCCGCCTGGAGCAGAAAACACGGGAAGGCGCTTAAAGCCCTTTTGCGGGGGAGCTGCCCCCGGTTCTCGGCCTTCGGGAAGGACGCGCGCTTTCACGTGCACCGGGAGAGCCCCCGGCCTTGGGCACGCGCCCGCCCCGCGTGGAGGGCTGCGCGCGAGCACCTTCCCCAGCGTGCCTTCGCCCCGGCGCGTGGCGGGACGCGCTCCCCAGCGCCCGTCTCGGCAGGGCGGCAAGAGCCCGAGGGGACGCCGCCGGCTGTGGCGCTGCCGATGGGGATGGCAGGAGCGCGGCCGGCCGGGGGGCGGGCAAAGCAGCCCCACGCGTCGCCCCTGTTCGCCCCCTTTTGCCATCGTCCTCGGGTCGCTCTGCCGGCCATCGTGCGTGGGCCGTGAACGCCCCAAGAGCACCGCGGGATCTGGCGTTTACTTGCCACACGTTTCAGCAGCGGGTCGGGGCACGGAGGAGCAGATGTGGGTCAGGACGGAAAGGCGGCCGCCGCGGCAGGCCCAGGGCTGGCCCTGGGCCTGCAGGTATGGGCAACCGGGACAGTGCCCTGTTTGTGTCAGGGCTGTTAAGTATCATATTGTTTTCCACTAAAATGGGCTGCTTTGATGCTAATTTGCTCTGACCAATCTGGGCTGACTCGCCCTGGCCTTGGAAGTTCAGCAGTGCCAAGCTGGTTGGGGTGCGGGTGGGAGGGAGACCCTCGGATATCTCGGAGAGATGAAAAGCTCTACATTGCATTACCCTTGCTGCTGACTTGTCTTTTTCCCTTTCGTTACTGGGTCGTGCTGTGGCTTTCCCAGGGTTACATCCGGAAGTGCCCCCGGGGTTACCCTTCCAGCTACGAAGGAAAGCTGTAAAACGGTGACTCTATCCAGCGAAGGCTCAAAACGTAACGCAGAGAGAACCGCAAACCAGACATGCATGGCTCTCGGCAAGTCTTCGTCAAAGGAGCCAGTTTGCTGCACAGGAGGCGCCATTAGAAGTCGTGTGTGCACCCACATCTGCACCCACACTCCAACATTGCCATAAAATATCCCCCTTCGGCACACAGGACTAATGGTGCAGTTAAGAGTGGAAAAACAGAGAGAGCAAACCACACAGCCTGCACCAGCTGAGGTCAGGGAGACACCAGGAGCTCCCTGGGTGAGAAAGTGCCAGATCCTAAGACAGGTCATCTCCGTTGTTGAACCAAAACCATCATAGCATCAGTCTCTGCCTAAAGCATCTTCACGATACATCTACTTCAAGCAGAACAGGGAACCCTGGAGCCACCAAAAAACTTACTCTATAAATACACTCACAGCTCAGGAAGCCCATAGGAGAAAGGAGGAGGTATTTACTTATAGAAATCAGGGAAGTCCTACATGGAAAGCTTGCTTGGAAGAGCTCTTCCCAAACTTCCCATTCATTTTTTAAATCCCCAGTGCTGCTTTGAAAGTGTGCTCAGGGGCCTGCACCAGTCAGTCACATTACCAACAGATAAAACACCTAAGGAGTGAGGAGAATCCACTGACTTAAGCTGGCAGAGCACGGAGCGATGGGGATGGGAGGAGATCAGCCCTTGAATGCCTTCTTCATCTTTTGCTCTCAGCAAAGGAGTGACTGGCGGAAGCCCCCAAAGTCTCAGTGCTAGGGGAGGAGAAACTTTGCAAACCATCTTCCTTTCTGGGTGCAGTCTTGAGATGGGAGACACCCCTGGGCCTGGCCTCCTTGCCCTGCTGCCATTGCCTGCAGTCAGGGGAGAGACACTTGCACTGGGTCACCAACCAAAGGCTTTTGGTTGCTGGAGTGAGACCTCCCTGGTTCCCCACACCTTTACCGTTGGAAGTGGTCAGTAGTGGGTAAGTGGAGACCGTGCTGCCAAGGATGAGCGATTGCTGCAGCTGTAGCTCATCTCACCCCGACGCACACTCCCGGGGGGGCAGCTGAAGCTGCCCAAGGGTCCCAGGAGCTTTGGGTCCCTCAAAAGGGATGGGGGCTCTTCGCCTCCCAGCTGGGCCCACAGACAGACCTGTAAGCCCAGCCCGGCTTTTCCAGCCCGTCCCTTTGGACTGCCAAACTGCTGCCCTCCCGGAAAGGGTTGCCTGCCTGGTTCCTTTAGAGGTACGCACGGGGCGAAGGACCGAGGCAGCTCGTGGAGCAGTGATGCCCACAACTTCTCGATGGGGAATGCATGGAGACTTTGCCAGTGCCTGGGGCAACTGGTTTGGCTGCTGCATGGTGACAGAGGGGACCCGAGCTCTGTTTCTCCTTCTTGGGAGCCTGGGCAAGCCATTTCAGCTTTTCTGTGATTCCTTTGGCCGTGCAATGGCAAGCGCCCAGGACAGGGCTGGGAGCAGGAGAGCCAAGCGCCGCAGGGCCGTAACCCCACGCGAGCGAGCGGGCAAGCGACACCGCTAGCAATGACAGGATGGCTTTGCTCCTCAGCAGATGGCTGCCCCGGGGCGCTGGCAGGACCCTCATGTCCAACAGCCCAATACCGCTTGCGTAGTGACCGGGATACGGCAAACCGGCCTTTCCGGAGCTCGACGGTGTCCCAGCTGGCCGCAGCACGGGGGAGCCCAGCCGCCTTCCCCTGCCGCCACGCTGAGCCTGCAGCACCCGATCTCAGCCCTCGCTCTTCCACGCTGAGAGCTATATTTAGCATCAAATGTATGTGTGAGCGCAGTCGCCGCTCTGAAGCACACGGCCTCCTTCTCGGCTCGCAGCCGGAGCCGGGAAAGGCCGGGGGCTGCAGGCGCGGCTCTCGGAGAGGAGAGAGCCCCAAACCGGCAGCCCGCGAGCGCCAGATCGGGGAGCTGCCCCCGATCGGTCCAGCCAGGTTTAAAGACCTGAACCTCATCCCTGGGAAGTCAGAAAGCCTCATGCATTTCGGAGACACTGGGATGGGGCCTCACCAAGACCTGGGGAGAGGGGGAAACCCTCCCCATGGGCTGCAACGCAGGGACACAAGCTGGGTTGCAGGGAAAGTGGGAGAGCCAAAGTCGGGGGGGGGGGAGGGTTGAGCAAACACCGCCACCATCAGTGAGTCACATACCCCAGGGCTAATTTAAGCCGCAGGCTACTAATGAGAGTAAGATTGTTCCCACTGATATTACTATCGATTTGCCATAGTGGTCCTCCTGGCAAGTCTCCGGAGTGCTTCAGTCACTTAAAATGCCCATTTTTGCTCTCTGATGCTTAATAAGTAACTGAGAACCTCTGCTCTCTTTCCAGAACAGCTCCAGGTGTATTATTGTAGGGTTGCCCAAGAACGGCCCGCGTTTGTAAACTTTGCATGCTTGGACCCTCCTTAAAACATCCCTGGGGACTGGCTGGTTTGAAGAGCTTGTAAGAGTGGAGGTGCAAACAGCTGCCAAAAGGCAAAGCGTGGGTTTCCGGCGTGGTGCCGCTGGCGGGTGCGGGGAGCAGGTTGTGGTCGTAAGGAGCGCGGGGATGCTGGGCAGCACGCAGGGGTCTAGTACTGCCCGAAACCCTGCGCGCTCTGTACGGAGAATGTGTTTGTTTAGGAGGGAATATAATCACCGGGAAGGTTCCTACAGATTTTGCCAACAAATTTGTATAGGGGGGAGGACCATTATTTCACAAATACTCTAAGCTCACAAGCCTGGAAACGTCCTTAGGTTACACTTAGGAAAGGGAGAGAAAAACCTCCAGCTAAGCAGACGGCTGCACCGTTTGCTCTGCACAGCAGACCCTGGCGATCACAGGGTCTAGCGTATCGTCTGAGCTGCAAAAGCGAACCTCAGCAAGGTCCACTGAGGACAGCTTCTGCTCTTAGCGCGAAACTTCTTGGCTTTTTCCATTAGACGAACATCGATTTTTTTTTTGTCCTGCGTTTTCAGAGAGCTGAAATGAGCATGGCTGCAGCTGGCTTCATTTTTTAGGAACTTAGCAACAAGGCTCCTGCTTGCCCGGTTTGTTGTCCGTCCCAGGGATCTTCGTTTGGACGTAGGCACCTCTCTGTGGACGTAGGCACCTTTCTGTGCACCATCTCAGCTGGTGCACACCGCTTGCAGTGTAGGATTGCCCCGGCGCCAGTGGAGGAAGTGCTATCTAGAGAGCTTATTTGGGACTACCCAAAATAGCAGCTGTAGCATCCTATCATCTAATTTTTGGTTGATGATCTTTAGTGCACGTAACAGACTAGCTCATGGGAACGGCTGAATACCAGAACATCCTGTTGGTCTTGAAAGAGGCTGCAAGAGTGCTTGTAGTCACCATGGAGCTCCTTTCCCCTAAGAAGTCCTAGCTGGTCTCTGTCCCGTTTTGCAGATGGGAAGACTGAGGCCATAGGCCACGCAGATACATACTTGAGGAAACAAGGTAGATGTTTTGCAGGGCCAAAAAGAGAATTCAAGTTGTTCAGCGCTCTTTTAGCACAATTAGGCATGGGGAGGACCTGAAACCTGTATGTCACCTAAAAAAAGAGAAGTGCTGTCATTGAAGGCTGTAGGGTGGTTTCAAAGCAGAGGCTGCAGCTGGGTGGAAGGGCTGCCCGAGGGCTCTGCTGCCTAATCCGGGTCACTACCACCACCGTGGCTGGTTGCACAGCCCTCCTGATGTGGGGCCGCTTCTTCGGGCCGCTCTTCTAGCAGATAAGCCTGTCTGCAAGGGCATGGCGCAGAGCGCGGGATGGAGCGAGCAGGGCGGGAAGGATGCGAGCGCTTTCCAAGTGCTTTAACCCGACCGGTTTTCATTTTTGTGTCACAGCGATGGAGAAAGCGAGGCCGCTTCAAAGCGGGCGGCAGGGCGGAGCGGTGGGGGCTGGCGGGCAGCACGAGGGCAGCGGCCCCCCGGCTGTGGCTCTGCGGCTGCGAGCGGCTCCCGCTTTCCTGCGGGAAACCCCGGCCCCGGCCCCGGCCCCGGCCGCGCCGCTCCGCCGCCGCGGGAGGCGCCGCCGCCGCCGCCCCCGGACTACATTTCCCAGCGCCGCCGCGGCCGGGGGGCGCGGGCGGCGGCGGCGGCGGAGCCGGGCGAGGATGCGGGAGGCGCCGCGGCGGCGGCGGCCCGCGGCTCTGCGCTCCGCTCCGCTCCGCTGCGCGCTGCGCGCCCGCCGCCGCCGCCGCCGCCGCGCGAAGGGCGGCCGCGCCGCCATCACCATGAAGAAGCAGTTCAACCGCATGCGCCAGCTCGCCAACCAGACCGTGGGCAGGTAGGGCCGGGGCCGCCCGACCCCCCTGGCCACCCCCCCGCCGGGCCCGGCTCCCTGCCCGCTGCGCGGCACCTGCCCGCGCCCTGCCTGCACCGCGGCCCCCTTGCAGCGCTCCCCGCCCTGCAGCGCTGCTCCTGCTTGCACCGCGGCCCCCTGCACCGCTGCTCCTGCCTGCACCGCGGCCCCCCTGCACCGCGGCCCCCTGCACCGCTGCTCCTGCCTGCACCGCGGCCCCCCTGCACCGCTGCTCCTGCCTGCACCGCGGCCCCCCTGCACCGCTGCTCCTGCCTGCACCGCGGCCCCCCTGCGCCGCTGCTCCTGCCTGCACCGCGGCCCCCCTGCACCGCGGCCCCCCTGCACCGCGGCCCCCTGCACCGCGGCCCCCTGCACCGCTGCTCCTGCCTGCACCGCGGCCCCCCTGCACCGCTGCTCCTGCCTGCACCGCGGCCCCCCTGCGCCGCTGCTCCTGCCTGCACCGCGGCCCCCCTGCACCGCGGCCCCCCTGCACCGCGGCCCCCTGCACCGCGGCCCCCTGCACCGCTGCTCCTGCCTGCACCGCGGCCCCCCTGCACCGCTGCCCCTGCCTGCACCGCGGCCCCCCTGCGCCGCTGCTCCTGCCTGCACCGCGGCCCCCTGCGCCGCTGCTCCTGCCTGCACCGCGGCCCCCTGCACCGCTGCCCCTGCCTGCACCGCGGCCCCCCTGCACCGCGGCCCCCTGCACCGCGGCCCCCCTGCGCCGCTGCTCCTGCCTGCACCGCGGCCCCCTGCGCCGCTGCTCCTGCCTGCACCGCGGCCCCCCTGCGCCGCTGCTCCTGCCTGCACCGCGGCCCCCCTGCACCGCGGCCCCCCTGCACCGCTGCTCCTGCCTGCACCGCGGCCCCCTTGCGCCGCTGCCCCCTGCACCGCTGCTCCTGCCTGCACCGCGGCCCCCTTGCGCCGCTGCCCCCTGCACCGCTGCTCCTGCCTGCACCGCGGCCCCCCTGCAGCGCTGCTCCTGCCTGCCCGCACCCTGCCTGCACCGCGGCCCCCCTGCAGCGCTCCCCGCCCTGCAGCGCTGCTTCTGCCTGCACCGCGGCTCGCCTGCACCGCAGCCCCCCTGCACCGCTGCCTCTGCCTGCCCCCACCCCCCGCACTGCTGCCGCTGCCTGCCCCCACCCTTTCTGCACCTCTGCGCCTGCCCTGCCTGCCCCCACCCCCTGCACTGCTACCCCTGCCTGCCCCCACCCTGCCTGCCCCCCTGCCAGCACCCTGCCTACCCGCTGCTCTGCTGCCCCCCTGCCTGGCCGCACCCTGCGTGCACCCCCCTGCACCACTGCCCCCCTGCACCACTTCCTCTGCTGCCCTGCCTGCATCCTGCCCCCTGCCCCTGCCTGCATCCTGCACCCTGCCTGCATCCTGCCCCCTGCCTGCCCCACTGCCTGCACCCTGCCCCTGCCTGCACCCTGCCCCTGCCTGCCCCCTGCCTGCATCCTGCCCCCTGCCCCCTGCCTACATCCTGCCCCCTGCCCCTGTCTGCATCCTGCACCCTGCCCAACTGCCTGCATCCTGCCCCCTGCCCCCTGCCTGCCCCACTGCCTGCACCCTGCCCCTGCCTGCACCCTGCCTGCATCCTGCACCCTGCCCCACTGCCTGCACCCTGCCTGCTGCACTGCCCCTGCCTGCATCCTGCCCCACTGCCTGCATCCTGCACCCTGCCTGCACCCTGCCGCTGCTTGCACCCTTCCTGCAGCCTGCACCCTGCCCCTCTACCTGCACCCTGCCTGCATCCTGCCTCTGCCTGCACCCTGCCCCACTGCCTGCACCCTGCCTGCATCCTGCACCCTGGCCCTGCCTGCATCCTGCCCCACTGCCTGCCGCACTGCCTGCCCCACTGCCCCTGCCTGCACCCTTCCCCACTGTCGGCCCCCAGCCCGACGCCCGCGCCCTGCCTGCCCCCCTGCCCGTTGCCACTAGCCCGGGGCCGGCCTGCTGGCGGGCGATGGGGGGGGCCGCAGCTGGCTCAGCTGTCCCCCACACCCTTGGGTGCTGCCGCCGCGGTCCCTCGAGGGCGCCCGGCTGCGCAGGTGGGGCCCCCCCGGCACGGCCCCCGGCGCCGGGGAGCGCTTGGCCTCGGTGGCCCTGGCCGGCCGCGGGGTGCCGGGGGGGGGCGGGGGGGGACCAGTGGAGCCCGCTTTGCAGCCGGGGCTCCGCCGAGCAGCGCCGCGGCTTGGGAAGCTCCCGCGCGGCGGGACCGCGGCCAGAAACATGGTTGTGTTTGTTGTGGTTGTATAATTCCCAGAGATTTTGCAATGGTTTATGGGCGGGGGGAGGGGAAGGGCTTTTATTTATTTATTTATTTATTTATTTATTTATTTATTTATTTGATTTTCCTGATTTAAGCGGCGCGGCGCGGGCAGCCCGTCCGCGGAGCGCTGCGCCAGCCCGGCCGCCGCCCGCCTCCCCTCCCCGCCCCGCGGCGGCGGCGAACCGGGCCCCCGGCGGCCCCGTTCCGCGTGCGTGCATCTCCTTCTGGGGTTTATTTAGTTATTTATTTAAATTGATATCTCCTCTGCCCGCTGAGGGCTCTGCGGCCCCCGCTGCGCGATGCTGCCGCTGCCGCGCCGGGCTCCAGCGGCGGATGCGCCCCTCGGGCGCGGCCGGCTCCGACCCGGCAGAGGCGGCTCGCCGCGGGGCGGGCGGAAGAGGCTGCGGTCGGCAGAGACCATGTGATTTTTCTTTCTTTTTTTTTTCTTTCTTTCTTTTTTTTTTCTTTCTTTCTTTTTTCTTTTTTTTCTTTCTTTTTTTTCTTTCTTTTTTTCTTTCTTTTTTTCTTTCTTTTTTTCTTTCTTTTTTTTCTTTCTTTTTTTTCTTTCTTTTTTTTCTTTCTTTTTTTTCTTTCTTTTTTTCTTTCTTTTTTTTCTTTCTTTTTTTCTTTCTTTTTTCTTTCTTTTTTTCTTTCTTTTTTTCTTTCTCTTTTTTCTTTCTCTTTTTTCTTTCTTTTTTCTTTCTTTTTTTCTTTTTTTTTCTTTTTCCTTCCTTCCTTCCTTTTTCCTTCCTTCCTTCCTTCCTTTTCATCTATGTCAGGCTTGATTTGCTTTAAAAATAACCAGAGGTGATTTTAAAAGTTCAGAGGAGGGGCTTTATCCGGAGGGGGAGGTTCAAGCTGGCACTGACCTGGAGTGAGCGCTCGCCCTGGCGAGAGCAGGTGGGATTCGGGGTCGAGCCAACCCTTGGTGGGCGACAACGCGCAAGCCGGGCTCCGAAAGCACGCGTGCCTTCGCGACGGTGACGGGCGCAAAGCGAGCGTCTCTCTGGGCACCTCGATTTTCACGCAGCCGGGGCACTCGGCCGGGCGAGGGGCGCTGACTGCTCGCCAGGCTCAGCTGGGCCGGAGGAGGACGTACGTCTCTGCTCCGGGAAGGCTGAGCTGCTCTCCAAACCAGCAAGCCTCATCTTTCATACTGTCTTTTTTTTTTCTGTCCCTTTTTTTTTCCCTCCTTTCTAACGCACGGGGCTTCTCGGCATCCCAATAAATATCTAATCCGCTTATGTGCTTTGCTGCAACGCTGTCTTGTGACCGGCAGTTCAGAAATTCGGGACTGAAGGTGCTTGGTCACGTCTGTTGATTGCGGAGCGCTTTGGCACCATCCTGATTTGGCGGGGGGGGGGGGTCGCTCGAGCTGGGAAGCTGAAGAAAAGGCAGCGGAGGGGGGCGGTTTTCGGCTGG
The DNA here is from genome assembly GCF_040807025.1 of Struthio camelus. Lineage (NCBI taxonomy): Eukaryota > Metazoa > Chordata > Aves > Struthioniformes > Struthionidae > Struthio > Struthio camelus. Next base: position 12,356,311 of record NC_090960.1, read on the forward strand.
TTTCACTGCTCTGAGCGCCGCTCGGCTCAGAAAATAGCTGGCCTTTGGGCCCGCCGGCGCGGCGCAGGACGGAGGCGCGTGCCGCCCGCCGGCTTTCGGCGGCAGCAGCCGCCGGGGCGCCCGGACGTGCCCCGCTGTTGCGCCGCGCCTGACTGACGTGCCTTCTTGGAGACGCTTCTTAGGAGAAAATAAATGAGGCGTCTCCAAAGAGGAGATGAGGGGAGGGAAATCAGTAAGTGGCTGTAAAACGCCGTGAAGATGCTCTCTGCAAAGCGCCAAGAGTCGCTGCTGGTTTGTTTCTGGCTCCTGTATTTACCTCTGTTTTACGCCCTTCGGCCGCCGCGGCGCTCGAGGCCGTCGCGAGTTCGCTCCCGCAGGGAGCGGGAAAACCTGCACGGCGGGACAGCGATTCCCGCTGCTGGAGCAGGAATCTCCCAGAAACGTCTGAACGCAGATTTTTTTTTTCCGCCCCCCAATCGGGAAGAAAACGGGCTCTCGCAGCCTCATGAAAAATGATATTTCTAGGTTCCTACGTGGCCCAGCAGGCGCCTGGGAACAGGTTGGTGGTTTGTGGGGGAGAGGAAGGGGAGGATTTTGCAAACTGCCGGGTTTTTTTTTTGTTTCGTTTTTCGGGTCCGGCAAGCTCACGTGCGTTTCCTGAGGCTGGTGCTTTGGCTCGAGCACGGGCACGTCGACCCTTAAACATACAGGTCGGTTTAGCTCTCCGCGGTATCGGACGTAGCCATCGCCCTGGCAGAAGTAAGGGCGCAAGGCGCTCGCCGGGGGCTTTCCCGGCCGTTCCCAGCAGGGAGCAGCGCCGTGGGATTCCCGGGCCGGGGAGGCGCGGGGGCTCGCGCGGGGCCCGACGCGCCGGTCAGCGGACGGGCTCCCAGCAGCCGCCCAGCCCGGCCGCGGCGGGCGCGGGACGAGGCGCTCGCGGGCTTCGGCTCGAGCTGAGAAACGGCTCCCGCCGAGCTCCCGAAACCTGCTCCGTCCCTGGCCCGCGAACGGGAAGAGCAGCGAAGGCGAAGGCCGAGCGCGGCCGCTTCGAGTCCTTTCCTTTCCTGTAAAGCGCCGGCCGTGCGGCTGCGCGAGGGGCTTTGGCAGGGGAAACGCTTTCATCCCGTGCGCTGTCCCCGCCGCCCCGCTTTGGCCGGGAGGGCTCGGAGGAGCGCACGCTCAGCCGGCGCCGGCCCGGGCGCAGCCTCCTTCGCGGAGCAAACGGCCCCGGGGAGGAGCCGCGCGGCCCTGCGGAGGGGGCGCGAGGCTGAAGGCTCCTTGCCGGCGCGGGCCCTCGCCCCTGGACGGCGCGAGTCCTGTCGCGGGCACGTCGGCCGGGTACGCGCGAGCGACGCTGCGGAAATGCAGGCGGGGGAGAGTTCCCCGATGACTCCCCGATAATTCCCCGATGCCCGGCTGAGCGGGTAACTTTGCTGGACGTGGCTAGGCTCGGCGGTCTGTCTGGGGAAAGCGTCCCCGCGTGCAAATCCTTTGAGCGCAGCTCGCGGATAGCGTAGAGCGCCGGGCAGGACCTCCTCCCGCCGAAATCTCCGCTGCGCACTCCGCAGCCCGAGTCAGCAGCCGACAGCAGGAGGAAGGGGAAGAGAGGAGAGGAAATGGTGGTTTCGGGGCGGCGGGGTAGAAACGTGGATTTGAGAGGGATTTTGTAAGAAAGTGCGCTTTCCTTTGATGGAAAAGCTATCCGCCGTTTTGTGTTTCTTGCTTTTTATTTTCCCGGGGGGGTTGACAGGAAGGTGAAGGAGCGCTAGGAAGAACTTCTTTTAATCCCCCGGCAGCTTGAAATCGAGACCTCTCGCCGCAGTCAAAACGTCAGAGTTTCTTTTCATTTGGAAAAAAAAAAAAAAAAAGCGCTTCTGAAAATTTTGCGCCTGGTGCAACGGGCGAAATTCTCCATCTCCTCTAAGTCCCCTTGCGAGGAGCGACGTCGCGCTGCTGAAGCACCGAGGGGAGAACGGGCCGCGGAGCGAGGCGGCTCCCGAAAACCGCGGCAGGGCTGCTCTGGCCGGAGCCCCCCGGCCGTCTGCTGCCCCTCCCGGCCGGGCTCCCAACGGGGCGGCCGTGCCGCGCGCCCGCCGCTGCTGCGGGAAGCCCAGCCTCCCCCGTTCCCGCGCTGCCTGCCGGCGGTCTCGGCCGCCTCTCGCTGGAAGCCGCGATCCCGACGCGTCTCCCCGTGGGACGTGAGCAGTAATTTGAGGATTTAAATGTTTCCTGTGGTCCTCAGCTTCTTGCCTCCCCAAGAGGCGATTCCGGCGCTGGGAGCGGGAGCTCGGCGCCGTCTGCAGGGGGCTTTGCGCTGGCGAATGCCGTCAGCTCCGCTCGGCTTTGGCAGCATCCCGTTCCCCGGCGGCAGGGCCGGAGGCGGGCGAATGCCGCCCGGGAGAGCTCCGACCGCGCCGGCGGAGCGCGGGAACGCAGCCGTCGCCGGCCGCCTGGCTCCCGACGCTTCCCCGGCGCGCGGGGATGAGGCCGAAAGCGCTTTCCCGCGCCGCTGGCAGTCGGCGACGGCCTGGGAGTTATCCGAGGCGGAAGGCTGCTGCTTCCACGGTCATCGGGGCAACGAGCTTGTCCCCGGCTCCACCACCGACTCGCTCCGCGGCCTCGGGCCCGGCCGCTGTCCGGGAGGATGCGGGGCTGCGGTGCCGAGCCGGGAGCCGGCTGAAGGAAGCAGCAGCCTTTTCTCCGCCGCTGGCACGTTCCCCGGCGCTGGAAGATTTTTTTTATTTTTTTATGTTTTTTCCCATGGCGGACAAATTTAACCCCAGCCTCTCGCCGGAGCTGCGGCGGGGGGCAGCCCCTGGGCACGGCGTCGCGCGGAGGGAGCGACGGCGCTGCGGCGGATCCCAGCCTTGGGATGCCAGACCGGGAGCATCCTCCAGCCCGGGAGCTGGAGGGCGGCGGCTGCTGCAACGAGTTGCGCGGGGCTCAGCCGCCCGCGCGGCGTCGCGCCGAAGCGAGCTGGCGGACCGGCGCTGCTCCTCTTTGGGGATACCGGGGCGTTTCGTTTTGCTTTCCGTCGGCCGTCCTTGGAAGCGGACTGATACGGGAGCGCGACGTCCTTGGCCGGTTTTAGCCTGCCTGCCTCCCTCGGCGCTGGGCTCGGAGACTATTTTTAGGCTGGAGCAACCAGCCCACGTGCTGGTTGGGAAGCAGTGGAAACCACGCGGTTTGCAGGCCCGTGCCGCACCCACCCGCTGCGATTTCTGCTCCCCGAAGGGGTTTAGGCGCCAGCGAGGAAGACGCCGGAGCCACCGGTGACACGTCCTGAGCCGCCGGAATCAATAATTAAACAGCAATTAAATATTTACGGGCATCCGCCGGAGGCGGGGAACAGGGCGCTGCGGCGAGGGGCGGGAGACGGGTGTCGAAGGGGCGTTTCGGAGCTGAGGCTGGACGAGGCAGGTAGCGCCGCGGCATCGCCGCCGCCGGTCCCCGAAGCACCGCGGAGGCGCCGGCCCGGGGGCAACAGCGCTGGCCTGCGCGCCGGTGGGGGGCCTTTCCCCTTGCCCGACCATCTCCCTTGCCGGAGGTCGCGGGTCGCAGGACTGCAGCCGATGCCGTCCGGCGTTTTGCTGGCTCGCGGTGGAATTCAAGGCGCAGCTGATTTTTACAGGAAATTGTTCCTACGCGGTTTTTTCCCGCGCGTGCAGCCGCGGGAACCCGCCGGGAAGGGCTGCGGGGGGCTGGCTCTCGCGCCCGGCTTTGGATGCGAGTTAGGCGCAGCTCCGCGGCCGGCCCCGGACGCAGCTCTGCAGGGCCGGGGAGGTCGTCCTCGGCGCTGCAGGCGGCGGCGCGGGGCTGCGGCGGCTATCGCCCCCGTGCCTGGGGGAGGAGGAGAGGCCAGGGCCGTGCCGCTGCGGCTGCGGCTTGCAAAGCACCAGCTGAGAAAGGCGAAGCTCCGCGTGCTCGCCTGCCGTCGCTCGCGCTTGGCTCCGGGCGGTTTTGTGTGCGGGGCTTGGACCAGGGCCGGGCGCCGAGCGGCCTCAGCCCTCCTTCTGTTGCCCGCCACGGAGGGGGTGGCTTCAAAGATGCCGAAGGGAATTTGATTTTCTGGGTTCTGCACAAAGCTGATGGGACGGAGGTGCTGATAGCTCCTTGTGATGGCTGTTTGGAGCGTTTTAAGAGTAGTGTTAGATTTACCCCGGGATAGACGTGCACGGGGAGGGGCATTCACTGGGGCGGGCAGGCGCAGGGATGAGCATGCACAGGGATGGACGTGCACGGGGATGGACATGCGTCGGGGTGAGCGTGCACAGGGATGGACGTGCAGAGGGGTGAGCGTGCACAGGGATGGACATGCACAGGGATGATGGACGTGCAGAGGGGTGAGCGTGCACAGGGATGGACATGCACGGGGATGGATGTGCGCGGGGATGGACATGCGTCGGGGTGAGCGTGCACAGGGATGGACGTGCACGGGGATGGACATGTGTCGGGGTGAGCGTGCACAGGGATGGACGTGCAGAGGGGTGAGCGTGCACAGGGATGGACGTGCACGGGGATGGACATGTGTCGGGGTGAGCGTGCACAGGGATGGACGTGCAGAGGGGTGAGCGTGCACAGGGATGGACGTGCACGGGGATGGACATGCGTCGGGGTGAGCGTGCACAGGGATGGACGTGCAGAGGGGTGAGCGTGCACAGGGATGGACGTGCACGGGGATGGACATGTGTCGGGGTGAGCGTGCACAGGGATGGACGTGCAGAGGGGTGAGCGTGCACAGGGATGGACATGCACAGGGATGGACGTGCAGAGGGGTGAGCGTGCACAGGGATGGACGTGCACGGGGATGGACATGCGTCGGGGTGAGCGTGCACAGGGATGGACGTGCAGAGGGGTGAGCGTGCACAGGGATGGACATGCACAGGGATGGACGTGCGCGGGGATGGATGTGCACGGGGATGGACATGCATGAGAGTGAGTGTGCACGAGGGTGAGCGTGCGCAGGGATGGATGTGCACAGGGTGAGTGTGCACAGAGGTGAGCGTGCACGGGGATGGACATGCATGAGGATGGACGTGCACAGGGGTGAGTGTGCACGGGGATGGACATGCGCAGCGGTGAGCGTACACAGGGATGGACATGCACAGGGGTGAGCGTGCACGGGGATGGACATACACGGGAATGGATGGGCATGGCGATGCACGTGCACAGGGATGGACGTGCACGGGGATGGACATGCACAGGGATGAGCGTGCACGGGGATGGACATGTGCAGGGGTGAGTGTGCCTGGGGGTGAGTGTGCACGGGGATGGACGTGCACAGGGACGTGCACGGCATAGGGAGGAGCAGCTCCTCCGGGTCTCCCCAGCGCTGGGGCCGCCGCTGGGTGCAGGGCTGGGCTCGGCTGAAGCTCGAGCCGAGGCGCTGCCCCAGGCGTCGGGGTCAGAGCGGGGTCTGCATCCGGGAAGCTTTCCAGCTCTGGTTTCTCGCAGGGCCAACGGCTGCCATCCGATACAGCTGCAGCGTAGAAATCTGGCTTTTGTGTTGTGGCAACCGGCGCGGCGCCGGGGAAGCAGACAGCTTCCTGGAGCTACCGAGGGCAATGCGCAGTTTCACGTCGGAAGATTATGTAGCCTTCATTTTGAAATCAAATTAATTTGCTTGATCGGTGTGGATTTCTGCTGGCAGCAACTAGTTTTTGCAGGAGCGCGCGCCGAGCACATTGTAGCCGCATCCCCCGCTTGTGTGCGTGCAACGCTACGTATTAATTGTCCCTTTTCTCCCAGGTGTTTGCGGGGACCCAAGCGTCTGGATGTGGACAGGGGCTGACAAGTGCCCAGATTTGTGCGGGGGGATGGAGGGCGAGGGGAGGAGCGTGCATTCGTTCGCCTGGAGGGCAGGAGGAAGCGCGAGTTATCCTGTCCGCGTTTCCTCCCCAGCGTCACAAAAGCGTGCCTGCCCTGCGGCAGCAGCCGGGAGCTGCGGGGAGCGCGGTGCTGGGGACCCTGCTGCAGACCTTTTTCTTTCTTTTTTTTTAAGATACATTTGCTTTAAACTGGTGCCCAGAAGAGGCGCTTGGCCGCAGCTCTCTGCCCCGATGGTTGGGTCGTCGGACGCGCCTGCCGGCGGCTCGGGCTCCCTCGTCCTCCCGGCGGCGCGGCCCGGAGTCGGCCGCGCTGGCGGCTCGGGTCCGGATTCGCCCCTCGGGACGCCGACGCCTTCGGGCTCTGCGATACGGCGGCGTTCCCGGCGGCGTCCGCCCGACGGCGACGGCAGCGCCCGCCGCGGATGCTTTTACTGTCGGCGTTGGTGTGATGAGTTTGTCCGTCCGGCTGTCTTAGCCTGATGGGGGGGGCAGCTGTGCCGGGAGAGGCAGCCCCAAGGGAGCACGTACAGCTCGGCACCCTGCGGGTTTCCCGGCCGGTTTTGGGCTTTGGGATGGTACTGCCGAGCGTTCGGCGACGTCTTTGGTGGGTGGCCACGGTCTCGGTCCAAAAAACCCGCTTTCCCGCGGTGGGGAAATTCCCTTAGCGTCAGCGGGGTTTGTAGGCGGCCGTCGCGCAGCCTGCGCCGTGCTGCCGGCGGCCGTGCCGGACCCGAGCGGTTGGAGCCAAGCGCTGGGATGCGAGCGGGGGCTCCCGCCTGGCTCGCGTTTCGGGGGAAGCGATTCTCCGAGACGGCGGGAAGCGGCAATAGCGGCGTTTCGGGCGCTCTGGGAGTGCTGCCTCCTGCCGCCGCTGGGCTGGGGACGGCAAAAGGGCTTTGAAGAGGCAAAGGGAGATTTGCAGCTGCGCTGCCCGGCTCTACGTCAGCCCTTGAACGCGCCGCTAGTTTGAGGAGGGGGAGTTTTATGGAGAGGGAGAAGAAAACGTGTCTCCAGGCTTTTCCAGTCTTTTTTTTTTTTTTTAAGGAAGAGCTGCTCAGGAGGCTGGTGCCGGTGGGATCACGGGGAAACGCAGTGATTAAAACCGTGTGGCTCCGTGAGAACCGTGCTTGGGCCGCGCCGGCCTCGTGCGCGGCCCGTGCATCCGCCGGGCTCGGCGCCCCCAGCCGCTTTCACGCTTCTGAGTGTCATTTACGGCTCCTGCACTCCTGGAGGTTAATGGGAGCCATTAAGTGTCATATATATGTCATTAAGTGTCATATATATGTCATTAAGCGGCATGTAGGCGCTGTTATCCCCTTGTTACTTGCATTCCTTGACTTGGTGGGACTTGGAGCCCGTCTCTTGGCTCCGCCGGTCTCCTCCGTGGCTCTGCCCCGTGGATCCGTCCCGTCTCGGCTCGGGGTTGCCTGCGGAGGTCTCAAATAGCCCGAGGCCTTAAAGGTTCGCGCCGGGGCGCTCAGGCGCCCTGCTCGAGCGGCGCGGCTGGGGTGAGCCCGCCTCGACGCCCGCCAGCGTCGGTGCCTCCAAGGGCTCCCGCTGCTTTGCAGAGAAGGGCTTACAGTTAGCCCACATCGCCCTTTCCGGAGCTGAACGACCTGCGCACAAATGCAAAACGCGGCGCGCGGAGCCGGCTTAAACGCATGTGCCGCGGCGTGCTCGGCGGGCCCGAATTCGCCGTGCGGTCGGAGGCAGCTCCGAAAGGCCCCCCGAGGCCTCCTAGGCTGCAGGAAACGGCTCGTCCTTTTTGCAAAAACTCCCGTTTTCTGCAGGATCCCCCTTTGACCCAAGCTGCTTGGCTGGAGGTGCTGATTTTTGGTAGCGTTTTTTTTTTTTTTTTTGCGGGGGGGGGACGACAACAGCAGCAGAAACGTTCCTGCAGCTTTTCGTCGGCAGGCGCCGGGTGCCTGGTGCGCCCGGGTTTCCCCGCTGCCGCTCGCGGGCGCCTGCGCTGGGAGGGCGCCGTTCTGCGCAACCGTCCCGGGGGTTTTAATCATCTCCAGCCCCTTGTCCGTGCTTTGGCCACGGGCCGGTCAGGTTCATTTCCTCCCCGGCTTCACGTAGGGCTGGAAAAGCAAAGAGCCCCGAAGAGCCGCGAAATGATAAGGGGAAAAAATCACGGGGAGAAGGCGTTTCCTGCGATGGCGGCTGCCCCCTCGCTGACGCGGGACCGCTGCTTCCTCCCCTCCCGGAGCAACGCGCCGAGGGCCCGACGCGCGGCCGGCAGCCCGCGGCACGGCCGGCCGTACGCAGCAGGACAGCAGGACATCTCCGTCTGTGCGGTGTCGAGCCGGAGAGCCGCGGAGTCCTGCTTCGTGCCGTCCCTCGGCCGCGGCCCGTCGGCTTGCTCGGGCGAAGCGCGGCGCGCCGCGGCGCGGTGCCGGCAGCCGGCGCCGGGGGAAGGAAGACACCGGAGGACGGGACCCCGGTGGCGGCTGGCTGGCGCGGGGGCAGAAAGCCCGGGCGCGGGTCTCGCGTGGCCCAGGCCGGTTTGGGAGCGGCACGTCCGTGGGGCGGGGGGGCTTCGCCGCCGGCGGAGGGCGGGAGCTGCCCGCGCTGCCCGCGGCGCCTTGCCCGACCCGCCGTTGCCGCTCTCTCCTCGCAGGGCTGAGAAAACGGAAGTTTTGAGCGAAGACCTTTTGCAGGTAAAAGCGACTCTCCCGAGGCCGGAGGGACGGCGCGGCCCCTCTCCCCCCCCCCAAAAAACCCGCCGTCGCGCTGCCCGCTGGGTCGTTTTCCCCCCCCCCCCCCCCGCCACCACGGGGACGCAGCAGCGGCGGCCGCTTCCAAAATTCCCTCCCCCTGGCCTGGTTTTCCTGCCTTTGAAGCCTTCGGCTCCTCTGGGTGGGTTTCCCCCCGGGGACCTTCCAAAAGTGATACCCCGTCCTTTCAACACGCGCATATACCGCGTATGTGTGCGTGTGTATAGAGAGATATATACACGTACATAGATATACGTGCACACACACACACACACGCATGCTTATACATAGACATAAATATATATATGCATGCATGCTTACACATATACATGCATACATATGCATGCTTGTACATATACATGCACGTGTATATATATATGGATGCTTATACATATACACACACACATATGTATATATATGGATCCTTATACATATACATACATACATATATAGGCCTGGTTGTGCACGCACTCCCACGCCCGTGCGTTGCCTGCGGCGGCCGGAGCTGCAGAGCGACGGTTTTTCTCGGGAGACCCGGCGGACGGGCGATGCCCGCTTTTGGGCAGGGCGGCCTCCACCGCCCGCATCCCGACGTCGCCGCTGCGCTGGAAGGCGGCTCGGGCCGGACGCCGAGCGAGACGCCGGCGAAACGCCTGCTTGCCTCGAGGGCTGGCCGCGGCCTCGGCGCGCTTTCCCCCAAGCTCGAGAAGCCGGGGTTATTTCTTTTTCCCGGGTGTGTTTCCCCAGGCGGGGAGCTTTCTCTCGCGCTGGGGCGCGCCTGTTCCCCGAGTCGCTCAGCTGCGGTTTGCAGCAGCTCTCGGGCACTTGCGTTTAGTGAATCAGCTCGCTGAGCTCTGCATAAACTTCTCCCTTGAAGCAAGCCGGAGGCCTGCGGCTCCTCCGAGCAGGAATCGGCGCGTCGGGGCGCGCCGGAAAGCGTGCAGCTCCCGGAGGGGTCCTGCCGCCGCTCCGCGGTACCTCTCGGGCCGAGGCCGTGGCCCCTCGCGGCAGGACGCTGCAGAGCCTCCTTCCGCCCTCGTTCTCGTGAAATTCGCCCTCCTGCTTCAAATTTGCGGCACTGCCCTATCCAATGCTGCAGGAGGGGGGGAAAAAAAAAAAAACCCAAAAAACCGCCTGGGCTCATCCGCGAGCCTGTGCAGCAGGCTGCGGGCGGCGGGAGCCGGCCCCGAGGGCGACGGGGCGCCCGCCTTCGCCCGGGGCCGCGGCGCGCGGCTCGGCGGCACCCCGCTCTGAGCCGGGGGGCCGACTGCGTCCGCAGGTGGAGAAGCGCCTGGAGCTGGTGAAGCAGGTCTCGCACAGCACGCACAAGAAGCTGACGGCATGTCTGCAGGGGCAGCAAGGCGTCGACGCCGACAAGCGCTCGGTAAGGGCGGCCGGCGGCAGCGGGGCCGCGGCGGCGCGGCGGCGCGGGGAGCGCTCACCCGCCCGCCGCTCCCTTTGCAGAAGAAGTTGCCTTTGACGACGCTGGCGCAGTGCCTGACGGAGGGCTCGGCCGTGCTGGGGGACGACTCCCTGCTCGGGTAAGAGGCGTCCGCGCTGCTGCGGCCTCGTGGCTCGGCGGCCGGCCCGCCGCCGCCAACCTCCCTGCCTCTCGCCGCCCTCCCGCAGGAAGATGCTCCGCTTGTGCGGCGAGGCGGAGGACAAGCTGGCCCAGGAGCTCATCCACTTCGAGCTGCAAGTCGAGCGGGACGTCATTGAGCCGCTCTTCGTGCTGGCCGAGGTGGGTGCTTTTGGGCTGCGCGGGGGCACCGGGCGTCCCGCGCGGGGCTCGGGCATCTCAACCTCCCTCCGCGGCGCCTCTCCGCCGGCCGCTCGCGCCGGGCAGACGTTGTGCTGGTGGTGATGCCGGTGCAGCGGGGCCGTTTCCCAGCGCTCCGGGCTGTTGGAGGGGGGAACGGGGTGCCCGGGGGGACGCGGGTGGCGGTTGTCCCCGGTCTGCCTCCGCGTTTCGGCGTGCCGGTGGAGGGCGGCCGGCCGGCCGCGCGACGCGCGCCAGCGGGACGGCTCCCAGCTGCTCGTTAGTAGAAGGTATCACAGATGGCTTCGTGCAACCTGTTGCCTCGCTGGATGCTCTGACGGTCTATAAAAGCTAATTAAGCAACCGAAGACCGATGGGAGTTGTTCAGCTTGGCTTGTCACCGCGCCGGCTAATTGCCTCCAAAACAAAACCGGAGGCAAACAGGCTTTCACCCTTTCGCCGCTGCGTTTCGTTGCTGGGCGCAGCGATGAGCCAACCTGACCGAGCCGCCGTGCAGCTCCCTCCGCCATCCCCGGCCTGGCCGAAACGCTCCTCGTCCCCGTTCCTCCTTCCTGCCCCCCGCCGTGCTCCTCTTTCCTCCCTCCCTCTCCCACCGGATGCACTCGGGGAGCGCGCTGGGATTTTGGCGTCTCGGCCCCGAGTTGCCCGTTGCATCATGCCCTGGCTGCTCGGCGATGCCCCATCCTTGCCCTTCCTCCGGCCCCCTTGGCCGTTGCTCTTTTTCGCCTTTCCCGAGGGCACTAGGCGTTTGTGCTCTTATTCCTGAAACGTGTTTTTGAGCTCTGAATACGTAAGGTTGTTATTTGGGTGGTTTTTTCCTTTTTCCCCTTTCGCCTCCGGCTGCCAACTTGCTGGTTTTCGGTTTCGCCAACCGCTTTTTCCCTTTTAGGTCTTGCAAAATGTCACCGGCTTGATTCTGATTTTTATCTTCACTGGCATAAATAAATAAAAAGCGCTTTCTCAAACTGCTCGCGTTACCAAGATAGGAGAGCGGGGCCGGGCCGAGCTGCTGGGCTGCGGCCGTTCCCGAAGCGGCTCGGCACGGAGGGCTTGGCCACTATCCCAGGAAGCCCTTCGCCGCCTTAAACCACTTTCCCGAGTGAAGTAGGCTTTTTTTGACAAAAGGATGTGTTTTTCCTTGGTGTTCAGGGCTGCGCGTGGCTGGGCGGGGGGTTTAGCACATCGTGGGCAGGCGAGCGGAGGAGGAACGAGCTATCCTGGCTTCGGAACGATATATCTATTTAAGCAGGGAGCGGTGTCCTTATCTGACCTGGTTACACCAGCGCCAAATTTATAGGTAGCTCAGGCTTAAAATATAACCCTTCTTCACATATTGCTGCCCCTCTCGCAGCAGCCTCAAAACGCCCCGGGGACCTGGGCTACCTGCACGAGCTTTGCCCCATCTAGCAGAGGTCCCTGAGGCCCCGTATTTGGGTTGGCCCTCCCGGGTATCCGGCCGGTGGAGGGGGGAGCAAGGGACACCTCGCTCGGATTTTTATCTCCTTTTTCCCTTGTGTTACCGCAGGTGGAAATCCCGAATATCCAAAAGCAGAGGAAGCACTTAGCGAAGCTCGTCCTGGACATGGACTCCTCGAGGACAAGGTAGGAGGCTCCAGCGGAGCGGGCTTTGCTGGGCGAGGGTCTCTCCTAGGAAACAGCTTCAGAGCTGTTCCTGGCTTTTAAAAAAAAAAAGCCGAAAAGTTCCCGAGGGACTTGGAGCGCTAATGGAAACGCAGCCCCGGGGTGGCGAACCCGTCCTGCGCCCAGGCGACCTGGGCAGCGGCGTGCACGGTGCCTCCTCGCCAGCCCCTCGCCCCCAGTCTGGCGGCGAGGCGGAGCGCCGAGGGCCTCCAGCCCAGCCTGCAAAGCTCCTGACCTTAAATGCAACCGTAAAGCTGCATCCGCTGGACGATTCTGTGCAATTAAATTCATCAGAGCTAGCACAAATCCCCCGTGCCGGCCCGCCCCTCCGTCCCGATTTCTGCCCCTGAAAGGTCAGTTTTGATTTTTTTTTTTTTTTTTTTGGCCGGAAGAAACCCACGGGGGGGAAGAGGGAGAGAGAAATCGTGCTGCCCTGAATAGCCCTTCGCAGGGGTTTGCCTTCGTTCGCGGCCTGCGGAGGAGCTATTTGCTGGAGCGGGAGCCGTGGGAGGGCGCAGAGGCCGGATGCCGTCGTTCCTGCTGGCGAGATGCTCGCGTGCCCCGTCGCCAGGAGGACGCGGCGCCGCGGCTCCCTTCCACCGGTCGGGACAATAAGTCCCAGTCTCGTCGCTGTGTGCCCTGATCAAGCTGGGCAAAGAGCTGATATTTCTGCTCTGTGTCTGGAAAATATGTCGATTCCTTTTCTTCTCGTGCGCCCGGCGAGAAGAAAGGAAAAAAAAAAAAAGCTTTTCCCTGGCACAAAGCTTTGTTATTTTCCCCTCTTTTCTCTATCCTGGTGAATTGTTACGGGGCGGTAAAAGCCAGGTGGTCCCGCGGCGGCAGAGTACCGCTCACCTGCGGAGGGGCACGGGACGTGGCTCGGGCTTGCCGAGGCGGCGGGGGGACGCGCCGGTGGGCCGTGCCGGTGCTGCAGCGCCAGCCGTCGCCCCCCGGTTCGCCCTGACCCCGCCGCCTCTGCCCGCAGGTGGCAGCAGTCGGCCAAGTCGTCGGGTTTGTCGAGCAACCTGCAGCCGTCGGGGGCCAAAGCCGACGCGCTCCGGGAGGAGATGGAGGAGGCAGCGAACAGAGTGGAGATCTGCAGGGTACCGGGCGCTCGCTCCTATCTCGCGGCGGCCGGGAAGGGTCACGGAGCGGGGGGGGGGATTTCGCCTTCCCTTGGGGCGCTCCGGGCGCCGCCTTTGGGACAGCGGGACCGGGGCGGGCACGGCTCGCCGAGATGCGCCGTCCGCGCCGGCAGCCCGGCTCGCCGGGGGGCCCGTTGGGCTGCCCGCCGTCGGCCCGCCCTCCTGCGTCGGCGCGCTGCCTGCTCGGGCCCGGGCTGCGCCGCGCTCCCGTCCCTGCCCGGCTCCCGCGGCCCGTCCTGGCCCCCGGCAGCCGTCTCGCCCGGGCCGGGGCGGCCGCTGCCTGACCGCGCCGCGCTCCCCGCAGGACCAGCTCTCCGCCGACATGTACGGCTTCGTGGCCAAAGAGATCGACTACGCCAACTACTTCCAGACGGTACGTGCCGGCAGGCGGCCGCCGCTTCGGCCCCGCTCCGCGCCCCGGCCCGAAACCCACCCCTCGTCTTTTCTTTTGTCTCCCCCCGCCGCCGCCCGCCCCGACCGCAGCTGATCGAAGCGCAAGCCGAGTACCACCGCAAGTCGCTAGCGCTGCTGCAGACCGTGCTGCCGCAGATAAAAGCCCAGCAGGGTGAGCGCGCCCGGTTTCTTTCTGCTGCTCCCGCCTGCGAAACGTGCCGCTCGGGCCGCCTGGAGCCGCGGCGGGGCGGCCGCGGGCGACGCGCGTCCCGCTGCCGTCGAAACGCCGGGGCGGCGCGGGGCAGACGCGGAGCGGTCGCCGCAGCGGAGCGGCGCGGGCGGCGACGCTTTTGTTGTGGGTGCTGCTGCCGCTAAAGATGGGCGGGAAGGGATTTTGGCGGGGCGGGGGGGTAAGGTTTTTTTTGAGTTTTTTGAGGGTTTTTTGAGGGTTTGTTTTTTTTTTTTGAGAGGCGAAGGGCATGGGGGAAAAGATGCAAACGGCTGCTCGTCCGGCAAGCGTTGTCCGGACCCCCTTGAAACGTGCCGGTTGGAAAGCGTTTCGCTTGGGTTTGATGAAGAGGGCCGCTTTGCGAGCCGAAACGCAGGGTGGCGGCGTTTCAGGCACGTCTAAACCGAGTGTTTGGCTGGCGGAAGTTTGTGAAGCGAGGCGTTTGCAAAGCGGAGCTCTCGGAGCGGCCGGCTAGCTTGGGCAAACCTGCGCTCTTCCAGCGAAACCTGCCTCGCGAGAGGCTCAGCCCTGCGGCCCCCGTCTTGAGGATCTGCAGCTCTCGCTTTGAGGCGTGGGTGGTGGGTGCTGGGAAACGGGGTGCTTGGGGTGAGAGGGGTGGCCCGGGGGTGGGAGCAGAAAGCAGAGGCAGCCCCGTCCCCGGGGTGCCCGCTCGGGGATACCGGTGGCTCTGACTTTCCCCTTCGCATCGCAGAGGCTTGGATCGAGAAACCTTCCTTCGGGAAGCCCCTGGAGGAGCACCTGGCCGTCAGCGGGCGGGAGATCGCCTTCCCCGTCGAGGCGTGCGTGACGATGCTGCTCGAGTGCGGCATGCAGGAGGAGGTGAGGCCGAGGGACCGAGCAGGGCTGCACCCGCGCCGTGCTGCGGCTGCACCCGCATTGTGCCGGGGCTGCACCCGCACCGTGCGAGGGCTGCACCCACATTGCACTGGGGCTGCACCCGCGCCATGCTGCAGCTGCACCCGCATTGTGCCGGGGCTGCACCCGCACCGTGCGAGGGCTGCACCCACGTTCTGCCGGGGCTGCACCCGCGCCGTGCTGCGGCTGCACCCGCATTGTGCCGGGGCTGCACCCTCACCATGCAAGGGCTTGCACCCGCGCCGTGCTGCGGCTGCACCCGCATTGTGCCGGGGCTGCACCCTCACCGTGCGAGGGCTGCACCCACGTTCTGCCGGGGCTGCACCCACGCCGTGCTGCAGCTGCACCCACGTTCTGCCGGGGCTGCACCCGTGCCGTGCTGCAGCTGCACCCACGTTCTGCCGGGGCTGCACCCATGCCGTGCTGCAGCTGCACCCGCATTGTGCCGGGGCTGCACCCTCACCGTGCGAGGGCTGCACCCACGTTCTGCCGGGGCTGCACCCGTGCCGTGCCAGGGCTGCACCCACATTGCACTGGGGCTGCACCCACGCTTTGCCGAAGCTGCACCCATGTCATGTTGGGGCTGCACCCACGTTCTGCCACGGCTGCACCCATGCTGTGCTGGGGCTGCACCCACGTTCTGCCAGGGCTGCACCCATGCCATGCTGGGGCTGCACCCATGTTCTTCCAGGGCTGCACCTGCGCCACACTGGGCCTCACCCACGTTCTTCCAGGGCTGCACCCATGCTGTGCCAGGGCTGCACCCCTGTTGTAGTGGGACTGCACCTGCACCATGCCAGGGCTGCACCTGCACCATGCCAGGGCTGCACCCACATTTTCCCAGGGCTGCACCCACACTGTACCGGGGTTGCACCCACATTGCACCAGGGCTTTGCAGCTCTGACACCTGCCCAAGCCTCCCCACTGTCCTCGGAGAGAGTGAGGCACCGCGAGGAGTCTTCCTGCAGCCCCGGGGTTGGTTGTTTTCGGATGCCTGTCGCTGTCTCCCTTGGGTGCGCCTTCGCCCAGGGCCGACAGCTTGCTGTGTCTCCTGCGAAGGGTCTTTTCCGCGTGGCTCCCTCCGCCTCGAAGCTGAAGAAGCTCAAGGCTGCCCTGGATTGCTGTGTCGTGGACGTGCAGGAGTATTCGGCGGACCCACATGCCATTGCAGGTAAAGATCTCAAATCGGGGCCATTTACTGTTTTGCGCGCTACCCCTTGCAGGCCCGACCGTGCACGCGCTGACCCAGCCCTACTGGGCTGCTTCCCCGCGGCCGAGAAATCCCAACTTGTCTTAAACCAGTTGGAAATTTTCCAGTGAAACTTGCATTGTGCTGGAACGCGCTGGCAAACGGAAAGCAAAACCCTTCCCGGTCGCTCGTGGGTTTTGACGCGGCGGCGCCAAGAGCAGGACCCAGCAAGGTGCTCCCCGCTTTGGCGTTCAAAACGAAGGCTTCGTGTCTTGGCCCGGAGGCAGGAGGCTCCGGGAGCGCCGCTGGGCGTTCGGCTGCCTCGCGTCTCACGCGGTCGAGTTGCAGGGGGAAAGCTGTTAGCCAGAGCCTGGACTCTCCTGCCCCGTTCCTTTCGAATTTGGAGGACAAAACGGGGCGAGAAGGAAAGGCTGATGCATCTATTAACGCCCGCGAGTGATTTAGTTCCCGCAGTAGGGTGTGCGGAGCTGCTGCCCTGAAGAGCATGAGCGAAGCGGTGCTCTTGTTGGGGAAGAGCCAGCACGGGCCAGATTTTCCTTTCAGTGCTGGAAATTTCCTTGTAGGGAAGGAAATTTGTCCCTGTGCCTTTTACCATCAAAGTTAGCATACACGAGGAGCAAAGGCAGATGCAGAAAAATCATTACACTTTGTCATTTGCTGGGAAATAAGAAAAAAAAGGGGGGGGGAGCTTTTCTTTTATGCCGAACCGCACGTCCCTTCCCCCTGGTGAAGCGCTCATGCCTTTCCGCCTCCTCCGGAGAGATCCGACAAGTTTTTGCACCGCTCTTACGTTCGAGCTCAACCGCTGTGGCAGGGCAGGAAGAAAACGTGGTTTTAATCACAATCCTGCCCGAGAGCTGGGAAGCGGCGGGGCGCCGGCGACGCCTCCTCCTCCTCCTCGGAGCCGCGTTCGCCTTCCCCTCCCCGCCGCGCTGAAAACGTTAATTCGGTTTAAATGCAAGTCAGACTTTTTTTCCCCTGCCGGGCTTGGCTCTGCAAACGACTGCGGCGTTTGGGCTCCCCTCGATTGCGATGGGAACCAGACCTCGCAGTCGGGGCTTTAGCGGGCAGACGGGCTGAAGCCGGCCGTTGGGGCGTTTTGCCACCGCAAAGAGAGCCCGGACCGGACCGAGCTGCAAAGGGGACGGCGTGGGCGCAGCGAGGGTGCCGCGGCCTCGCCGGCGTTCGGCGGCCGTGCAAACGGTGTCGCGCCGTTCGGCTGCGGCGAGCTGACGGCGAGGCGGGCGAGCGGCGCCCCAAAAAGTCCCCGCAGCCCGGCCGGGGCAGCCCTGACCAGCCCTGTCTCCCGCTGCGCGCCCTAGGAGCGTTGAAGTCCTACCTGCGAGAGCTGCCCGAGCCCCTCATGACGTTCGAGCTCTACGACGAGTGGATCCAGGCCTCCAAGTGAGTCTTGGGCCCGAGGGGGGCGCGTGGGGGCCCGAGGGGTGCAGGGCTCGGCCTCGCCGGCGTCGTGCGCCGGGCCCTCGGGAGCCTGGCGCTGCTCCCGTTCCCGTGCAGGCCGTGCCACCCCCCTTGCTGGGGTGCTCTGCACCTCCAGACACCCAAACCCGGCAGAATCGGGCCACTGAGCCAGCAGGAGGGATCGCACCCTCTCCAGGGCGCAAGGCCTCGAGGGTGTCGGGCACGAGATAGGGGGGATAAGGCTTGGACGGGGCAGAGAAGGTATCTTCTCCTCCTCCTTCTTGGAGGCAGGCCCAGCAGGGCCTGAATAGAGGTCCTTCCGCCTCCCGGTCACTCTGCCGCCCGATGAGGCCTTGCAGAGCTCGCTGCACGCCAGGACCAGGAGCATGTCTAGGCCTGGGACCTGCTGCCTCCGGGGCCCTGGAGCACGGCAGGGCCGAGGCGCTGGCCCACCGGAGCGGGGCGGTCCCCGAGGCTCGGCGAAGGTCCGCCGTCCCCAGCGAGCCCGGCTCGCTTGAGGCCTGGCTGGGGACCAGGCGGTTCGTTTGCGAGGGCGACGTTTTCCAGTTCCAAAATGGACGAGTCCCCAAAGCGAACGAATCCCAAGGATGCAGGCGTCGTGCCTGCTCAAACCGCCCTGTTTCCTTGCAGCCCAAACGTTCCCTTCTCCTTTCAGCCGAACGGGTGCGGATTTCTTTGAGCTGTCCCCTTCCCGAGCGGTGGCAAAGGAGAGCGTCGCCCCCGGGGCAGCGCCGCTCCCACCGCCGGGCATCCCTTCGCAGTACGGGCCACTGAAAATGCTCCCGTTTCCGGCAGCCCGAGCGTTTCGGCAAGCTCCTGTCCCTTTGGCAGAGAGCTGGCCAGGACCTCGTGCGCGGGAAACCTTGGCGCTCTGCTCGGAGGCGCTTGCTCCGAGACGGGGCTCGTTCGGCGTCGCCTTCAAAACCCAAAGAGGGGCATCTCGCCCCTCTGTACGGAGAGAGGGGTCGGGAAAAGCCCGCGGCGGCTTGCTGAGGAGCTGCGGCGTTAATCCTGTCGCCTGCCTCCTTCGTAGCATGCCGGAGCAGGACAGGAGGCTGCAGGCCCTCTGGAACGCCTGCGAGAAGCTGCCCAAGGCCAACTACAACAACATCCGGTGAGCCCGCGGGCCGGCAGAGGTTGGGAGCGAGGCATCGGGGTCCCGTCGTCCCCACGGTTTGGGTGTCAGCGGGTCGGCGGGCCCCCTGGCTCCCGACGGGCTCTTTGCACCGGCTGGGGCGATATGCGGCGCCTCATCGGCGCGTCTCGGCGCTCTCTTCCAGGTACCTGATCAAATTCCTCGCGAGGCTGACCGAGTACCAGGACACGAACAAAATGACGCCAAGCAACGTGGCCATCGTGCTGGGTCCCAATCTGCTCTGGCCGCAGGCGGAAGGGTAACGCGCCTCGGCGCCTGGCCCCGGGGGTTCGCGCGGGGCCGCCTCGTCCCCGGCGATCGCCGGCCGGCCGAGACGGTGGCCGCTGCGGGGCAGACGAATGCTGCGCTTGGCAGGTCCCCGCGGCGTTTTGCAGGGAGGGAGGCAGCCGGTTTCGGGGGTGCTGAGCACCCGCGGTGCCTGTTGTCCTTGCCAGGAGCGGGGGCTGCTCAGCAGCCTTAAAAAGCTGCGTTTCGGTCTCCGGTTTGCTTTAAGACCTCTCCGTAAGCGCGCTGGGTGCCCCAAGGGCACGGGAGCCAGGGCGCCCAGGTCCTTCGAGCGTCCGTCGCGGACAGCTTTCCTCCCTCGCGGGGGCTCGCGGGCGCTGCTGGTGCTTGGGGGCAGCGCGGGGACGTCAGCGGGACGGCGTCAGAGCCGCCTCCGCGCTAGCAGAGGCCGGCGGGGGAAATCCCAGTGGGAGCGGGCTCGGGCTGCCGTAGGGCGGCGGTGGCAGTGGCCCCGGCGTCCGCCGCGCTGAGCCGCTGCCCGCTGCGTTGCAGGAACATCACGGAGATGATGACGACGGTCTCGCTGCAGATCGTGGGCATTATCGAGCCGCTCATCCAGCACGCCGACTGGTTCTTCCCCGGAGGTAAGCCGTGCCCGCCGCCGGGCTGGCGTCCCGAATCCTTTTCTAGCCGGCAGCCCTGGCACGGGGCCGCTCCGTCGGCGCTGCCCCCTCCTGCCATAGCTCTGTCGGCTCGCGGGAACTCAGCACCCGTGGAGCTGGGCACGCCGCTTGGCCGAGGCCGGACAAAACTCGCCGCAGCATTGGGGCCGCAGATATACCCAGCCCAGCCGTGGCTGCTGTGTGACTGTCTCCCGAGCGCCCCTGCCGTGCAGATACCCCCATCCCTCGCCGTGCCCCTCCACCCCGCCACCCCCTTTCCGTCAAGCGTCACCTTCGCCGCCTCCCTTTCCCCGCCAGACATCGAGTTCAACGTGACCGGCAACTACGGCAGCCCCATGCACGTTAACCACAACGCCAACTACAGCTCCATGCCCTCGCCGGACCTGGACCACGGCGAGCGCAAGCAGCACGACCCGTCCCGGCGGCCCCTCAGCGTGGCCACGGACAACATGATGCTGGAGTTTTACAAGAAGGACGGGTAGGGCCTTTTGTCCGCGCCGCCGGCGCTCGGCCTCGAGGCGGCATCCGGGCGGGAGAGCGGCGGCTTCCTCGCCGTCCCCGCTCCCCCCACCCCCGGCCTTAAGCTACCTCGAGGCCGACCCCCCACTTTTGGGGGGGGAACCCACTTTTCCATCCCCTTCCCGGCCCTCGCGGCTCCTTCCCCGAGCGGTAACGCCCAGCGGCCAAGCGCTCAGCGGTACTTTCTTCTCCGCTAATAACTCCTGTGTTTCTGTCCACGCAGCCTTAGGAAAATCCAAAGGTATGTTACCTTCCAGGCGCGCTGCAGCGCCGCCGGCCTCCGTCGGGCCGCCCTGCCCGCCCGAGCCGGCGCCGCGGGGCCGGGGCGCTCGCTGCTCCCAGAGCCCCGGGCCGGCGGCGGCGCGCGCCTCGTCCTGCCGCCGCGTTGGCTTGGCGCAAGGCGCAAGGGGAGAGGGTGGGGAGCAGCGGCCGAAGGGTTAATTTTGGGGGGGGGATGGAGCGGAGGAGGGGGGTCATTGCTCTTTCCCATCTTTTCTTCCATCCTGGAGTAGGGGGGGAGGCGTCCTCCATGCAAACACCCCCCCCGCCCCGGGCCGTCTCTGCTGCCCAGAGCCCTGGGTGAGGGTCCGGCGCTGGTGGGGCGACACTTGTCGGGGAAGCGCTTTCCACAGCCCCCTCGCCCCGGCCAACAGGCTCCTGGGGGGGGGGGGAGCCACCCCGGCTGGGCCCGATCCTGCGTGGGCAGCTGAGGGCCGGCGCTGGCTGGCGGCCGTGCGGGATCGAGCGCTCCGGAGGGCGCCGGGCTGCTGGAGCATCGGGTGGCGGAAGGGAGACGGG
The DNA here is from genome assembly GCF_040807025.1 of Struthio camelus. Taxonomy (NCBI): domain Eukaryota; kingdom Metazoa; phylum Chordata; class Aves; order Struthioniformes; family Struthionidae; genus Struthio; species Struthio camelus. The sequence continues at coordinate 12,376,957 of NC_090960.1, forward strand.
GCCGAGGAGGCGAGGGGGTCCTGAGCCCCTCCAGGGTCGCTCCGGCTTCCCCCACCCCCGCCGTGGATTCGCTTCCTGGGGAAAAAAGGTGTTTTCCCAGGCCAGGCGTGAGGCTGACCCCGCTGCAGCAGTCCCCAGCAGGCCGTTGGGGCGCGCGGGGTGGTAAAGGGCTTGTCTCTTGTGTCCCCCCCCCCCAGCATGGGCGTCAGGGTGATGGACACCTCGTGGGTGGCCCGCAGAGGCACCTCGGCCGGTCGCAAAGCGTCCTCCACCCCGCCCGGCGTGCAGCCCCCGGCGCCGCCTGCCGAGCTGGCGGCCGCTCCTCAGTCGCCGGGTCCTGAGCAAGCGCTTGATGCTTCAGCTACTCCCTCCCCTCCGCCGACCGGCTTTGGCTTCCCGCCGGGAGCCGAGCGCGCCAGGTAAGGCCCGGCGGCGGAGAGAGCCGGCCGCCTGCGCCCGCCTGCCGGACTCGATGCCCCGCGCGCCCGCCCTCGGGGACGCCCTCCTCGCCCGGCACGCCGGGGCCGCCGGCCACCCGGCGGGTGCCTCGGCCGCGAGCGAGCCCTGGGGCGGAGCGAAACTCGGGCGGCGGAGGAGGATCTTTTTCCTTGCGAGGTCTGAGCGTCCCGCTTGGAGGCTGCGGCGGCGTTAAGAAAGCGTTAAATCAGAGCCCCGTGCCTTCGTGCGCCGGGAAGGGCGCCCTTCCGCTGCTGCCCCCAAGCCGCAGGGCTGTCGGCCCGCCCGCCTGCGCGCACGCAGCGTGGCGGCCCGCCAGCGTCGGCGGCCTCGCGGGCGCCACGAGTGGCAGCCGGCCTCGGCCGCGCTCGCGGCGTCGCCCGGCGAGCCGTCTCCGGCTGCCGCCGCCGCCAGCGGTGCCGATAGCCTGTCGGATTCCCTCTTCCCTGACCCTGCGTGAGCGCTCGCGCCGCCTCGCCCTGTCCTTGCTGCCCAACGCCGCCTAGATGCTTCAGCGTTAGCCCCAGGGCCAGGGCTATGCAAGCGTCTCCCGTGGCGGTGCCTGCTGCGCCTGGCCGTACCCTGCCTTCCTCCTCCTCCTCCTCCTCCTCCTCCTCCTGCCGCCGCCCCAGCCGTGCCCACCTGCGGCGCGCGCGCAGAGGTGCCGCCCGCGACCCCCGCAGACCCTCGGGACACCCGCAAGGGCCGACCTCCGTCACCCGGAGGGCGCAGGCTGCAGCCCCAGCCGGGTTTTTGGCCGTGGCCGTCGGGCAGCGCTGGCTGCTCCTTCCCGGCGCTGCAGCTCGGGCCAAAGGCAGGTGCCTGCCCCGAATCGGCCGCCTTTCGGCGTCGGCGGCCTCCCGCCGTCACCCGGCCGAGGCCGCTCGGGCTCTTCCCTCTCCCGGGAGAGGCCGCTCAGCTCCTCCGCCGAGCTGCACTCTCCTGGTGGGTCCCTCTCTCGGCGAACGCTTTGGCTCTGTTTTTTTTTTTTTTTTTAAATTTATTATTTTATTTTGCTCTTGTTTTGTTCCTGCTGTGGTGTTTTTGGACCTTTTGCAGCCCGGCTGGCGTGTCGTCTGGTTGGTCGGATTGCTGTTACAACTACCCTTCCCCTGAGGACGACCGGGCCCCCCCTTCCCCCGGCTCTCAGCACCCCTCCCGACACCCCGCTGGGGCTCAGCCCGCCGCCCGGCCCGGCGGCCCCCCGCCGCCGTACCGCTGGCCGGGCTGCGGCCGGAGCCTGCCTCCCCCGTCCTCCTCCTCCTCCTCCTCCTCCTGCCCGCCGCCGCTCGACATGAGCTCGCCCCCCAAACCGTCCTCCCTCCGCCTCCCCGAGCTCCGCTCCCGCCCCGGCTCGCACGCCCCCCAAACTAACAGCTCCCCCCTCTCCATCAAGCCCCCACTTGTCATAACCCAACCCGGCCCCCCCGGCACTCCCGGCCCCCTAACGTCAGCCTCTCCCCCCTGGGGCAGCTGCCCGTGCGCCAGAGAGCCAGGAGCCGGGCGCCTTAGGTAAATAAACACCCGCGCGCCGCCGGGCGACGATGGCCTCGTCCCCCCCCGCCCCCGGCCCCCGCTCGCGCCGGCCCCGCCGCGCTTCGCCCCCCGAGCGCGAGCAGGGAAGCGAGCCCCCTCGCTCGGGGGCCGGCGGCGGCGCGGGGCGGCTGCCCTCGCGCCTGGCGCTGGGCGAGACGCGGGGCGGCCGCGGCGCCTTCGCAGGCGTGGGGAGGGGAAGGAAAGCGGGCGGAGGAGAGGACCTGACGGCGTCCCCCCTTCTTCTTCCTCCTGCTTTTTTTTGTTTTTTCCCTTTCTTCCCCCCCCCCCCAGTACTCTGAAACCCAAGGAGGTGTCGCCCGTGGCCGGGCAGCAGAAGGGCAGCCCCGTCGCGGGCAGCGCGACGCCCGGCGGCGGCCAGCAGGCAGGCGGCCCTGCCGCGCAGCCGGCCGCGGAGCAGAGCCCGCACGCCCCGCGGAAAGGTAGGCGCCGGCGGCGGGGAGGGCGCTGGGGCCGCCGCCGCGCGGGGCGGAGGGAGGCCCGGGGTCCGGCCGCGCTTCGCCGGGCCGTGGCGGGGACGCGGCGCGGGCCCTGCCGCTCGCCCTCGCGTTGGTGGCCCCGGCGCTCGGGGTGGTCGAGGCAGCGCCGGGCAGAGCTCACGTCGGCCTCAATCCCCGCCAGGCCTGGTGGCGCCGGCGCCCACCCGTCCGGCCGCCTCCCTGACGGGCGCCATTTTGTCCTTGTCTCCGCAGTCTCCAAGAAGCTGGCGCCCATCACGCCCAAGGCGCCCTACGGCCAGCCAGGCGGTATGTCCGAGCCGTCCACGGGCCAGCCGTCCCCCGCCAGCCTGTCTCCCACCCCACCGAGCACCCCTTCACCCTATGGACTCAGTTACCCTCAAGGCTACTGCCTGGCCTCAGGTCAGCTGTCCCCAGCCGCCGCACCTTCCCTGTCTTCTCCTCCTCCTTCCCTGACGAGCACTTTAACCAAATCTCGACCCACCCCCAAGCCGCGGCAGAGGCCCACGCTGCCACCGCCACAGCCTCCCACGGCCAGCTTGCCCGGCTCTAGTCCGCAGCCCGCGGAGCCCAGCCTGCTCGACGGCCTGGCCCCCGGGGAGAGCATGTCCACAGGTAACGGGGCCGCCGCTGGCGCCCAGCTCCAGGAGGGCGCGAGCCGCGCGCAGGCGGGAGGCGCCATCGGCTAGCTCGGCCCGCCGGGCCCCGCTCGCCTTCTCGGGCCAGGACGGGTCGCGCGCGGCTGCGGGCAGGCGAGGGCGGCCGGGCCGGCTTCGAGCTGCAGCCCCGAGGCCTCGGAGCCGCTCTCCCTCGGGGACGCGGCGCGACGGCGCCGACCCGCTGCGCCGCCCCGCCGGGACGGCCGGATCCCGGTTTCGGTAGCCGCTTGGCTTTCCCCTCGGCTTTTTCCGTTAGCTCGCTCGCTGTTAGGGACGCCCAGCCAAGCGGAGCCTCGGAGAGCTGCGGGTCGGCAGCCCCGCGTCTCCCTCGTGATCCGGGCGGGCAAGAAGGCTCCGGCGCCCCTTTGCTAGCGCCGCGCGGCAGGTCTTGCCACCCGCCGTAGCGGAGGCGACCCCGCGTCGCGTGCCGCGGGCGCTGACAGCCAGCCCCGAGGTGCCGCTGCGCCCGGCCGGCGCCCGGGGCCTCGGGAACCGGCGAGCAGCGCCGGCGCCGCTCTCGGCGCCTTCGCAGTGACGCGGGTCGTGGGACGCGGCGCTCGGGCGGTGTTGGTGTTGTGTTCTCACCTCCTTGTTGCTGTTTGTATTTGTTGGTTTTTTTCCCCCCCCTTCTTTTTCTTCCTTTCTCCCAACCGTGTCATTGTGTCCTTGCAGCTGTGTGAGGCGGGTGATGCGATATTGCATAGGTGTGAGGGGGATTTTCAGGGTAAGCTCTAGTCCCCGTCCGACCCCCTCGCTGGCACCCGAAAGCTAACCCCAGGCTGGCGTCCGGCCGCTGCCGCTGTGTCGGAGCCCTCACTAACGCCCCTCACCGGCCTTGCATGGGCCTTGCATGGCTTCCCCCCGCCGGGCCCCTGCCACAAGTTCACCGATAACGCCGTTATTAGTCAACTTGTGCCTTTCGCTTCTTGGAGCCGCTGGCCTTGAGCCCGGCTCCTTTCGTCCACAGAGGCGAAGAAGCAGAAGGAGCCCCCGGCCGCCCTGTCCTCGCCCCGCGCGCCCAGGTGGCCGAGTCTAACCTCCCCGCTCCTCCCGGCTGCCGCTCCCATCGTCCCTCCCCCCCGGGAAAAGCTTTCCCTCCCGTGTCTCGGTTGCAGAAGGGATGTCATGATATTGCTGCTCTCGAGTGCGTGGGGTCGACCCCTGGTAGCGCCTCTCCACCTGTTTTTTTTTTTTGGCAACACTTTGCTCACGGGGGCCGGAAGCGCTTTGGCGACAGCATCGCAGCAGGGCTCTCGCGGGGCGCCCCGGGCGCAACCCTCCTGCCCCGTTGCGTTTAAGTCAGCTAGGGATGGAGAGGTGGCAGCCTCGCTGCAGTGAAGGGGAGCCCCACGGGTCCTGGCCGCCCCTGCGCCGCCGTTCGGCAGCGGGGCTGGCCTTCCCAGGTGCCACGGGCCACGTTGGAGAAGACCCACGAGGCGACATGGGGGCCAGGGAGAGCAGTGGACCCGGTGGTCTGGGAGGGGACCTGTACGTTTTGGAGACGTGCATCCCCACGCCATCTCCCTGAGCCTGGCCCAATTCTAGCTCACTGCCCCGGGATGAGAAGGGCTTTTATCCACGTTGTTTCTGGTCCTATCTATGAGGACGGGTCGGGTGGCAGCGATGGTGGGAAGCCTGCAGCCTTGTGGTGGCCTTGGCCCCGGCTTTGGACAAACACAGTGGTGACCCTCCTCGCCAGCAGCAATGCAGAGCCAGGGTTAGGCTTTTCCTGGGCTCGCCGGGCTCCTTCGGCGCAGCCCAGACCATGTGCCCTCGGACCCCGCTGCCCATTGCCGCATCCCAGTGCTCCCAGTGGAGCCCAGCAAGGGCCGGGCACAAGGGATTTTTCCACCTGGGTGGGTCCCTCTGCTCTCGCCAAAGGATGGAGATGACCCTTCTAGCTTGGGCTGGCGGGTCGCAGGCGCCCGCCGGGGAAGCCGGGTGTGTAGGAGAGGCCGAAGCCGCTCAGCTTTCGGCTCGCCGGCTGGGGCGCGCGGATGGGGCCGGGGCACGCTGCGCGCGCTCTCCCGCCAGGCCTGCGCGCGGGCGAAGCAGCTCCTCCGGAGAGGCTCCCCGGCGAGGAGGAACGCGGCGGAGCGGAAGGCGGCCGCTGGGCTCGGGCGGCGGGGGCTCGGGGCTGGCGGCTCGGGCTGCGGCAGGGCGAGACGAGGAAGGCGGGATGCCGCCGGGCGCGAAGCCGGACCGTATTATGACATCCCTGCTCCTGGCGTTAACCTGCTGCCCCTCAGCAAGGCGTTACTGCTGCTACGCGAAAGCCGTGCCTGCTCCCCGCCCCGGCTCCTTCTCTTTGCTCCCCCGTGGCGCGCGCGTCCCCTCGCCGCGGCACCGCGAGCAGCCCCTAACTCTGCCTTTCTGTGCCCGCCCGCAGGTCTGGTCCATTTTGATATCCCTTCTATACACGTAGAGATTGATACCGCGCTGCGCCGGGACCCGCTGGAGCCAACGCAGAGACTTTCGGTAGCGGGGAAAGTCGATTCGGAGGAGGAGGAGGAGGAATCGGAAAGCACAGCCCTATGACGCAGTGTCCCCTTCCCACCGCGCCGCGGGCGAGCGGCGGGCTAGGCAGGGCCGGGGGCACCGTTCGGGTGCAGTCTTTATGATTTCTTTCTGTTTCGCCTTATCCGGACTTTGCCTTTTGACTCGGTGCCTCGTGACCCCCCCCCCCCAAGCCACCACCACCTTTGCAGGCTTCCCGCGCTGCCGGCGGGGGAGGCGAGGGCAGCGCCGCGGAGCAGGCCGGCTGCCGATGCCCCGACTTCCCCTTGCCGCCAGCCGGGCCGGGACCATTTCCGCGAGCCGGGGCTGCAGAGGCGTTTGCTGCCCGCTTTTTCCTCCGTGCTTCGAAAGTCTGGTGTTTCCCAGCCCGTCTGCTAGAGCGGGCGCTGTAGGGTGTCCCCGCGGGGCCGTCCAGCCCTGCCGGCGGCGCGAGAAAACAGCGCCCTTGGCAAATGCCTCGCCAGAGCGTTGCTTTGGGCTTTCTTTTCTTTGCTTCTCCTTCCCCTGGCTACCCCTCCGCTTGGTCGCGCGATGGTTTCGCTGAGCAGGGACGTTAACTGCGGGGTCGGAGGCGCCCGGCGGGATCGTACCTTTGCGGCCGGGCGCAGGACGGGCTGGGATTTGAATAGCAATAACGTGCGTGCCTGTGTGTGTGCGTGTGTGTGTGTGCGTGCGTGCGCGTGCGTGCGCGTGTGGCCCGGGCCGTGCTCGCGCGGCCGGAGGGGGCCGGCCAGAGCCCCCCTGCCAGCGCACTGCTCCCCGCCGTGCTTGCCCCGGCGGGCAGCCGAGGCGAGGCGAGGGCACGGCCCTCGGCACCCGCTCCCGGCTCCCTCCGGCGCCGGCCCTTCGTTTCCTGTCGTCGTGGGGTGGTGGTGTGGAGCAGAGGCTTTGGTTGTGCATGCAAAGACAAAGTAACCTTTTATCCCTTTCAGAGAGATGATATATATATATATATCTGTCAGCGTAGATATATATATATTATATATTTGTATATATAAAAATATATATATATATTTGTTTTATTTGAGCCATTCCATCGGATCTGGTGTACAAATGTACAATGTAAATGGAAATGCTTAGCGTTCCCGGCCCTCCCGGACCCCGCATCCAGCCTCCATGTATCCCAGAGCCAGGAAAACCTCTCGCCCCGCGGTAGTTGCGAGTTAGGACGTTAGAGCTTCTGCACAGGTCTTGATGTGACTCATCACCCAACCTGTTTGGGGGAGGACGGGCAAGGGCGAGGGCAGAATCACCTGAAATAAATGTGCAAATTGCTGTTGAAAGCTCCGTGAAGAGTGGGTTTATTCGCCGCCTTCGGTCTCCAGCAAGCTGGGGGGGGGGGCCCCAACTCAGCCCATCGCTGCGCTGCCCTCAGCGCCCTCTGCACATCGCGAGGACAAAACCTTCCGCAGGCTTCGAGGGACGGGGCGAGTCCCTTGGCGTTAGCGCCCGGGGGTAAAACACAGCGGGCGACGGAGCTGTTTCTCAGCCTGGGCGCATCAGTGCCGCCAACCTTCAGGTGCAGAGGCGCCCCGGACCCAAACCGGTGGGGATTTGCCCCAGGTTTTAACCGTGGCTGTGGGAGCAGTTTTGCTATAGCAGGTGCTTTTGACAGGGGAGGATTTGGGTGGTAAAACGGGTTTTTGGCTCTGAGCAGGCTGTTCTGACCCCAGCAAGCTGGGGCCCTGGAAAGGACTTGCTCTGAGCAGCAGGCTGGCGCACCCCAGCCCAGAGGGGTTGACACCGCCCGGATTGAGGACAGGCTCTCGGCTTTCCTGAGATTTCAATCAGTTCCTGAGCAAAACGCAATCCAAAGCCTCCAGCCTCTCCCGACACCCCTGCTGGTGCCGCTGGGGAGCCAGCAGAGCTCATCTCCATGCAAGTGGGTCAAGCTTTTCTCACTTCTCCCCAGGTAACGCACCAGCCTCGTCTCCTTCCTCCGTTCCCCCCCGGCATCGCAGCATTAGCTGACAGCAGCTTTAATGTAAAGACACAAGTGCTTCTGCATGACTGTTTCAGGAAGGTTTTTCATCTGACCAACCTCCGTGGCACAAGGCCAATTAGAGCTGTTCCTTGTCTGTGTTTTGGAGTTCAGCACTGTGCAAAAAGATGGGGAAAAACATGCTCTGTGATACTGGAGGAGCCTCCAGCCAAAGCAGCACAGCAGGCAGCAGGGTCTCTGCCTCAGGGTTTGTATGGCACAGGGGCTTCTCCCAGCCTGGTCGGATGGGGCTAGGATGCCTCTTTGCCAGGGATGGATGGGCATTTCCATGGAGGAGGGGGCTGTTTCGGGGGACGCTGACACCTGCAATGGGAGCCAGAGATGCCACGTGATGGGACCTGCCGGCTGTCAAACCTGCGGGCAGAGATGCCGTGGAGGGTGCCACCAGCTCTGCTGGCGCTGGGCACATCCACAGTAGGGTTTGAGGGTTTCCCAACCTCTCCCCAGCCCCATGCCCCTGCATGGTGGTAGGGCAGCTCTAGGGAACATCCCAGGCACTGATGGTACGCCAGCCTCCCCCTCCGGCACCCTGTTGCCCCACGGCCAACTGCAGCCAGAGCTGGTATGACCCCACCAGCATGTTGGGAGATGCCCAGAGACCCTGGCCCTCTGCTCGTGCTTGCCCGGTGCAGCTTTGCGGCTGGATACAGGCCAGCCGGGGCTGCGAAGTGGTTGCACATCCCTCCCTTGGCACATGGGACGTGTCCTGGGCTGCCACCAGCGAGGTGGGTCCAGCCCAGGGACAGGCAGCGATGGAAGACACCTGGCCATAGGAGAAGTGTAGATTTATTACTGAGCTGGGGACAGGGATGAAGCGATGCCACCCCGTCACTCCTGTGCAGCCCCGCGATGTGACAGTGCCAAGCCAGATCCCCCTCTCCACCCCCAGGCACACAGCCCTGTGCCCTGTTCCCCTGGGGGTCAGAGCAGCCCCACTGAGTAGCTCCTGACCCTTCCTGCGGGATGGGGGTCTGAGGGTCCTGGACCAGCACAGCACCCTCTCCTCATCACCATCAACTTGCAATCCAAGGGCCCGCGGTGAAGCTCAGGCATCCTCAGGGCCACCGGGAAGCTCGCAGGGTCCCTGTGGAGCACTCAGGCAGCCGTGCCCGCCGGCCCGGCCTGCTCCCAGGCCATGGAGGGGAGCGCCATGTGCTCGGAGACCGGCCACACGCGGGCTGCAGAGGGAGAGGAAGCAGCAGTGTGAACGGCAGTGAGAGCAGGGGCACCTGGCCGGTGCGATATTGCATCCCCGGGCTGGGGTGCCAGCTGGGGGACGGTGCTGGTGAGCCCCGGGAGGATGCAGGTCCCGACCGAGGGGCTGGAGGGTGGCTCAGGCTCCCTCCCAACTCATCTGATTTGGCTGGAGCCAGCCTGGACTCTGCACCTGGGAGGTGACACAACTGGGAGGTGACACAGCCCAGCACACCCCTATCCCGGGTGGACGGCGAGCTACTAGTGCACCAAGGGACCACTACGGGATGGGGTGCGCCAGGGAAAGGGAACGGCCTTCGCTATCCAAACCTCTACCCCGAGGAGTGTTCAGCCCCCAGCTCGCTCCTGCCCCGACCCCCTACGGCTGCAGCCACGGGTGGGGGACCCCAGGCAGCCAGGCACTGCTAGGGCCCGAGCCAGCGCATTTGTCCCCAAAAACACCTCTGCAAGGAGACAGGGCCGTGGCTGAGCCTCAGCCAAACCTTGGGTGCTGGCTCCCTCCAGTGCCGGCTCCCAGCAGCTCCTTTTCCTGGCAGCGCTGGTGAGCGGGATCCTTGCTGGCTCCCTCTGACCAGCCCCGTGGTGGGTCAGATTGGGGTGGACCAGCACGGACCAGGCTCAGGGCTAGCTCCACCACGGCTCAGCCACAGGCAGAGGCCAGCGTCCCCAGCAATGCCCTCTGAGGGGTCTGTGAATGGGGATGGAGGAGAAACTGAGGCATGAAGCCCCCACCGTGCTGTGCCTCTTGGCACCCCCCAGCCCAAACAGGGTGCCTTTGGCATGGGGATGCAGCCAGCGCCCGTTATGCCAGCCCCACCGGACCCACGACGTGCCAAAACGGGAGCAGAGCTGCAAGGCAGGGTGCTTCATTTGCTAAACTAGACCTAGTCTGCACAGCCGAGGGAAGGGGCTTTTCGGGGCAGTGGTCTCCCCATCCAGATGCTGAGGTAGCAACCAGCAGCACCCCTCCCGAAGGTTCATGTAGCCAGGAAGGCTCACATGCCCTGACTAGCCCCAGCTCAAAGCATGGCCTTGGCACCAGCTCCCCCCGAAGCCCTCCGGCCCCGTGCACGCACAACGCACCCGCGTCGAGGCCCGGGTGCAGGGGGGTGTCGTAGGCCTGCAGGAACTGCTCGGGGCTCTGCAGCTCATGGCAAGCCAGAAGGTGGCCGACGGTGGCCTCAAAACCCAGCAGCTCCGGGACCTGCTCCACCAGGTTGTCAAGGAGGTGCGGGGGGCTCTGAAAGTCACAGGGAGGACTCAGATGTTCAGGTCTGGTCGTACAGGTGGCACCAAAAAAGAACAACCCCGTGGCCTCTCCCAGACCCCCCCAAAGCAAAAGCCCCCCGCCATGGGGGGGCTGCTTCAGAGGGTGGCAAAGAATGAGACAGCACCACAGTCCCTGCGGCTGAACCCTTGACCCATGGCCGGTGGCACCCAGCGGCTGAGGGCTGCGGGTGAAGGAGGGGACCCATCTCACGCACTGCCGCTGGGCCTCACCTCAGGGCATTTCAGCAAGAGCATGCCGAGCCTCAGCAGCGTGGCCAAACACTCGCTTGCGACGCCCTCGAGGGGCTCAGTGCTGTCATCGCTGGGCCTCACGGACACGCTCAGCACCTTGTAGCTCCACTCCCGGAAGAGCCGCGAGGGGATGTTGTGCGACAGCACCAGAATCTTGGGGTCCAAAACGAGGGGCCTGGGATGGGGCAGGAGAGAGAGCTGAGGAGCTGCTCCCTTCCACCCCGGGACACGGGGTCACCTCCGCTGGCCACACGTGGCCCCAGGGACCTGGGGACGGGCCATGCCCTCTGCAGCCCTGGGCACAGTCAGGAGTAAGGTGCTTCACGAGCTGCTCTCCCAGGAGCTCCCAGCAGCTATCTGCACCCATCCCAGCTGGACTGCAGCACCCAGAGGCTGCATCCAGCCAGCACCTGGGGACCATCACCTGTGTCCCTGCTGCCGCAGGTCCCGCAGGTCCCGCAGCACAGAGAACAGCACATCGCTGGAGGCCTGCAGGAGGGAGTAGGTACCTGAGTCTGTAGCAGTTGTGGCCAGAGGAGAGGGTCTGAGGCCACCTGCTCCAGGGCATGGCTCAGCCAGGGCAACTGCGATGGAGCGAGCACGAATGTGCCCCCTGCATCACCCTGCGTCATGCATGCCACAGCTGGGTCCTGCATCCCCCCTCCCCATGCTGGCTGCACTGCCGCAGGGTCCCTACCTCAAGCACGTGGGCCATGCAGGAGGGGTACAGCAGCAGCAGCCCCGTGACAGCTTCACCTTGGTAGTAGCACTGCAAGCTCTGGAAAAGCCGGTCCCAGTACCCTGTGGAGCGCCCGTGTCACCCAGCACCTCATCACCCACCCCGTTGATGACAGGGTGGCCACGGGAAGGGTGGGAGCATCCTACCTGCCAGCTCACGCTTGTCCACTAGCTCCGGGGAGATCCTCGCCACAAAGATCAACCTGTGCAGAAGGGCCTTCTGGCAGGGCGAGAAGGGGGGGAGCTGGGGCTGGGTGTACGTGGGTGTCTGCCCAGCCCCGCTGCGGTGGTGAGATGGAGAAAGAGCTGAGGCTGGCCTGGCCCCCCCATGTCCCCACACATATCCACGCCTGGTGCAGGGCCACCACTTAGCACGTCCCCAAATCCCCCAGCAGTGCATGAAGGTTGTGGGGTGCCTCCTGCTTGGTGGAGTCAAGATCGTGGGGCAACTTGGGGTGCCAGAGCCCCTCTCCTACCTGCCCCGTGCTGCTGCCTGTTGGCCCCCCGCTCGCCCGTCGCCGCAGCACCCACTGCAGGAGGTTTGTCCGGTCGAGCTGGGGTACCAAGTCCCTGGGTTTCCTCTGCGGCTTCGGAGCACGTTTGCGCCTCACCATGGTCCCCACCAGACACTCCGCCACGGCGGCTGGTGGCAGAGGCCAGTGAGACCCTGCTGGTCCCCACGCCCCGGGGCTCAGGCAGCACCCGAGGGCCCACACTGCTTCTCCGTGTCCTAGTAGCTGGGCCAGGGCTTTGTTTGCCGCCTGGGGAAAGTTGCTCTGGCAACGCGGCAGCAAGCAAGCCCTGGTTTCCCAAGGCCAGAGCGTGGCAGTCGAGGGCTGGCTTTGCCAGGTTCCCACGGCTTGGGCTCGCTCCGTTCCTCAGAGGTGGTGGGGCCCCGCAGCCGTCCCAGGAACTGGACTCCATATGCCAGCCGTGGCAGGTCCCAGGGCCCTTCCTCAGGGTGGGAGGATTCCCTGCCCGCTACCTGCTCTGCTGGGGGGCAGGAGGGTGCCCTTGGTGCAGCACCTCACAAACGTGCAGACACATGCGTGCGTGCACGTGCACACGCACACACATTGCGGCTCCCGCGCCACGACCCGCCTCGGGCGCAGGCATGGGATGCCGGTTGAGTTTGCAGGGTGTTTGACCTGCTCGTGCGAGGACGAGGCAGTGGGAAGTGCTGGGGCCCAGCTGCGGCAGGACGGGGGCAGTGGCAGCACTGCGGGTTCGCAGGGATGCTGTACCCCACGCCAGGCCCCAACATGCGGGGGAGCCTGAAGGTGGATGGCACCTCCACCTCCATTTGCTCCACCTCAACCTCAACCTCACCTCTTTCACTTCCACGTCTTCCACCTCCTCCCCCCCTACCTCCATATCGATCTCTTCCAATGCCATTTCCATTTCCTCCACCTTCATCTCACCTCCCACCTCCTCCATCTCTCCTAAAACTCATCTCCACCTCCTGTACGTCCACCTCCATCTCCATCTCCTCCAAGGCCACCTCTGTTCCAACCCCACCTCTACCTCCTCCACTTCAATCTCCTCTGCTCCACTTCTACCCCCAACCCCACTTCCATCTCCAGATCCATCTCCCTCAATCCCACCTGTTTCCTCCACCTCTACCTCAAGCCCACCTCCACCTCCATGTCCACGTTCACTTCCATATTCATCTTCCCCAACCCCCCTTCCACCTCCACCACTTCCATCTCCTCTACCTCCACCTCCTCCACTTCCATTCCAACCCCACCTCCACACTTGTCTCCTCCATCTCCTCCTCAGCCTCCTGCTGTGGCCACATCAAAAGCTGGGTATCATCTGCAGGCTCCTTCTCTTCGTGGCCCCAGCTGACAGAGTGGGCATGGCCTCCCATGCTGCAGGACATGGTACCCTGGCTCTGCCCTGGTGCCACCACCTGTCTTGGGGTGGGGGGGCTCATACCAGGCACAGCGCCACCGAGGGAAAGACAGGAGCCAACCAATGCTGTCCCCACAGCCATGCCACAGCTGGCCTGCCCACCATCCACCCTCATGCTCAGCGTTGGTCGCGTCAACTCTCCCAGACATGCCGGGGGGGGGTGGGGGGGGATGGTTCCCAGAGGGGCCATGTCTGCTTCCCACAGCATCAGGGCTGCAGAGCTCACGGGGGAGCCGCTGAGTCCAAATCCTGCCCTGCAGGAGCAGTTGGGCCTTCACCTGGGCCATCCCTGCCTGGTCAGCAGAGAAGAGCTTGTGCCAGCGATGCGGCCGCCGAAGCCGAGTGCCACCCGAGGCCCTGACCTCAGGCACGGCCCAGCTCACGTCCGGAGCAGATGGACGCCGGCGGGACAGGGAGCCCTTCCCGCCCTGGGGCGGACAGCCCCGAGAAACGGCGCCCCGGGCACGCCGGGCAGCCCTGGCCGCAGGCACGCACCACACCGACCTCCTTTCACGGGTCTTTAATAGAAAGAGCTGCAAAAAGCGGGCGGCGGCGGCCCGCGGGCGGCCCGCGTACAAAAGCTGGGTAGAAGAATCGCTTATTGCATAGACCTTAGCGTGGGCACGACCCCCCCCGCCGCAGCCTCGCCGTACCAAAATAGTCGCCTTTTAGAAAACAAAAAGCATCTCTGAATAAAACTCTCTCCGTATATAATAAATACTCTCTCTCTCCGCGCGTCCTTCTCTCCCTCCCCGGACCCGACGATCCCCCACCCGCGTTGTGCTCGGTCCCTATTAAGGCAGAGATCGGAAAAGGAGCACCGGTGTGCGTGTCGGCGGGGCGCCCGCCGCGGCCCCGCTCCGCCTCAGAAGCTGGACTCGGGCACCGCTTGCCTCCTGCCCAGCGAGGCGCTGTGGTAGCGGGGCCGCAGCAGGAGGCCGCCGGCCGCCGGCCGGCCGGGCCGCCCCTCGCCGCCCTTGCCGAGCGAGGCCGAGCGCCGCAGGCCCCGCGCCGCCGCCGAGCTCTGCTGCCGCCGCTTCGCGTCCAGCTCGGAGCGGCCCGGGCGCCCGGCGGGCGGCCCCGCGCGGCCCGGCCCGCCGCCCTCGGCGCCCAGCGCCCCGTTGGAGAGCCACGGCCCTTCCCGCTCGCCCGGCCCCTCGGCCTCCTTCGCGGAGGAAGCCGGCTGGGAGAGGCCCGATTTGCTCCCCGTGGGTGTCTCGGCCTCGGGCTCCCCGGTCGGCACCCTTGGGTCACGCTCCGCGCCGCCCCGGCCCCACGGCCCCTGGGTTTTCGGGGGGCCGGGGGGCGGGCGGGCGGCCCCGGCGGCCCCCTCGGCTCTCGGCGCGGAGAGGGCCAGGTGGGGCGGCTGGGGGGCCCCGGGCGCGGGGCCGGGCTCCTCGAGGGCGCCGGCCGCGAGGGGCGCGATGGAGGGGTGGGCGAAGCGGGGCCGGCGCCCCGACTCCAGGTACTCCACCAGCGCGCCGGAGGCGCCCGGCGGCCGCTCCTGCCGGGCCGAGGACCAGCGGGGAGGCGCCGCCTCGGCCCCGGCGGGCGACAGCTTCATGCTGACGCTGCGGCCCCGGATGCCCCGCAGCGAGGGTCTCGCCTCGAAGCCCCCTGCAAGAGAGGCGCCGGGAGGTGGGCGCCGCGGGCAGCCGCCGCCGCCAGGCGCTGGGGCGGCCGGAGCACCCCCCCGCCGACTCACCTTTCTCCCGGGCGCCGGCGGCGTCGGGGAAGCGGGGCGAGTCGGGGGCGCTGGGCAGCGAGGGGTAGGTGGCCGAGCTCCGCGACACCACGCTCTCCCGCTGGCCGCCGAGCCGCGACACCCAGTGATCGGACAGGGACGAGCTGGTGGAGCCTGGCGGGGGGGTAGCAAGAGGCTGGGTCGGGCGAGGGCGCAGGGTGGCGGGGACACGTGCCGGCCGAGCGGCCCCGGGGACGCTGGGGAGGGCCGCGCGCCGGCAGGAGCCCCGCCGTCCCCAGGGCAGGATGCAGTGGGGGAGCTGCACCGGGCTGCGTGCATGCGCGCGCGCAGAGGCAGGGGTGCTCGCGTGGGTGCACGCCCATGGGTGCGCACACACGTGCACAGGTGTGCATGCACACGCATGCGCGTGCACGCTTCGTGCCCAGGGGTCTGTGCGGGCGCCTGCGCGCGGGCGAGCCTGCCACGCTCGGCGCGCGCCGGCCGGCCGTGCTGCGTGCGCGTGCTCTCCCACGTCCGCGGCGCGCTGCGTGCCTGCCGTGCCACGCGTTTGGCTGCAGGCTGCCGCGTTTGCCCTGGGGTGAGGCAGCCTCAGGGTGCCAAGGCAGTTGCGGGGTGGGTGCCCGAGGCCAGGGTGCTGGGCCCTGCTCACCTCTCAGGGAGCCGCTGGCCGACCAGGCGGGGATGGCGTTCCTGCGCTGGTAGAAGAGGATGTAGGCGCTGCGGGTGCTCACCTCGTCCTCCTGCACCCCCTCCACCGTGCTGTCGTCGTAGCTGTACCACCGCCCGTCCAGCGAGTTGCAGCAATAGGCTGGGGGCAGCGCGGGTGAGGCTGTGCCCCGGCTCCCCCCCCAGCAAGGATGTCCTCCTTACGGGGCACAGCCGGCAGTGTGAGCCTGCGGTTCGGCTGGCACCGCCAGTGCCGACTGCCTGGGCCACATGGCCCGTGCCATCGTGCCCCAGGGCACCTCCTTGCAACGCCCCTCCAGGCAGTGCCCCCAGCTCCCCCATCCAGAGTGTCCCACGGGGCATCACCCCCTTGCAGTGCACCCCAAACCCGTGTCGTGCCCCAGGGTGTATCCTCACCAGAGTGCACCCCACACCTCCTGCTGTGCCCCATGGGGCATCACCCCCCGGCAGTGCACCCTAAATCTCATGTCATGACCTGGAGAACATCCCCCTGACCCCGAACCCCATGCCGTGCCCCACGGCACAGCCCCTGGCAGTGCCTCCCAAACTCCATGTCACGCCCTGGCACTCCTCCCCCTGCACTGCACCCCAAACCCCGTGTCATGCCCCAGAGCCTGTCCCACTGCAGAGCACCCCACAACTCCTGCCATGCCCTGAGGCACATCCCCCTGCAGTGCACCCCGCACCCCCTGGCACATCCCCCAGCCCCCCTCGTGCCCCCGGACCCACCCCTGCGCCGTGCCGGGCGCTCACCCGTGTAGTGCCCGCCCTGCATGCTGCCGTGGTGGTTGCAGACGGCGTACAGGTCGTAGAGGTAGTCGAGCTGGCAGCTCTCGGGCAGGTACAGCGGGGCCTTCCAGGGCGCCCAGGGGCCCAGCACTTGCTTGCCGGGCGCCTGGCCCCTCTGGGCCACGTGGGGGGCCATGTCGAGGCCCCGCAGGGGGAACCGCACCAGCGTGGTGAGCTTGTGCCTGTGCTCAGCCACCTGGCGGAAGCGCTTGAGGTGGATGATGAGGATGTCGGGCAACGTCCAGAGGCTCAGCTTCACCGTGCCCTGCTGGAGCACTTTGCAGTGCGGGCAGCGCCACGCGTCGTCCGGGGCCAGCTGGGGAGAGGGCGCGCCATGAACGCGCCACCCCGGAGCGAGCCCGGCACGGCACCCCGCGCAGCTGGGACGGGTGCCAACCACCCAGCTTCCCCCAGGTGCACCAGCACCACGTCCACCTCCAAACCTGCCCGCTCCCGCTGCACCCGCTGGGTGCCACAGCCTGCCCTCTCCCGCGGGAGCGCGGGCTCCTCCCGCCCGCCGCTGGCACGTCCCCGGTACATCCCTCCAGGCAGCCGGAGCCTCTCGGGACCCCCCTACCTGCTCCTCCTTGGTGTAGAGCTGGAAGCACTCGTCCAGCGTGCAGCTGGGCTGCTGCTGGTGCGCCTGCTGCTGCAGCCTCACGCTCTCCGCGTCCTGCACCACCTCCTCCTGGATGCTGCCGAAGAGGCTGCGGGGGGGCCACGCCGCGGAGGGTGCTCAGGAGGGGGGCCCCGGGCACGCGCGAGCCCCCCCAACATGGTCCTGCCGGCCGCAGAGCGCCGGGCGCGCGGCACTCACCGCTCCTTGGTGCTCTCGTCCCACTCCACCGTCAGCTTCACGTGGGGAGGGCCGCCCGGGCCGCCGAACTGCAGCGCCCTGCAGGGGCGACGGCGCGCGTCCGTCAGCGCCGGGTCAGGCCCGGCTCGCGCCCCCCGCCCCCGTCCCCAGCTGCGGGGGGAAACCGAGGCAGCAGGCTCGCCGGCGCTGCTCGCAGGCAGCTTGCAAACGGCTGCGCAAGCTGCCCCCGACGGCGCTCTGCGCAGCACAAGCGAGCGAGCTGCAGGCTTCGTTGCTGGCCTAAGCAGGTACCGGGTGCTGCGCGCCGCCGCACGCCGGAAGCGGCTGCGTCGCAGCCCGTCCTCCCCAGACGCGCAGCCCTCCTCCACGCCCGGACGAGGCGCGAGCATCAGCATCGCCTCCGCCGCCTCCTCCTCCTCCTCCGCTCCGCGCAGGGCTCTGCCTGCCCAGCGTCCCGCCGCCTCTGCCCTGCACCGGGGCCGGGACACGCTCCGAGACCCCAGTCCCTGCGGCCCTCCCAACGGGACGGGGCCATGCCGCGAGGTGCCGGCAGATGGCACACGGCGCCCAGAGAAACAGCGACGGGGCGGGCAGAGCGCCCCTGCCGCGGGCAGCAACGCGCCGGGGTCCCCAAACCCGCCTGCCCAGGAGCTGTCGCGGCGGGGAGCAGACGGGCAAGACGAAGACAGGACGGAGAGCTGCCGCTAGCCCGGAGGTGCCCGGCCGCAGCCACCACGTCCCCTCCTGCTGCCCGTCGCCGTTTGATGCGGATGGCTCCCGAGGGCCTGGCACCGCACGCAGACCCCCTCCAGGAGCTGGCTGAGCTCCCAGAGACCCTGGTGCAAACAGGGAAACTGAGGCACGGACCTAAGGAAGGGAAGTGCCAGCGTCGGGGATGGAGCCGGTGCTGCCCTACCACCGCAGGGGGCAAAGCCGGCTCCCACCAGTGTCACCTCCAGGCAGACCCCCCTGGTCCGGCACGGCCATCTCCGCCACAGCCCGACCCCGGGGGACGTCTCCGCCTGACGGCGGCGAACGAACCGCAGTCAGGCACGACGACAGCGCGGTGCCGGAGAAATCCCAGCAGCTCCCAGAGGCGGCTGCGGGGGGCAACGGCAGCTGGGGCTCGCGGGAGCCGCGTCCCCGGTGCGGACAGAGCTGCCGGGGAGCAGCCAGCAGCTCAGGCATCCGGGCTGACATCCCACCCCCCTCCCCGGTGACGCCGGCCGGCACCAGCCTTCTCTTACCTGTCCACGGCCGGGTGGCAGAGGGGCCGGGCGTCCTGCGGGGAGAGGTAGCTGCAGGCCACGGAGCCGCCGGCCACGCGGATCCGGAACAGGGCTCCGGCGCTCTGCAAGGGAAACGGCGAGAGGTGCTCAGGGACGGCCCGGCCCGGCGCGGGGCGCGAGGAGGGACCCCACGTCCCGAACGGCAAACACTCCCGGGCTGAGAGTCACCCCTCGTCCACGCGCGGCACGGCCGCGGACGCTCGAGCGCCGGACAGAGCCCTGCTGTATTTGACTACGTTTCCTCCCGGCGCCGGCTCCCATTTCCCCGGCGACCCGCCGGCCGGTTACTCTGCAGCCGTCTCCCTCGCCCGTTAGGACGCTTTGTCGTTCGCACGAGAGATGCCGGCCTCTTCTTACGAGCCTGCTGCATCCCGCTTTGCAGCATCCGCCCCGGCCCCGCCGCTGCCTGACAGGTATCGAAACGGGAGCTGAAGAGAGCGCGCAGCAAATTCATCACCCGGACGCTCGCGTCCCTGCGAGCGCGGGGGCGCAGCGCCCCGGTCCTCGGCACGGCGTGCTCGCGGGCCGGTCCCCGAGGGGTTGCTCGGGCTGCAGAGCCCGGCCCGGCGCGCGGGCGTCAGAAGCCGTCCTTTAACCAGGGCAGGTGAAATGCTCCTCTCGAGCGCCCCGGCAGCCCTCCAGCTTTAAAGGCAAGAGCAGCAACGCGGCCTGACCTTCCCGCGGCGTTCAAGGTCCTGTTCCAGGAGCGAGGAGGGCGCGCGGAGGGGAAGACATGCCTGGCGCACAAAGCAACGGGCTCCCAGGAGCCGCTCTTTCCTCCCGCCCGCCCCGCTGGCGGCCCGCGAGTTCGTAGCTCCGTGCCTCAGTTTCCCTCTTGCTCTGGAGACCGCACCAGGGTACCGGCTGCACGGCCGCTCTCCTTCCGCGTGTGACCGGACGCTCCCGAAACAGCCCTGCCACGGAGCATCCCGCGGAGGAGCCATCACCAGGCTGCCTCTGCCCCGGCCCCCGCGGCGGCGGCCGAGGCAGCAGGATCGTTCCCGCGCACCAGCGGCGAAACAGGCAATGAAATGGGGTCGGTCTCGCTTTCCTGTGCCCAAAAAACCCAAAGTTGGACGACTTCTGTCGTTGTTCCCAGTGCGGTTCGCAGGGCAACGTGGACTCAGTGAAGCATCTACCCGCAGTTCTGGATTTGGATGCAATAATCTATCTCCATTTTGTACAGGAATTTAATTTCGGGTCCCAAGTGGCTTCCGATTATGATTTAATAAGCTATAATTTAATTAAAATGCTATCCACTTGGAACAAATATGAAAGGAGATTAACACGCGCAAAAATTAATGTTACATTTAAATTTCATCTTTTATCCCTGTGGGTTGTTGCAAGGCTTTCAAAAGCAGATCGAGCCGCGGCCACCTTGGAGATTTTTGGCTCCGTTTCCACAAATACCAAAGCGTCACCTTGCCCCTCAGTGTCACGCTCCCCCTTCTCCAGGCAGGAAGGAGACCCAGGTGGGAACAGAGAGCGAGCGGCGCTGCCGAGGCACGGGGAAAGCCTTCCCGGCCGCCGGGCCGCTTCACGCGCCCCCAGCCGCTGACTCGCGGGTGCCCGAGACCCAGCGCAGCCGGCGGAGCCGCTGCACCGCATCCCCCGCCGGCAGCCTCACGCGGCCCCGGCCCTACGCCCGCCCGCGCCTGGCTCCCCGCCAGCGGCACCCGCGCTCGGACCGCCAGCGTCAGCAAACGCGTCGGCCGAGGCCGCCTTGCCTCGGGGCTGAGCGCGCTGGGGGCCGCGCGGCGTGCCGGGGGCAGCCGGCGGGGGACGGGGATGGAGACGGCCAGGGCTCTGCGCGGCTCCGGCTCGGCAGCGTCCCCCGGCCGCGGCGGGGTTTTGTTTCAACACTTCAAGGCAGTCAGGCTGCTCGGGGACCCGCAGTGCTCCGTGGACGGTGGCACCCGGGTGCTGGGCAGGGTGGCCGGGCTGGAAAGGGCTTTGTCGTGAGGCTGGGGGCAGTTATCAGCCCGGGGAGGCACCGTGAAAGCCCATGTGAGCTGGGCTCCATCACAGCCACTCACAGCAACACCGTGGTCGCCCATGGGCCCACCATGGCCACCTACAGTGGCACTGCAGTCACTCATGGTGACATCTCGGTCACCCACGGCTAAACCACAGCCACCCACAGCAACACCATAGTCACCCATGGCTCCACCATGGCCACCCACGGCTCTGCCATGGCTACCCACAGCTCCACCATGGCCACCCATGGCTACATCACAGTCATGCTCCACTCCACACAGCCATCCATGGCTGTGCCATGGCCACACCATGGTGACCCCATGACTACATCACAGCCACCCCACAGCTCCACCATGACCACCCGTGGCTCCACCTTGGCCACTCATGGCACCACCATGGCCATCCACAGCTCCACCGTGGCTATTTATAGTGACCCTAGGGCCACCCCATGACTACATCCCAGCCACTCCACAGCTCCACCACAGCCACCCAATAGCTCCATCCCCAGTGTGGGAACAACGCCTGGTTCAGCGTGGCACTGAGATGGGGCAGAAGAGGGGCATCTCCCTCCCACCCACACCATCATCCTCAGGCCGGGACCCGCAGAAGCACTCACCTGCGCCTGGACCTCGCTTCTCATCAGGTAACGCATTTTGGCCAGGATGCACTGCTGGAGCTGCTCCCAGGAGATGCCTCGGTCCTCTCGCATCACCAGTGGGGGCCCAAACCTGGGGAGGAACAGCAACACCGTGCTGAGGGAGGGAAGCTTGAGGGCCGTCCTCACAGCATCGGGAAGTGAAGAAACATGAACTCCCCGCCAGGCCAGGCAGGATTTCTGCTCGCCTGCTGGTGCACGTTGCTCCCCCCTGGCCTTGGCAGAGATGATGGACAGCCAAACCAGCCCGGGAAGGGGGGAAATCACACCGCAGACGTGCACAGAGATGCTCGCGGTATCCTAAACCCTTCCCGCAGCCACCTCGGCTGCACAGATCAAGCTGGGAAGAGGCCGGTGAGCAGGATCCGGCCTCGCACCACGGTTTTGCAAGCACGTCCCTAACAAGAGCGAGCCCGCCGGCTGTACGGATGTCCCCCGGTCCCGCAGTGCCACTGCACAGCCCAACAAAAACCCGCCTGGACGCGATCCTGGGAAATATGCTCTAGAGGACCCTGCTTGAGCAGGGGGGTTGGACTAGATGATCTCCAGAGGTCCCTGCCAACCTCAACCCTTCTGTGATTCTGTGTGACAGCAAGGTGGAAACGGTGTCGCAAGGCTGTTGCACTAAAAGCTCTTTCCCGGGGTGACCTGCGACCAGCTCCGGATCAGAGGGGCAGAGTCTGGCAAAAAACAGGGGAGCTAAAATAAAAAAGGGAGCAGCCAGTGCCCTTTTCTCAGCTGCCTCCCACTCTCTGAAGCCACCTCAGCATCTCTGCTGCCTCTGGCACCCGCTTGCCCGGAAACCCGCCCAATTTGGGCCTGAACACGGACGTCTCACCGGCACGCTCAGGCAAAGCGGCCGGGGGGGGGGCTCCCCGCTGCGGGTGCCCCGATGGCTGCGTCACCGTCACCCCCCGCGTGCGGCACTAGGAGACGGGAACTGACTCGACGTCGCCGCACGGGGAGCGGCACCTGGCGGGTGACGTACCTGGCGGCCTGCGGGCCGGTGCCCGCCGTGTTGCAGAGGAGCAGCAGGACGCGGCCGCCCGTGCCGCGGTGCAGGCACTCCGAGGAGAGGGCCGCCGGCGGCGGCGGCAAGCGCTGCCCCTCCGGCTCGGCGGCGTTGGGCGAGGACGGCAGGCTCAGGGGGCACCCTGCAAAGCGAAGCGGGCGCAGAGGGAGGCCGGCCAGCCCGGGGCTGCATCGCCCGACGGCTCCGTTAGCTCCAAAGTGACCCGGGGATGGGGACGAGGATGGTGATTTGAACAGGGATGGTGATGGGGACAGGATGGGTACGGGGATGGGGATGGGGATGGGGATGGGGATGGGGATGGGGATGGGGATGGGGATGGAGACGGGGATGGGATGGGATGGGGACGGGGATGGGATGGGATGGGATGGGGACGAGGATAGGATGGGATGGGGACAGGGATGGTGATGGGGATTGGGATAGGGATGGGGATAGGGATGGGGATGGAGATGGGGATTGGGATAGAGATGGTGATTGGGATAGAGATGGAGATGGGGATGGGATGGGATGGGGACAGGGATGGTGATGGGGATGGGGACAGGGATGGGGACGGGGATGGTGACGGGGATGGGGACAGGGATGGGGACAGGGATGGGGTGATTGGGATGGGGACAGGGATAGGGTGATGGGGACGGGGAGAGGGTGATGGGGACGGGGAGAGGGTGGGATAACCATGGGTGCTCGCACGGACTGGCAGTGCCATGTGCCCAGAGCCGTCCCCCCCGTACCCACGCACGGGGCCGGCAACTAATCACCCAGCCCCGCTCGCCGCGCCGCCCCGGACTCCCACTCGCAGCTACTCCCCCCTCGCCTGCGCCGACGTTTTCCAATTTAAGGATTCTTGTTTAGCTCTGACAGGCAATTCATCACGGCCAGGCCGCACCACCGCAGGCGCCCGCCCGGCGCCCCCGTGCAGCCCCCCGCGCCCGCTGGGCCGGCGGGTCCCGGAGCTTCCCTTCCTAAACACGCCGCTCGCTGCCGTCGCGGTACGCCGAGCGCCCTCGCCCCTGCCAGCCGCAGGGTGAGCGGGAGCATCCTTCCTTCCCCGTCGCCCCGCGCCACCCTGCAGACGGCGGTGCCGCTTACATCTCAGTAACGAGTTGTGCACGTGCTGGAATGCTCGTGGCCTCAAGCTGGCGGGGTGAGGAGCCGGCAGGGAGCCCGGCCCCTCGCGGGGTGGCACACAGCACCCCGAGCTCATGGGCACCCCGAGCCCCAGCCTCCCGCCCCCCCGAAACACCTCCCTCCAATCACAGCAGAGGGGACAAGGGTCCCACCAACCACAGTGGAGCGCACCCGCGTCCCTCCAATCACAGCAGAGACACTAACAGGCTCCAACCAATCACAGTGGAGTAGGCCTGCCTCTGAACCAATCAAAGTAAAGAGGATTACAGTCTCCTACCAGTCACGACAGAGCACACCTCCAACCAATCACAGCACAGAGACTACCAGCCGCCCACCAATCACGGTGCCATACGGCTGCCTCTGAACAAAGTAATAAGAATGCGAGGCTCCCACCAATTGCAGCAGAGCGCGCCTCCCTCTCCCACCAATCAGGGCGCAGCACCCCCCCCACCCGCAGCGGAGCGCGCCCCCCTCTCCCACCAATCAGGGCGCAGCACCCCCCCCACCCGCAGCGGAGCGCGCCCCCCTCTCCCACCAATCAGGGCGCAGCACCCCCCCCACCCGCAGCGGAGCGCGCCCCCCTCTCCCACCAATCAGGGCGCAGCACCCCCCCACCCGCAGCGGAGCGCGCCCCCTCTCCGGCGGTCGGTGGCCCGGCCGTACCTGCGCGGCGGGAGCAGCTGCCGCGGCCGCGGGGCAGCGGCGGCTGGAAGGCGTAGACGCCGCCGCCGCCCTCGCCCTCGCCCACGGCGCTCAGCTCCTCCCCGTCGCAGAAGGAGCGCCGGAAGCCCGCGGCGGTCACCTCGGCCAGGATCACCTGCGGGGGCGGCGCGGTGCCTCAGCGGGGGCCGCCCCCCGGCCCTGCCGCCCCTCGCCACTGCCGCTCCCCACTGCCCCCGGCCCCGCCGCCCCCCGCCACCGGCGCCCCCCAGCCACGCCACCACCCGGCCCCGCCGCCCCCTGGCCCCGCCGCCCCCCGCCACCGGCGCCCCCCAGCCACGCCACCCCCCATTACCGCCGCCCCCCGGCCCCGCCGCCCCCCGCCACCGGCGCCCCCCAGCCACCCCACCCCCCCATTACCGCCGCCCCCCGGCCCCACCGCCCCCCGCCACCGGCGCCCCCCAGCCACCCCACCCCCCCATTACCGCTGCCCCCCGGCCCCACCGCCCCCCGCCACCGGCGCCCCCCAGCCATGCCACCCCCCATTACCGCCGCCCCCCGGCCCCACTGCCCCCCGCCACCGGCGCCCCCCAGCCATGCCACCCTCCCATTACCGCCGCCCCCCGGCCCCACTGCCCCCCCGCCACCGGCGCCCCCCAGCCACGCCACCCCCCATTACCGCCGCCCCCCGGCCCCGCCGCCCCCCGCCACCGGCGCCCCCCAGCCATGCCACCCCCCGCTACCGCCGCCCCCCGGCCCCACCGCCCCCCGCCACCGGCGCCCCCCAGCCACCCCACCCCCCATTACCGCTGCCCCCTGGCCCCGCCCGCCGCCGCCCCCACCGCCCCCCGGCCATGCTGCCCCCCACTGCCCCCCGGCCCGGCCCCCCCCGCCACTGCCCCCCCCACCGCCGCCCCTTCTTCCACCTGCTCCGCCGGGATTTTGCCTTCCTCCGCCACCATCTGCCGCAGCGTGGCCACGGTGCCGAGGAGGGGCACGGCCAGGCCCACCCGCACGAACCGCTGCCTCGGGCACTGCAGGACCAAGGTGACGTTCAGAGGCCTGCGCAAAACGAGGACGCGTGAGAGGGGGCCCGGCGGCGGCCTCGCCTGCCGCCCGCCCCAGCTCTCTCCTCCCTTCCCGCCGCTCCGGCCCGGCTCGAAAAGGGAGGGAAAACAAAAGCGGCCGGGCCGGGCCGCGAGAGCCGTCCCGGAGGAGGCCGCGACCTGCGTCCCCCCGCGCCGGGGTGGGACCGGCTGCCGCGGCGCAGCGCCGGGCGGGGGGGACGCACGCGACGGCCGGCGTTTCCTCGGGAAGCCGACGGCTCTTCTGCCGCTCGTCAGCCGAAACCCACATCCCGCCTCCTCTCCTCCCGGCTCGGCGGCGGCGGCGAGGGGGGGCCGGCGGCGGCTCACCTGGTCTGGCGCAGGGGGATCGGCAGCGAGACGCACAGGAACGGGTCGAAGGTGTTGCTCTGCTTGCGGCAGTGCGGGCAAGTCAGCGAGGACCTGCAAGACAGAGGCCGCACGGCGCCCCGTCGCCCTCCTCCCGGCCCCGCGCGCCCCCCACACGCCCGCGCCACCGGCAGCACGCCGCGGGGACGGCCGAGCACAGAGGGGACCGGGGCGAGCCGCGGCCCAGCGACGCTTTGGGGAGATGGTTTTGGATTTAACGGATTTTTTTTTTTTATTATTTTTGTATTTCCAGGCAATCACCGAAGGGCTGGCTGCAGCTGGGACTCCCGCCAGGCGCCGCGCCAACAGCCGCCCCTTCCGCGCAGCCGCCGAGCCGGCGCGCCCGCTCGGGCCAACGGGAGTCTGCAAACAGCCCCCGCGCCGGCCGGGCCGCCCCCGCCCTCCGTTCACTCTGAAACCCAACAACGGCGCCTGCCGCAGCTCTTCCGCTGCGGCTCGGCCGCGCCAAGGCTCGTCCTGCCCGCGCCCCGCCAGCGCCCTCCTCCCGCTCCGGGGAGCCAGCACGAGTCGCAATTTCGAACCGGACCTTGCAGCAAACCCAGCCAGAGCGAGGCTGACGCGCTTTTCGCTCGTTACATTTATTTCGTCAAACCCTCCCTGAGCCGACGGAGCCGTGCCCCACGGCGCGGCGCCAGCTCGGGGCGCGCCAAGCCGGCCGAGCGCCTTCGCCGCCGCCCGACCGCCCTCTTGCAGACCCGGCCTGGCGGCAGCGCCCGGGACGGCGCGAGCGGCTGCGCGCCCCCGCCCCCGCTGGGGAAACTGAGGCACGGGCACAGGACGGGCTGGCCAGGCAGCGCGGGGGGCTCCTGGGAGCGGACGGCGAGGCGAACGTCGTCCCCCGTCGCGGCCGCTCGCCTCCTCTCGCGGTGACAAGCCCTCCCTCCGCACGGGGGCACCGTTTGCACGACTCGGTGCCAGCAAGCCGGGAAGAAGCCATCAGCTCTTCGGCCTCCCCGCGGCTCGGCCGGCTGCTCCTCGAGCTGGCCAGAGCCCGGGCTCAGGAGGTGCCTGAACCTCCCTAAAAGCCCCGGCAGCGTCTTTGCAACCACCCAAAACCGGAGGGTTTTAACGCACCTCTGGTACCCGCCGGAGCCGGGCGCCCTCCTCTGCTCTGCGCACCAGCCCCGGCACACAGAGCGGTTGGGGGTTTCTTTTTGGACAATTGCATTGTGCCCCTGACATTTCCGCACGCTCTTTGCTGCTCGCAGCCTGGTTCGATCTCTGGGACGAGGCAGGGGGCAAAGAAACACCGCTTCCCGCCTTAACCCTTAAGCAAAAAGGCTCCAGAGCAGGATGATACCTTGCAGCTTAAAAAACCCCAGGGCAGGCAGGCGGCAGGTCACGTGCGGGCGGCGAGGGGAAGGCTGCACGCGGCGCGCCGCCGCCCAGACGGGCGCACGGTGCTGCAGCGACTCACCCAAAACTTTTTTTCGTTTTTGGTTTTGGTTTTTTTGCACCCTTTGGTTTTAGCACCTCGCTCCCCCCCATCAGCCCCAGGAAGGGCTCTGCCGGCCCAGCCCCAGGCCGGCGCGGGGGTCCGGCGGCTGCCTGCCGTCTGCGAGGGGGGGCGAACGGCGGAGCGGCCAGACGGGCCTCGCGCTCCGCTTCCCAGCGCGGCGGCAATCTGCTATTTGTTCTGCAGAGGAGAGTCGCAGCCGGATGGTTTTGAAAGCAGCTCGGGGTCGGTTCAACCCGAGCGCCTGGTGTCCCTCCGGCCCGGCTCGCCGCCTCGCCCCAGGCTGACGCTCGCCCCTCCCCGAGCATCTTCTCGAAACGGTCCTGAAAGCCTCCCGCGCGGACAAAACCCCCCCGCACTTCTCCTTGCCGAGCCGCGAGAGGAGACTAAAAACACCGCGGAGCAGAGCGCCGCGCGAGGCATCCCTGCCGCTGCGGAGGCTCAGCCCTGCCAGGGCAGCGCTGCCCAACGCCGCCCCGGCGGGCGCCGACGTCCTCCGAGGGCCCGGGGCGGCGGGGGGAGCTTCCCGACAAAGAAGCTCATTTCCTACATCATCCCGGAGCAGACGCTCCGTCAAAGCCCTGCTGAAATTAATATTTCATGCCAACAACCGGCTTACCTCACAATTTCGTTTTCTAATTCCTTCGTTTCCTCCCTCCCTTTTCATTTGGCCAAAAAAAAAAAAAAAGGGAGCGAAATAAATTAAAAAGCAAATCAAAAGCCTTTCCGGTCAGAGCCCTGGTTTTCCGTCACCCCTAAGACCCGCCAAGCTCCGAGGGAGCCAGCCACACGATTAATACATCTTTTTGCATAGACGAGCTTTGACGCGCAAATCGGCTAATGGAAATTAAAGCGCTTTTCCTTCTACGCGGCGAGGAATTAACTGCGAGAGGAGAAAGGACTCGCGATGCCAGACGCGTCCCGCGGCAGAGGGACGGGGTCCCGCGGGGTCGCGGACGCTTCTGCCTTTCCCTTCGGTCTCCGCACCTCCCCGAAGCGGGTTTGTTCTGCTCGTGTCAAACCAGGCTACAAAACGGTTATTTTTAGGCAGGAGTCCGGGGCTGCTGTGCAGGAGAGCTGTGCTGGCCCCACCACGCAGCCCGCGGGCTGCTACCAACCCTCCCCATCGCTGCCCTCCGCATCAGCAGTCACTGGTCGCCCGGGTTTGGCTTGCGATGAGCCAGGTCCTACCCGTTTTTTCCTCCCGGAAAGCCACAGTTCCCATTAGACAGGTCTCCTTTGCCACCTGGGGTTCCTGATGGAGAAGGGAGCTCCTGCTTCAGGGACCGACTCAATGCCCCGGGGAAGGACCCCGTCCCATGAGATACGGTCTATGGTGGCCAAGGCCCCAGGGAACGCCCCGGCCGGCCAGGAAGCACAGAAAGCCCCTCATCCATCTTTCTTTAACAAACCCTAATTTTCCCCGGGAAACTCAACTGGACGGGGTGAGTTTAGCCCCCGTTAACCCACCCACATGGGCCAACACGCTCCAGGCTTCAACAGCTCTTTGCAGCCACCTGCCTCAAAACGGCAAACTACACCAGCACCCAAAGGCCCCCTCCAAACCCGCAGCCCATCCCAGCCCCTAGAGCCGAGCAACGGGCCGAGGAGGAGGAGGGACGGGAGGAAGCACGCGTCCGCAGGCGGGGGGGCGCACGCTTTGTCCGGACGGTGCCAGCAGCCTTGGCCGCGTCCCCTGCGGACAAAGCGGCAAAGCTCGCCCAGGCCTGCCGGGCTCAGCAAAGCGCTTTGCCTGCGCCAGCAAACTGCTGCCG
Source organism: Struthio camelus (assembly GCF_040807025.1). Lineage (NCBI taxonomy): Eukaryota > Metazoa > Chordata > Aves > Struthioniformes > Struthionidae > Struthio > Struthio camelus. Next base: position 12,405,431 of record NC_090960.1, read on the forward strand.
CTGAGCAAAATCAGCTGCCCCAGCAAAAGCCTCCTCCGGCGGCCGCCTTTCCCCGGGGCGGCGCTGCTGCGGCCGCGCTGCGCCGCTCTGCAAGGCAACCGGCATCGGGGAAAGACGGGGAGGGGGCAGCGAGTGCTGCAACGCGCAGGGAAAGCTAAAGCACAATCCTAGATCGCGTGTTTGGGGGGGGGGGGGGGCCAAAACCCCAGCCAGCGGTTCCCACGGCCGCTGCATCAAGCGGCCCCAGCTGCTGCGGAGGTGCAGAGCCCTGCTCGGCCGAGCCCACCCGCGGCGCAACCTTTCGCCGTTGCCCCTGCGAGGCGCCGGGCAGGACCCGCCTGCGCCCCGCGCCCGGGGAGGGTTCGTGCCTGACCCCCCCTCTTTTCTGCGCTCGCAAAAACATTGCATCGCACCAAGAAACGTTTCCAGGAGGAGCCTGCGGCGACGGCGGGCACCGAGCGACTCACAGTCCCGCTGGCTCCCCGGCGCGCTGCAAGCACGGCGCCGGCCGCGCGGGGGGACGCGGCCCCCGCCGCCGCTGCCCGCTCACCTGTACTGCGCCTGGAAGTGGCTCTGCACGAAGCTCTGTCCGCGGGGCGGCCGGGCGGCCGGCGGGGCGCCGCCGGCGTCGCCGCTCTCGGCCGGGCCGGGCTGCGGAGGGAGAGACAAGCGGCGTGAGCCAGGCGCGCCGGCGAGCGAAGGCGATGCCCCGTCCCGCTGCCCCGCGGACCCAGAGCCCAGCTCGCCTTCGGCGCCCAGCCGGGGTCAGCGCCGGGGGGACGCCGAAACGGCGCGCCGCGGTGTCCCGCCTCGGCACGGCGGTCGTCCCCGCGCAGCCCACCGGCAGCCCCCGCGCTCTCCCCTGCGGGAGGACATCCGGCGGCCCGTCCCAGCCAGCCGCGCGCCCTGGGCCCCATCCCTGCTCCGGCAGGGACGGCAGCCCGCCGGCGCGGGGCACGGCGCGGCGGGCTGCAGCGGCAAGGCCCCGAGAGGCCACCTCGGCGCAGCCCTGCCTCCAGGTTTCTGCAGCACCGTGCACAACCCGAGCTCGAAACAGGGGTGCTCGGCTCGAACGCTGCTGGAGCGCCTCGAGGGCGTTCGGCTCGCCTCGGCGGGCCCCGCTCTGTCCGCTCCTCAGCGGGGAGCGCCAGAGCCGCTCCGGGCCCCCCGAGCCGCCGCGGCCGGGCGCAGGCGTCCCTCCGGGGGGGCGGCTGCGTCCCCGCAGCCGTGCCCGCCCGCCCGCCGCCTCTGCGGCCCCGCGCGACCCCAGCCCCGACAGCAACCTTTTTTGCCTCCCTTTCCCAGGGGAAACGGGCTCTTCCAGCGGGCCGGACGGCGCCCGGCAGCCAGCGCCCGCCTCCCTCCCTCCAGGCCAGCGAGGGGCAAGGGGCCGCGCCGGCCGCCGGGAGCCGCCGGCGCTCGCGGCACGGGAAGGAAAAACGTGACAAGTCCCGACAGGCCAACGGCTGGAAACGCACGGCCGACGTTTGCTGACTAAACCACCGCCAGCCGCCCGGCGACACGTATTCAGTGCCCCGGAGAGCTGGAGAGGCTTTTTAGCAGGGAACGCCGGACGGGGCGCTGCTAAAACCGAGGGGAAAACAATAAAACAAGGAAAAAATTCAAAAAGAAAGGTGAAGGCGGGCAGCTGGAAAGGCATCGCCCCGCAAGGGCGGCACCAACGAGACGCCGGGGCCCGCCGCCCGCGCCCCGCCGCCGCCGCCCCCCAGCCTCGCGCCGGGGCGCGGGGGCCCTTCCGCGAGCGCCCGGCTCGGGGCCGGAGCCCGTCCGACGCCAGACGCCTCCAGCCCCCTTTCCGTGCGGGGGGTGCAAAAAACAAGCCCCTGGGAGGGATCAGCCCCAAAATCCAGGCTCCCTCCACGCCTAAGAGCGGCAAAGCCTTGACGCGCAGCGGGGCCGCGCCAGCGGCCACGGAGACCCTTTCGGTCCGCGGGTGCCGCCGTGATGAGCTACGGGTATACAAACATATAGAGAGAGAGACATATATATATATGTATACATGTATATATTCATACACACATATACACGCAGAGCTATTACCTTACATATATAATACCTTACACAGATATACATATATACATACATCTCAAATCAATCCCCTCTTGCTGGGCGATGCCAGCCCGTCGCAGACCCGCACCTCTCGGGACGGCTCGGCCTCTCTGCCGCTCGCCCCTTCGCCTACTTGGGGTCACTCGCGTGTATTTAGGGGCGGTAATTTCGTGCTTACCCCCAGGGCGCTGGGGAAGAGCCGGCGCCGGCGGGGCTCCCCCCGCCCCGGACCGCCCGCGCGGCGCAACGCATCCTGGAGAGCGTGCGGTCCTTCGGCCGAGCGTCGCCGGGGACCGCCGTCAGACATCTCGTTACACAACCGTTAATTAGCCCCAAGGCACGTCCATTAGAGCAGCGTGCGGCTGCACGGGCTGACGCCCCGGCCCCGCAGCAGCAGCAGCCCCTCCTCCGGGAGGCCGCCTCACCGCTCTCACCCCGGCCCCGGCGGGGCGGCCGGGTGCTCGGCCAGCTCTTTCCGGACTCTTCAGAGCCCGTTACTCAGCTTAAAACCACTGCTGGGCAGGCAGGTACGGCCCCCGCCCGGGGCCCGGGGCCCGGCCGGCGCGCGCCACCCACCTTGGCGGGGCGGCGGGGCGGCGGGGCGGGCGAGGCGGCGCCCAGGTCCTCGTGCAGGCGCTCCAGCAGCCAGAGCAGGAACTCGAGGGCGTCGTGCTGCGCGTGGCCCCGGAACTGCGAGCTGTGCTCGGAGACGACGCTCTGCAAGGCAAGGGCGCCGCTGAGCCCCCCACCGCCCCCCGCGCTAACGAGCGCCCGCCACCCTCCGAGAGGGAGATGCCGCGACGGGGCGGCCGGCGGAGGCGGGGGGGGACCGGCGCACGCGGCCACCGAGGGACCCCGGCGGCGCTGCCCTGGGGCTGGCGGCACCCGGCACGGCGCCCCGCGGCTGCTGCGGTTAACCTGGGCGGTGACAGCAGGCAACGGGGCGGGGGGAGACGTCAGCCCCCCCCCCCCCCCGCCGCGAGGTCCCTGCGGGCGCATCCAGACCCGCGGCGCCCCACGCGCTCACCAGGGGCCAAGGGAACCGTCGCGTCCTGCCGGACGACCTCCACCCCCTCGCGGACCTGCCCTGCGCGCCCGAGCCCACGGGCGCCCGACGTCCCCCTCGGCCCGGCGGAGGACGCGCCAGCCCCGCGCCTCCCGGGGACGGGCGCCGCGCCAGCCGGGCTCGCAGGACCCTACAGACCCCCCCCAGCCCTGCCAAGCCACCGGCGCCAGCAGCCCGCGGGCCACCCGCTGCCCCCGCGGCGCAGGGGGAACCACGCGCCTCCTCGACGCCCAGGCTGCCACGTCCCGATAACGGAGTCTTCCCTAATTAAAGAGCTGAGGAGCTAACGAGCAGCCGTGCCTCAGTTTCCCCTTCCAGTAAGCAGGGAAGGCTGCAGCCAGCAGCTCCCCAGGCCGCGCGCACCCAGCGCCCCGACCCCCCCGGCGCCGCGAGAGGCGATTTTGACGGCAGCGACTCGGCAGGAGGCGAAACGCCCGGGGCCGCGGGCCAGGGCCGGCCCCAAGGCGAGCGCCCATCGCTCTCGCCCACCCGGCGGGAAGCGGCCGCCGCCGCCCTCGGCCCTGCCGCAGCCCGCTCCCGGGCCGGCGCCGCCAGCCGCGCGCGCCCCGCGCCTCGGGGAAGGGGAGCGGAGGGCCGCGCCGCCAGCTCTGCCTCCAAACCTCCGCTTTGCCAGCCCCGGAGGAAACCCTCGTCGGCTGCGTGATTTTTTTGCAATCGGCCGATGGAGCAACGGAGCGACAGGTCGGATCAGCGCGCTGCAAACCCCTCGGCTGCGCCACCTCCGGCCGTGGCCCGTATGCGACGCCCCCGCGGGGAAACGACCCCAGCTGGAGCCCCAAAATGCCCTGCAAGCCCCAGATCAGGCCCTGAAGCTCCCTCCCCGCCAGCATGCCGGGCACCCCGCGCGGCAGAGCCGCCGCCGGAGCGCCCGCCGCCCCTGGGAGCGCCCGAAAATAAAGCCAGCCGCGGACGCGGCTCAGCGGTTTGTGGGGCTTTCCAGGCGCTTGTAAATCCGCCCTGCTCTCACACTGCAAGAGAGCCTACTGTAAAGGCAGATTGAAAAAAAAAAAAAAGGCTGGAAATTCATGCAATATGTAGATAACCACCCGGAAGAAGGAAATTCAAAGTTAAGGCTAGATGGGTTTTTTTTCCCCTCCACGCTCTGTGCCTGAGCGTGTGTTTGGGAGGAGAGCGCGTAGTATAGAAACACGGTGCCCGCTACTACAGGAGCGCGATGCACCGCTGCAAGGCAAGTGAAGGACGTCAGCCCCCTGCTCCCCCGGGGAACCGCCCCCTGCGCAGCCCCGCAGCGCTCGGGGGAGCGAAGGAAGGGGCCGAAGCAGCGAGCATCCCGCCCGCGCAGCGCGGTGCCGGGAAGGTGCAAGGTCTCCCGGCAGCTCTTCGGCGTTTCCTCTCTGCCCTCAAAGCGCTTTGCGCACCTCCCCGGCAGCAGAGCAGCTCTGGGGCTCCCGAGCCCTCCCGGGCAAGGGTCCCCGGCGAGACGTCAGCCGGCGGGGACGGAGCCAGGCTGAAAGCGCTGCCCGTCGCCGGATTCGCTGCCCCTGCGCCCCGACCAGCGCGCGGGCCAGCACCTCCCTGCGTGTCACACGCGGGCGGCAGGGACGCGGAGCCGGCCCAGCGCTCCAGCTGCCGAGCTTCATCCCGGGGCACCATCCTGCCCGGCGGTACCTCTCAGTCAACCCCCATCTCCTCCCCCGCACCGCCAGCCCCATCCCGCCTTACCCACCCCAAAGCTGCGAGTGCGCTGTGACCGGGGGACATCCCGGAGGGACGGGGACCTGTCCCGGGGCCGGGGGCGCCCACCCGTGGCCTCCCACACTGGCAGGGTCCCACCGCCCCATGTCGCTGGGGGCGAGCACCACGGTCACCCTTGCTGCATCACGGGCTGGCGCGGGTCACAGCGCAGGCGGGGGGCAGAGTTAAGGTGAAAAGAGACAGGCAGGCCAGAGGCGGCTGCCTGCAGGCTCCGGGCTGAGGCTGGGGCCGCCGGCGAGGGGCGGCCGGGGGCCGCGCCGTACCTTGAAGTCGGCGGAGAGCTGCGGCGTGTAGTCGAGGGTCCAGAGGGCGCGGACGAGGGCGGCGAGCCGGTGCGTGACCTCGGCGCGGGCGCCGCGGGCGCGGTAGCGGCCCAGCGCCAGCAGCTCGGCGAGCGGCGCCGTGTTGCTCAGGCACTGCACCACGGCGTTCATGAAGCACGTGTTGCCGTGGTTGCGCAGCCCCTGCGCGCCCGGCGGCCGCCCGGCCCCGCCGCCGCCCGCCGCCGCCTCCCGCTGCTGCCCCGGCCCCGGCCCCGGCCCCGGCCCCGGCCCCGGCTCGCCGCGGCCCCGCGCCGCCTCCTGCCGCCGCGGGCTGCCGGCCGCCGCGGGGGGCTCGGCCCGCCGGAACCCGCCCTCGTCGTCCTCGGCGGCGGCGGCGCGGCGGGCACCGGCCAAGCGCGCCCAGGTGCGCAGCAGCCGCCCCGCCAGGCGGCCCAGGGAGCGCAGGGCGCGGCGCCGCCGGGAGCCCCCCTGGCGCCGCCCCGCGCCGCCCGCCCGCGCCGGGCTGCAGCCGCCGCGCCGCCGCCGCCCCCCCCCGGGGCCGCCGCCGCCGCCGCCGCCCCCCCCCGGGGCCGCCGCCGCGCTCATGGCCGGCGCGGCCCGGCCCGCCCCTGCCGCCGCCGCCGCCGCCGCCCCGCCGCGGCGCTCATGGCCCCGGGCGGGCGCGCTGGGCGCCCCGCTGCCGCCGCCTCTGCCGCCGCCGCTGCGGGGAGCGGAGGGGCCGGGCGGGCGGTTTTGTGTGCGCGGCCGGCTCCTCCCCCGGGCCGGGCTGCGCTGGGGAGAAGGGAAAGGGAAAGGAGCGACGAGGAGGAGGAGGAGGAGGAGGAGGAGGGGGGGGGGGGAGCCGCCAGCCGCCAGCCGCCGCTGCTGCCGCCGACGGGCGGCGTAGGCGGCGGCCGAGCCCGCTGCGCTGCGCCCCGCCGCCGCCGGGCTGGCCCGGCTTTCCCCGGGGCGTCCCAGCACGCAGGGAGCTGCAGCGGCGCCCCGCTCCCCGCTGGGACCGTGCTCAGCCCGGCCGCAGTCGCGCCAAGGGCTGGGCGCAGCACGCGGAGGCAGAGGCAACCCGCCGGGTTTCGGGCGGGCGCCCTTCAGCCGGCTCGGGCGCCCGGTCCGGCCGAGTGCCGCCGCGCGGGCGCGAGGAGGGTGCGACCGGCCGTTTCCGCTCTGGCAGCCCGCTTGCTGCAGGAGAGGCGTCTGCTCTGCTCCGCGCTGCCTCGGATGCCGAGACACGCGCTGGCCCCCGCCGCGTCCCCGACGGGGACCTCCAGACCTCGCGTCCCCCCCAGAGCAGCCCGAACGGGTCGCCGGCGGCCTGGCACCGTGCTGGGCGAGCGGCCGAAGGGCGCAGCCCGGGCCGCCTCGTCCCTCCGCTGCTGCCAGCGCTGCCGGGATCCGACCCTGCCGGGGTGCTGGCAGCAGGAGGAGCGGCGCAGGCCGGCGAGCTGGCGGGAGCAGAAGGCAGCTCCCCCTGCGCCGGCCTCGGGGCTCCGCAGAGACAGAGCTGGGACGGGCTTCAGCTTGGGCAGGGACCTCCAGCTGCAGCTCGCGGCAGGCGAGCGTTGGCACGGAGGCAGCCCGCGAGCCCCCGTAGCGGGCCGCGGACCTGCCTTCGCTCCTTCCCGGGCCGGACCGTGACGGCCGGCGCACACGCGCTGCAAACCGGGAGCTGACAAATTCCCGTCTCCTTTTCATGTCCTGCCACGGCCAGCCGACCCGAGAAGGCCGCTTGCTCAGAGGGCTTCGGGAGAGACACGAGGTTCCCCCGTGCGGCTCCCCCGCGGCGCCCGCTTGCTGCTTCGGGGCCGCTCACGCGCGCTGGCCTTCGCGGGCCCAGCCTTGCCGTGCGGAGCCAAACCAAGTCCTACCGGCTTTGGGCAGGGCCGGCCGAGCCTGGTGGCAACCCCAGGGCCTGGACCTCCAAGAACGGCCTTGGTGGCCCTAGCACAGGGCATGAAGTCAGATGCAGGGGGGGGGACGGGGGCGGCAAGATGGTGACCCACCACCGGGGACACCAGACCGGCTGCAGTCACGGTCTGCACGGAGGACGCGGGGCTCATCCGGGACGACCTGGGCGCCACGCGTGGCCGTGGCGGGACAGGGACATCCGAAACGCCACGGCCGCTGCTGGGTGCACCGAGCCAGCCGGGCTCAGGCGCTCGGGGAGCGCGGGCACCGCTGCCTCGCGGCGGCCGTGGGGAGAGGGCTGCGCGCCGCCCACGAGGCCAGACGCGAGCTCAGACGAAATCCATCGCTGCCCGGGGAGGCCGAGCGGACGGAGGGGATCAGCCGCCCGCTGATCCTCCGGGAACGGCTCCGCTGAGCCGGGGACGGCCCCGGCAGGCTCGGAGCGCGCGCTCGCCCCCGGCCGCGGCCCTGCGGGCTCCTCCTGCGTCACCCCGCACACCTCGTGCCGTTCATACGACCGTCCTCATAGGAGGGAAGTGACACGGGACCGGCTCTGCCGCAGGCATCAGCGACTGCGGACGCATCACTTGGGGCTACGGCGAAGGTGACCGCCGCCACGTGCCTCTCGGTAGGGGCTTTGCGATTTGGCTGGAGGCAGCAGCCGCATGGGCCCAGCGCCCTGCCGTTGCACCCGGACAGCGGTCGCGCTGTGGCCTGCTCGCCCACGGAGCGGGCAGGAGGCTAAATAAACAGAGATGGCAAGTCATCCGTGCTGGAGGCACAGCGGTTGCTTTGGGACTCGGCTCTCTGCCCGGGTAGCGCGAGACGATCGCTGGGTGATCGCGGCCCGGCGCAGCCCGGCCGGGAAGGACTCTGAAGTGCCCGGAGGCAAACCGAGGGCTCGAGAGAGCTGGGCCGATTTCTGGCTCTGCCACAGTCTTTGGATGTGACCTCGGCCACCTCTCTTAGTCTCCCAGGGCCTCAGATGGGGAAAGAGATGGAAGACGTGACCTCAAGGCGCCTCAGAGGCTCTAGAGCTGGAACGCAAAAGGAACCCACAGGTTTTAACCCGGCAGGCAGCCGAGCCGACCCTGCTGCAGGCTGGGGGACCGACTCCTCGGCACGGGCTCGCTTGGCCCGAGCAGGCTCGTGGCGGAGGTGAGGATGCTGTGAGATGGCTCTGCCGAGGGACTGGCTGCGGAGAAGCCACCTGCACCGTTAACTCGCCGGTCCCAGCCTGGCTAAGGAAAACTCCTGCCCGGTGGTACTGCAAGGTGTTGCCTGCTGCCTAAGCCTGGGTTCAGCAGTCGGGGAACGGCGTCGAGGCTGCGCCGGGACTCTCACTGCAAACACCTCAACGCTCAGAGCTTTGGCCCTCAAACCGTGTCCGCACCTGCGGTTAAAGCTCATTTGTCAGCGACCTCCTGGCCGGAAAGCTGCAGCGCCTTTTCCCACGCTCAAGTCCATCTTTACAAAGCCAATACGCAAAATGCCCCTCTTGAAAAGGCGTCCTAAAAACCAGCTTTCCTTCTGGTACAACAAAGCTGACAAGCTATAAAGCAAAGGCCTGAGACCCGCTGGGGCTTCGGGCAGCTTTGCGTCCCTGCTCCGCGGGCACGGGGCATCTCGCTTCTGCTGCAAACCCCGGTACGAAACCTTAAGGAACGGAAGCTGAGATTCGCTGAACCGTTTGCATGAGGAGATGGCGATTTTTCTGTTTGGCTTCTTTAACAAAGGCAGGTTGCGCTTCGCACACTGTGGGAAGAACGGAGTTTATCACATCGGGGAAAAAAAAAAAAACCCTCCTGGCTCATTTAAAAAAAACCTGTTTGTTGCTTCTCTCCGGCCGATTTTGGCTGGACACCCAAACCCAGCAGCATTCCTCCCGAGCTAAAAAAGCAGCCAGTGCCCGCGACGGGACCGAGCGCGTGAACCCGGCCGGAGCTGAACGCTGAATTAAATGGAACCGCAAATCCAAATCGGCTTGATAATGAAAGCAAAAAAAAATAAAAAAAATCGAGAAGAAGTAAGGGGAACCGTGGAAGAGGCAGGATCCAGAGAGAGAAAGAGCCAGAGCAGAAGCTAACTGGTATCAGAAGCAGAGAGCGAAACCAGGGTGAATTAGAAGGCAAAACCTGACAAGCACATGAAAGAAAAAGAGTCAAAAAAGCGACAGTGAAAGCGAGTCAAAACCCCCCAGCCGGTCAGAATTACAACGTGAAAGGTGTTAGATGGTGAAAGCGGCTGTCCTGGGGTCACCAGCGACCCGGCACAAAGCCCTCAAGTTAAGCAGCGCCGCAAGCCTTCTTGATTCCCGGTTGGCCCGCTGCTTTCGATACCGCGCCGGCTGATTGACGGTACGCGTGCGACGACGGTTTCAAAGCCCCGGACGTCCCGAAGGGCTGGGTCGCTGCCTTGCGCGGCGCGGCGCAGGCGGCTCCCGGCTAGCCGGGGTCCGGGAAGCGGCCGCGCAGCGCTCGCGCCGGGCGTCAGCCCGCCGGTAACACCTTTCTTACAGGCAGCGCCAGCTGATTCCCCTTGGAAGCGAACAATTCCCGCGCCGCAGCGCCCGCCGGCAACGCTTGCTGCGCTATTCTCCCTTTCGATAACACCGCTTTGGTAATCTTTGCTCCTCTTCAAACAGCCCTGAACCCCGCGCCTTCTTATTCAGATTAAATCAAATATTTATTGGCGCTGCAGCACGCCGGCGGCGCTGGGTTGCGTAGGCACGCTCTCTAAAGAGCCCTTTTTCCGTCGCTCCTGACTTTCTCCGGCTTCTGCCTTTCAAGCCGACGTTTTCCACGCATCAGGCTGAGGCTTGGCGCAAATTTGGGGTTGGGGGAAATCTCAGCGTCAAGCGTAAAGAGAGCGGAGGAAAGACCTGCTGTTCCGAAAACTTCCGCGTTGCTCCTGGACGCCAGGCTGCGGCCACGCACAGGACCCGTGCAGACAGGCTGAGCGAGACGAGCGCAAGGCACGTGGCTGTTGGGACGACGAGCGCGACAGAAAACTCCTGACTTGATCTGGACTGGCCGGATTCAGGCCTAGCCCAAAGCCGTTTCAATGCTGCCAAATCACAAGAATTTAAAAAAAAAAAAAAAAAAAAAAAAAGGGGGGCTTGGGCGGCCCGGCTGCGGGCGAGGGCGAGCTGCGGTGAGCGGAGGTGCGGCTCGGCGGGGGCCGCGCTCTGCCGGCTCCGGGCGCCGAGTCTCTCCTTGCTTCCCAAGGGCTGGGCAACGTTCGCGCAGCGCTTCGGGGGCGCGCGGCGCTGTGCAAGTGGTAAGCGTTGTCTGCGTGCCAGCACAGGCAGTCAACTGTTTTGATTTGTTTAAAAAAAAACATTTTTGGTTTGTTTAAAAACAAACCTAGGTTGGTTTTTAAGAGATTCTTTAGTCACAGGGAAATGTCTTATACTGGCCCGCTGCTAAAATGGGTGTGATAATCTGACCGCCTCACTGCTGGACAGATGATCACAGGTCGGACAACAACAAAACCCTCAGATGACGACATCTGATTTTATGGCTCGAGGTAGAAGGAAGCAGCTTTCCCTCGCGGTAGACTCCTCCTTATTCGGTCTCTTCTCCCTAAGTAAATTATAGATAGCAAACTAAGTTATTTAGTACCCATATTAAAGATGCATGGGTCCTGCCTTTTTTGGCGCAAGTTTGTGGATGAATAGCATCAAGGCAGCTAAATGCTGCTTTGCCAGGGATCTTGCATCATGCTGATGAATAGCGATGAATATGCTCCATCGATTTTGAATGGAAAGGTCAGCAGATAACTTGCCTCTGAGCTGCAGTAACTTATGCACCTTGTTTGCAGCACTTCTGCTTTGTTTTTAACGAATATGTATGGACCTCTGGCTGCTTCAGTGAACAGGCATCTCTGGGCTATTTACAGCCGTTATCCCCTCCGAGCTTAAGAAACTGTGATCTACGCAGCGGGCACTGAAATTGAGGGTGGAGAGGGAGCACGGGGTCCATCTACAGCAGAAGTGAGCGTGGCAGTACGGACCTTGCACGGGGCTGCGTTACAGAAACTGCCCAGCGCTCTCCCAGATGTCACTGCCGGGTTGGGGGGGCTCAAAAGGTTCACTTGGGAAGCAGCCTCCGACCGCAGGCAAATTCATTCGTCTGGATTTTCCACGGTAAATAAAATCAATTTGCAGAGCTATGTGCGTTAAAGTCCACATGTTTATGTAACCAGGGACCTCGATTTTTGCAGGGGGACTAGGAGAGCACCGGCTGCCCTCTCGTGGGCGGCCTCTCCCTCCGTCAGCCAGCTGCTGCCAGATAATTTGGGATGACAGAACCAGCACGCACCATCACACTCGTGTCAGGAGTTTGGGATGCGTAGAGCAGAGCAGGCGCAACAGGTCTTTCTGGGCTGTGTCGGCCTAACTACTCATTCGGCGGACGAGGGAGCGCCTTCTGAATGAGCGCAATTTGAGTTGCTACAGAGAGAAGAGGGCTCGGGTCTTGGTGGCGGCGCGCAGGACCAATCTGTTCATTTTACCCCTCTAATGTGGCGCAGGTCTCCGGAAGAAAGAGCGGGTGAGGAAACACAAGCAGAAACCTAGCTTGGTACGGGCTGTGAGCGGGTTCAGGTCTGCCATTAAATGAGGAACTCAACTATGGATGAGCACTCAAGGGAGGTATGTCCAGGTGGATGAAATGTTGAAGGTGCTCAAAACTGTATCGAACTAAAACAATTTCCCCTTTTCTCAGCCCACACAATAAGAGACCCCAGCACCAGCCCAGGGTAGGATGCAGCGCTTCGCAAAGGTCTCCGTAAAGCCACCGTGCAGCAAGGTGCCATCACTGCTCCCCACAGGTCTCCCAGCAGACCCACAGTCTGGTTGGCAGGAGATGCCGAGATACACCAAGAAAGTGGACCCATCTCTCTAGATTTGGCAAATATAGTTCTACCCCCGCAACTGCCAGCCTTCAGCTCCCAGGCCGGCTGCTCTGGAAGATGCTGGAGGAGTTCAGAGCCAAACACCATCAGTCCCTAACTTCCCCGCTGCCTTGCAGAGATGAAAGTCTGGGCCAAAACGTAACTGCTAGAAGGATGGACAAACCCTTGTGGGGAGCCACAGAGTCCAGAACCGCTTGGAAACAGCATGTGGCTACAGCACTCCAAACTGTAGAGCCCAGAGAGCCACCAGAGACCTTGCTCATCGTCGACAGGCAGAGGGAACGCGTCCTGTCAATCGTTGCCCAAAACCCCATTGCTTGGAGCTGTGGCAGGACCTTGCCCTGTAATCTCGAACACCACGGCTGTGCTAGGACCCTTCTTGGCGCGGTGCGTTCACGCTGCGTTCCCTGGTGACTTGTTGCCCGCCTGCTGCACGGTGACAGAGGCAGCCCCAGGGCTGGGCCTGCCCCTTCTTGCCGCCCGGCGCGCAGCCGGCTGCCTCCAGGGAGGTGTACGCGCGGGGCGCCTGCCGGGACCGGCACCAGCTTATTCGTTGCGTGCAGCAGATGCCCGGAGGTGCTGAGGGATGCGCAAACAAACAAAGGCTGGAGAGTTACCTGAGACACTAGCGCATTAAAAATATATATATTAAGAAGCATCTGTGCTGGGGATAGAGCGAGGCAATAACGATCATGCAGCCTTTCTGCAGGCTGTGAGTCCAAGCTTCCCGTGGCCTGAGCCCTGGAGAACGTGGTTTCACAGGGAGGGGGCTGGCAGCCTGCAGGATTGGCAGCCAAATTCTTGCTGGTAAAGGTCTCTAATCCCGACATTACGCTGTAAATTATGGCTACAGCTAGAAACCTGGGTCCCTCATCTCTCGGCCACCGCTTTCACCCAGGCAGAAAGTTATCTGCTTGTGGAGCAAGAGTCAAAACATCACTGAAGACTGTTTAACGCAACTTTCATTTTTCCCTAACAAAAAGGATTCAAAGCAATTTCCAAAATCCAATATATGCCTGCTTTGCACTGCTGCTCCCTTTACATCCCCTCCCCCAGGGACCAGAATTTACCTCCGTTTCAACATCACTGGAGACTACCACGACTGCGTAAGGGCACTCGGTGGCCATGCAATTTATGCACCGCTGTAGCCTTTCTGCTTCCCCCTTTCGCCGCTAGCTGCTGCTCCTCCTAACGGGGAGGCTTTCAGCTAGAGACGGGGGAGAGCTGTCAGGAGCGTACGCAGCGGGTATGCAAACACGGCTTTTGCCGGTGACACCTTTTCGCTTTTGTTGATGTGACTGGAGAAATATTAGCTCCCTTTGCCTTGGCGAATGGAGGGGCGCTGAAACTCCGCAGCGCTTTACGGTAATAGCACGTTCATTACGGCTGATTCCGTGCAAGAGCGTTACGGATCTCCGTTATCAGCAGGGCTGCTCTTGGTGACTAATGAGAGCGTAATGAACACATTCGCATTGTAAAATGCAATTTGCCTGCCATCAGGCAAACGCATACTGGGGAAATTTGTGACAGCAGTTCATGTTTCCCAAACATAACCTGGCTTCTGGTGGAGGAGCAGTACAGGTTGCTCTGCGTATCTGCTTCTTGGCGTTATTCATGTAGGTCACATCCATTTGTAAAGCTCAAGGGGCTCCCTGGGGACCCCGGCTGTGCTGGTGAGGAGTGTGTGCTGCTCTTAGCGCTTCTGCGAGACGTGCCGGGAGGGGCAAGGCTGTGCCGGGGGAACGAGCGCTGCTGAGCTGCAACGGACGGGAGCACTGCTTGGAAAGTAGATGAGCTTGCGAGTGCCTGGCTCAGCTGCGGGGGGCCCGTCTTTTCCAAATAAAGTAGCAGTCTCAAAGGTCGCACGGTCTGAATTCAGTCGCAGACTGAATGACTCGAATGTGGTTATCCCCTACAAAATACAGCACATGGGTCAGTGCCCCAAATGCTCATCTCCCCCTACAGCTGCAACGCTATAATGGTGCAGCTTTGTGTGTGGACACAAGAGCTGGGTGGGGGTCTACAGGGACTGCAGCGCGCACGTGGTGTTATACGGCAGGGGAGATGCTATGCTGCTGCCCAGCTCTTACACCGCACCAGACAACACTTGTGGGCAGTGACCTACATTGGCTTGCTAAGCAGGAGCAAGTGAATTCATCCAGTGTCCATGCTTAAAATTTGGACTGGTCTCAATAACGTGATGCAGCTTCACGCTGAAAAGAAACAGGTGCAGGACAGAACTTCTCCAAATACTCTGTGCTCCTAGTTTTCTGATCTGAGAGTTGCTGGTAAAGCATAGGGCCTGAGCCTCCTCGCTATTCACAACAAAGGAAATGTGGTTTTCCAGCTTCTACTCTTAGCGTGTCATCTCCTGTCTTACATAGGGTCAGCAGGTGACCAGGGCTGGGTGAGTCACGGAAATCTATCTCCTTTTGGTACCTCTGGGAAGCAGCAGCTTGTGTAGCAGGAGTATGGAGGGTTTTGGTTCTTACACCCACAAAACAGCCATGCAGAAGTAGGTCTTTCGGCTCCCCACTGGGTACTCCTGCCTGTAATGTCAGGATTGGACCTATCTGGTGGGAACTAAACAGCTTTGCTGAAGTGAGACTCTGTTGGGCAGTTATCCGCATCTCAAAACTCTTCAACTCAGAGAGTATGGAGAGCTGGCAGGACACTGCACATTGCATAGGCTGGGGTCCCCTAAGGTCTACAGCTAATAAAGGCGTAGGCTGGGGAAATTGGCACTGCTGCTATCCATGCTGTTGCCATCTGCAACAGGACTTTGGGACTGCCTGGTTAGCTCTGCATACGCCGAGTTCTGTTTTCCTTCTCCCAGCAAAAGCACAAATGTTTAGACTGTCCATCCCACATTCCAGTGGTTTGATCCTGCTTTCCAAACCACAGTGAGCATTACTGCAGAGCTTGTAAAACCTGCTCGAGTGTTTATCATTGCATAGCATCAAGTCTTGAATCCAAAGAAAAAGAGAAAGGAATGACTTAAATCTATTGCTCAAGACTCCATTAATAAGAGCAGAGATATTTCAACCAGAAGGGCATGGTCGCAAAGTGTTTGATGGACAACATATGTGCACAGATACCCGCAGAGCCGGTCCAAAAGTATCCACCCTTACTATGCTACGAGCGACAAACGTTTTTAGTGGTGTATAAAGAAAAATAAACAAATCATATTTGCAATTTTCTGTCCCCTACTGCATACCAAAACAACGAATGCTATCAATCCAGGTGTGACAGTATCTGACACTGCCTTTAAATCACCTTATTTATCTAAAATGTCTGTAAGCATTAACCTGAAGAAATGCAACATTTTGCAACAATTTTAATTTATGACAGACTCTCTACAGGCCTTCAGCGTCGGCAACAGAAATATTTATTTCACTTGCATCACTTCACAGAATGGCCGCATTTGAAATACACTGATCTTTAAACAAACAGTATCTCAAGAGCTGTTGTTTATATACTAGATATGATACCAAAGTACTCATTCCCAAACAAAATACGTATGTCGTACTTGTGCTTGGAGCCCTAAACCCACGTGTTCTAATACAATACCTTTGAAAAATTAGGCCAATGACCAGGAGTTTTACTGTGCCCAGATGGAGACATCCAGATATTTTTAGAAATGACTGCACTCTCACTGTTGAAAATCAGGCCTCTGAACAGAGTCTTAAATTGGACGCTACAAATGAGGAAGCCCCCAAATCTCTGCATTCCTTTGAAAACGTTGATTTAAAAGCTTGACTCAAAAGAGCTTCCTAGTTAAACGCTCGAGTTGGAGCTAAAGGCTTTTTCTTTAATCAGGTCCAGACAAATTAAAATGAACACAGAAGACTGAATTTACACAAGAAGTTATTCATTAAAGGAAGGGATAGAGGGGTAGGGAAGAGAAAGAGAGAGAAAGCACGTGAAAGCGAGAGAGAGTGCGCAAGTGAGCACACATACAAGCACGAATACTGTAGGAGACACTACGGAAAGGTGGCAGCAACAAACCACAAGTGTTATAACAACAGTGAAGAAGATTGTCAGAAGCGACGAACACTTTCATTCCAATCTGAGAAAGGGCAACAGCAAATTCTCAGCCCCTCCGAAAAATCAGACCTATTTATTCAGTGGTAGAAAGGATATCTGAAGGATCTGGTAAATTCATACCAGTGAGTATAAAAATAGTAGCTCCTCTAATAGTAGGAATGCCTTAAAACAACCTCAGCTGTAAAAGAAAAGAACTGTTAAAACTGGCCTAGAAAGTAGCAGCCTAGCAACTCCTGTGCCAGCTGTTAGTGAACGTGTGGGTATTTCCAGCGCAGGATGGCACCATCTGCACTCACACTCACAATGTACTTGTTCCCAGGGCAGATCTTGAGGCGGGTGATGCTGCCGCTGTGGCCCACTCCAACATGAGTCACTTCACCCTCGTTATAGTCCCACATTTTCACCAGATGGTCATCGCCACCTGCATTGGGCACAAAGGAAGAACAGATGCTTATACAAAGTTCTGCTGTTTTTTTGTTCCCGGATCACGGGCAGAGGAATACTTTGGTGTTCATCTGGAGTAGGAAGGGTGCGATACGCTGTCTTGAGCGTTATGGCAAAAACTACTTCTTTTCAACTGAATTAGAAAGTAAGCGCCCAGTAGAGTGCTAACAATCCGGCAGACCACAGTAAGTTATGATCAGCAGTTGGTTCTAAAAATGTTGAGGGCCTTCAGAAAGCCCTTAACCAATGTTGGCTTACCAGGTTAACCTGAAAGAACTGGTGCTGATACATAAAATCTGCAGTTTTAACTATAGGCAATATACACAACACCACGGTTCCTCCATGCTAGCGCTAGGCTCCCAGAAGAGATGTCACGATGGTGGAGAACATGTGCGCCTGAGGCTGGATGGAGCCTGGAGTCATTCTCACTTGCACCCCAGCAAAGATGCCAGGCTTCTGGAGCAGGACACTTGAACAGTTCATTCAAGTGCATTGTGCACACTGCTGAACTAAATGAAGTGCAAGCCGAGGTGCAATCCTGCACTCCCTCTGGGACGCTTAAACCTTGCCTTCACCTTTAAATTACATCTCGCAAGACTGAACCGTGGTATCTTCCGAAGCTGAATCACAGTCTCTTTCCAAGTGTTCTTCTTCAGTGATTCATTTTATTGTCCCCTTCAGCTGAACTTTCTTTCTGTTCTTCCCTACTGTACTGAGGTCTTTGGTTCATTGCCTTGCTCTTCCTGGTGTTAATATGTTCCTCGTCTTTCCTAGTTTTGTCCACCCGCTCACCTGTGGCAAAGTATGCTCCATCTGATGTGATGTCCATCCCATTGATGGAACCTGATGCAGAGCCTTCCAGTTCTCTGATTGCAGAACCATCAAACACTTCCCAGTATCCAATCTAGAGAGCGGACCAAAGACGAGAGCTCAGCTGTGCATAACTAGCACAAAGAGTTCAACACTGCCCTGTAACATAAACTTTTATTGAGATGCGGGAGTTTCCTCAACTAACAAGCCCCTAATTCCATAGGAAACCCAGGAAGTTCTCCCTAATTTTCACGGTCTGGCTTGATGGCCTTACGTGATCCTGACTAATGTTTCAAATGTCTGTAACAAGATTTTGCATTTCTGAATTACTGCAAACAAAATTCCTGTAGTTTTGCTTACCCTTCTGTCTGTTCCACTGGTGATTATCTGGTACTCTTCAGGATGGTAACACACACATTGGAATAATGTGTTGGCTAGAATCATCTGATTTCTTGTAAAACGCCTGCAAAATCCATCAAAACAGAATAGAGCAAGAGGGTCAGAAAACTTAAGCTTTGAAAGCTTGAGCTGCTCCCACTTGTGCTATTCAACGGAACCTCTCTTTCTACTTGAATATTATCAGGTACCGGTCTGAGTTCAGGATTTCGTTAAGCATATTACTGTCATCAGTTACTGACATCATTACTGTCATCCCCATCATGCCTACCTCATAAGACTTTTGATCTGCTATCATGAGAGATGAACATTTTTAATTCAGAATGTTTTCTAGGTGCCATGCACTATGCAAAAATGTTCTTATCCTTACCACAACACAGAAAGTCTAGAGATCTGCAATAGCTAAATAAGAACCACGCAGTGCTGGAAAACAGGGCTAGTAGGAATCTTAGGAAATCGTTTGCTCCATCCCCTTGGCCAAACAGGATCAGATACAACAAAACAACTTCAGACAGTTCTTTGTCTAAACTCTTCTGAAAAGCTTCCAGTGTTGGAGGTCCTACTTTCCTTGGCTTAATTTGTTTTCCCTAATGCTGTTTTTCCCTGCCTCTTTGCCAAGTGATGTCCCAAATGGGACACACTAATTCAGCAGATACATTACAAAGACTTTAGGGGTCTTGCAATACTTATCTTACACAATATCCCAGATGATGCATGTTCCATCAAGGCTGGCTGTGACACATTCTCGGTCGTTCTTCTTAATCTTAATACAAGACACAGCAGATATATGCTCCTTCAGAACTTCCTCCAGTTTGCGAGTTCTCTCACCAATCTCCCAGACCCTCACCTGCAAATCAGCAACAAACATCTCTTGTACCACCTGTTTCTGACAGAGCTCAGGCTGATGCTGGAGGCATTCCTGAATTCTGAGTTTCTCTTATAACACATATGACAACCAGCTCTCAGTGGACTCTCTTTTTTTCTGTGGGTTATGCATGAAGCTGACTCAGAAGACTGAACTCAGTTCTTGAGAATGTGACCTGCTTTGTTCAGGAATTCCTGATCATTAACCGTCGACTTTGCTTCTGGCGAGTCCCCACTGTACTGTGCCTCAGTTTACTCATCTCTCAATCAGGAAAAAAACACCTACTCCATGATAGATTTCCAGGGGTGCTTTAAAGATCAAAAAGGAAGGATTATGAAAACTGAATATAAAAACCTATCTATTATTTGTGCTACATATAATGCCAGCAAGTAAATATAAAATAGTTCTTTAAATCTTTGATATGAAATATGTGCCTGAAAGAACTTCTTTTCCCAGTGAAGGAAACAGCAGAAATCTTCTTGCTTTGAGGGCTTGATCCTTCAAACCTCTGTTACGGGCAAAATGCGTTTACTGCCCCACTAGTGCCAAACTTCGTGATATCAATTCACTTCTACATTCCATTAAGGTCAAATCCTAGGGAAAATTTAGTAGTTTAGACACTGACATCAAAAGCAGCGAGAGCTGACCTTCCGGGTTTTGAAGTCTGAGGTTGAGTCACCTATGGGATCTGGATGCCCTATTCCCACTAGCTAAATGAAACCAGAACATCCAGATCTCTTAAGCAACCCTGAAAGTCACAGCTTTTAGATGACTGATTTTGATGGACCCATTAGCATTTCAGAACATCTTTTTTTGCTCTGAATGAATACTGCAAGTGCTCCCCTGCAGTTCCTGATTCTACTTAACCAAACTTCTAGCTTTAATTTTGTCTCAGCCGTCTTTTGCAAGTCAGACAGCAACTAACCAGGGCCTGTGCCATTTTGTATGCGTTCGTACAGAATCTAGGTCTTCCGTCTTCTGCAGCCTCCAATGCTAATCATCCAAGATACTTAACTGTACTTTTATTAGTGAAGGGTTGAAGTATCTCATCATCTCCAATGTCTTTATGCAGTGAGACAAGGCAGTGCTGCTGCTACTACTGTATAGAAGGAGAACTGAGGCACAGAATAATTCAGAAAGACGGTTCCATGATTAGGATATTAGCCTGAGATTTGAAAGACCTCACTCTTAAAGACTTCCTCTGCAATTTTCAGCATGGCACACAGAACGCTAAGGTCAAGGTACACAAAACAGGGTACAAAACCAGTTAAAGCAGTCAGTGGGGGATCCGTTCCCACACTAAACAAATCTAGTTCCGAGTACTCGCCAGACTTCACAGATGAAGCCTGAACCAAAGTGAGAAACTGAACAAGAGCCTTCCAAGCCTAGTTATCTATTTTTCTTAATATAAACTAACACAGCTGTGTTTAAATTATTTAGACTTCAGAAAAAAAAAGAGGAGCGTCACTTTTATAGATTGAAAAGGGCCACAATTAAATGAAGTGTGTGGAGTGTTTGTTTTCTATTACTGGGAAAAAATTATTGAAGTGCACAGGCATGATGCCTATAACATATTTTCTGGTTTTCATAGTTCTTTGTATTGGAATGTTTTCATAATTGTATAAGAAATCAAGTTATTATTAGAACCTTTTATTAGTACCACCACCTAAGCCAGTGATTACCGTCACAGAAAATTAGGAAGTAACCCATAGACAAAATAGTGATATAAAGTGAACTTTCTGCTATTGATTTTTAAGTTAAAAAAAAAAAAAAAGAAAATTAAACGAATTCATACAAGTCAATTTGGACAGGGCTAGGACTTCCAAAGAAATGACAGAAAGAAAATCTGTGCTCTAGACACAGGCTTGCAAACAATGACTAATGCAGATAAGCCAAATATAGGAGAGAGACAAATGAACAAAAAGGATTAAGAGCATGTTCTGCATTAGAAGGATTTTCCAAGACTACTATGCCGGCAGAAATCAGGGCATTGTTTTCTATTATACCCTCTGAGGGCAAAAGATTTACATATATGAAAGGCTAATATTTTAGAACTGAGTCCTTTGCGGAAGTGAAATCAGCTAAGAATAGCTCACCTTCTGACTAAGCAACTACAGACAATTCCCAGGTCCTGTGCTGAGAGCACAAAGCAGCTCCAAGTTTTTAAGCAAAAATTACCTGCCCTTCTCCTCCTCCGCTAATGATCCGTCTACAGTTACTTGTAGCAGCAATTGCTGTTACTCCCAGGCTATGGGCATGGTCAATCACATACATCAGCCGTCCAGTCTCTGGCATGAAGGCACGGATCTTCCCGTCATTCCAAGCTGATGAAAAGAAAGAAACAGATTATCCAGGTTCACACTTTCTTCATACTATTCTCTCCTTTCCAAGTGAACCCTTCTTCCTTTTTTTCCTTTTTAATTTTTTTTTTTTTTATTAAGCTCCTTTATAATGTCAACCCTGTTAGATCACTACTAAATACATGGAAACCACTGCAGTCTAGATGTACCTGCACAGCTGTATTTCCAAATAAGATGCTGAAAATTTAATTCCTTTTTGGTTTTGGCTACGGGCAAATAGTTTTGGTAATAGTAGAGGAACAACATTGCTGCTCTCAGCGGTTGAACGGCAGTAGTTCCTGTGTAACCATTTTGCATACGGCAATGGGCAGCAGATTTATGCAAAAGGTGCTCTGCGTACCTCAAAAGTTAATATTTTGCATACATCAAGGTTACTATTTTAGAATAGAGTCTTTTGAATAGAGCTGAACTGAGTGCTGAATTGTTGGGATTCATATCCTAAGCAGGATCTCAAAATCTTGCCTTTTCCACACACCGTAGCTACGAGATTCTGCGGGCTGTGGAGCAAAGTTTATTGGACCAGTTGTGAACTACGGCTTTTGGGTCATAGCAATGAACTGAAACAATTCTCAGTTTAAACCCTCCTTCACTCTAACATATTGATGCTTATTACAGGTTGGCAACATTTAAGGACTGAACTTAACCATGGGACTGGACTGATCATTACCTGAAATGATGCTCCTGCCGTCACTCATAAACTCTATGGCACGGCAGGTCATGTTGGGGATGACGATTCGGAGGAGCTCCCTATTTTCAGGGGTGTGCCACACCCGGATATCATTTGTGGAGCAGGTAGCAAACAAGTCAGAAGTTCCCCTGGAGAATTCAGAGAGGAAAGCTAACACGGGGAGGCATACGGAAAAAGCTCCTTTATCAGATCTTGAATCACCCTTCAAAGCTTAGCTGTTTCTAACGTTTCTAACTGTTTCTTTACCACAGCAAAGACGGAAAGACATTTTTTGTAGGACCACCTTTCTAGCAAAAAAATCCCCCTGACTTGGTTTCAGTTCAAAGATTCATTCTGAGGGACAGTTCAATTGAAATCAAAAGAACTCTTTCTGCTTTAGACGAAGTTGTGACAATTATTCCCCACATACGATCTCTAAAAAACTTCAAATGTTGCTTATACTAGACAAATGCGTGGAGGTAGGGATACTGACTGGTCAGGCTTAACGTTAGGGACTAATAGTAGCCTCATGTTGTAAGGATGTAACATTTTTTTTTAATCTTGTTCACTGGATCACTCCTATTCAACAAAGCTGAAGGAAATAGAGAAGATGGCAAAAGTCTGTTCATAATACACTTGGTATACGTGTTTGAATAAAAAGAAGACCTGCAACTTTTCAAAAGCTAAAGGAATGAATGCTTTGAAAGGAGGTTTTTTTTTGTTTTTTTTTTTTTAAGGCAAGAAAGCATGATTTTGCAACATCACCACTGACTTCTGCAGGATGAGAATAATTCTATCTATCCGGCATAAAATGATGCATTAATTATGCATGAAAATAACCAAACCATATATCCTAGGGATATGACAGAAAGTGAAACTGAGGAAGCTATCACATGCTTTTGTTCAACATCACCATCAACACCTGGAAAGATAAACCAGGACAGAGAAAAATGACACAGCAAAAGAGTAGCCCTTTCAATCCAAGCTTGCGCAAGTGCTTTATACAGCAGGATAACATCAGTAGTTTAAGCATTCTGAAATAAGCCAGAACAGAGAAATTAAGTCTGTATTTCCGAATCAGTGATATGCTCTGCTCAAGAGCAAATAACAGATAAAAAGTTTAAAACATATGAAATGGATGTAGTCCTTGCAATCAGCACTAAATCCAGCTCATCCAAATACCTCTGACGCAGATGTGCTAGTCAGCTATAGTAGCAACAGATTACTCCAAAGCTCCAAATGATTTACTCATTAAATTAGAAGGATGTGGATTTTTCAGGCTGGTGACAAGCAGGGAAGAGGGCATCTTGCATTCCTTATTTATACACTGTATGTTTTGCTGTACTTTGATAAGATTTGATACTTTGTGTTACGTCAAGAAGGGATGCAACAAGAGCATGCCAAAACTCAAAACCTCTTTCTGGATCAAACTGCCATTCTCTGTTCGGTAAAGGAACAACGGACCCATTGTTCTTATAAAATGTCATGATCTTGCTACATATAGCAAAAAGGAAGGTTTGCTGCCTGTTCATGAGATGAATGCAGACAGAAGACATGCCAGTATACCTAGCATGCCTCATCATAAGGCTGGAATTTAATATAACATGCCATCTTGTCAAACATGAAATTACAAGTGAGGTCGAGAGACCCAAAAAACCTCTTTCAACATCTCTGTTAGACAGGTATCAGCTGAGGTTCAAGGGAGTGGATAGAAAAGCAGATAGCGCTACAGATGTAAACTCCAGCTGCAACAGGATACACAGAAGCAGACTTTCGATATTCATGCTAACGGGGGACTAAGCGGCCCAGGTCTCACAGCGTCAACCCTAGGAGAAAGTGGGGGACACTGCCATCACTGCTGTTACCCAAACACAAATAATTATATACTTTTTATTTAGAATTCTTCCTGTAGAATGATGATTTTTTTCCAATTCTCAAACTGAACTGCTGCCTTCTGCTTTTAAGCAGCTGCTGCTCCCTGTCATCCATTTCATTGGTAGACGAAAGCATTCCCTGGATAAATCACCCCGTAAGGCATGTAATAGGCTTTGGGAACTTGGTTAAAAGGAGCTACATAGGTATCTTGGTCCTACTTGCAGCTTCCTCTCACTTCTCCCCAGCCATTTCTACTCACAAAGGAAAAACGATGTCGTGGATAGCTTCGTTATGACAGGTGGCAATCAGCTCCTCTTTAAACTCTGTGTAGTTAATTCGATAGATCTGGGACTCATTTGTCCCTACAAAGAACTGGTGACCCTGACCTCTACGTGTCAGGGAAGTGACGGTACCTTGAACTTGAATTTTCCTGTTAAGACAAAGCAGAAGTTTGGCCTGATGATGTTGACTTTGATGTACTTATTTTCCAGTTTCCCTTGCCCCTTTAGAGAGAGTCGTGACTTTCTCTTTGCCCCCAATATGCTCCATATTAGGCTGTGATGCCAATATGCAAGAACGTGGTCAGGATTGACATTTCACTCCCCGTCACATTTGCTAATACTTCCTATGATCTTGCCTGTCCTGTCTGCTGCTCTGCCAAAGCTGGAAAAGGCAGTACTTTGGAGACTTCGTTTTCTGGACCACGGCCTAAGTTAACAGCACCTCTGTTTATATTCTTGCGTAAGTGCACTTAAATATCACATACTCAAGGATATTTCCATGCCGTTTCTATTCGGTTTAGAACTCTTGGGAATAGTTACAAACTGGGATAAAGCTAAGCTTTCAGAACCGTACACCTAAGTTGCCTGTTCAAACAATGCAGAAAGAATAATTGCAAGCCCAATTTTCAAGTCACCTACTGCGAAATGAAGCCTGCAGCTTTCTATTTGGTATGCAAAAAAAGCTTTGTGAGTACTCCAGCACTTTGAGACACGTGCCTGCAAAATTAGTGAAAGCCCTCCTTTACAATCCCACGTCCTCCTACAAACAAACACTTTTTTTGATGGCAAACACTACTTGCTTAGCTAGCGTAAATCCGCATAATTCTACTGACTTGAATAGACTTTTCCTACTTTATGTCAATTTAGGATCTGACTTCAAATGCCTCAAAGGTAACAGTGGTCTTTTAAAATGAACTACGAGTACAACAATTTACTTTTACGTAAAAATATGCAGTAATTTTCAATCTGCTTCAATTTCATTATGCTGGAACCATACTGTTTATTTTAACAACATCTGTTTTGTCTGCAGGATTGGAAAACTGAGATTTACTTGGATTATGCTTTTACGCGGAAATGATTGGTTCTCATACGATGACCCTTTAGCGGAAGTATCACCTTTACCCTTCTCATTCTCCCATCCACCAACTCACTTCATTACTTTGTAGTTTGAGCCTTTACAGAGAGCTACAATCCCTCCTCCGGTGCCGACTATTAAATCTCCTGTCTTCAGTAAAAGCAAAGCTGTGACTCCCTAGGAGAAAACAGGATTAAAACGCAATTGGATGGAAGCAGAGTCTCTTTATTGATGCAGCCATGCTGAATAGCACAACAGAGTCTTTATCATGCTCCCTATGGTGACGCTTATAGCACTGAAATATTTCTTTATCAGAATTCTTTCAATGACCTAGGCTAAAAAGTGATTCTCTAGCAGAGAAAAGGGAAAAAAGAGTTCTTAATTACAGGTATATATGAACAACTAGTATACAAGTCCTTAAAGAGCAAGTAAATAACATCATCATCAATCCTTCAGAGTGTATGAGCCTATATATCCTTACCTCATTCCAGCAAGTAATACACACATTTTGTATTAGTGCCTCCACTTTTCCTTTCACAGGTTCTTCATCTATCAGACATTAAAACAACACAGGATAAAACTCAGCCAAAGCATCCTTTCCCACAGCTGCTTTTAGAACAGATCCCCCGTGTCCCAGACCCCTTTTACTGCCTGAGATCCAATCTCATCTTCCTTGTATTAGTAATAAAATATATTTGTCATAGGAAAACCTTGGAAATCAGTCAGCCCA
Organism: Struthio camelus; assembly: GCF_040807025.1. Lineage (NCBI taxonomy): Eukaryota > Metazoa > Chordata > Aves > Struthioniformes > Struthionidae > Struthio > Struthio camelus. The sequence goes on from NC_090960.1 coordinate 12,430,957, forward strand.
TCAGCAAACGTTTCGGATATTTACTAAGATGAGTAGATTAACAGGACATCGGCCATTAGAAAAAGGAGTAGTGCTGTTTGGTGGATAAAGTACCAGACTACAGTCAAAAATAAAATCAGTTCTTGTGCCTTGTCACAAAATTTCCTGTATATATTAGACAAATCAACATCTCTCTGCTCTAGTTTTGCTACATGCGAAATAATATTACCCTCCCATATAAGACAGCAGATTAATTCTTGAAAATCTAGGTGAGACCCCAGAACAGGTTGCAAGAGGGGTGAAACTATCACGATGGGGTCAAATTTCAATATTCTTACCCAGAAGAAAATCCTCATTAGCTTGGGGGAGCATATGCATGAGCGAAACGGGAAAAAAATGGACAGAAAACAAATAAACTTTTTGCCATCAAAACTTGGATTGAAAACTAAGTCTCATCACCACGCAAAAGTGTGGTCCAAAGAGGCACCTTCTACTCTCACCAAGGGAGCAGAAAATCATCACTGTCGGTTGCTCCAAATCAGACAGCCCAGCTGGTAACAGCTCCGGGCACCATATGACTTGTAGAGGAGTCTGTTTAGTATGACATTTTAAGTCGCAATATAGACTCCAAACAACATTTGCCACTATCTAAGTCCATAAGCGGTATTGCCAACTGTTGTGATAGTACCAGTTACACAATATTAAGATTTTTCCTTTAAGCCTGAGCTCTTAGAAATTGATGTTTTCACATAATGGCTGTGTTCGGTGGGTTTTTTTCCTAGAGGAAAAAAAATCTAGCATTTAGGGTTGTGAAAGCATGGAAAAGTGAATTCTCAAAGAACGATAGCCACAAGGCACACGAGAAGAACTTCACCGTTGTTATTTAGGAAAAAATCACTTGTCATGTGCTTGACCTGTGATTTTTGAACAAATATACGTGGCAGCATTTTGTTTTTCAAAATTTTCTGTGAGATGGTGGTGGCATTTTATGAGTCCCCTGTTATTACAGGCCCATTAACTTTCTTTTGACATACTGTTTTGCAGTTTCTTCTGCAAAAGATTCCCGTCTCAAATGCCTTTCAGATGTAGCAGTGTTACGGCAGGCGGCCACATGAGAAATCAAACCTATGACTATGTAGTTTACATGATTATAGCTCTCTGCTACTTGCGAATAAATTAGAGTTTCCACAGTGCTGTCAACACTGCTTTGATTTTTTTCCTAGGTATTCTCTTTCGTTCTGCTAATTTGGGAGGGAAGCAGGTATCATTAACAGCGAAAAAAAAAAAAAAAAAAGAGCCTTAAAGTGGTCAGGACTCATACTGCTAAGTTCTCAAAATCATCAGATTTTGTTTTCAACCTTAGTTTAATAACTGTCCCTCTTTCTTGTCAAGTCCCTTTGAATCACCATGAGTAAACAGATAGCTTTGTAAGTTTCTCTCGTTATTTATGAAGTCAGGCAGTTCATATTAACGATGTAATGAATACTTTATTTTATATGCTGCCAGTCCTTTTGTAGATGAAATACAGAGTTGAATGTGAGGGGTTAAAAATATCATCATTCATTATTTACTTCTCACAAAAATAAACCACTGCTTTGAAGTATGATTATTATAAATAAAAATACCAGAGCAAACTCAGCCTGCCCATTCCTTGCCCTGCAGGGATACTTGCTGGGTCCCATTCCGATCTCTTGCAAAGTTCTTTAACACTCTGCAAACTCTTCCACTGCATCTTGTTTAAATATTTTTTACAATGCAAGCACTCCAGCTATTACTGAAAATGCATTTGCTATCATACATCCTACTTGGCATCTGAACAGCTGCCTTATAGCTCCTCAAGCTTGTGATGGGAATAAAAATTAATTTTACTGTTTATTCCAGTATTTATAGACATTACAGAAATTCACTTAAGTGTAATTCCATTTAGCTGGAAAACAAGTTGTTTCATAAGACTAGCGCGCTATTCCGTCACTCCTCTTCAAAACAGAAATAAATTAACGAAATCTTCAGATCATGTCTACATAATAACCAAACTTGCTCATATATCTAAAAACAAAGTTCCTTTAAGTTTCATCAAAATTATTTTCAATAAACCTCATCTCTTTACCTTAGCTGTATGTCAGCTCTTTAAAGAAACTGTCTTCATGGGGTCATCACGGATTCTGGACAGTTTCATGGTGTGCTGCCTGCTCACGCTTCCTTGGTGGTCATTGGTGAAAAAGGTTTTCAGGAATTCAGGATAACGTTAGTAAGTGAAAATGCATCTATTTGGATAGAATTGCAAACTCTCTATTTTGGATAGAGAGTTTCACAGGCAGGGAGGCAGGAGCCGTTCCAACACTGGAGGACATGCAGCCAGTCTCCGAGGCCAGGAAGCACGGGAAATGCACGGTTAGGAAAGTCAATACATATCCCGAAAGATATACTTTGGACAGTCACGTCCAGTTTGAGAGGGCACGGCTCACTTCTCAAAGAAGCAAAATGACAGCTTTGCTTCGTACTGCTACAGCTGGAAGAATTTTTGGTACCAAGTACCAATCGTGTACATACAACATTTTCAAGAGAGATACAAAAGATGTGTAGTGAAATAAATACAGCTCTACAGAAAAACAAAAACAAAACTAAGACAACACACTTCTCTCAGGGTTAGCAATATAGCGTACTAAATTTTGTAGAAACAAAGATGCTTACGCTTTTGTTCTGATAAATGCTCTACTTTCTACCTGAAAAAATAGCTGCAAAGTACTTATTCTGGTGTTCCAAGCTATGCTAGAATTGGAAATTTATGAGATAAAACATTAGATCCTACTTGTGTCAGGTGAGGACTTGCTGATTTTTTTTTTTTTTTGATAATGTATTTTTTGTGTCTGGAGGTTTGCAATGGGTTGGGGAAGGGGAGTCACAGTAAGACGCTAGGAAGAGAGAACTGGAAAATATGAAAGAGGACCTGAGAGTAGATAGAGATAGAAAAAGGTACTAGTCAACTCTCACTGACTGCAACAAATACGGTTTTGCATTGCAGCCCTGATGTCTTGCCCCTTTCAGGCATACAGAAATTGCACTGGTAAGACTAGGGGAAGAGGGTAGGAAGGAAATGACCAAGGAGAGAAGGGGTGATGCGACTGAGTACTTGTCTGACTGAGAGAAGCTCTGAGAAGTGTGGGCAAGACCGTCTCTGAACAGAAACCTCTTAGCATGCAGAGCCATTTGGAGCAATAGGGTAGAGTAGGAGTTTGGAGGGGCTATTTGTTATTTCCACCCAATGGAAAAGGGTCCTGGGTGCACATGGAGGAGGAAAAAAATGCACCACCACCACCACACATGTTTTTCTCCCTCGTCCTAGAATTACCAGTATATCTTAAGTAGATGCTTAAGTAGTAAAAGGAAATGTAAGTTGGACAAACGCCTAACAGCTAAGGTCTCATGCACTAGGCTGGGAGTCAGCTGTGACATCCACTTCTGGGCCTTCTCTTCTTCCTAGCATCTTGTCAGCCCTTTGCATCATGAAAGGTCCGGTTTTTCATCAGCTCTTCATTATCAGAAGCAATATCAGGTGAAGACAGTGATGTTCCAGGGGTCTCTGCCACAAACTGTGGTTCCTATGATACTGTCTTATAAGGAAACTGCTTATAGTATGGACAAGATTGTGGTCTGGCTTTGAGCATCCGTTTTCTCCTAAGAGGTCCTAGGTTCTCTTTCAACCCCAAATTGCACAGCATCATGCTAATGACCCCGTCTGATCACTTCAACAGTTTCAAAACTAAAAGAAGTGAAGTTTCATTTCAAAAGCATCCAGCACCTTTCCCTCAACCCAGCAGGCAAGGGAGTTCAGGACCTTGAATGGCTTCAGATGGGTACATGTAATGCTAGATACAGAATGACTCAAAGCATGCCAACATTTAAAAGGGGAGATGATATTCAGTCTTCAAGACCTCAGCATAAAAGAGAGCAGAGATCAGCCAGGACGTGGGTCCTATGTGGATGTGAAGCACTGCAGGATAACAGCTGGAAGGCTGCCACAATGGCATACAGTACAGGTACGCCCACAAAGAGCTCTAATGCACGTTACATATTCAGCAAACTGATTATGGTTTCAAATAGAAAAACATCATACAAACGTTCTTGCCACTTAGTATGCGCACAGAATTAAATTACTTACATTCCCACAATATAAGTGGGATGAATGAGTGTAATGCTCCTCCTACCTTCTGGAGTAGATAAACATTGAAATATATTTAAAGAACTCAGTGGCTCTGCACATCCAAGTTATCCCAGGGATGTGGGCATGCCTTTGTAATGCAAGAAACACTACGTTTTGAATGGGCAAATATGTGGCTTGTATGCACATGTGTTGGTAGAAGCAAAGCTCAGGGAAGTTCAGGGTTTTTTTGGAAAAACAGTTCCAAATTACCTTTTTCTTTGGAGTTTGCTGCTGAATTTTTCTTACAGTTCTTGTCAGCCTTGTGTTTGCGCTCAAATAACAAGATCTACTTCTTTCTAGGACAGCTTCCCCATGGCATCCCCAACAGTACATTCAGTGCTTCCACCTGCATTGCTTCCCTTGCTGCTTGCTGATTTGCAGGGTTTCTAATAGACCAGCAAAACATATTCGACCTTATGCAAGAAAGTTTTTCAGGGAAGCACTGGAATTCCTTAGGTATCACCCTCTCCGCTGGGTATAAACTAAGCAGCTACATGAAGTCAAACACATAAAGACAAATCAAGAGCAAGCACACTAGCCGGTGCTGATGGTTTTATCATTACAACTCCCTGCATGCAGAATTCTTGTCAATGAAAGGCCAAAATTGCCTGATTCAGAAGATATTCCTGTCTGGGGATCCTCAAACTAAAACCCGTGAGTCCCAATTATAGTCAAAAGAGCTATGTTAAAACTTTATTGAGGTTATGAGGCCAAGCCCTCAAAAGTTAAAAAGCAATAGAATGAACGCATCCTGTGCAGCCTTGTTTTGTCCCCATCGCATACATGTATTATAACAAAGTCTTTAATTATACGATCTATATTATTTTTTGAGGAAGACTTCTGCCTCATCAATGAAGAAGCTACACCCACTAGAAAGATCAGTCAGGAGGGGTATAAAGTAATAGGCTATGCCAAGATGACACACATAATCCATAATGAATGAAGAGACAAAAGAAAAGAACGGATCATATCGTGGCTGAGAAACCTTCACGTAGTCCAGAAGAACTGAGTTTGAGGTGCCGTCTCTGCCGAAATTCTCGTGATGCTGAGCAAGTCATTTAAATAAACTTTTCCAAGTGGTATCTAGTGTTTTCCCTATTTCTCAAGCGCCAGCACTGAGACTCTGGGGACTGATTTTCAAAAGAATACAGCATTGAAATCTGTGGATAAGGTCAATGGGAGTTATGTATGAATACATAAAAAAGCTACATAAATACTGTGGAAAAAAAGAGTGGGGACCCAACCCCGCAAAATGCATGCCAAAAATGAGTGAAAAGCAATATTTATGCTTTAATTTCTATGTGCTTTAGCACAAGACAACTGCCTCAGAAATCCCACCAAAGCTTTAGTAACTATTCAAATCTAGTTCTGATGACAGCACTCAGTAAGGCAAGCCTGGAGGATACATGATCCTCATTCATTTAAATGAAATAGCGGACGGCTGCACAAGTCATCTGAGAAAACCAGTATCACTGAACAGCTGAGGTTGGAAGAGACCTCTGGAGGTTGTCTAGTCCAACTCCCCTGCTCAAAGCAGAGTCAGCTAGAGCACTAAAAGCTAGAACTAAGGCAGTAACCTACAGAAAAAAAAGAAATTCTGTATTATAGGACTGCACAGATCTTACAAAAGGCACTGACAGACCTGGAACATTTAGCTCTGCCACATAGATCTCCACCTCTAAAGTTAACAGGGATAACTGAAACCAGACTACACTGTCAGACTGTTTGATCACCTCAAAATAAATGAGACACACTTTACTTGCAAATTTCCACTATTTTTCTGATACAAAGAAGCATGCTGCCTCTTTTTGTTGTGCTGCTAACCGTTTACGAGGCCCTGCTGTAAGATCAGTGAAATGATCTGGGAAAAAATTATGCTGCTCTCAGGGTTATCTTTCAGCTGAATCCATTCTTGATCCACTATAACCTTACAGGCCACTCAGCTGGCACAGCTGAGGGGACAATAAACTGCAGTAATAATGTAGCATGAAATTATGGTGTCAGGCATCCTTGGTTTCATTGCAGAAACCACATGAACAGGGCACAGACTGTTCTGTTTCCTTGACCTTTCATTCCTTCAGTTTTGCTTTATTCTGGTCCTTGCTCTCTTCCAGCTTTGAATCCTTATCATGGTCCCATTCTGATTTTCTGAACAACTCACAGTATTTTCTCCTTGTTCTTCAATCCAAACAGCCCCTATGCCATGCTAATCCACAATGACTCCCAGTTCTACTCTTCCTCCCTGAGCTTCCAGATCAATCTAAATGTTTTTTCATCATCTCTTTATTCCTTGCCCAGATCTCCCTAACAGCCAGTCTACACCTTCCTTTCCGCTTCTCAAGCGCCGCTTCCCTGTCCCTTATCTTCTAAGTCCCAAATTGACCAAACTCCTTGCTCCAATGCATCGTTTCTCCTACTTCTAGCCCTCCTTTTGTCCCCTCTGTTCTGGGGACATTTCTCCTCACTGTCACTGTCCTGTCATGAGGTCAGCAAGCAAACTGCTGGATGTAGAGGGAGAAGCTCCCTCCTCTTCATCCTAGTGCTCAGCTGCCCTGCTTTGCAGCCATAAAGCAGGTAGGAGCAGCAGCCAAAGAAAAAGCTCTCTGAGAACTTGCAACCCTGGGCTGGACCAAGCTCAGTGGCTGCAAGGAAAAGACATTTGCTAACCATCTGGTTAGCATCATGGATGTGAGGACGGATGATGCTCAGTGAGGAATCTTCAGAGATTCATGCTTCACGATGTTCACTGAGCATGTGCAAACTGCGATTTTGCATTGGTTTACTACCTGTCAAATACAGGCAAACTTTCAGCAAATAAACAGCAAAAGCCACATCCCTTTTCGAAAGGCCGTTTCATTGCCAAATTTCATAGCTCTGTTTCACAGAATTTCAAAAAGAAAACCTCCTAAACTGAAGTGGAAGAAGGTTTGGGGAACAAACTCACAAAAATCTAGTACTTTTCCAAGCAATTGCAGTGTTTCAAAGTTTTTCCAAAATGCTCTTCCTGTAGCAGATACCTAGCTCAGAAAATTCCAGTCCAGGCAATTCAATAGCTCTGTAAGATCTGAATATAGGACCCTCTACCAGTAACTGTGGGAAAACTTCACTACCAACAGTCTTCCTAGGAACATCCTCTGTCTAGCTCCAGCTAGACACTGTTATCTCCCTGGCATCAGGAGAAAGTAGAGAAGGTGCCAGTCTTTCTCATTTTATCATTTACTGCTAGAGAACAAGTCAGTAGAAATATTTATTTTACTTCTTCCTTGTGGTCACGGAAGTCACCTCATTTACTGAGCTGAGGCCTCGGTAGTGTCGGAGAAGACTTGTATCTGCACCTCTGGAAGCCTTTGGGTGCAAAACTGTGCCTCATTAAGAGTGTGCTGATTACCTTCTCAAACAATCCTGCCTATTCCATTCCAGTTTAGTCACAGGAGAGATGAGATGCATAATTTTGAGGGCAAAGTTATTTTCTTTTCTTCTCCGTCACAAAGGCAGAACAGGAGAGGAGAGGAGAGGAGAGGGAAAAGAAGCTTCTCGCCTGTCTTACGACTCATTGCTTGCTGTTGCTAACAGCACGTTACAAGAAGCACTTCTAATATCCAGTTCCACCGACAGCTATTTGATTGGATTCAGATGGTCAAATATTGATTGCTCAACATTCAATCTATTCAGCAGCTGCTACATTTAATCTTGTTAGCTTACTTCTTAAGTTCAGTGAAGAAAAAGGTAACAGAAATGCTGAGAGAAAGCACTGGTGAATTAAACATCGAGGACTGATTCATCCAGAGCAAAGAAAATGGCAAAATAAGACTTCTCTTGAGGCTATTCATGTGCACAAACAAAAATATCAAGAACTACTGCATTTTTACGATTGTTTTCCCCCTTTTTATTGCTCTTATCAAATTTAATATAGGAGAGAATTTCTGGGCTGCCACAGGAGATTCAGGTGAAACCCAAATCCTGACCCAAATAAAACTGAACAAAGTCAAGCTAACAATCTCAGACTTTGGGATCAAGATTAAGACATTCACAAAGAACTGATAGCACAGAGCAAGGATTAGTTTTTGAAACAACTTTGTAACGGTTCTCCTAGAGCTCGCCCTAGTTTCAGTCACTAGCAAAGAGGAGGAAAAGGAAAAAATTCAAGTCACAGAACTGCTACTCACCATACTAAACTTCTCCTTCTGAGGCCCATAGTCACTCATCAGCTTGCTGTTTGTGTTCAGTTTCAGAATATCACCGCTTGATGTGCCAACGTAGAAATAACTATCATCATCTGCCATCTATAGGAAAGTATAAGTGAGGAGATCACGGTTCAGCTACCTACATGCTTGTTCTGAGTATGGTGCTGTGCTGCGTAAATAGCTTTACTTGAGTGCGTTGCCATGATTTCATCTGAGAGCATACAGGCAATGTTTCCATCCCATCACGCAAAAAAAATTCATAACTCTAACCAACGTAAGGCATTCTTCTAACCAAATCCAGATGCTATCTTGAAGCAAAAGTGGAATTCACTGGGTGCTAGAGCCTCTCAGACCAAAATCCAGGTTGCTTCTCTTCAGAAGCATTCAAAATATTCTTTTCTCGGGGAAGTTACAGGGGACAGTCTGCCATGAGCCAAGATTTAGTAGCTTCACTGTTATCATGTCGTTATAATTGGTATTTCTAGCGTTACTGTAATAGCTCATGGTCTTTCTGTAGTCTCTTGAGAGTTTTTTAGTTTAGCCACATGATTTTGGCTGAAACTTACCTTAACGCACGTGATCACTCTTCTGAGTTGTCCTGTTTGGCATTCAGTTGGTCGGATTTTTCTGTTTTTTAAATCCAGTTCCCATATTCGAATGGTCCCACTGTAAGAAAGAATATACTACAATCAAATCCATATATGCAGAACTATCCAACTTCTTTTCCAGTTATAAGAATTAAAAAGCTTTCAGCAGGTCAAGTTATTCTGAAATTTTAATAAGGAAGAAAAAGAACAATATGGCGTATGACAGGAAGGAGGCATATGGAGGAAAAAGAACAATATCAGTGGGGCCAACAGTAAGTCTGTCTTTTTCTGCTGTTTTTTATAGTAACTTTTACCAGATACATCAAAAATCTTAAAGGTTCAGCAGAGATACATACTCGGACTATGGGGGAGTATGTAACAACCTTGACACTTCATTTCCCAGAGACATGCACTGTGGGAATCTTGTTTCTTAGAATAGGAAATGAACAGTACAGGACACCTTCAAGCATTTTCTAGCACAGTTTAATTGACAACACAGAAGCCAATACAATAACTTCACACACAACCCCCCTTACATTTTACAGAGTGTTAAAGTTGCAAAGATCATCATTTATAAATGCAACTGCAGCCAAGAGCATCTAAAGTTGCTCCCTAATTCAAAGGGTCCTCAGCACCTTCAAATGTCAGGCTAGATACATGAGGGCTGTATCAAATCCATGCAAAAATGTGACTCTGTATCAACTTTTGGTACAAGCCAGTAAGCAATTGTATATCACATCTGGTGAGGATAGGAGATGATCCAACAACCTGTGAGATATCATTGTTTCTACATTAATAAGGCATTGTTCAAGCTCTTCATTGACTGCTTTTCTTGTAAACACTGAGAACTAAATGTTTTAAACCCTGGGGAATACTGAGTACAAACTCCTGCTATCAGGAAGTGACACGTGCTGGTCCATGTGCGGCTTTGAAAACATACTCTTACGTGAGGAACAAGCAGAAATGCCTTAAAGGGACAAGTTGATGGATATTCATGGGTCCATTCAGAGCAAAAAGAAAGATACTTGAACAGTCTGATGCTTAACTTTCCTTGCATTTAAGTAAAGAGTCTTTGTAAAAGGAAATAGGTCTATGGGTTTTCTGCCTCATAGGAGTTCTTGTCATGTAAACAAAACCTTACTTTCCAGCAGTAACAAACATCTCATCTCTGCATCTGGAGAATGCCAGCACCGAAGCGTTCCCAGCGCTTCGAGCTGAAGCAGGGCTGCCGCACACGGCCTCTTTCTTAGGAATGCTCCATACAACCACACTGCAGAAGAAGGAGGGGTTTTAAGTGTTTTCAGTCTTTTAATATCACTTAAAAACTCATCACAAAAACAAGAACAAGCCTATTTTCCTGCAGTCTGCTGCTAGAAGAACATACAATAAAAGTCACGTTGTAGATATTTTATCTAAGAAAAGCCCTACCGCAAATACTCGGAATTGCAGTTTACATCTCTTGTTCCTAAGGTGAGTATGTGTTTCTGTCTTAAGGCTTCTTTTGAGCAAGACTCAAGTCATATCTCAGGCCACTGGTGGACACCGATTTAAAGTAACTTTTTTTCCCACTCTTACTTGCTTGTCAAAGTAAGCTCTTAGGGGAATTTATACTTTCTCAGGACAATAGAGTAAGCCAGTTAACAGTCCAGTCTACGTATCATTTCTCGGTGACAATGCCAACTTAAGAATTAGTTGCTCTCCCTCTGCTTCCCATCAGCTGCTTGCTCCTGCCTTACAGCCACTCTACTGGTGGTACCAACCCCGCTTCTTGTCAGGAAGAATGGGAAACGGGATTATCTCAGGAGACATGCTGAGAAGGGGAAAGAACAACATTGCCAGAAGAAGGAAAAGTAAGTACTCCTTAAGCAGCATTCTCAGATGCCCTACAAAGTGGAAATTGGAAATTGTTACCTGCCATCGTCCTGGCCTCCCAGTGACACGAGATAAAGGTCATTCGGAGAAAACGCTAATCCTTCAATTTTACCCTTATGAAGCGACAGCCGAGCAAGTTGCTCCTCCTTCTTAAAATCCCACAAAATGATGTCTGCCTGAGGCCCAAAGCAGAAGAGGTCAAAGCCCAAGCATTAGATATAACATGCTGAAGTTCTCTGGCATGAAAAGAACTAGTTACATTGATTTATGGAATGGTACTTGTCTTAGATTTTAAAATACTGGACGATGTTAAAGATTGATTCCTTTCAAGTGTCTCAGGGTCTTTTCAAATAGGCAAAAAAAAAAAAAAAAAAAAAAAACATAGGGAACTTCAGTGATCTAAAAATGCAGGTACCTGTCAAGGGCTTCTGAAAATCCTAAGCAGTTCTGGAACTCAGGTCCCATTTTAAATATGACAGCATTTATTAATTAATGTCAAATAAGTTTTAGGCTGCCACATGCTCATGACACTTTTGATAAAAAGGACTGGAACTAAGAAAGGCCTTAACCTAGTTACCCTGTTCCTAGGCGGAATGCTTAATACCATGTAAAAATATATACGCACATTCAACAATAGAGTAACCACAGTTTCCCATCCCCTGCAGTGCTCTCCCACTGTAGGCATTTGTTTTCCAGCAAAAGATTTATTCTTTAAACAAAAGGTGTTCCCACAGCTGGCAGGCGAACGCCAATTTCCGTAGTCAATTATACAGTTAAAAATAAAGCATTATCCACCTTGAACCCCATGAAGGTGACTTGTCCAGAGGCAACAAGCGTTCCACTCTTCGACACGACCACGCAGGAGACGTTGTTGGTGTGGCCGTGCAAGAAAGTCTGCTTGCTATTGGCCATGTCTTGAATAACTACAGTACATCCCAGAGGATAAAGAACATGCTCCTTATCGGGGTGACAAATCAGACCAGAAAGTATATGACCTACAAGAGAAAGGAAGCAAGAGAACTGCTGACCATTAAACCATTCTGGAAACATCAGGAAAAGTCTCTTCTCCCATGCCTGAAGCAGACAGTTCCAAGAAGAGCGCTCACTTCTTCTTCGGGCCATAGGTACCTGCCCCCTCAATATCTCCATGCAGGTGCTCCTGCTTATCATACTTCCTAAGAGGAACTCTTATTCCTCAAGGCTTATCTCACAAGGAGGGCAAAAATGAGAGGTTTTCATTTCCCACTCAAAGCCACTCCACAGAATAGTCCAATATGAAATTCAAGGGTCACCTTCACTGTTTGGTTTACAAATTTAGAACTTGCGCTGTGCTTCTTACAGATAACGGGAGATTTAACCGGCCCAAAGGTCTGAGCACTTCATCACATAAGGTTCGCTGAGAGCACCTGCTGATTTATGAAGGCCACATCACGAGTTCACATTGCTGTGACCTGCATCAAAAAGCTGCAAAGCTACAAATTTCCCAAGAAAAGGCATAGTTTGTAAAGCCCTGTTACCTGGCCCCCTTCGTGGAGTTACAGGATTGTTTACAACACCACTTTGTGCAACCTGACGGAGTTTTATTTTGAAATGAAACTCTTCTCACTCCAGTAAGGTGGATAATTACAAAACAAACAAACAAAGAAACAAACTGCTACTTAGGCAAACTTTTCCTGTTCTTAATTTCGTACCCTTTCTCTCTAAATTTGTGCCTCTTCGGAGTCAGTGAAAGGGAAGCGCATGGGACTCTGTAAGCATCAGACCCTCAAAGGCAGGTCTCTGCTCCCCCAAACCTGCCCCCCAGGTCATCGTGCACCCCCAAACCTGCCCCTCATGTCATCTTACACTGCCAAAGCTGCCCCCATGGTGTCCCACACCCCCAAACTTGCCCCCAATATCATCCCACACCCCCAAACCTGCCCCTCATGTCATCTTACACTGCCAAAGCTGCCCCCATGGTGTCCCACACCCCCAAACTTGCCCCCAATATCATCCCACACCCCCAAACCTGCCCCTCATGTCATCTTACACTGCCAAAGCTGCCCCCATGGTGTCCCACACCCCCAAACTTGCCCCCAATATCATCCCACACCCCCAAACCTGCCCCTCATGTCATCTTACACTGCCAAAGCTGCCCCCATGGTGTCCCACACCCCCAAACCTGCCCCCAATATCATCCCACATCCCCAAACCTGCCCCCCAGGTCATCTTACAGCACCAAATCTGCCCCCCTGCTGTCCCACACCCCCAAACCTGCCCCCCATGTCAACCTACACCCTATACCTGTTCCCCATGGTGTCCCACACCCCCAAACTTGCCCCCAATATCATCCCCCACCCCCAAACCTGCCCCCCATGGTGTCCCACCCTCCCTAAACCTGCCCCCATGTCACTGCACCCCCCCTCAACCTGCCCCCCATGTCGTCCCACACCCCTACACCCGCCCCGCCATGTCCCCCCTCAGCCCGCCCCCCGGTACCGTTGAAGCCGATGGCCGCCTGCAGCTCCAGCTCGCCCCCCGCCCCTCCAGCAGGCGCCGCCATCGCGCCGCGCCGCGCTGTGTACGCGGGCGCCATGGAAACGGCGCCTGCGCCCGCCGCCCCCTGCCGGCGGGGGGAGGGGCGGGGGCCCCGCGCAGGCCGCGCTCGGCCCGTGGTGCCGCGCTGCCCCTTCTGCTGCCCGGGCCGGGCCGGGCCCGGACGGTCTGTCGCGAACGGCCGTTAACTGGCCCGGCGTTGCCCCGTTCTTCCCTCGTTTCACACGGCTGCGGCCGCTGAAAACCGCGCCCGGCTTCGGGGGAATTTGCCCTGCTCTCCGGCAAGAGCACCTCTGCCGCCGTTCCCCTGCCCGGGGGGCCGCGGGGGGCCGCGGGGGGCCGCGGTGGAGCGCTGAGGGCAGAGCGGGCCGCGGAGAGGCCAGGAGCTCCGTCTGCGGCCGCTGTGCTGAGGCTGCCGCCGAGAGCGCTCGGGCGGCGCCCGGAGCCCCCGACACTTTATCTGTCTGCCCGCTCACTGCGCTTAGGCCGCCGGTAGCCGTCGGAGAGCAGCAGAGTTTGGTCTCCGCTGACCTTAGTGCGGTCAAGTGACGGCGTGACAGAGATGGAAGATCTCCTTGTACGCCGTTACCAGTCCCCTGAGCCTCCAAGCCCCTCTGCTTTCTCTGCTTTATGTGTTTTGCTGCTTCTTTTTTTTAATCTTTTTTTTTTTTTAAGAGTTTTGAGCTTTATGTGGTAATGGAATAAAGCGTAGAGAAGAAAGTACTGTAGCATCGCTTTTAAAAATGGCAAAGACACTCATCAGATTACAGGCACTGAATGTAACAAGCGCACTGACGTTCATCGTGATTTACAGCTCAAATCAGCGGATAGCTGAGGTATATGGCACATAGAGCATCAAAGGGACTCGCGGGCTTTGCCACCGCATCAAAGACGTCCACGACCTGAACAATACAATCGCAATATGTCGTATTTTAACACGTTAGATGGGACCTGCTTGCCCAGAAACGCTCAGAAGCCTGAGCCAGCGGCTGCTGAGAGGTCAGGCTGGATCGCTAACGAGGCGTTTTGCATTCCCAGGCATCTCGTGCATCCTGTGCATCTCTGGGTGGAGAAGACAAACAGCCTCTGGGAAGGAAAGAGGGACTCTCCTGGGAAATTTTCAGCTGGACAGAGAGTCCTGTGCATGACCACAGAAAGAAAGAAATACTGAGGATATCTTTGTAGAGCTCTTTAAATGAAGAAAAACGAGTAATCCTGCTGTACTCTTCTATTTGAGCTCAGTGAGCATAGGCCAGGCACAGGGGAGTAGAGACCCCGGGCCTCATCTCTTTATCTCACCTTGATACGTTTGGAAGACAAGTAACTGCTAAGCCTGCTGCATAACTGACTACTGCGTGAGTTTGCTACCAGTGCTTGTTCCTCCCCACGTTCTCCTGGCATCTCCGGAACTGTGTGCATCGAGGCAGCAATAACTCCTGCTCTGAATAGCTTGAGAAGTGGAATACATGAAAGATAAAACCACAAATGGAAAACGTATTTGGACGTGGCATATACACGTTTTCCTTCTGCAAACAGAATGATCTTTATGCAGTTTATACACAGTCCTGCCGCAGGGGTTGCATTGTCTCTACTAGCAACTTTTATATGTTCACATTTCATATTTTAAAATGGCAAATCTTCCGTTATCTTGACACTGGGTAATCAGGACATGTTGATTAGACTTATATATGTTAACTGCTTGCAGTCCTGCAGCATCAACCCTTTGCTGTGAATATAGATCTTCAGTTTTATGCAAGCATGACGAGGAAGGTTCACAGTCAGGGAGTTTGCTAGTTGGCTGCAGATGAATATAACACCAAGTGGAGCTTTGCTAATTATTGGTCAGCAATTTCAACCAAGAACAATAAGAAAGTCTCCTCTGCCTGGTGTTGGATGGTGACCAGTGCCTCATCCCAAATGAATCTCAGTAACCCACATAAACTACAAAATTCTAACTATGGTTCAAAGGGTGGCACTAGGCTTGTGACTACAGTGAAGCTGGGTATGGTGAGTCTTTCTGGTGAACTTTCTACCTTGGTGCCGATTTTCATCTAGACTCAACATTCCCACGAAGCCTGTCTTTTCTGTTGTATGACAGGTTTGCTGCAGACCTCAGAAAGACAAAACAGGTGAGAGAACTGTGTAGAAAACACCAAAATAGCTCACCTCTCCCCCAACATCCTAAAGTGGAACAGGGTTGGAGGACCGAGTTGGGTTTGAACTGTGGGAGGAGGGCCAGGACCTGAGCTACTCCCCAAACCCCCCTGAAGGCAGTGCCTGCGGTACAGTTCACGGCACTTCATCGCCCTTGATCCTGACCATCGCTGCTGGTAATGGCAGAGGGGAGGGACGGGAAGGACCGCTAGCAGAGGGCTGCAGAGCGCAGAGGCATCCATGGTGCTGCCAGCAGAGGCTGTAGCAGTGAGGCTGAGGGTGACCCTGCTGCAGCGGGGGGGGGTGTCGTCTCCGCAGGTGGCATGGTGAGGGGCCAGCCCTGTGGTGCCTAGGTGTTTTGAAAGCCCCATGCTTCCAAGAGCTGCACCTTGAAGTTCTCCTGGCAGAGCGGAGGGTTGTCGAACGTCTCGCAGCTCTCCGTGTGCCCCCAGAGCAGCTCGGCATCGAGGGTCAGAGCTCGGCCTCCCCCTCCACCTGCAAAAGGACGCCAGATGGTTGGGATCCGCTCTCACCTCCTCGCTGCCCAAGCAGAGAGAACAGCCCAGCTGACGAGGTCACTAAGGATTGCCCCCATCTCTGCTTTATTTCCCCTGGCCACCCCCCGGAGCTGGAGTGAGAATGCCCCGAGCTCCCCTTTAGGCTCATTTGGATATCAGTGTGGAAGCAGAGCTTCTAGAGAGTTATCTGCAGGGCAGCTGGTACAAGGCAGGCGGATGAGACGTTGCCCTGGCAGCACGAGCTAAATTATTAAACTTGTTAGAAAGCCAGAGAACAAGAAAAGGCTGCTGCATCCCCACAGCTAGGGCTTGCCCTGGCTCCCCGCTCTGGAGGGCTGGGAAAGAGGCAGAGGCAGAGCCTGATGCACGGGGAAGCATAAAGATTTAACCTCCGGGCCCCTGTCTGACACAGCAGACAGCAGTGGGGGCATGGGGCTGGCGTTTCTGCTCCAGGTGACCACGCCTGGCCCTTCCTTGGTCTGTTCCCCACCTGCATTTCCTCTCGGTCCCCATCTTGGGGCTGCCCATGCACTGTGGGGAGGCATGGGATGGAGGAAAAAGCCAAAGTTGGCCATGGAGGAGCCATATGGCCACACTTGCAGGGCAGAGACATAGCAGCTCTGAGGGTGTAAACCCCGTGGGAAGGTTTGGGCTGCGGTGCTCCCCGTGGGCTAGCAGAGAGCTGCTCTCTGGGCCTCGCAGAAGGGGCATCCTTGACAGAAAGAGGAGGCTGATTTCATCTCCCCTGAATTTCAGTTACTTAACTCAAGACAGGAGGTCTTTGCATGCAAGGGGACATCAAGGCAGATCAGATTCTGATCTGGAGCGAAGCCCTTTCCAGCCGAAGCAGTAAGGTGTCGGGGAGCATGCAAGGAGCGTGGGAGCGTGTGAGGGTGCCTGCTGTTAGAGACTTACCAATAATGATTCCTTCCTGAGACCCGGACATGAACATGGAGGCTGTTTTGGAAGGCAGGAGGAAATGCCTGATGGCCAGAAAGGGAGAGAGGCGACCTTTTGTCCTCTGCGGCGTAGGCACGGTGAGGAGGTTGGAGCTGGCGCGGCGGCCGTCCGGAGAAGAGCTGAGGAGGGAGGTGGGAGAGGGAGAAGGAGAGCGCTGGCGCGAGCGCGGCACCGCTTTGGCCAACTCTGGCTTCTTGATGAACACCCACTCGTACCTCTCCATCTCAGGACGCACCTGGAGAGCAGGAGAAACGTGGTGAGGCCTGTCCTCTCTCTTGCTCAAGAAAGCTGGCACTGCATGGCAAGGCGAGTCAGAGGCCAAATGCTACGCGCCAGGCCTGCTCCTGGGGCAGAGAAGGGACAAGGCCTCTTGGCAGTACCAGGACTACTCTGGTGGAGGTGGTGGCCAAGAGGTTGGTTTGTCCACACCAGGCACTGCTGGCATCAGGGAAACCTGCACCACCCACACTGCCGGATGGATGCCGGAGGGATGGTGGATGCATGCTGGACTTTGTCCCCAGGATTTTTCAAACAGACCTACTCCTTCCCTCTGCGGGAACCCCAGGGATGTTTGAGGATTGTTTCATGCAGGAGCTGCTCCATGCAAACAAGGCAGAAACCCTCCCTGCTCGCAGAGTTACCCCTGTAGGATGCTCCAAGGCCTGTCCAGAGTAATTACACACTGCCCCAGGGGCTTAGGCCATACGGGCTGACCCGAGACAGGAGTTAGTTCTCCTTTTTTTCTGATCCAGCACAGCGATGTCTGTGGCTGCTGCCTCCTGCCAGAGCTTGGGGAAGTGGTTGGCCCGGCCAAAGGAAGCGGCTCAATGCCTGCAACCGCCGTGCTCTGAGCTGTCAGAAGGGCAAAGGGAAGAGTAATCACAGACAAGCCCCTAAGTATAAGCCCCTAAATAAAACGTGACTTACAGTGAATACGAAGCACTCTCCTGTCCCAAAAAAGCCTGATGTTGCCCCACTCTTTCTCCTTTCGCTCCAGTCGGAGGAGAGAAATGCCCCGCACACCTTTGGGAGAGAGCACAGGGAGCAGTGAGCAGCTGCTGGGGAATCAGCAGGGGGAGAAGGCCTGAACCACAGCAAGCTGCAGATGCTCCGGCCCTTTGGGGGATCCGGGAGCTAAATTTTGCCATGCAAGCAAAATCTTGCATTGAGAAGAGTTTAGACAGAAACAGCCTGTCCCCACACCACTACTCTGTGCATGTGTCTAGGGCCATTACTTGGCTTTATTGACCAAGTGGGTTAGTGGCATTTCACTATTTTGGAGTTGAACCAAGGCACTTCCTAGCTCACTAAGCAGGGCTCAGTGCAGTGCAGTGCAGGCTTGTCCCCTGGCGCAGGTGAGCTCCAGGCAGTGTCTGGGCATGAGGACAATAGCGTATTGCATGGGCAGGATGAGGCCATCCTATTTGGGCTGCATGGGAGGAACCTGTGCCTTGAGGCCGAAGATGGGCCCTGGCTCTGAACATCCAAAATCTGACTTGCAGTCATGGAGAGAAATAACTGTGGGGCTCAAGGGGTTATTTTAACGCTATTATATTTCATTCTTGAAACATGCTCTACACTGAGGTCTAAGGTTCTAGGAGGTCTAGGAGTCGCTTGTCCCCAGCTGTGCGCACATCTGCTGGAGATGCGGTCGCTTGTCTTATGAGTCTCTAGGAAAAAGGCATTAAAAAATGGTAGACTCAGGTAACACATCTTTGTTACCTACAGGGGTTTTAAGCGGTCCCAGGGAGAGGATTGGACATCACTCTCCAGATACTTTGGCCAGTTCCTCCATCTGCGGTCAGGCCGACCCTAGTGAGAATGTCCTTCCTTTGACCAGGCCTGGAGGAGACCTACTGAAGGGCGGGAAATCAAATCTGTCCTTGGTACTAAATAAGGAATAAAATGAGCTAAAAGGTTTAGGTAGTGGGGTTTTGTAAGTCACCTTTCGTAGCATGTGCAAAGCCTTGGAGGGTGGCAGAGTGTTTATCTTCTTGCCATGGTGAAGTGTCAGGCCTGGGGAAATCAGGACTTGTAGGCCAATAAATCTTTAGGATGCCTGAACAATTTACAGAACTTGCTTCTGCCATTTGATAAAGAGTGGAGAGATACAATATGGGTTTATGAGCCGCTCTCAGAGCCCCCGGAAAGAGGCCTGACTTGGGTATTTTTGCAGTTATTTCATGACTTTCAGGTATTGTAGAAGCTGTCCTTATTTCCCTTCCATTTCCCTTGTGTGGCTGCTTTTGAAATCAAGGAGAGATCCTTGCATTTAATATATTTAAAGCAAGACCTTAAAGCAAGACCTTGCTCAGGCAAAGCATCTGCTGGCTTCAGGCAAGTCTGCTGAGTAAAGACTTTAGGCTCTAATCTATATTTGCAGCAAAGAAAGTATCTCTCATAGCCTTTCTCCATCTCTCTGTCCTCCCTCTGCTTAGCCCCATTAGTGCCCTTTAGGTGTGCTACTGTGTGCCCTGGGTGCAGCAGAGTTTGGGAGTGGGCTGGTGTCCCCTTGCAAAAGCAGTCGAGCTGCCTGTTCCCCTTCTGCCGCTGCGCTGGCTGCTGCACACGGGGCTTCTGTCGTCTGGAGCTGGCTGGATTTACGGTTGGGCTCTAAGGGCCGTCAGGAAGCCAGCGTGAACACGCACTGTGGCTGTGTGTGTGTTTTGGGGTCTCCTAGAAACTGAGGCAGACTCTGGGGCGGACAGAGCGGCAGCGTGGGCGGGAGGAGGACCTCGGCCGCTCTGCCGCTGCTCCAAGAAGTGCTGATGGGGACAGGCATCCCTTCCCCGTGCTGGCACCCACGCTCCCAGCCCCCTTCTCTGCTTGGGAAATACTTACTTCCTGCTCTGTTGTTTTTATGAGCAGCACCGTCGGTTCATAACCTTCACAGCACGAGTAAAACCTGCGGAGATGAGCAAGGAGACTGAGTAGGTGCGACTCTGAGACCAGCGCAGCACGTTGCGCGGAGCCCAGGCGTTCGGCAAGCTCCTCACCTGGAGCTGGGGCCAGGGGCCCATCACAAAATAGCCTATAGATGGCTTATATGTCCTTCAGATATGGAGAAAACCAAGCAGTCAGGTTTGCCTGGAGCTAGGTGCTGGTTGGGCAGGCATAAGGGAAGGAAAGAGCTCTCACAGGGGTTAAAACAACTCCTGTGGCCGTGAAATGTCCACTGTAGGAGAGGTGTGAATTAGCAGTGACTGTATGGGCAAAGTTCTGCAAGGAAAGTGAGTGTTGCCTAGCGCCTACCCTTGCCCACGTGATTTCATCAGTCTGTCCGGTGGGGTGGCTGCAGGGATGGGGATCTGCAGAGGGATCTGTGTGGGGATCTGGCACTGTTTGCAATTAGAAATTGAGTGCAGGAAATGCTGAGGGTTGCCAAGAGTCGGTCGGGCCAAAGCATCGCGAGGTGCTCCTGGAGTGGGAATCGCTGCCTCGCAGACGTGGCGGCAGCATTTCTAACTCGGCTTGGTAGAAGCACGGCCTGCCGGGCATCAGCCTGTGACCAAGGTGACACGGAGGACTTGTCTGTGTCCAGGCATGTCTGAGTCTGCTGTCTTCCTGGCAGCATCAGTAGTGGCCTTGGCTGTGCTAATGGTGTGACACAGGGAATTTGTCACCCGATTGGGCTCATTTGTGCTTAGTGGCCCAAGTATGAGCTGCTCCATCACGTAGTGGGGAGGATCACAACCCCAGGCAGGCTGGCAATGCATCTTCCGCTGGCCATGGACAGGGGATGGGGGATCTCCTATTCACTTCTGCATAGGACCAGCTCTCTCTTTCCCAGTGATGCATCCCCCGGGCTCGAGCAGCGTTCCCCGCAGCCCAGGCTGGGGTACCAGAGGGTGCAGGATCTGTGTTGCAGGGCATTTTCAACCCAGGGCCGCCCTTATCTGGAGTGGAAATCCTCCAGTCTAGCTTAAACTGGTGGGGAGAAAGTTGGTGCTCTTTGGTTAGGGATTGAAATAACCTGTTTTGCACGCTGTGTGTGACATGAAGCTGTAAAGGATAGCTAAGACCAGTTGCTGCTTTTCTGGGATGATTGTTATGTTGAGCAGTCTGCCTGAGTGAGCTCGTAAAAGTATAGTGGCAGAAACACTTAATCATTTAGCTCGGGCAGCTCTGGTGTTTGTGCAGTAAGTGGGGGAGTCAGCTTATTATGGGCCTTCTCAAGTCATCATTTTTGCTCGGTGAAGCTGGTAATTTCTCAGATAAATCCAAACATAAAATCCTCCTGTCCTACCCTCTGCACCGGGCTGGGGTGGGGATACTTGATGGGGGGAGTTTATCAAGCAAGCTTTCTTTCAATCTGGATGCATTTCTTAACTGCTGGGAACCCAGGACCCTGCCTGACTCCCACCCTCCAAGCGCCTGGGCTCTGTGCCCCGTTGCTGCCTCCTGGAAGGCAACGCAGGAGAATATGGCTGTGTTTGGCCAGGATGTGGCAGGGACACCTTGCCATGGGGCAGCCGCTTCTCTCTCATGGGCTAGCGGGGCACATTCTTGATGCTATTAGAGGACTACTGTCCCACCAGCCCAATCATCGAATCCACCCTGAGAACCAGGGATGTGCAGTGGCACAGGCAGCGTCCAGTTCCCAGACAGTCCGAGCGTCTTTTCCCAGCTCACCAGTGAGTGCTTTAAATAGAGAAATGCCCTGACACTGAGCATTGCAGGGACATTTCTGCTTGCTTCTGTGCTCATTGCTCCATGGCTGTGGCAGTGGATGTCACAGGGCCGTTGCATGGTGCCCTGTGGTCCTGGGTGCCAGGATCAGCCCCTGCTCCTGCTTCAAGAGCTCTGGTTGGCCTTTTATGCTGATGTGGAGACACCATGGACTTGGCAGACTGATCTGAAAGTGCTCTTTGAGTGGGGTTTGACAGAGCTAAAACAGCACCTGCACTAGAGAGGAGCATCAGATAGGCAGGGGCTGGGTCTGCCCCCAGCATTTCACTGCAGTTGGGCTCGATTCAATACAGACGCTCCTATTCTCCGCCAGCGTGGCTAGGATGAGAGAAGAGGGATGAATCCTGCCTGCTGCAGAGAGGGGTGCCCAGCCTCCCTTTGAATCATTCACTGTTACGTCTGGCCTCCGCCACTCACCACTCCCATGTTCATCGCTTCCCCGTGGAGGAAATGTCCCTCCTGCCCAGATAGCGAGGGGACACGGGGAGCAACACCAAGGTACGAAATGGGTCTTGACCATTAAAGGACCCTCTCAAGACTGCAAGGTAGAATATATCATGTACTCCAGCTGCCAGGGAGTTGGGAGTGAATGTGACTGGGTTGCTGGGGAGGAGGGAAGGGTTGTGAAAGACCACTTGAGGGCTCGAGGTGGAGAGTAGCTGGCCCCACGGCTGCCTCTTGCATTGCCTCCCCCACAATTGTGCACTCCTGTGCGGAGTGGCATAGGAAAGTATTGCCTAGGCTCAGCTTCCCAAACTCAGGCAGCACCTGGACGTCAGCGGGGCCAGAGGGGAGCAAGCACTCATCCTGTGCATGCTGGGCAAGGCCGATGAAGCGTCCGTGGTGGCTTTTCAGGTGGGAGCCACCAGGACTGGCAGCTATGCCAGCCTGTGGCTCCAGAGGGCAGTCCTGGGGCAGCGCGTGTCCCATCCAGGCAAGGGGGGAGAACACTTGCTGAAAGTGGGGAGTTGGGAGGTGACAACCAGCAGGACACTGGGGTAAGCAGAGAAAGGGAAGTGCCCTCCGGGGTAGCCAGACAAGCTCCAGCGCTGAGGCTGATCTTTCTTTTGCAGGTTTGGACATTGATGATGACACTTGGGCTTTCTTAACTTGAGTTCAGAGGGTGTGATTTCTCCCTGCTGCAGGATGTACCCAGGCACTGTCTGCCCCGACATCTGAGCTCTGCCTGCCCTGCCCATGCTACTTCTTAGCTTAACATGCTCCTTATGAGGAGCAGATTTGGGTTACCTGCCTGAAAACAGTCATGCAAAGGTAACATCTGCTCACTGGAAGAGTTTTGCTGCTCCATGGATTGGGAAATCAATGGAAAACTCGTTTTTCAGCTCAGTTTTGAATCACAGCACTGAGCAGCACCTGCCCTTGCCTCTGTGCTGCCCTGAGGGGGCAGGAGCATTGAGGACCACAACCTGGCTGGGCCTAGCTGATTGCCTGGCACAGTGCGGCACGCGGGGACGTCAGGATAGGGGGCAAGATGCAGCAGGGCCAGCGCGGAGGCTGCTGGCCGTGCTGGCAAGGAGCTGGGCTACTCCCAGGCTCGTGATCTCGAGGGAAAGGTTTTTTGTTCCTTTAGTGGCAGCAGGTGGATGTGGGGATCCCTGCTGCAGCCAGCAGAGTCCCCAGGAGACCTCAAACACACCCTACAAACACCACGTGTTGCAAGGGCTCCTTTCTACACCACCAGTGTGCCAGCCTTTACCCAATCTAACCCGACCCGGTCCATGGAGAGCGCTTTACCTCTGCAAGCTGCACCCATCTTCTGAGGTGGAGAAGAGCAGCAGCGGGGGGAAGAGGGAGAACCGCTCGGGGATCCAGGACCAGATGATGCGCATCTCCTGCGCCGTTACAATGCTGGAGCTGAAATTCTGCATGTCCACAGCCAGGTGGAAGGACTGCCTGCATGAGGGAGGATGTCTGTTACTGCCGAGCCAGGGTGCCTGGGGGCCATGTGGGCTTTTATGGGTGCAGGCCCCAGAAAACAGGTTTCCTTGTGCCTGCTGCACTGTGAGCTTTCTTTTAGCGTTGTTATCCCTAATAGTATGGTACCCCTTAACCACACGAGTGTCTAGAAGGCACCTAGCATAGCCAAAGCCGAGGGAGCTCCCTGATGCTCCGCTCATGTTTATCTCCACTGTAACTCTTGATTTAGCCGCTTAGCCCCAAGAGCATCATCTGCCTATGCTGGCAGACAGATAGGCCCTCTTACCTGCTCTGCACCATGGTCATGCCTCTCTCCATTAACGCCTTCCTGTTGGCCATCTGGAGAAGCCAGATTTCCTTGCGGGAGAACAGCCTGATGCCAAACGCTCTCTCTAAGAGTTTGTCGACAGTCACGTGCTCGCCAATGTTCTGCACGAAAGCTTGCAGATCTGTCTTGATGTCAATTCCCTCCAGCTCAGTGGAGGTCACCGAGAGCCTGTACTGCTTCAGCAAGGCCAGAGCAATGCGGTAGAGGACCTTCTGCCCCTCCAGCAGGTAGACGTCAAATATGCGGATGACGTAATTGAAGGGGAGGTCATGGAAGAGCCACGATAGCCATTCGGAGTAGACCTCAAAAACATTCTCGGACGTGCTAGCTATCAGTCTGTGAGCTGCTGGGCAATGCTTGTTGGCCAGATCCCCAAAAGTCATGCAGGAGGCTTGGTGGGCCAGGAAAGATTGGTCAATGTAGCTGGTGTGGGGGGCATTGCTGGCGATGAGGCGAGAGATGTTCTCAAAACATTGAGCTTCCTCTTCACTGTAGTGCAGCAACAGAGCCACCAGAGAGGGGAGGATTGGGCTGTAGGTTATGTCGGGGAAAAGGTTGTCAATGCAGATGAGGATCTTCTTCAACGCAGTGACCCCTTCCACGGTTAGGCAGTACGTGGGCATGGAGCATCCTTCAAGGAAGTCTGGCAAAGGATGGGAGCTCACACTCTGCTTCCCAAAGAGCCGATTCGCTACATCTGTGTAGACTAGAGCATCTGGAGTCACGAGCCGGCAGGTGACCTGCTGGATGAGCTGGTGGTAAACCCGAGCTCTCAGTGCACGGCTCGTCGCCCAGTAGCCTTCTCTTGCCAGCTTCTTCAGCTCTTTTTTGGGCTTGGTGAGGATGTCTCTGGGGATATTTGCTTGTTGCTCCAGGTCTGGCATCCTGTCCCAATCCACAAACTGTCCACAGCCCAGACAAGAGGAGGCATCGATATCCCAAGTGTCAGCCTCAGACGTGATCACCACAGTGACTGGAGACGAGCCAAACATCTCTGTAGGACAAAGACCCTTTATTCGTCACGCTTCACCGCCCCAGCTGACAGCGTTTCACCCTGACTGACGGCACTTCTAAGTTTTATGTCAAGGGAAGGTCTGCAGGAGGCTTTGCCTGGGTAGAGCTACTCACACTGCCTTCACCTGCTCACATGCGTTTGCAGACCCTTTACCCGCACCCAGCTGAAATATCAGACCTGGTCTGGAGGGGAGGGCCTGGAGGTGAGGGGCAGTGCCCAGGTGTGTTGTCCCCACAGCACTGGGCACAGCTGGCTACAGCTGGGCACAGCATTTAAACCCCCAGCAGTAGTAGACACAAAGCCACGCTTTTTGATCCTTAGCTAGAAGGCAATACATTATTTCTGCTTCTTGAATGTACGTGGGTGTACCATGACAGGGAACCATGCCGGGGAATTGGTCCCCCCGGGTCAGTGGAGGGAGCAGGGCTGGATCCATCCCGTGGAGCAGTGGCCAAGGCAGGAGCCTGGTGGCTGCTGCCGGCTCTGCGGGGAGGCAGTGCAGGACAAGGGCCTCTCCCACCTGGGGTGGCATCTCACCGACGGCCGAGACCTCTGCTTGCTGCTTCCCTTGTGCCAGGTCTGGTCCTCCGTGAGGCAGTTTAGTCGCTGAACTGACAGAAAATAGTGAATGGTTGTGAAACCTCTGTCTGGGGGTTCAGGGAAGCACCGGGCTGGGCAGGACATGGATGACTGGGCTGCTTCCCTATTCTGGGAGAGGATTTGTACCTGCTCGCAAAGCTCCTGGCTTCCCTTCCCAGCCTGTGACTTGCTGAGATGGGCAGTGAGGGTGTAGTCCCTGTCCCCAGCGGACCGCCATGGGACAACAGCCTTACAGGGCCATCAAGGGCCATCAGACTCTGGGATATCACTGGCAATTTGATGCTGGACAGCAGCTCAGCCCCAGTCCAAGCCTGCAGGACCTGGGGCAGTAGGGCTGCGTGCTGCCAGCAATGCAGTTTGCCCCGGCCAGGAGCTGAGGGAGGACCTGATGAGCAGGGGCCTGCCAAGCGGTGCTAAGGCCAAGAGGGACCATTAGCATCATGTGTCCTGCTGAGGATGAAGGGGGCGGAAGGCAACGTCTTGTCTGAGTCTGGCAGCCCAGCACTGGGCTGGTGCCCAGCACGAGCACAGACGGAGCATGCAAAACCAATCTCCCAACCAACCATTTATCCCCACTCTTACTCGCTCCTGCAAACATCTGGAGATGCCTGCATCCCACCGCTTGTACCAGGGGCTGACACGCAAGGCTGGGAAAATTCAGCTTTTCTTTGGCTGGGAAAACTCAACTTTCTCCCAGTCCCAGGCCACTCGGGTATCAGCACAGGCAGGACTGGACAACCTCTTTTCAAGGCTGTTTGGGTACAGGAGACGGTGCTGCAGCAAGAGGCGGCTCGCCGAGGCTGCGGCGTGGGGTGCAAAGGACTCCCTTTCCCTATGTGGCCCAATGCACCTGGAGAGACCCATCTAGTGGACCACATATGAGGGCTGAGGATGGTTTGAAAAGCCACTTGGAGACAGAAATCCCCTCCCGGGAGTGCTGTGAGGAGCCGAGCAGGCTGCCATCCTTGTGCAGTGAGGAACAGCAGAGTTGGAGCTCCTCCTAGAGAGCGAATGTGAGGCATTTTTTTCCCTGGGGTTACACTAGAGCTCAGCTCCGAATCCTGGACAGCGAGATAATAATTGTCTCTGTGCGGGTGAGTTCTGCTGGACTGTTATTAATTGGCAAGGATAAAGCCGATGAGCAGAAGGCATTAATTCTCTAATGTATTTATGTTGGATATGCTCAGCCCCGCGGAGTCAGCCGGGGAGGATGGAGAGCCTGGATTCGCTCTTTGTGGATTTGCACAAAGCTAAACCTCGCTGCTTTGGACCGAAGGGGACCTGCCGCTGGGACCGCGCAGTCCCGGCCACGCGTGTGGCATGTGCGAGGAAGCAGCGTGGGAGGGCTGGGGAGTCAGGCCAGGATTTTGGGTTTCTTCCAGGTTGAATCCGGCTGCGGCTCAAGTTATTCTGGTTCAGTTTGGCCCCTGCTCAAATTCAGTGGAACGAGCAGATCAGGTTCAATTCTGATTCAGGAAAAAAAGCAGTTTTAACCAGTTCCTGGCTCAGTCCGACTCCCTGCTCAAAGCAGACGGTCCCCTGAGTGCTGGAATTAAGGCAACCTACGGCTTCTCCTGGCCAGTGCAAATCCCGGGGGAGCTTTTCCCCTGGACAGGGCACATGCAAGGACTCTGCTGTCGGGCCCTACTGGTGCCTGGTACAGGCTCAGCTCCCTGCAGCCTTTTCCCTGGCGGAGGTTTACCTAGCATCGCTCTTCCACCCGCGTGCCTTGTGTCAGGACATTTTTAGACGCCCGAGTATCTGGAGGATGTCCAGATCCCACCTGGAGCTGCAAACAGGTTAAAAAATTGTTGGGGGGTGGAGGGGTGTCATGGCCCGGCACCCAGTATGGTCACCTAGGTTTATAGCCAGCAGAAACCAGGCTAAAAGGAGCACGCGAGTCGAAGCGGGGTTATTTGCCCCGCTAGGCGCTGCAGAGGTTTCCAAATTCCCCTTGCAGGCGTAGCTGGGGCGCAGTACAGAGGCCAGCTGCATCCGCAGCCTCCTGCCACGCGCCCTGGCTAAACTCGGGACACGTTGCCACGCAAGCGCCTGCCGGGCCGGCGGGAGAAGGGGGCCGCCCTCCCAAACGGGCTGCGCTCGCAGAGAGGTCCCGGCCGGCCGGCGCGCACTCACCTGGCGCGGCGCCCGCGCTGCCGCCCTCGGGGCTCGGCCGGGCCGACCCCAAGTCCCCGGCCGCCCGGCCGCGGGAGCGGGGCGAGCCGAGCCCCACCTGCAACATCCGCCCGGGCTCGCCGGCTGCGCGCGCCCGCTGCCGGCTCCCTTCCGCCCCGTTCGCCCGCCCGGGCTTTTTAAGGTTAGCGCCAGCCCGGCGGGCAGCGGGCTTTTATTTGGTGTAAATAGCCGGCGGGGTGGAGCCGCGCTCCCGTCGCCCCTTCCCGCCCCGCTTGCGCGTCGGGAGGGTGTAAACACCGCGCGGGAAGATAGCCATCAACACAGCCGCTCCGTCATTCACCTTCAGCGTTTATTCTTCCCAAGGAGAAACCGGTGTTTTCGTAGCCGCCTCCGGCGGCGCCTCGGCCCGGGGGCTGGCGAGCCGTCCTTGAATCGCAGAAACATAAACACGGCGAACGGGCTCCCAGCCGCTTCCCGCCGGATCGCCTGGGTCTCGGGAGAGTCCGAGGCGGAGGCACGTGAGCGGCGAACGGCAGGAAGGCCGTCCGGGGCCGCGGGAGCCGCGCGAGGCCCCTCGGCCCCGGAGAGCCTTCGGAGCAGGTTTTCCCACCGGTGCCTCCTGCTTGTCCGGTTGTTTGGCCCAAAACGTCATCGCTCCAGGCTCCTTTCGGGTACTTTTCTCGCTTTCCAGTCCCCTCCGAAATCGTTGCGGCGGGGTCGCCTCAGCCTCGAAAGGCGCTGCAGGATTGCAGCCCACCCTTTGCGTTCCCGCGCGGAGGAGCTGGGCTAAAGGGAAACCCCCACCGACAGGCTGACGGCGAAAAGCCCCCGGGCCCGCTGCAGCCATCGGATGTTGGCGTCTGGCTCCAGTCCGCAGCGGTCCCTTTGTAACCCGGCTCCTTTTGGGGGTAAAGGAGCTTCCCTCTTACGCGCCAAAACGCGATCTGGGGGGCCTGCGGCTTTGCTGCCGGCCTGGCGAGCCCGGGAAAGCAGGGGACAAAGGGCCGGCGCGGCCCTCGGGGCGGTTTCGCAGCAGAGCAGAGACGTTCGCAAGGCGAAGCCAGAGCCCGCGCGCTGGACGGGCAGCCCTGCGCCGAGAGGGGCGCCCACAGCGCGGGTCCCTTGCTCCCCCCCCCAATCCCTTTTTCCTTTGTTTAATAGCAGCCCCGGATGTCCCCGCTGCCCTCCTCGCCCCGTTCCCCTCGCTGGCTTTTTATAAAGCGGCAGGCGCCTCTCACTTCCTCGGCGGCCCTTTTAAGCAGCTCCGGAGCAGCGCGCCGAGCGGGGCCGGCGGCAGACGGGAGATGGAAGCGGATTAGAGGAGGGCATCGCCGTTTCATGCGTTTTTAATGGGGGAAAAAATGAAATATGCAGAGGCCGCGCAGGCTCCAGATGAGCGGCGCAGCCGAAGGCCATCAATGTTTCATGGCGGGAAGCGGCCGGACCGGCGCGCGCTGGCGCGTGCAGACGTGCGGAGAGGGTTGGCGAGAGGAGCGCCGTCCCGGGGGACGGCGGCGCGAGGGGGGCCGCCCGGGCCGGGAAGGGCTCCCACGAGGCCGGGGCAGCTGCGGCATCATCGACGCTCCCTGTTCGGTGGCGGAGGGGTGGTGAGAGCCTCGGCGCGGCCGGGGCCTGGGACCACGTCCCAAATATTGACTGTGTCAACATGCCGCAGCGTCACGGCCGCCCGGCTCTGCCCGCGCGGCTCCGCGGGCGCCGCCGGCTCCGCAGGGCGGGCGGGCGGCCGGTGCGCTGCGGCCGCCGGGCCGCTTCGGGGCAGACGCGCAGGCACCAACGCCGCGGCTGCCGGAAAAGCAAGGGCGCTTGCAGACGCGGAGCTGGCCCTCGTGCAAACGGCGGCATCGAGGTGCTGCAGATCCACCCCGTGCCCAGCCCCACGCCGGGTGTTTTAAGGCCAGCTTTGAACATCAGCCCGGCCTGGCTAAGCCCTCGGCTCGTCCTCGCCTTCACGCGGCCGAGCGGGGAGGGAAGGATGGGGGAGAAAGGAGGGGGACAGCAGGAGGCCGTCAGAGGAGCAAGGGGAGGTAGGTCAAATGCAAACGGTCCAAGACACGACTGGGCAACGGGCCCAGGGAAGGCCAAGCCTCTACAGAGCTGGCCCCAAGGCGGCGTGCGTATATATGCGTAACCCCATAGATCCCTGCACATACAGACACAGAGATGGTGCACCGCGAAGTGGTGCTGTCCGTGGCATGCAACCCTCCGGGAAGAAGCAGCACCGGGAGGCAGGATACGTGATGCCGGATGGTGGATCTCAAAATTTGGTCCCACGAAGCGGGGTGTTGGGCAGGCAGGTTCCTCTTCCGCTTCAGTGTTCAGCTGGGCCAAGAAAACTGTAAAAAACAAAAAGCAAAGAAATGAAAACAAATTAAGAGCTTTTCCCATAAAACACGCGGCTCCTTTCTTCTCTCCCAAGCCAACGCAGCGACGGCTCTTCAGGCGCACGGAGCTGTACGTAGCTGGGACGTAACGACTGCCGCCCACCCAAAGACCCCCGTTTCACAGTCAGCTCCCTCCAGGCTTCGCCGCTCAGAAATAAAGCGCTCCGAGCTGGTTCTTCGCGTCTTCCTGCGCGTTTTGCACCTCCACGGAGGACCAAAAAGGGTCTCTCCCTACATGATTGTTGCTCCTCTGGGCTCCACTGAGCCTGCCAAAATTTGGGGCCCTGCAGCTCGTTTCTCTAAGGAGCAGAGGTAATGAGAGTGAATTATTTTACGCAGCCTTGTTTGCCTACCAGGAAAGCAGAGAGTCCTGCTCCCTGGGAAAACGCAATGAAATAACTGGCAGGGGACAGGGTTTTGCTCCTGATCCGAGCTGCCTCGGCCAGCACCCAGTCCCCAGCGCTTGGGGTGACGGCAGTTCGAGGGGGACGCCTGCCCTGCGCTCGCCCTTGCTCTGCTTCCCCCGTTTCCAGGCTCCTCTGTCCCAGCTGCTTTGCAGCCCTCTGCACAAAAGCACCTCCCCAGCACGGCGCCGGCTGAAGGTTTCTTCTGTGTCCCTGTTGCCTTGAAGGACAGCAGTACGCTCTGCGGGTTCAGCATGTTTTAATCCAGGCCGTTAACATTATTATTACTGCAACAGCGATAGGGATGCTCCAGCGAGACCACCGCTCCTCGGCGCCGAGCGTGGTGCGAGCTGCGCGAAGAGGCGGCTGCCGCCCCGAAGGGCCGCGGGCGAACGCAACGTCTGGGCATTGCAGCCTAGCTGCACGCATGCAAAATTAAAAATATGGAGCATTTCCTTGTTCTTTAAAAGCGAAGGCCAGAGGCATCACTTTCCACACAGAATAAGGGGCTGATTCCATAAACTGGAAAATGATTGCAGGGAAGCAATTGTATTAAACAAACACACTTTCCCCGTCCCTGTTTTCAACACAAACACTGTGGCGCTGAGCAGTGCGTCCAAGCACACCCCTTCGCCCGTGACGGGCCACGTGGGCCGCAGCCTGCGGGCAGCTCGGGGCCGGCAGCGCCTTCACCGCTGCCAGGGGGACATTTCAGCTCGCAAACCAGCCGCCGGCCTCTGCGAGGGGCAGGCCTCAACCTTGCGCGCCCAGCGGGAGGGCCAGGGCAGGGCTCGGGATGGCCCTGTGTGTACTGTGCACCGTGTGCTGTGCACCTCTGCACCCTGCACCGTGCACCCTGAACCCCTGTGCCACGCACTCTGCACTGCGCAGTGGGGACCCCTGCAGCGTACCCCATGCACCCAGCATCGGACACCTGCACTTCTGCGCTGGGCATCAGGCACCTGCATCCTGCACCAGGCACCTCCGCAGCGTGTGCTGCGCACCTTGCACTGTGCACTCAACACCTCTGTGCCATGCAGGCTGCCACTGCGCACCTCTGCACCGTGCACCTCTGCGCCCTGCACTGGGCACCATGCACCCTGCGCCCTGCACCTCTGTGCCCTGCACCTCTGCGCCCTGCATCAGGCACCTCTGCAGCGTGAGCTGTGCACCTTGCACTGTGCACCCAACACCTCTGTCCCATGCAGGCTGCAGCAGGCACTGTGCACCTCTGCACCGTGCACCTCTGCGCCCTGTATGAGGCATCCTGCACCTCTTGCATCCTATACCCCTGCACCCTGCACCTCTGCTCCCTGTGCTGGGCACACGGGCACCCTGCAGTGTGCACTGGGCACCCTGCCCTCTGTGCCGTGCACCGGGCACCCTGCACCTCTGCGCCCTGCGCTTCTGCGCCCTGCGCTGGGCCCCGGGCATCAAGCACCATGCTCCCTGCACCTCTGCACGCTGCACCTCTGCGCCCTGTACGGGGCGCCCTGCCCCTCTGCACCGTGCACCCTATAGCCCTGCAGCCTGCCCCTCTGCGCTCTGCGCCGCGGGGGCGCCCTGCAGCGTGCACGCGCCGCGGGGGCGCGCTCGGCAGCGCCCGGCGCCTGCGCACGCGTCTCCTGCCGCCGGCGCGGTTTGGGCCTCGGCGCGCGCCGTCGTCAGCTGCGGCCGACAGGAAGCGCGGGGCCTTTCCGGGCTGCGGCGATGGCTCCCGACCCCTGGTGAGCGGCCGGGGGGGCCGGGGCCGGGGCCGGGGCTGGGGCCGGGGCCGGGGCTGGGGCTGCGGCCGGGGGGGCCGGGGCCGCGGCAGGGGGGGCCGGGGCTGCGGCTGCGGCCGGGGGGGCCGGGGCCGGGGCCGGGGCTGGGGCTGCGGCTGGGGCTGCGGCCGGGGGGGCCGGGGGGGCCGGGGCCGGGGCCGGGGCCGGGGCTGGGGCTGGGGCTGCGGCCGGGGGGGCCGAGGCCAGGCCGGGCCAGGCCGGGCGCCGCCTGCGGCGGGCTGGGCCGCACCGCGCCGCACCACGCCGAGAAGCGCCCGGGCGCGGCCTGCTGTGGGGCCGGGCGGCGCTGGGGCTGCTCGGCCCCTTCGTGCCCGCGGCGGCTGCGGCCGCTCCAAGCGGAAGCGGGAGACGAGCGACGTTGCGGGCGCCCCGAGTTCCGGCGCTGCCGCCGCGGCCCGGCCCGGCCCGGCCCGGCCCGGTTCGGGGGGCGCCCGGTCCCCGCGTCCTCGGCCCGCCCGGCGGGCTGGGGGTGCCGGCAGCTGCGCCCCCGCTGCGCGCCCCGCTGCGGCCCCCGCTCGCTTGCTGCAGACGAGCTTTGAGGCTGGTTTCTCCGTGCGTCGGGCGCTCTGCGCCTTCAGGCTTCGCGTCTTTTGCTGTGGGTGTTCCCAGTTTCTGCAGGGTGGTTTCCCCAGAAAGCGTGTTTTTGGGTAGATCTGTTGAGGCCTTGTGTGCATTCCTGAGTTTTCCGCCTGCGGTGATAAAACGCGTAAACCTTCCTCGCGAAGCTAAACTGGAGTAATAAAGAGGGAAAGCGAAAAAGCGGTTGTACGGGACGATTCGGAGGGGTACTGAGCTGCCTGAATCTCCTTCGTAGGCTCTCGCTGTACGATGCCACTTGTCACGTTGCGCAAGAGATTGCTGAGAAAATCCAGGAGCGTAACCGGTACCAAAGGAACGGTGAAAGTACAGCAAAGGTATTGATCTTCCAAAAGTTCCCATTTTGAGAACGTGGATTTTTGGTTTGGGTTTGCCTTTACGCGTTGTGAATACTAGTGGAATATTAAATTTGCGCAAATCCCGCGTGTCTAAGTAAGTCCTGAATTTCCTGCCTCTCTGGCCAAAGAAGGAAACTTGAATAATGTCCTGGAAGGATAATGCTTTGCTCAAATTAAGTGGTTGGGAGCAACGTGGGGAAGCGGGTGATGTTCCACGAACTGGATTAGCCAGGGGAACAGGCTGCTTGAATTCAGCATTGCTGCAAGCTGGGCATCAGCAGATTCAAAGTTTTTTTTAATGGTAAGAAGCTAGTACTTACAGTACATCCTTTCAGATTCCTGCAAAGAAGACAGAAATGTAATTCTTAAATTAGTGGTAGCTTTTTAATATCACAAACATATTTTTGGGTTTAACAGTAATAAGTCTCTTCTGTATGGAGCATTACTGGTTTTACAGAAAGGGAAGTGAAGAGAACCTTGGAAATGTTGGGCACGCGCTACTGACTGCTCAGGGCTGTCGCTGCCAGAAGCAAACTGGATATCTGAAAAGCTAAGAGATGTTGTGATGCGTATGTCAGCTTCTATGTACTCGTGACATCTGAATGAGAAGCAAACTTTACTGCTTCCCCATATATTTTTAGGTTCACCACCTTTTCACACTTTCTGTTTAAAATATTAAGTAAAGTGAAAAGAAAAAAGAAGGATTCTCAGGAGGCAGCTGTCTTTAGAACTAAAAGCCTAATCCTTGCCTTCCAAAACCATAGGAGCCTACTTGATTGCACACCCTACGAGTTATGACGTTAACTTTTCCCTTGACTGCACTAAGGGGAACGTGCATGCGAGTTATTCTTCTGTAAGAATTTCCCTTTCTATAAGGGTTGTTCTTTTGCAATAATTTGCATAATTAAAAACACAGAGTGATGCATTTGGTAGACTGTCTGCCCTTTATTGCAGGGCTGTCATACGATGTGAGATTCCTGAAGCTTCTTTGCCGGTCTCGTTTCTGGTAGCTTTTAAAATAAAATGCCATTTTTGAAATGCTGGAGAGAACACTGTAGACTTTTAAAAATAATCAGTGCTTTTAGTGAATGACTCAAATTTGGCATAAATTCAGAAGAGGTTTCAGGAGACCCAAATAAGCATTTTTGAAGTGACTGGGGAGAAACTCTTTCTCTAGCTGTAGAATTGAAAACGGAGGGAGCATTTAGAGGTAGTGATTAAACTGTCTAGTTTCAAAAACACCACGTATTTGAAACTGTGCAGATATATTCAAGTGATAGAAGACTAACAAAAACCCAGTTACTACTTAATTAATCTATATTTATAGAGGACAAAGTTCTCTGCTGTGCATCATTGTTGTTTGTGACGTGTTTAGAAAAAAAAAAGGTTGTATTAGTGTTGTTTGAAGTCTTTCTTGTACCATAACTCTTCTAGGTTATGTTTTATGGAAACATTACACAGTTGACTTATTTCTTCATAAAATCATTTGTTCCATGCTCTTATGTTTTCCAAGTGCAATATCCCTTAATCCATTAACAGTTAAAGATGAATATTTGGCAGTGTTTGATTCTACTGTAAACAAGTTTCCAACAAGGAAAGAGCTGTTTTCATAACAGAAACTCATGTTGAGAAATCCGTGGCTGAGCGATCATATATTCTACGATTAGCAAACATTAACAGAGAAAAAGTCTTTGTACGATATTTGCCTGGTGGGAAGAATGTAAACAGGTTTTTATTTTTTATAGTATTTTGCCATTAGCGTGGCTAAAAAAAACCTCCGTGCTTATTGCTGAATAAAAATAGAACGTAAAAGTTGAAATGGAAAAAAAAAAAAAAAAAAAAGAAAAACCTGTAGGGAAAGATTTTGAGCAGCACTCACCGTGAACTCTGCTCTATTGAGCTTATCTTAAAACTTGCATTGGTTTGATTCCCCCCCTGCTTTAACGGAAGTGAAATCTTTTGTTACAGCAACACAATTTCTGGCCAGAGTAGCAGAGGGAATCTGTTTGTTAAATGACTCTTTGCATGTGCGTTTCTTTTGTGTTTCTTTGCTAGATGGGTTTATTAAGTGTGACGTTCTCCAACTGGACATGAGTGCAGGAAAGGTACATATGAAATTGAAAGACCTTTTTATTATCCTTAGCTAGAGGGCATGCAGTGGCTTGAGCTTCCCTAAAAGCTTTTGTTGCTACCATCCAATTCCTTGCAAATCTCAGATACAGTGTAACTGAAAGGCAGGATGCTCGCAGCGCGGTGACTGTTCAGTAAGACTTTGCTCTCTGGCTGCTGCTTCTGTATTTTCAAGAGCACAGGAACGAGACTCAAAGCAAATATTCCTTTTTTCTTACCATTTCGTTACTCAGGGCATCTGAGGTCCCTGACCATTATAACCCACAGCACGGCTAATACCTTGTTTACAAGAAGCACATAAAGCCCTAATTAGGATGACTTGTATAGTCAATTGCTTTTATAATGTGTTCTTCCTAGCACACACTAGGTAACTGGAATGAACATAACATTTAAGGAAAAAGAGGCGCAGAGGATAATGTCATCCTGATTTGGGAAGGGGTGGGGGGAAAGAGAAGGAGAATTCCCACAGACCTCACATGTGCTTGGAGCAGAAAAGAACGTGCCCAACTTAACTACTCTTCTAGTAAGACCAGACGCATGTAAACGTTGTGCAGGTCAGTAGCAAGAAGAGACGGAGCATCGTAGATGGTATTGAAAAGTAAAATTGAACACGTTTGAATTTCTTATGAATCTTTAGATTAAAGAGTGGAAGAGTTCAGTGGAGGGAATGTCTAAACCTGGAACAACTTTCCCTGTAATCATGGGAGCTGGGAAAGAAGCGTAGTGGCAGAAAAAGCTGGCGCCTGGTGTTTGTGTTAAAGATCAGAGGAAAGAATTGGAAAACTAACTGGAAAATGTTAAAATGTGTTGAAATATTTTGCCCATATAAAGGAATCTGTTTATGAAGACTTGAAAGAAAGCTCTCCATATTAAACAGCATTAATGCATTAGAATTGTGTTTGCGAAACCAGTATTATTTATCTAATTATTGGGTAAGCAGTCCAGAGCAGTTAACTGTATTGTTTCCTTGGCGGCTCTGAAGCCGACTTCTCTTGGTTTAGAATAGATTCCTCCACACCAGTATAGCTGAAGTTGCCTATATTGTCACCTGCAAATAGTCATATGAAATTTTATGCAAACAAAACTCTGACAAGAAATCTGTTTTCTTCTCCTTCAGCTCAATGTGATAATCAGATCGTCACTGCAGAATCTCAAAGAGAAGATCGATCATCTGAAGGACTTACTGCTTCGGGCCATATCAACGCACCAAATGTATCTGTGTAAACCTCATCTCGTTGACCTTTCCGTGTTGTAGGAAAGGGTGAAAAAATATGCTCTAATTGGAAGGAAGCTTTGCTGTGCAGTTGTGGCCTTTTTTTTGTTTGTTTTTAATGGAAGGCTCTGTCAGCAGAACTTTGTCTGTGATTACGTTTGATATTTTTCTTGAAGCTATAGTATAGAAAGCATTGGTAAGCTGAGCAGCTCTGATATTGTGGGTGAGACTTACTTTGGTTACGTGTTTGTCAGAAAGAAGCTTAACAAGATGATCTGGCTGATCTCAGACAGAGCTGCCGTTGTCCTGCCCGTGCACTGTGCTGGCACCAGTGGTTGGGAGGCTGGCTTGTGAGCTGTCTCAGTTCACTCATCTAGCAGAAAACTAGCTGACTTTCTTATTTTCTCTTGGCTTGGTCACTGGCAGCTGGAGTGCTCGTACTTGCAAAAATGAAGGATGAAGCTGTGTTCAGGAAGTGGGCAGGCATGTGGCAGTCCTGACTTAGATTGGCTTAAGGAGCAATGGAACTGTGTTCTCAGAGGCGTCTTGGTATATCTTAAAAAGAAATTGCAGCTTTCTCTTCTAGGAATGTTACCCCAGGGCCTTATGTGGGTTTGCAGCTCGCTCTACATGGTAGGTTAGTTCAGGCCTAAGGACTCTGTGCGAGAAGCATGTCCATCTCCCTAAAGAGGTATCCAGCAGCAAACTGATGTAATGAATGGATGATTACCTTCAAGCTCACTGTACTAGAAATCTTGCTTGAGCCTTCTGAATGCTCTGCTGAGGATAGTAGGTAAAACTTTCCTTTCAAGTGAGTACCTTAGAGCAAATGAATGCTGTTGCTATGGCAGAAAACATATAAAAATCAGTATGTCTATTGCATAAGCTTCTTAAACGTATTAGAAAGAGAGTTAGTAGTCTTTTAAAATGTCTATCACTGAGATTAATTAAAAAAGCAAACGCATCTGCCACTGTCAAAGGGGCAGTACTCCAGCCTTTCAGAGACACTAAATGGATTTTTATCTCCTGCTGCAGCTGCTACAAAGGATAAATTGTAGATGGGAACAGATACTTAAGTAAATTTTTCATTGTTTGCTCGTCGCCTGTTGAACTTTGCAGGGAACTGCTGTCATGGTCCGTGTAATGAGCCTCAGTTCCAGTGAAATAAGATGTGAAGTACCCTGATGACTTCAACAGCTCTCTCCTGCTTTGGGGCTGCGTGATTTATAGCATAATAGTACTTTAACAAGTTTGGGCAGGGTAGATCTCTTAAGAACACTCATTCCTTCTGTAAGCTTAACCCATGCACTAGTGTTGTACGTTGTCAGTGTTATAGAATAGATGAGCTGTGTAGTACCTTTTAGTAATAAATGAAAGAATTATCATGTTGGATTGGGGGGGGGATACTGTTTTGAATTCTTATGCTAATTTGGCAGTATATACCCTCCCAATTTTCTCATTATTTTGAGATCATGAAGATCACTCTCTATGAAACCTTTTTTTCTTTGAGATATGCAAACCTTAGAAACACGTTTAGAGTAAAAGCAGATTCCATTCAGAAATGGAAGACTTAACCTTCTGTTAGGTGTTATATCCTTTTCTTGAATTAAAATAGTTATTCTGGTTATCTTGATGACCATGTCTAACTTCTTTTAAGAACATATAATAGAGTTTGTAACTGATAAACAGAGATGAATATATTTTTAGATATGTATTCTGATCTTTGAAAATTATTTTTTTCAAATTAGAAATTTGGAAATTTCCAGTTTGATGCAGTATTAGCCAGTTGTCATGTGTGATTCTCTCAGTATTGAAATTAAATTGAAATGAAATCTTCCAATATTTTTAATTTTGAACCTTAACCAAGTGGCACTAGCACGCAGCTGGAGGGGGACAGGAGGCAGAACCTGGTGGATGACCTTCTCACACGACAGAGGCAACTTCAGGCGTCTTATAAGAATGAAGGCACAGAACCGGATGTGATAAGGTATGACGCTGTGACCTTAAATGAATAGTGTGATTTGTGCTCTGAATATATCTGAAGGTAATGCTGAATGTGTCCATAGAATTCATATACCTCTACGTGTAGCAAAGTGCAGTTTTACTCTGTTAGAAATCTTATGCCTTTTTTAGTGACAATGTCATGCATATCTTTCAAGGCTGGAGAGGACACAAAGGAGCAGAGCGTTGCTTGGAAGTGGTAATGGTTGACTTTGTGATCTAGTAGAGTCTGCTGCTAAGTTGACTCTACTGTGCATTGTTGGAAAGAAAACTGTGAGGACAAAGCTTAAACTTCAAACAGTTCTGCAGGTCTTTTTTGTAAGAATCAGCAGGATGCATTCAAAGGACATATATTTTAATTTCCATTTTGGTTAAATAAGCTTTGTTCCTAGCCGGTAGCCAAGCTACTGCCAACACAATGAAGCTGTCATTTTCTTCCTCTGCAAGCAAAACGGGTGGTAGATCTGCCACCTTAGCATAGGATTAGAGCTGTGGTACGTCAGAATTGAAATGGCATATGTCTAGAGGGACAACTTCAGGAGCACCTCTGGCCTCATGATTCACTGGCTGTTGTCCTTTGATCTCTATTACCAGCATTCTTGCAAAAAATTAAAAGCTTTACTACTAAAGAGTCTGACTTACCTGTATCCTGACCCTCTGTAGTTCACTAAATACTATTGTATTTAAGAGAGTTACGATTTTGGCTAAATTCCAGCGCACGTAATTGTGTTTGCTCTTCCTAATTTTTCCATTGCAGACTCGGTTAATCTTCTGTCCTTCGAAAAAGCGCAGAACAGAAGGGAAGCTGCAGTCTCTAGTCATTGCAGGGCTTGCTATACTTCCATGGTCAGTGAAATTACTATTGACTGTAGCCTGGAATTGGTAAAATTCTGGTTTAAAGGCGCGTGCGTGCTCACGCGCACTCGCGCTCTCTCTTTTTTTGTGAACATCTTTCTCTAGAAAATTTTGTGTGTGTGTGTGTATATTATATATTTTATATATATAAAATTATATTATATATATATAAAATTATATTATATAAAATAATCAGAGTTGTTTAGGCCTGTGCCCTTATTTTGATTTTATGTGGCAAGTTTTAACACAACAAGAACAGACTTCTTAAGGTGGTTGTGGGTCGCGTAAGGGGTTGTACTGTGCCCTATACGCCATGCACAATGCTGCGTGTGTGGTCTGGGTCGTACGATGTGACTGAGCAGAGCTTCCTCGACTGATCTGCAGTGTTAGTGAAAGCTGGTGCTGAAGAATATAACTGTACTTCTGCAATGAAGTCACATGATAGGAGCACAAACTAGAACACGTTTCTCAGTGGCAGGCGTTCTTAAATGCACTATGTTCACTGGACCTTTTTAGTAGGAAATATACAGCTTTGTCTTTTATACGTGCACATGCAAAGTTACCTGTATGAGGGAGAGCATGAGAACCCTCATGGGAAGGTTTTTCACCTTTTTACAGTGTCAGCCCTCAGTCTTAGGACAGGACAAAACTTCATCCACTTATAAAACTCAGGTGCTTTTGTGGAAAAGCATGAGCCTTTTTGCTTCTGTGCTTTGAGCACTAGTCCCTTTTCAGACATGTGCGCTTGAAGAAGGCAGAGATGGTTTTGATGCTATTGCAGGGTAAATATTAGGTATGGAGACAAATGCTGTTACATGCTGTTACTGTTAAAAATAAGATCTTTTTTCTAGCCTGTTTACTTTGCGTATTTTGGAGCAGGTATAGGGCTTATCTCGAAGTCTCACTAACAGTTTTTTATACTGCCTCGTTTATTTTTCCAGGAAAGAGCGTGTGGTCATATTTGTCAAGGATCTCTTCAGTAAGATGGTAGAGAGATTGGGACAGGGAAGGTATATCTCTTTTTGCTGGTGGCATATTGGATCTGTCAGAGCTGCAGCCTGCTCAGGTTGATAAGCTGCTTCTACTTGCTTTTGTTCTCCAGCGGGGTGTTTGATACAGCCAGACCAAATGTAGACCAAAATAGACCCTTGCAGTTCATCATCTCTGAGTAACTGAATACAGTCAATGCAACACCCACTACAGACAGTAAAACTATACACTTCGATCTAATCCATTAATTGTTTTATGGTTTTGGCATTTTCTGGAGTGCGGTGTAAATCCAGTTGACGTATTAGAGTGCTAGCTTTCACATCTGTTGCTGAGTGACCTGAAACACATAAAACAGCAAGTAGGCAAAATTTCTCGAGGGGCTGATGATGCGAGAAGGCTCTTTTTAATGGTGCCTGTCCTGACCAGTACATAAACTGATCTGATCTTCTGAAACGTGGCCTTGCAGTGAGAGGACTCCATCCATGATTTATCAGGACGGTGTTGGCGCGTTACTGCTGTGGGACCGGCAGAGGGCAAGGATTTAACCTAGAGTTGCCCTGACATGGAGGTGCTGAGGCCGAAAGGAGGAAAATACCAAAATCCCATGATAATTTCAAGCTCCATTAGAAGTGATCAGGGAAAACGGTATTTTCCGACACAAGATAACATCAGAGACGGTACTTGTTTTCTAGCAAGGCTTGGAATTTGATCGTTCTCTTTTAACTTCTTTAATTTAAGATGGATAAAACCATGCCAGCAGTTCTCTGCCCAGTGCCTGGTGAACGCACACCCGTTCCATATTCTTCCTTGTAGGTCTTGTTTTCAGCGATACAGGCAGAGACGTGGCCAAGGCCTGAATGTTGTGCCGGGAAGCCAGATCTTTGTTTCTGGCTCAAAACTGGCCTGTTTGGACGTCAGTAAGGAAGGAGCTCATATCTCCCCTGCCTGCCGTATTGTTTGTAAGGATAGAAGGCAAGAGTTTCTGGAAAGGTTAAGCTGCGCTAGGTTTCTCCAGAATTGTTACAGATTTCTGGGACAGCCTGCTTTGGATTTTAGTAGATTTCAAAGGCCACTTTTCAGTGTGTCTGAAGTCTGAAAGTCAGCTTTAGCCACTGCGTAGAAAAATCGGCACATGATGTTTGATTAAGTTCTGGCAGTGACACTTTTCTCTCCTTCTGTATTGGTTTTCCCTATCTAATCCATCTCTAATGTGACAGCACAAATTTTCAGAAGTCTTTTTCTTTCCATCAGTCATTCCTTTCATTAACCTTCTTGCACCACTGATCACATATTTATTGTCCTCATGGCCTATAATTGTGAAGGTTTCGCTAGAATTAATCTTCGTTTATATTTGGTCACCATTCAGTGAGTTTTACATCCTTTGAAAACTGCTGTAAAGCTATTTCTGATTGGGAAGTACAGTGGCCTTAATGCTCTTAGTATTTATCCTAACTGACAACTTGGGCCAGAACACAGGGCAAGACGCTACGTTACTTTGGTATAGCATTAGTTTACCTTCCGGCGGTGTCGGCCTTAATTAAGATGCAACTGGATTTTTCCAGAGGAAAGACTGTGCTATTTGCGTGACTCTCAACAGAGTCGCTTCAGTTTTCTCTAATTGGTTTTCAGTAGACAGTTTCAGTATCTTCTCCCCTCGTTTCTCCTTGTAAAGAGATCCGTGCAGTTTATTATAACACGGACTTTAGTGGAGCAGAAATCCCAGGGTCTTCATACCGTTTGAAAGGGAAAAGTAGAAGAAGCAACTGGAAACATAGACTTTCTGGGAATTGTGCACAATATGAAGCTTTTGTGAGTCTTTAAACATTTGCAGAGGGAAATGAATGGAGAATATCCCTCCTTCTTTCAGACCAGATAGTCTATATGTAGATATGTATGTAGATCACTAGTGAATAAATAAATTCTGTGCACTTTGACATGCTTTCTTTCATTTCTCTTTTGATTCCACAAAACATAGAAAAATGCGATTATTGTGGGACACAAAACACTTTAAGTCATAACCATCTTAGCTAACTTTTCGGAGTGTCCGTGTTCTATTTTTAAACAGGATGCACATTTAAGTTCTTTTCTATCATACGTTAGATAGGTCTTAATCCAAATAGGTATTTGGATGCCTGACTTTAATCAATAAGCCATTAGGTGCTAAAATACTTTTGTTAACCTGGTTCTTGCTTATGGAGGAGCAAATACTCTTTGGAAAAGAAGACTGAAAACACTTAAGTTTTTTAGGTGCCTTTAAAACGCTCCTTCTTACTTTCTTTCCTTCCCACCAGTTATTGCTAGAAGCATTCCTATCTGCAGCTGCAGCGTTCTGATATCAGATGTGATTAGCAGTATGTCTAGAAGATCAGCAAAAACAGTTTATAATAAGGATGCCAGAAGGAGTAGGTTGTCCATCCAGAAACCCGTGCTTGAGGATGTCTGAAGTGTGAGTTGTAAGATCAGATCTAGGGCCTGGGGCAGGATTTTCCAGGATTAGCGTTCCTTGGGCTGGGTAGTCACAAGACAGCGTGGTTGTGATCGTCTCAACACCCTCCTCGCGTCCACTGAATTGTATCTGTGCGTTTAGGCCATCTGTCTTCGTAACGCTCTTCATCTGGGAGCGCTCCGTAGGTTCCAGTGTACGCACGCAGGAGCGTACCCTCGCGCAAGCAACTTCCAGCTGTGTACAGTGACCCTCCAGCTTACTGCAAAAGCTGAAGGTTGTTGTGCTCGCCTGAAATTTAAGGGAGATACCACGAAAATGGTGGAGTCCTTATTCAGTTTGGTCTGTGTTTTAAGAGTCAAGGTTGCATCTCTCTCCTTTCAGGAGATATCATAGGTTCTCTGACCTCGCTGAAGTCAGGACTGTGGTTGTGGGAAAACTGTATATACTTGCATTATGAGGAATAGCAAAGAACCAGGATTTAAACACAATAGAGAAAAGTAAGTCAAACCCCTTAATTTTTAGGCCTTGTGCTCCCGGTAGTGCCTGCATGCCTGTTATTAATGATTAATGCTCATTAGCCTCAGGAAAAAATGCCAGTAGGAGGGCAGCTTTCAAGGCTAAACTACTTGCTTTATGTTTTGCCTCATAAGTTTGCTCAAAACTACCTGAAGTTTCTTGCCCAAAATTGTTTCTGTATCCAGCGCTGTTACTGTGTTACTTTGGCATGGGCTTACCGAATCTTCCTGAAATATGCTGGTTCTACAGAGGGAATAAATGCCAAGTGTGACATGCTCGGAGGCTGATGTTCTTTTTTCTTGTGGTCAGAGAGATCTGAACCACCATGCAGAGAGCAAAGGCTTAGGCATGAACTCAGTACTGCCTCTTTTGTCCTGACAGTAGCTATATATCATTTTGTGAGCAGAACAAATGGGGTCTCACAAGACTAGGTTTGTCCCTTCCTCTTTTCCTCTGGATGTAACGACATACGATGCAATTTCTCTTAATAAAGAATTCCCTTTTCCTTTATAATTCTCTCATTCCTGA
This sequence comes from Struthio camelus, assembly GCF_040807025.1. NCBI lineage: Eukaryota > Metazoa > Chordata > Aves > Struthioniformes > Struthionidae > Struthio > Struthio camelus. Next base: position 12,474,857 of record NC_090960.1, read on the forward strand.
GGAGGGCAAGCGGGCTGTAGAGATGAGTCTTTGTTTTGATGTGGACTGTATGAACCGTTTTATAATAACTTTAGTATTGTACTTTGCCCAGTCTGGCGTAAAAAAGTAGGAGATGGTGTAGAACGAAGATGATAATATTTGATCTCCAGATAAGTGGTTATTGCTCTGATGGAGATGTTTATTGTAGTGTATATTTTGGGATTTGCATTGGAAAGTGAGCCTGCTGTGAAGTGAAATGTGCGTGTAAACACTGTTATCAAGATAACCTCTCTGGGGACGCATATTCTGGTGTAGATAGTAGCTTCTCTGTATAGCTTACTGCTGCAGCCCCACCATCCAGACTCTAAGCTCTTCAAGCGGACACGCGTCTTCCAAGAAAAGTGTGCTGATACAACTGTGCAAACATGTTTCCAGCATGTTGCTTGCTTTGTGCTGATCGTCAGCAGGCATGTGCTGTCCTGCGTACGTGCAAGGTAATTGCAGAGCTGCTTGTTTCGCAGTGGAGATGCGGAAGCTGCTTTGTGCATCTTGTGAGCAGGAATCAGTGGGCCTGGAGGTGCTACAGAGTAGCTGATGTGATGTAAATCCACTACTTAGCATGCCATGCGGTAACTTGTTGGTAGAGTAGTCTGTGGTTTGTCTTCCCTGAAACCAGAGGGCCCAGTTAACCGAGACACAGATAAATGGCATCAGGAGCAATGCAGCCTTTTCTTGAACGCGAGATGTGTTCTTTCTTCGTTCTTGTGTTGGTGGAGCTAGGGAAGTGGCTTGCCAGCTCTGGGGAGGGTTGTCTTTTCTCTAGGCGTCGTGTCAGGAACGGTTCTGGTGGGAAATCTCTGCGCTTGGGAACGTACCGTGGGCTCTTTGGAGGTGCTTGTGCTCATGTAATTTCTCCTGGTTTTAGGGGAAGAGAAAGCTTTTGTCTTTGTATGTTAAAATATTATTTATTGTTTCATTTACTAGCTCAGAGCTTCCCAAAATGCTCTGCATACCAGTGTGCGCAATTAAATCGTAAGTGAGAGAATACCCCCGTTTCTGCGCTGCTGCCTTGGAGCTTGACCTGTGAAGCTAAGGTGAGGTGCCCTGAGCACTTCAAAGAGAGCTACTGTACAACTGTATCGTTAAGGGAATGTTCAAGTGATCAGGCAACCAGTTGTCATATGACCCACGTTTTGTTTGAGATTCAGTCTTGCTGATCGTTCTTCTAAAGCTATAAGCCTTGATGTGTGGCCTTGGTCTAAAGTAAGCGCTGGTTGACTAATCTAAGTTACTTGGGAAGTTTTGTAAGAATTATCAGTGAAACAATGCCTTCTGGAAGATAAGCCCTTACTTATTAAGCAATGACATAGCTCCCTGATTTTAAACCCCATCATCTTTTATACTTGGGCACACTGCTAAGCCTTGTAATTAGTTAAATCTGCTCCTATAATCAAAAGCTATCCACACACTCCACTGCTCTGTGACGGTTTCAAAGATTTACGTGATTAACTTGGCGGAGGCAGTGGGTGGCTAATTGGATAAGCTTTAATCTTCACACCACCAAAGCGAAACATGGTAAGATCAGAGGAAGTAGGAAGTAATGCTATGTTGTGTGGGAAGGTAGTTACCAAACATGTCAAAAAGATTATTGTAACAAGCGGATCAGTTGTCATGACCCAACGTAGAAGAATAGGGCAGATTATTAGGAGAGAGAGAATGGTGCAAATTATTTCAAATTTGCTTGCCTTGGCTTTTTTAAAGGTAGAAATAGTTGCATTCTTGTTAGCTAGCAAAGAGCCTTGCATTCCTTTTGCTTTATTTAAGTAATTTTGTCAAATGTTGTTAACCCTGGGTTTCGTGGGCGTTCTAAATGAACTGCTGAACTGAGTGGGCTGTAATGGTCTTTATGTCCTCAAAGTGTAATGCTTCCGTTACATTGGGATTTGTGAACCTGGTAGCGGTGATTAGGAGACTAGAAAGTACGAGAGTGTATTTAATCCCCCAAAAGCAGTCAAGAAATCTAGGTAACATGTAAAATTGTGTTTCAGGGATGCAAACCTTTGTCTAATCAAACCCAATCTCCTTACTCAAGAATATAGGTATGTTTTAATGGAGGTGCAAGAAGATGAAATACAGAAATATTCCAGCTACTCCATTTCAGATGTTGCTCCTGAAAGCCAACTGGCTGTTGGCACAATGAAGCAGTTTGGGTTCCGCTCTTGAATAAAGTTCCAACACGACTAGTGTGGTTAAAGTGAGATTTTTGTAAGTTGCAGTGAGCACTTTTCAGTCCTGCAGGAACAAAATTAATTTTCTGATCCTGACAAGCCCGTTACTTTGAAGGACAGATGAACAACTATGTTAAAATTTTAGGTGGGAACAAATTCCGTGTTCCTAAATTTGAGCGCCCGTGAATGTCCATGAAGTGTGTAGTGCAGCGGGCACAAATGAGGGCATGTATGTCTCTAATTTATGGAGAACCTAAAATTTCATGTGACAGAGATACAGAATTATTTTTCAGCAGTGGTGATTCATCTCATGGCCAGGAGATGTCTCTAGTTCACTGTAATTCCTCAAGGAACTGCTAGACCTGAGTTCTGGATTTTGCTTAAATATCCTTGACGTAAAACTTTAGTCATCTTTCCAGAGTTCTGCAGCAAAACTGTTTATTGAAATCATGTATTTAACTTTTCTTCTCTGCACTGATATTTGTGCTAAATTAGCTTTTTTTTTTGATGCAGGGGTTTGATGCAGGGTTTTTGACTACCAAATGATTTCAAGCATATCTTTGCACCATACAGCATTTCAGTATGTATCACAAGAAGCGACCCTGAGTCAGTTTAATTAAAAACAAACAAACAAAACCCAAACCTCTTAGTGTAATAAACTTGTGAGATTTTTTTTGAGAAATACTAAAAATTCTGTCTGTTCTTGTTTTGTTTGGGGAAGTGTTTTGGGAAAGGGGAAGGATAAAAATGGGAATAAAATAAGGAGTGTGAGAAAGCAAAGCAGAAAGCAAAACCCCTTACTTCTGCTTCCTCAAGAGCAGCACAGTCTTGTCAGTGACACCCCAAATCCGAGTTGCGGTTTTGGGTCCAAGTGGCTTGCAGTCTGTCATAAAATGTTTATCCTGTAGCAAAGAACAATGAGAAGCTGAAAGGAGACAATCAGAAATCTGGTATTGAGAAAAATATTTGAGTGGCATTTCATTTTACTACTTAAATTTATGTGCCTTGGACATGAAAAACTTGTTTTCCATTGTAACCAGGGAAATGTCTCTAATGCTAACAACCTTAAGTCATAATTCTTTTAAAAGAGAACCCATAACTTGATTACTTTTTCATTTAAGAGCGTGTGTCTGGCTTCTTGTTCATGTTTATGCCAAACCAGGAAACACAGAAGAGTATCTGTGTGACTTCCATCTCCCATTTTTGAAATGCAATCCTGACCCAGCCTGAAAAGGAGCAAGAAACTAGTTCTCTCATCTGAGCCATATCTGCACTAATGTGTTGAACGTCTTGTACTCTTGGAAGCTGTCAGGCTGTACATCAGTGTTTTTAGAAGTTTGTGTCTTGACCACAAAGCCAATGCCTGATCACAAAGCCAATTGCCTATATTTCTGGCAACCCTCTTTTCTTTTTGCAACAGCTTTGAATGTCATATTCTACTTGCAAACAATATTTAAAGTGAATATATTATAAAAAATGTGCTGTATATCTTGCCATGTGGGTTGATTTTTTTTTTGCTGCAAAACTAGTTCTCTCTCTGCTTTACTGCTTCTAGGCGATGTTATGGAACCTGCAGATGTATTTGTTACTGGAGTGAGTTAGGTTCTTTTTGGCTAATTTCTGCTATGAGTGCAGAGTTTTGCATAGAGTTAAGACAAATACATACGATTCCATCACTGTCAGCTAGTCATGGAAGCACAGAGTACAGAATGGGTGAGTTTCGTATTTAAAACTTCAAAATCTACTGAATTTATTTTCAGGTCTAGCCTAATGACTGGAGGGGTCAAACGAGGTGTAACCAACCCCTGGCTCCTGGAAGAATCTGAGGAAACCAGAGGGCTTGGATTTGATGATATCAGGCAGCAGCAGCAAAGGATCATACAAGGTAGAAGAGCCTTTTTGTTTTATATAAAATATCGCTAAGATTCAGAGAGAGTCTTTATTAGAAAGTCAACGCAATAAGCTGTACCCGAGTTATGTTACCTGCAGGCGGATGTCAAGCCTAATAGTTCCAGGTGGTTGTTTTCTATATTTGCAAGAGCTGTATTGTGCTTGCAATATTCTTATCTAGGAGTATCTTCTTAGAGCAGCTTTTCAAAAACGTCTCCATTCCAATTGAAGCAAGTCGTTTTTACTGTGGCAGAGGAGGAGAAACCGTTCAGGTGCAAGTAATTCAGTGACTACCTTTTGTCCCTGTTTTAGTAAAGCTGGATGTGTCAGGAAGAAACTGTGATGCTGACTGAATAAGTCTTGGGTGTGGCTTCACCCTAAACAGGCAAAACCTTACAAGACATCCTGGATTTTGACCATGTTTGTGGTTTTGGTCTGCAGCAGGGATCTCATTAGTTGAATTGAGTTTAGCGGTGTTCCTGCTATGCTTCAAGCCAGGTAAACATCAAATGTAATTCTGAACTGGAATTAGATAAGAATTCACTAACTTCAGGTGTTGGAAAGCCTCAATCTGATCACATCAGGTGGTAAGTGAGGTAATGGTTCTGTATAACTTAAGTATTGGAAGTGATCAAATGAAATGGGTCTCCAGATAAGGCTCACTGTAGTTTGCGTGTGAAAGGATGTTTAGGGCTGCAGTCCAGGAGAATGGCATCAACTCTATTTCGATGGTCCTGGAGCAGCCTCAAGCTCCAGCTTTTGATTATATCATAGGTACCATTTTCAGTCTCCCGAAAGGATATTGGAGTCTGGACCTTCATCTTGTTGAAGAGAAACGGGTTCTGGCTTTGCCATACAATTTTTGGCTCTCTGGCTGCAGCCACCTGGCTCCTCACGTGGTCTTGCCCTCTGTGACATTGCTGCTTTTCAGTTTGTCAAACCGCTATCAGGTCTACGGCATCTCCCGTTACTTTACTTCTTGACCTCTTTGGACAAGAAGAGCTACGCTTCATGGTAAAGGTACTTACTAAGGCCTGTGCAGGACCTGCAAACTGGAAGAGCAGAGATTATGTGGGTCGTAATAAAGGAGTGTCTGCAGAGGTGATGGGAACACTTCAAACTTCAGCTGCCCCTGCTGTGTCCCCTCTATGTCAGGCTCTCTTCCGTGCACTCTATCTTCTCGCAGCTTTAAAAATCTATTTGAATTCTTTGGTGCTTGCATCACCTGTTTGTCTTTTATTCATGTTAAAAGTTTCTTGGAAAATTTAAAAAGGCTAATCAGGGGTCTGTGTGTCTGTGCCAGAAAATCTCCTGCATTTATGATTGAGTAACAGCTGGATGCTGAATTCTTGGATTTTTTTGGGACCCTTCAGCTGAATGTCCCAGCCAGAGCAGACAAATTAATTACCCATCATTCACTTTATTTTAGGAGTGCTGTTGCCATAAGAATTCATTTTCATGTTGTGTTGATGTCTTTTGCTTAATATATTTTAACTCTTTAAGCACAGGTTAGATCTTTTTCTTCACTTTTACATCCTTTATGGTATGTAGCCTGCAGTATCAGCAATTCTGGTAAGTGATTTTATCTTTCTGTTGCAGAACAAGATGCTGGGCTTGATGCTCTTTCTTCAATCATATCCCGGCAAAAGCAAATGGGGCAAGAAATTGGGAATGAGCTGGATGAACAGAATGGTAAGAACGAGATCTACAGACACTGAGTTTCCCTCATTTTAATTTAAGATTGTGATTTTTTTTATTTTTTTTTTTTAGTCCTTACAGAACTGTACTGTTTTCCCCATATAGTAGCAAGACACTACTGTAAACATGTATGTATCAACAGCTCCTACAGATTGTATCCATTGGTGAACTAGTTATTTTTCTTTGTTATACTGCATACCCTCTTGCATGTATATAAGTATAATGCTTAGTATATTTTAATCAAGCCTGCCTTTGAGAGAAACGCTTGATGGTTATTTGTATGTAGTTAAAATTATACCGCATTTTCCAGTGATCATATTCTAACAGCGCATTTTTTTAGGTAATCTTTTATTTGTTGCTGGGTTTCATTTGGGTATTCTTTCTCTGCGTCTTTCATGATTAACCAAATGGAAAAGACTTGAGCTAGTGATTAAAGGTGAAGCATTATATTGTTTACTACAGATGACTTGGATTTTGAGGAATTCATGGCATTGAATGTAGGATTGAATTAAGTACAATATTGAGATAGAAAGTACCTATTTTCTTTAAACTGAGCCAGTATCCAAATGGTGGAGTTGCTCTCATGTAAAATATGCTTTGTTACTCACTTAATTGTTCACATGACATAAACTGTCCCTAGGAGAGCAGATCCTCCAGTCTTTCTGACTTTTTTTTTTTTTTTTTCATTTCTTACAATATGGTAATAGTTCAATTAGAGCCTTGGAATGCTGCCAGTTTTCTCCCTTGCACAAAGACTTGAGCCATATGGTTTGTCCTTGCGTTGCGTTGTACTTAACCACTGAGAAGGTAAATGCCCTTTTACTTGCTAATAAATGATACGCTTATTTCAGCTTCTTCCTGGATCTACGTTTTTTTTTAATCTTGTATTTCTCCATCTGTGTGCTCATAGTGAGGGGGTTTCCCTGTTAACAATCAGGTAAGATAAAATACTATTTGGGAGCTCCATTCCAACTGAGAAAGAAGTAAGAGCATGGCTTGCTCGTGTTTGCCTTGTGTACATGTTCTGACTAAATCCAGGAGGAATATGAAATGTCTAGAACGCATCTTTGTTTATTAATCTTAAGACCGTTAAGAAACGGTTTGCGCAGCTGGGAGAAACTATGCATAGTGCTCTTGTCGTATTTTGATCCTCTGCCTCATATGGGTAAAGACATTTTCAATTAGAAATCTTGGTTTCATAAGTTCCTTATATTAACTATTGTTTAAAAAGTCATATTAATTGCTTCTTTTGCCCTAAATAGGAAACAGGTGGGAAGCATGAGTATGTTTACTAATTCTCTGTGAAACATTGGTTTCTTGTTAGGAAAATATATGGTCTGGGTCCCATTTCCCTCTGGTGGGGGGTGGGTTTCCCAAATCCTTATGCTTTTGGGACTCTGAAGATAATAGGTATCGTACCATAGCATTTCTGCGTCTCCAGAACAAGCTTCTGCTAGCCGTGAAGCCTTGAAACATCCATGAAATTGGGAATGTATTTAACCCTCCTTTTTACAGATAGTGCAAATAATGCCAGTTTTGTTTCACTTGTCTTGTCTTTCGGATACTTATAAAGCCTAGAGCAAGATTCTTAATGTTTTCATGTAAGCTCTTACATAAGCTATAGGCAGCTGCTTCTCCGAAGATGGAAACTTTCCCAAGCGCTCAGAGTACAAGGTGGTGAGGATTACCTGTTTGTTTGTGACTGCCGACCAAATTCTGAGGGAAGAGGAAATGCTGAGTTGCCTGCGCCTCTCTCTCTGCTAGGATCACACGATTAAAACCTGCCAGTCATGTGCAGTACTACATTTGTAGATATTTAAGCAGTCTGAAAAACGCCGGAAATAGCCTAACTTTTACAGATGGGGAGACCAAAATACTTAGACAGTCACTTGGCTTCTCTGCTACCAGGCAAGCTGAACTTCCATATTTTCTCTGATTTGCAGTCCCTTTTTTTTTGGTGGGACTATTACTATTGTAGGGTGTTTCGTGCCATTGGCGCGCTGGAAAGCCTGAAATCCCTAGCAGTATTTTCCAGTGGCTTCTTTCCCTTCACGCGTCTTATTTTATGTCCTGTACTCAACTTTCTACAGACTTTTCTCAGGCGTTTTGCCAATATTGTGTCACTGTACACTGCCAGAGTTGATGAGCGTAACTGCCCTGTAATTTCCCCTTATTCAGAATGTCTTTCCTTCCTAGTGCTGAGTGATAATAGCATCATCTATATTGTGAGAAGGCAGAGGAAGTTCATCTTCATTAAGTGCTGCATCAATATTTCTTTTTATTGGAGTCAAATTTTCCATCACACCGTGCACTTCTGCGGGAAGCTTGACTTCTAGTTCCCTAACCTACTTTGGCCAATCTGACCTACGTACGACTCGTTGCACAGGTGCCTTGAGCTTGCACTGGCTTGGGGGCTAGAGCTTGTGATTTCAAGAGGGAAGAAAAAAGAAGAAGAAGAAAAAAGGCTTAATTCAGAAGTAGCTGGTAATGTCTGAGCGTTAGTGCAACAGGATTTAAGGAGGTAGATAAGTGTAATTATTTTCTGGGCTGCCTGTCTTTTCATTTCCTTCCTTGGCAGTTCAGGCGCTCTCTTCAGTTGGGATATCTGCACTTCCCGGTTCTTCAGTGCGGCCTGAGGCATATTCCCTTGAGTGCCGGTTGGTGTAGCTGTGCATTTGCAGATGATTCAGCCGCAGCAAGTATTGGAAGCATCCAAATTAATTATGCAAAGTTTACTTTTTGAGTAGAGTTGGTATGGGTAAATTCCTTTTGTGTTTGTTAAATGACTGAAAAATGATTAAACTTCGCTTTTAGAAGGGTAGTTACTTGGCTGTATCTATTTTTACTTCACTGGTGGGCTGGCAGGCAGTCGCAAGGAGTAATGTTCAAGGTTTGTAAGAGGGCATCTTATGGTACGCTGGAACTGGGCCTCGTTGCTGAGAGAGGCGGTTGCTGTGTTCCAGTAAAGTTTGTGTTCTCAGGAAAAGTTCGAATCGGTCTCTTTTGAGCACCTTGGGTGATGCCAGCCTCACTTAACTTTGAATCTCTACAATGCCCGTGTTCGAGCTCATCTCTCTGGGCTTCCTTCGTAGTCAGCAGAGAGGAATAGGGGTTCCTAAGGCGTAATGTCTCTGGCCTGTTTTACAGATCCACCTCGGAACAGGGTGAATTGTGTCCTGGAAAAGTCTGCTTTTTCCCCGCTGACTATAACGCGAGCCTAGGCTCAGATGGAGGTGGCTGCTTTGCAGACGTCTACCCTGAGCAGATGAATCTTACCCTTTGATTTTGTTGCGGTGCTTCCAAGTTTTAATTGGAGTCTCATGTCATTCTTTACTCAGACTTTCAGTATAGCCCTATCCTAGAGTTTTTATGGCTCTGTGCTAACTTGGAGGGTCCTTTTCAAACCTCCTGAGCGTAGTATTTTGCACTGATGAGCAAAGTAGAGGCAGGGTACCAGGAGACATTGTTTTTTTTCCAGCCTCAGGAGTCTGCTAGCAGTGGGAGAGGTGGGGGATTAGCAAAAGAATTTTCCCATCATTAATTCCAAATTTGGCCCCAGAAAACTTTCTGTAATCCTTTCATCTGTTACATGAAAAAAAAAGTAAAGCAAGGAAATAGTGTAAATGGCCTCTGGCCCTGTTGATGAGGCAATCTAATCTAGTGCAATAATTTTGGAAGAATGCTTTCAGAACTTGTGAATGCTGTTTGTTTTACCCTTATAGAGATGATGTTTCTCGTTGTGGGATGCTTGCATGAGAATACAGTACTCTTGATGACGGATGGTAAATATTGGTAGCTTGCAAAATTTGTAGTGTTTGGCATTTTTACCATGTTACTTCCCACTTGGTATATACCATCAAGGATAGATTCTTTTGCTTCCTGCTCCTTTAAAATTTATGTAAGAACATAAATATGTTCTTAAATGGATAAGCTGCAAAGCCAGACCACGGTTTATGTCCTTCTACTGGTCAGGGGAATGCTGTGTGCTGTCAGAGTGAGTATCCAGGATGTTCTTAACTAAAATGTTTCATTTTAGGTAAGTGATCTGTCAGAACGACGTCTTAATTTGAGTAATATGTAACACCTTTAATTTCTTGTCAAAACTGAATTTCTAAAACCAAGCAAAAATCCAAACATTAAATTTGTTTGTTTGTTTGTTTCTACAGGCTTACAAATAGAGATTGCTGTGTCACCTCTATCTGGTCATAGTTGATGGCACGTAAGCCTCAGAGGTGGGCTCAGATCAGCCTTTTTTTTTGGTGCCAGTTCAGTAGTCAAAACCTGTGATTTGCCTGGTTTACAGCTTTTATTAACCTGAGATGCCACTCTCAAAATACAATTTAGAGACTCCACTTGAAGAGCCACCTTGTACTGGTTGCTGAATACATGTGCATAGAGAAGTATTTTTGTAAATCAAGATCAGAGAAATGATGAGTGAAAGTATTCTTGGTGATGCAGAGACTTGTTGAAAATAACATAGGAACTCATAGTATAGTGGGGGGATTCAATTCGTGTCTCCTAGGGCAGTGCTAAACCATAAGTCCATCCTTTCGGTGACAGACAGCCAGTATTTGTACACTAAAATACTTCTCCTAAAGATTATTTTACATGACTATTGCGTAATCAAAATCAAAAGGGAGTCCTGAAGGAGTTTCACATTTCAGTTTATTGAGAACATTTTGCTATAATACAAACTAATTAGCATTGCATATGGAATATGTATAAGTTATGAGACTAAAACCAATGGAGTTGTGGACATATTACCTCATTGTTAGGATGAGTACGTAAATAAGAAATGATTAAAGATTAAATTTAAACATTTTAAAAAGTGTTCATCACCTTGTCGAAACAGCATGTGTTTTCATCATATAGGGTGTGATCCTGCACACACCGACCACTTCCTGAGATGGCTCGAGGCCTCTGGTCACTGGAATTTGAAGGTGTTCAGCATTCCTGAAGAAATGCTGAGCACCAGCAGGTTAAGGTTCTCTAAAAACATCTAAAGAGAAACACATGGTTTTAATATTTGGTTTTAAAATAACCATCCATAGTTTGACTGACCTCATACTATGCAGATAGATTTTTATTTTGCCTCCTGAGCTTATTGTATGGAGTAGAAATGACTTCAGTTTTATTGGGGAAATGTTCTGTCTTTATTGAATGCAGTGTAGTTGGAGTTAGCCCTTCTTAAGGGAAAAATTAACATCCATGTTAAACCATTGCTTTTTGTCATGAATGATCTAAATAGTGGAATATGCAGTCTCGATAGGAACACTCAGAAGTTGGGGAATGCCAAAATCAGGGTTGGATGGCACCCCTTACAATTGGAAAGGGCTCTGCCTCATTTCTTCCAGGTTTTGTACAAGGTTTAGTGACTAAGACAAGGGTTGTAAGAGACTTGTTGCAGCAGCAGATGGATGCCGCCTTAGAGAGTAAGCCTTTCTCTGCTTCTGCCCGAGAGGTCCGTGTGGTGCTGATTAACCCATCTTCACTGAGCTTTTTCGAAAGTGATCTCTCTCTGTGTATCTGACTTAGTATCTCAGGGTTTGGTATGCGGAGATTTTGAGCACTGGCACTAGCAACAGAAATTGGTGAGGGCTGTGCTCTGGGTGTAATGAAGTACTGGGGAATGTAAAGTGCTGTTTGGAAGGCTGAAGAAGGTTTTTCTTACGTGTGTGGCTTTTTAGAAAGAGTTTCAAACGTCTTACATTGGGCACCCAAAATAAACCTTAACTATTCATTTTTTTGTTTTCTTTCTGTGAGTTGGGGATGATGGTGTTTCATCTCCTAAGGGAGCTGTGAAAATGCAGTGGTATTTACTGTCATGAGGACCATTGTTGGAAGACTTTAGCGGAAACTTGTAACTCTGCAGAGCAGACTTTGGATAGTATGCAGCCAGTAAGGCTTGCAGCCTTGTGCTGGATGATGAGGATAAAACAAAATATTCAGTATCTGTCAAGGAAATAACCCCTGCCTGTTTTGCCTGCTGCAAGAGACGAAGGTTATGTGCAATAAAACCCAAGGTTACGTGATTAGAAAACACGCATCTACACAAAGCAGTGTTATTTGTAGCATTTCCTAACCTTTTAAGCACGTGACTTTGCAGCTTCAGTGTTTCCAGTGTTTATGTATCTGTATAATTTCCTAGCATTCTTTAAAAAAAAAAATCTGAAAAAAAAAAACCCAGGGAAGTCACTGCAACATGGATCTGTCTCCACACCTGGGTCAGCAGCCAGATTAGAGCACCTGCATGGGGACCTCTGCAACTTAGGCTGACAGGGTAATTTTGCCAGTGTTGGATGATCTGGAGCAGCGTGTGAGAGGTGTGAGATGTCTTCCCTGTGGGTATCACAGGTATAAGCGTCTTGTTCCCTTTTGAGCTCTTGTTTTTCTAGTAGTCAGAAACTCTTCTGCATGAATTCTGCAACAAGAAAACATAACGTTTGTAAGTACTGAGGAGATGATAAATCTGTGGAGGCTGTTACTTATGTCTTTGTTAAGAGCAAATTGTTTCAAATGAGTCTGGGTTTATTCTGTGAAGGAGCCTTATGAGTAGAGGAAAAGAAGTAGGTACCATTTTGACTTTAGGATGGTTTTGATGGTGCCTCACAAGACCTACAAGTAAGTAGTCGGTGGCAGCCTGGGTCCAAATGAATCATATTCAACAGTGTAGATGTGCAATCGATTGGATAATTGATAGTTCATAATCAGAATGAGAAGATAATATGAGTTAAACTGCCTAGGTCTTTCTGGTTATGTTGAGCCTTTTCATTACGGACCTGGATGATGGAGTGGGTTGTGTATTGGTTCAACTCCCCATGTAATAGAGAAGTGGGAAAGACTGCGATTACGTTGACGACAATGCTAGAATTCCTCCAAATGATCTTGACAAAACAGAGTGAAATTCAGTCAAGATGCCTGCAAAGGGTGACGCTTCTATAAGGATGATCAAAATCAAGATGAGAAACTAATCCTTTGGAGGAGAGCTTGAGTAGTATAGTGGATCACAACTTAAACATGAATGAGTAGTAGAAGGTTGTGGAAAAAGGCTCTATATAAACAAAGTGCTGCTTGGAAAATATGTGATCCTTCCATTGCACTTGGCACTGAGAAGACACAGCATCCAGTTTGGGACAGAGCTCTGTAAGATAATATGGACCAGCTGGAGAGAGTCCAGAGAGTAGGCGGAAGAATGATTTAAAACACTAAGGCATGACCCGCGAGGAAAGACTGAGCTGCTGGGGTAACTTAGTCTAAAGAAGAGAAGGTTGAGATGGGAATGCAAGGTTCTTGAAGAATGTAGCAAGCTGGTTCAAGAGAGAAGGGGCAGACTAGTAGCAATGGGCCTCAGTCAAGATCAGAAGGATTAGGGCACTCATTCCAATAGCAGTGAATTGGGCTGTATCAGGAGGCTGTGGAATCTCCATTGCAGGAGGTCTTTAAGAGCGTGTTGTTCTTCTTGACAGCTGCATTAGTTGAGCTGAGTTAGAGCAGGAGGTGGACTAGACAACTTCTTGTTTCCCTCTGTGACCTCTAACTTTTCCCTTGCTATCTCTTCTTTTCTTCAACTTGGCTTTCTGCAAGTGTTCCGTTCTTCTACTTTTTACCGAGTTGATCTTTAATCTCCCATTTTGAATGTCTAATCCTCACTTCTGAAACTGCCATTCAATATTCCGACGTTCTTGCTCAACCATTTCCCCTTCTGGGTCCTTTTCCATCTCCCTCTTTAACCTCTGTATGTGTTAATGTGAAAGCATTGGGGTACTGGAGCTTCTGAGGCCACAAGAGAGTCTTAACGTGGAAAAAACAGCATTGTTCTGAAATGGCTGAGAGGTTTTGGCTGCGACTTAATATATTAATTTTTTAGAAATTCATCTGGAAGCAGACAGCCAAGTTGGGAATCTTTAGCCTCAGTAGTTAGTTTTTCATTGTTTTAAGCAACTGAAAATAGGACCTTCTCATGGGAAGTAACAAATGGCCTAATAGAGGGTTATGTTACTGAGCTTGTATGCGTGCATTTTTGTTATGCTCTATGTACACAACATCCTAGGAGATGACACTTTTTCAGTATTTTTTTTCTAAGTTTTATGCAGTGCTTACAGAATGAGATAAACCGGCAAAGCTCAGCCTGGAAGAAGATAAAAGCCTTACGCTTCTGAAATTTGACTGGGCTCCTACATGCTAACACACATACACAATGAGTCTGTCTGGCCTCTTGGCACACTTAGCGTTTTTCCTTGAATAGTTCAAGCCGTAAAATAACTGTTCAACATTTGTCTTCTCAATTATGTGGATTTTTCCACAGTTAGTCAATCCCTACCTCACCCATACCACTGTGTGGGGGGGAAGCTGTCTTCCTTCGTCTGTCTTCACAGTGATCAGAAATGCTGGTGTGATTAGGGCTAGGGAAAAATTAGTTTCAAACTCTTTTTAAGCCTTTCAGGACTTCTTGATAACTATTATGATATTCAACATCTTGATTGTTAAGTCTTGTCTTTAGTTTTGTAGCAGGGTTTATGGAAAGCCCTAATAGGGATATAAGGCTTAATTTTTAGTGAAAGAGAATTCTTTTTCCCTTCTGCTTCTTCAGGCATTTGATTTAAACTGTTTAAAAAGAAAACAAAACCTAACTGTAACTGTAGATATTTCAACACTCTGATGAATTTTTCCTTGTTAATTTAGCTTTTCCCCTGTTCAGAATCTCAAACTGAGACCATAGAGAGGGAATTTATTTTCCTAGCCTGCTTTCCTAGTTTCTTATGGTGACTGTCACGCATCATAAAGAAGCAGAAAGGCACAAATCCAGTCTGTTTTCCTTTACGGCTCCTTTTTGGTAAACTGCATACCTGTCTGTGAGCAGCTGTAATTACATATCCTGGCCTTTCATTTTCCGGTTAAAGAAAAGAAAGCCAGTAAATATATGGTCCAGTGTAGAACAGCCTTTTCTGGAAGATCTAAGTTGTTATTATTGTTAATAAAAAAAAAAAAAAAATTCTTTACCCCTTTTTAACCCTCAGAGATAATACCTTGGTATGAACCATTTGGCTTATTCTCTTTGGGTGCTGTCGCTCTGTTTTTTGGCTGAAAAAGAGAAGATTTTCATTGCACATTAGAGACTGGGTTCTAAATTCTTTTGACCTCGCTCCCCATAAGCCTTATGCTCAGTCTGAACAGGATGTGTCTGAGGCATGCTCTGCTTCAGCGTTTTCAGATGAAGATGTATCTCTACTTCTACACAACCTTTTATTCTTGAATCGTTAAGCACCACTTATTTGAAAATAAAACATTCTTCCTAGACCTGTTTGCTGTTTGTGGCAATGAAATGCAGTAATACTTTATTCTTTAAAAGACTATGCAACTCTAATGTTTCCTTTGTCTCTTCCCTTTTTCAGAGAACTTGTTCAGGGTTTATGGGGAAAAAATAGGTAGATACTCTGTCCTACATCACTTGATAGCTTGCTTAGGCATTGTCTGAAAGAAGGTGATACTTGGGTTTAAAGCCATGCTTGGTAGGAACCATATGCTCTTGTGTCATGGTGATTTTGCTGAGTGGGCTGTTGGATGTTTAATGGACTTTTAATAGATTGCCCAGAAAATCGGTGGGGTCAAAACCTGAACAGTTAAAGCACAGGAGAGAATAGCAAAACCATGTTTCTGGGCATGTTGTTATCATGAGGTATTGCTGGAATCTGAAGATTGCTTTGAACTTGCTCCGCACTGAAGTCAGTTTGTGAATTCTCCCTAACAGCTTCTTCTGTGTTTCACGTTATCCCAAATGCAATTCTAGCTTCTTTCTGCTCGTGTGTTTGCATGAAAGAGCTATCTTTGGGTTGTTTTTTTTCCTCATGTTCCACTAGTCACTGAATGGAATATGTCACTTTTCAGCCATTATGTTGCAGAAACCGCTAGCGAGCTCGGTATTGAGTATGGCTTAATGTGCCTGAAATCACTAAACCAGACCTGTTCAGAATTAGACTGGTGTTTACCACAGCTCAAAATGTCAAGTAGTGTTTGTTGCCCAAAAGAAGTTGGGCCTGAGGACAACAGGAGCAATGCACAGCGGGTGGATTTGTCATGCAGTTTGTAGTATTGGGTCCCGGGTTTTAAAGCATGTTTTGGTACCAGAGAGTTTTCCTTGTAAGATCTGTGGGAGCAGTGCTTTTGTGGAGGGAGATGTCAGTCATCTTTCCTTAATGCCAGGCAGAGACACTGTGAAAGGAGTTTGGGTGAAAGTGATATGGAGTGGAAGTGAGGTGCCAAGCTAGGATATTTTGTTACTTTTGAACATGAAGATTTTGAGTTGGAGTTGGGTTGGATGAAGGGGCATCCCTTTCTGTAGCCTCGAGGGATTGTGTTTGATATATAGTGGAAAAAAATGTTTGTGGTGAAACAGTGGGTGGAAGCCGGGAAGAGTGGAGCTGGAGAAAGTCTCTTTTAGACTGGTGTTCAGGCTGCTCCAGCCCAATTCTATTTTTGAGCAATTCTGGAACACAGATCTACTTGTGGCAACTATATTGAAAATGGATAGGCCTTATAATGTTTATCAGCTGCCAAGGAGTTACAGTTGATCTGTTCTGTAATAAATAAATGTACCACATGGAATCACTTTGGTAATCAGCACTTCACAGAACCAGAAACGAAGTGAAACATCTTTTAACGCTCTGACCATAGCAAGAAATGGAAAGCAGAATAAAGCTGGTTGCTCTGCTAATTTCTTGCATAGAAATAGAACTCTATTGTGCAGTATCTGAATAGGAAAAGTGGCTTTCTTGCTTATTTAAATAGTATTTAGGTATTTGTAAAATCTACTGTTAGATACAGCCTGCAAATAGCAGGTAATACTTGGCTACACTCAACCACTGAAATCGTCCCTACACGTAGCCATTTCTAGGATACGCATACATGATTTATTGTAGCTGGGTGAAAGCAGAGATAAGAGAGTACTGGGAACAGTTGCTTGCTTACAACTGTTTCAGTCATAAACATAATTGAAGTTACTGTGTCATAAACATGGTATGGGATGCTTTTAAAATGCTGAAGCTGATATCTTGAAGCATCCTTAGATGCTTACAACTCTATTGTAAATCTTCTATAAATAAAAAAAAAAATAGTAACTTCCTTGAAAGCTGGAGTTTTGGGTGGAGTAAGTCTTATTAACATAACCTTTTTTAAATTGCTCATGTGTTTAAAATGTGTTTTGTCCCCATGCATCACAAAGCAAATAAAAGGATATTACTGTAAGTATTATGCTGTTTTACTACTGTGTATTGCAATGAGTCAGGCCATGAGGTAATATACTTTAGTCCTTTTCTGTTGCCCTGATAACCTTTGGGTGTGTATGTGATGTACTTATTGCTCACAGTGAACTTCTTTAGCAGTTAGACCAGAAAGAATACCTCGAGAACTATAATAATTCTCCAGTGTAACGGTAGTATGGGTCTTAGGCTTGGAAGCAGACGAGACTCTTCTTTACTTCTCTCCCAGAAGAGAATTGTGTAAGAAACGCTTTAGCGTGAGGGAGTAAATCACATACTTCAAAAAAGATACTATAATGCGAACCGGCTGGCATCAAAGTGCGGCGGCATTATCGAATATGTCTTTTGGCTACATAAACTGCACTGTTCTGACCTAAGTGTTTGATCTCAAAATTTTGTTGGAAATTTCCTCATGAAACCAAGTTTTACTTTTAAAAAGAAATATTGGTTTGAGTCTAGAGTCTTTAGTCTGAAACATCTGGGCTTGAGAAACTTTTTCCAATTCGAGGGATACCTTTCTCTGTTCCTGTGATAAATTTGGCCCTGGGACGGGAAGGCCACAGGGTTCCCAGTTCTGCAGTAGAGCGCCTGCAGGATTGGTCTCAGGACCGGAAACTCCTGGGTTCCCTGTAGCAGGGAACATGCTACATAAATATCACTTTGGTATTAGCAGAAGCCCTGAAAGAAATATCGGTTTCAAGTGCTGCCAAAGATGTCAGAATGCTAGTTTTGGTCTCTTTGGGCCAAAACCCACGTAAAAATAAGATGATATAAACCCAGAAAATGTTTTATTTCTATCTGACTGTCTTGACCTTTTACATTTATAATGCCATAATGAAGCTGGAGAGAATAACAACAAACGACAATCAACTATCAATTATAGAGTCAGCCAAATCTTTGTTAGTACCTGATTGAAAATGTATGTGTTTGTGATGTGCCCTAGCAGTGCTGGAGAGAGGTGATTGGCATCTCATGCTTCCCTTTGTAAAGACTGCAGAACATAAAGTCTTACTTTTGGAGGGCACAGAGGATTTTTTTTTTTCCTTCCTGTTTTGTTTTGACGTAGGCTTAATTTTTTGTGTGTGAGATAATTATAATAAAAAAACTGGTGATTCTTGGAAGAAACGTGGGAATGATATATCTTACTGTGTTGAAACTCTTTCTCTTGCTTTTATATTGTAGTAATCTAGTATCTCTGCTGTAGCATAAATATGTAATGCCGGCAAGGATTTATGGTAGTACCTGAGATGCTCCTTAGTTTATGGGAAAAATCCATTCGAACTCCCTTGAGCTGGACCTGTGAAATCTCCATTGAGACACTCTGGTAGAGAGCTGTTAATTTGTCAACTTAATTTTATACAGATGACGTTTCAGTGGGCAAGCTTTATCTTGAGCTTGCAGTGGGTAAGAAGAACTTTACCTTTTTTCTGGTGTTTAGAGACCAGGATAGTGCTGACCGTGAGGGAGGTGCCTGTCTCACGTCTCTTACTGATGTCTTTTGGCACTACGACGTTCAGCAAGGAAGAGCTGATGAGCAAAGGCAGCGTCAAAGGGAGAGAGCGTCCCAGGCTGGGGGAGCCTGGGACAGCATGCAGAGCAAGGTAGGGTACTGGAGTGGCGCAACTTAGTTTTGACATTCCCTGTCCTTTGGGTTCTTGAACCCACCTGGGCATCTTACTGATGTAGCTCTACTTAGGATTATTAAGTAGTTCTGTTACCTGCTATTATTTTGGAATATCAACATTTTCCGTAGCCCTGTGTTATCCAGTTGCTATGCAACAGGGTGTGGGTATCATTTTACTGTAATTGGATTTTCAAGCAATGTTTGTAGATAACGTGGGTTTTTGCCAAGGAAAATTAGCAGTGTGAATTGAACTCTAAAGTGGCCTTCCGAAACTTGATATTTTAAATGAATAGAAAATCAGATAAACTGGGAGGAAAGCTTCCTTCTGGCTGAGCTTATGACATAGACTACTTTTTATGCAATAGTTCCCATTATGAATAAGTATTTTCAGTTGGAAATTATTACTGGGACTAAGCTGCCTCAGAACGCCAGCCTACTGGTAGACAGAGAACGCTTGTAGCGTGGTGCACTTTCATGGGCTAATGACTAAAGGGCTTGTGAAAAGTTGGGCTGGATTATGCGTTTGCTGGTTCTGATGCGTCTGTGTGGCAGCTGGGGTCACTGTTAGGCTAGCTGGGTTTCTTCCGCGGTTTTATGGTACTTCACCGTTCGTAGGTAATTATAGCAGTGCTTAAATTTGAATAGAGCCTGCTTAACTTTAGTCCTGTGCACCAGTTAAACTGTTGTGATTTCACTTCTTACTGAGGACTCCAATTGATGCTTTATTACAATAGGAACTATAAGAGATTTTTTTTTTTATATGAGTAACGTGGGTGGTGTGTTTTCAATGAAAGAAAAGTTACTTTCATAGTTGGAGACCACACGGCTTTTATAGGGGAGGATCTGAAGGTTTATACGTACAATCAATGGATTCCTTCTTCTTGTTAGAAAGGGCTGTGTCTTCATCCAAATTCAATTATGTTTACTTTTGAAGCAGAGAGGTTTAATATTCAGTGATGTAGAGTATAAAGGAGGTGGAAAAACACTGAAAGGAGACGTTCTTCGCTTTTGGGTTATGTGTTGACTGAAATGACTGTAGTAACCCATGTTCTTATCAAGTTCATGGTCGTTCTGGAGACCTATATAATTCCTCCTCCTTACTGTTCTCCAGTTACTGAAACTTGTTTTCACAGTCGTCTTGTGCTAGACCAGAGCTAGAGACAGATTTAATCTGATAGCTAAATTTCCATTCTGAACTCAGTATTGCTTCCCTTTAGAGCAGGCAAGGCAACTTTAGGGTCTTTCCTCACCATCTATTTGTTGCAATTCAAGCTTGCTGATGTGGCATAGATGCAGAAAGACTGAGGTACGGTGAGCAGAGGTAAAGTACAGGTAACATCTGTTTGGAAACATGGTCTTTTGTGGTGTCATGAATTTCAGCAGGTAGCAAAGAGAAGTTCGCTAGGATTTCTCCTCACGCAGCACTTCTCGACCTAGCAGGCGTGCTTCGCCTCTGGAGGACTTCCAGTAGAAAATAAGCTCACTTTCCTGGCCCAGGAGCTGCTTAGTGTGGAGAGGTGCAAAGAGTTCCCTTGATCAGTTGCAGCAGAGCATAGCTGGAAGTGTGCTAGATTGCTCTTGTTTGCAGGTGCTGCCTTTGACCCTGTCTTCCAGTGTCTCCAGCCCTTCTCGGCAGAAGGGGCTGCTTCATGTTGCATCTTCTTCTTGTATTTTCCTAACAACGTGATTAATAAAGCTGGGAGGAGTGCTGGCAGTTTTGGGCTTCTCCTTCCCACCTCACTTTGTGGATTGATTTTTTTTTTTTTTTTTTTCCTTCATACTCTTCCTAGTGTGACTTTTTAGCCATGGTAATAGTAGTTAAAGTGTGCAAGTCTTAAGTGAGTCATTGCTGCTTTCTGGAGCCTGAACAACAAGTGAACTTTGAACCCTAGTAGCTTCACACCTTTGCTGTTTGTCAGAACTATAAGCAGGCTCAGAGAATTTGGTGATCGCTTCTTATAATGCAGCAGATTCTCACTTGCAAGACCGTTTTCAAAAGGAGAAGGCAGATGGGAGAGACTAGTGTCTGCTGAGTCAGGAGACTGAGTGCAGTCCCCCTCGACCCTTGTTGACAAAGACTTTATCTTTTGAGTAAGGTGCTGGGGAAAGAAAACCAGGATATTTTAGTCCATTTTTGCACTTGACCTGTTTCAGAGCTCAGGAGGGAATGTCTTGTGATTTGTATCCCCAAATTGCAGTTAGAAGGGACATGTTTTTGTTTCAGTTCCTAGCATAAGAGAACAGTTTAACATATATAAATAAAACTCTAATCAGGTCTATCTTAATGGAGTTCGTGTCAGAAGAGTATGTCAGTTTAGGGTTTTTTGAATGACGGAGTGTTGCACCTCTCAAAAGCAAACATAAATTGGAAATGTAATGATTAAAGCTGCTTTAAAAAGAAACATAATTGGTTTATTACAACCATAAGACAAACGTCTTGCTGTTTACTTTCTGTTGAGTAGTCACAGTGCAGCTGATGGTGTTTCAAACATGATTTTCAAGGCTGATGGATCTCCTCATAATAGGTTCTTCTTGTATGAAGAATTGCTGTGCCAGTCCACGAGGAACTCAGATCAGCCTTTCTCAAAATGCCTGTCCTATTCCACTGTTTTCAGTAGGACTTACATCACTGTCCAACATCAGTTAAGAAACCCTCAGCTTCCACTGTGATCTGTTGTTCTCAGCGGTACGTAAACTACAGGCAGAGCGGTGACAACTGACAGCTGTTTTGAATATCTGTATTGCTGAATTTTTTTATTTGGAAAGTGATAATTGCTCCTTAGTCTCTGCAGAAAGAGAAGCTTTCAGGTTTTTGTGAATAATGGTGAAGAAAAATTAATACCTGGGGAAAAAAAAAAACTTTTCAAACAGAGTGTATGCCAGACTTAGTCTTCTTTGAGCTGTTTTCAATTTGCTTGATAAGAAGCTGATTTAGATCATTTAGGGTGTGCGAGGAGGAGTTTTGCCTAACATATTCAGTATTTTTAGAGGTGGCTATGTTTATTTTTGATCTTAATCCCCATGCATTTGAATGGTGTGTATTTGGCTGGCTTGAAGAATGGTCAATATATCTTTTACATTGTTTAATCTATAAAGGTAAAATGCAAGAGCAAACTTAGTTGTAGCTGTCTCACAGCTAAGGTCATCATCTCTAGAACAACGTAAAATAAAGTTTCATGCCCAAAGTGCCTAGGAACTTTTTCTGCTCTACTATGAGAGTCCTGGTAGGCGCTTACAAACAGCATCTACTTGGTTAAGAGGCGCTTACTTAGTAAATATTACTTAGTAAATATTTAGACTGTCTGTTTTGTTTGAAGGAAGATACTCAGCTGTTCTGTAGGACTTGGTGACACGTGGGATATCAAAAAGAGCATGTCGGTAGACCTGTTTTGAAGGGAAGATGAAGGGAATTGGTGCAGGACTTGGAATTTTGTGGCCTGGCTTCTCATCCAACTCATTAACGTTTTCCATACTCTTAAATGGTGACAGCTGAACAGTTTATCCTGCGAAGTTTGTAGGAAGATTAAGAAAAACACTTTCATTTCAGAGTTGCCAAGGGCCTTTATAAGGAATATGTTTTAAACGAGTCTCCCTATACAGTGTTTAAAGAAGTTTGAAGGGGGAAAAACAGTCTTAACGGATTAAGTAGAGCAACTGGCCATTAAAAGCGGCAGAGATTGTCTGCCTAAATTTATCCTAATGTAATGACGTCACCGAAAAACAAATGCAGCAGAAAAGCCATTCTTCAGTTGTGGTATAAAAACATTTCATAAGCTGACTGGCACTATTAACTTTAGCAAGAGATTTGTTTTTTTGGAAAGGGGAGAAGCTTTCCAAAAGTTCTTGCTGATAGTTCTTATATGAAAATAAACTTCAGACACCGAGAAATGGTAGTCCTGCCCCACCACCCCTGATAACTGGCGATGCTGATGGCTGTTCCTCTGAAATCCCTGGTACTTTTCGATCAAAGCATTGGTAATGACCGCTGAAAATGTCAAATTTAGATGTGCTCAGAAATACCTGGGTAAATTAGGAAAAGGCATAATTGCTGGCAGCGGCTGCCAGGCGCTGCTTCTCTTCTTTCTGCCTCAAGCTGAAAACTGATTAGCTGCTAATGCAGACAGCCTAAAGCTGCCGCAAGCATTGCGGCGATCCCTGTGTTTTATCAGTCTCCTTTCATGTTTCTTCCCACAGTGGCTGGATGGTCTCGTTCCTGTACTCCCAAACTAGATCTTGTTTAATGCTGGCTAAAGGAGTTGGGAGGAGAGCTGCTGTGAGCGTATAGTAACTTTTATATGGTGAATGGGAGTCAGAGATAAATGAATTCAGTGCTGGCTGTTGCTATCCATGCGCAGTCTACTTTGTGACACGTTTCAGGGATTTGAAGACTCCCTTTGCCTTCTGGGGAAAAAAAAGGTGGGGGAAGGAGTAGGGGAAAAGAAAACCAACAATTTAATATGGTTGAATGTTCCTATGTGTCTTTCCCCACATCCTAAACATGAAAAATATCACTACGTATCCCTTTGGCCCTTGAGGAAGAAAAAAAGGAGTCTCCAGCTGGAATTCATGAAATTTTATTGGATAAATGAGCAGTGTCATGGTTTTGCGGCGATCTCGCTAGAACACAAATGCTGTTCTGAGAGCGAACAGCCGTTTCATGCGCACTTAAACTGTCCCGAGCCGCTACCCTCCCCAATAATTCTTCATCCTTTCCATGTGGGAGAGAAGCATAGAATAAACCGTTTAAAGAGGAGAGTTAGAAAGCAAAAGGTACATTTTAGCCCTTACAAAAAAGAAGCCACTGCTTTTCTTTTTTGCTTTTCATATTGCCTGAAATAATTTGTATTTGTTATTTCCAAGGTGCTTTTTAAGCACGGGGTCATCAAGTTGATGATCCTGCAAGCCTGTGTCTGGCAGTGATGCTGCTTCAGAGGAGTGTGGTCCCTCCCCCCCGACTTCTCCTTAAAGTAATTGCCCAACTGTTGAAAAAATTTGCTGTCTGGGGGGCAGAGGAGGAGATGGAAATGTTCTTCCTAACCCCAGTGCCGCGTGGCAAAAAAGCCACGGGAGGTCGAGCACATCCGACTGCTCATTACCGAATAGTGTCTCCGCTCGTGTCTCACACTGGGAGCCGGGTACCCGTCTCTGGGGTCTTTCTGTCCGTCGTAGTGATGAGGTGCGCTTACTTCGCCTTGGAGCTGATTTGCAAGGTGCCGAGTCAGAGGTTTGTGCATCCCTGTGACGCTCATGCCGCGCTCTAGCACTTCAGTTGTGGCTCTGCTCGCCTGGTGTTCTGTTAATCGGATTTTGGAAGTGCCAGAATCCGTTCTGTTCTGTGTGTGTGGGGGGGGGGGTTCTTTCCTTCTTTTTTTCTTTCTTTTTCTTGTTTTAAGATGCCTCGTGCACTAGACTCTGTCACTGGTGGATTTTTCTTCAAAGCTAAAATGCTATAAACTGAATGAGGAAAGGACTGCTGTTCTGCATTGATGTCTTCTACCGTTTGAACCACTCTCAGCTCAGCGTGGCTCAGCTGAGGGGGGAAAGTGCCTTTGACCGACAGATGTTTAGCAGTTTTCTGCTCCCGTTTGGGAGGGGACGCTCTGAACGCTGTGTGGTCACGCTTCCCTTTTCTTGGAATGGCTCTTTTAAAGCTGGTTCTGCATATGGCACGGCCCTTTCATGCGGAGGTAAGCAAGGACAGAATTTGACCCTTATTTTGCACTGCCTAGGGTGTTCGTATTACGTTGTTTGTTATGACTCATTTTTTTCTGGAAGTTTTGCTGCCTCGTGCGAGGCGCGACAGTTTTGGCTCCTTTTATGAAACTAAAAGACTTGGGCCATCGAGAATGACCGTTCTCCCGAAAGAGGCCAGCGCGCCATGCGTAGCGAGATTGTTGGAGCGGCCGCGCAGAATAACGCGCTGCCCTGCAGAGCTCAGGCCGCGTGGCTGCCTGGCCGCAGCGTGCTGCTCCCAGAAGACCCGGCTTCCTTATAGCGGGGCGGGAGAAAGAAATGTAACCCCCCCCCCCGCCCCCCCCCCCAATGCCTGGGCCCGTTTTCGCCTGCTTCCCTCCAGGCGTTATCTGGGTGCCCCTCTGCCGTAAGAGGAGGGGACGGTTCTTGGAATGGCTGCCCTGGTGTGTCCTGGTCCGCAGGGCTAAAATGGGGAAGTGGGCAGGATTTTTTTTAGTTACCTTTGTTTTAGTTCGTACTACTTATTCTCAGTAAGTGAGAAGGAAGTCGGTATCTTCCTTGTCATTGGGAACGAGTTCCTTCCTTGGCATTTTTGTAGATGGTGATATTAGTAAAATGTGCAGGGACTTGATAACCAAATACTACCAAAAATCTCTTTTGTGGGTTTCTGCACTTAGTAACTAAAACCCTTCCTAGCAAACAGCTCGGGCTTTCTGGGTTTGCTGGTCCTGATGGCCTCCAGCTGTTGGATTTGTTGTAAGACCAGGACGTGCCCGCCAGCGCGCCTCGGGAGCTCGGCGTCGAGCGGAGGTCTGTTCAGCTGTACAGCGCCAAGCGTATTAGCAACGCCAAACAGTAAGCGATGCCTTGCGATCGCGCAGCTACTGCGGGGGGGAAGTCTAACCTCTGGCCAGTCGAGGAGAGCCGTGGAGGTAAATTCTTTCCCAGGTCCTCTCCATGTGCACAGGAAAGGGAGTCTCCGCGTGCTGAACAGGCAGTAACCTGGAAGTGAGGCCAGCAGACCACAAAGCGCTGCATTCCTGCAGTTACTCCCCGTGGATGCCGGGCAAGATGATTAATATTTTAGCATCTTTGTTCTTTTGTTTTACTTTTAACACTGGAGGAGTTTAAATCACTGGGAGAAAGGGCCTGACACTTCTCCAGTTACACAAACAAGTGGTGCTGCACTAGCTAGAAACGGACATCATGTTTTTGGGAGAGGCGAGTGGAGACCTTAAATGGCGTTCTTTGGGAAAGGTCTGTCTTGAAGTCATGGATGTGACATGGGCGTTAAGCTTGTAAGTACTGCAAAAATTGGGACTTTATTGCAGCATCTGGGATGCTTTCCAGTAAAAGTGCGTGCCTGAAGAGGAGCCTACTATGGTCTAGTGTTTGGGCCTAGATCCTGAATAAAATATACTGTGTGTTGTCAGATGCTTAACTAAAAGAAAATAGAAGATGTTGGCTTACCTTTTAAACTTCTGCTGGTTCTTTCCCTTAACAAAATAATTCTCAGGGAAATATTAATTTGTTCCAGGTTCCATGGAGCAACCCCGTGTTCCCCGAACCTCAGTGAGGAAAAATATGACTGCGTAGGTGCAGCTTTATAAAAGCAGGAGATATCAAATTGCATGTTAATTTTTGATTCTCAGTATAACCATTTGGATTTAGAGAAATCCAAGCTGTGGTATCAAAGTTGCTCTCCTCTATAGGCCTTAGCAAACCTCTGTGTGTGCGGCTGCTAGTGAGTAGTTGTGGTCTAGTGGCTGCCCTGGGATTCGTGTCTTCTGTCCTTACCTTGCCCAAGGACTCGCTGTATGTCTCTGGGCATGGTGCTTTGCGTTTCTCTGTTTCTTGACCAAAGGAGGGGAAAAAAAAATTCATATCTTAGCTTATCTGCTCTTCTCCAAAAGGTTTATGCAGTTAAGTTCGTGAAAAAGCTGTGGGATTCTCTGATGTAACGTTACGTTGCTGGATGCCTTTCGGCAGCTCCTTTGCATTTTCTTCAGTGTAGTTCAGATCATTACGTGACTGTAGAGTTTCTAAAATGCGTTTGCGAGTTAGGGTGAACCCCTCCGAGTTTATCCTGTGTCAGCTGAGCTGCACTAATTGACCGTGTCCTGTGCTTGTGACAAATATGACTGAATACTTATCAGTAAGGGGGTGGGGAGTGGATCCAAATATCTATTTTATTCCCCAAGGGGAGCAGGTTACGAGTTTGTTGCCACAGCTCAAACGATGAGCAGGGTTTTGTAAGCTGTGAAGTGAGTGGTACCAGTTCAGCATCAGGTTGAGACGCTCCCCGCATGGGATAGATGCAGACTTACTGCCGCGGTAGCGTTTTGAGTGTGATTTATGGAAACTTTCAGACTGAATCGAAATACCATCTTGCCTTGGAGTCAGTGTAGCTGGATACAGCTGTGGGGCAGAAATTCTCTTAAATAGAATTTTTTGGATCTTTGTTCAGGAAGGATGGATTTGAGGAGAAATGGGCATAGAAAAGAATTACGAAGTTATGGAGGGTGATGGAAAGCTTGTAGAGGAAGGGAGGCTAATATTTTGGTTATATAGTCTCTCTGAAATTGGCTTGATAGGAGATACGGTTTGCTTTTTGTTAGTGTTTTGACAGTAAAATATCAGGGAGAGAAAAGAACTGTTAAAGCTGAAGAGCAATATTGGTTCAAGAAAAAAATGGGAATAAATGATACAGACTAGAAAAAGAAGATACATATGTATTTTTAAACTGAGAGCTAGGAAATTCTGGAATAGCTTCCAGGAGAAGAAATCGGCAAAAGTTGCCAGTTTTTAAGGTGGAGTTCAGTTGGATAAGAGTTTAAGGGAGGAAGACTGGTTTGGATCTGGGAGTTTTTTTTCTGGGCCTGGGTTTCTATATGGGAAGATGGGCTGCCTCTTCAAAGTAGCCAAACCAGCTACATCAGATTTAAAACTAATTTTTGAAGCTCACAGTGCAGCAATGAAAAAGCAGTCATACCTGAGTCTGTGAAATGGCAAAACCAGGTTTTAAGTGTTCTGTTTAACTCTCTAATTCTATTAAAAACTAATAAAAAAGCCATTGATTCGTCTGATGTGTAAAGATGCATCCTGGGGAAAAAAAAAAGGTGCAGTCCAAGCAGCCTTGAAGAGACTTGTGCAGTCTCAGTACAAGCACTGGGGGGAGCGAAGACGATTGCCATTAATACTTCTGAACCTACACGAGCATACGTTATGCTGCTAATTTTTCCCCGCTGCGGAATTAATGTCAAAGTTGAAAGTATAAACAATCCTCTGAATAAAATTTTGTTTGGTTTGCCTTGTCCCGCAGATTAACAAATCTGATTACTGCATTTAAATTTAATACCAAAAAAATTTCCTAAATGAATGATTCACTGTGAGGCCATGAGCAGATGTAATTATCTATGAAAACTAATGAATCATGTCGTTAGGATATTTTTCCTTGCAGCTGTCTCCAATTAACATGTCTGTCAATTCTGAGAGAGTAAAAACATCATCATCCCGGTGTCTAGGTACCACCGTATTGTTGTTATCCTTACGCTCGGCTCAGTGGTCACGTCGAGTAATAAGGAATTCTTGGTTGTTTTTTGGTTTTAGAGACTGCCATTCCTGCGAAATTAAAAGGAATGACAATGTATTTCAAAATTCATCCTTTTGAAAATATTCAGGATGCTGTTCATAGAGTGGGTTTTGGTTTAACTGTCTCTCTCTCACATTTACCTAAACAGGAAAGCCTTTGCAGAAATAATTTTTTTTTTGCGAATTTAACAAAATTAGCATGGAAAAAGCTTTATCTTAGCTAGGATAAGTGGGTTCGTGTGGAAGGCTTTTGTTGAACAGCTGTTTTCCGGTATAAATCAAGTCCTAGTTTGTTCAGGGTACTTCTTTGATACCTGCAAAAGTGGATTAGGCAGTTTTTCCACTCTTCAGTTAAGTGGTGGAAGATGTTGAGTCTCTAACAAATAGCTCAAATATCCTGTAAACAGTTGAATGAAAGGAGTTAAGTATTAAAGGAGGCTTCTGAAAACTTGAATTGGAGTGACTTTCTCTCGTGCAGGTTTTACTAATTTGGTACCCGAGTGGTCATGCATCAACTGGTGGTCTTCCTTTGCTCTCCAAAAGCTAAATCTGCTTTATAATTATTTTCATGTAAATTATTTTATCTGCAACTAATCTGAGTGTTTCCAGGATGGGATAACAAAAGGATACTACGGCAAATATAGTTGTGAAATAGGTGCATCAATAAATTGGTTAATAATTAGTTTTCTTGGATGCTGCTGTTGGGCTGTGTACAATAAACCAAAGGGGGTGTGAGCCCTGGGGAAATGCTGCAGTCAGTACTGGAAACATGTTCAAATTTAACTGTGTAATTGGTGGGAAACTGGTTGGCTGGAAATTGTGTGTGTTAGTGAAACAAAACAGGGCTAATAAACTTAATGAACGCTTTACCATGTTGCAGAATAATAAACTCACAGCAAAGGTACCTGAGAGGAGGCTCGAGGTTCAGATTTCAAGGTTGCGGGTTCATGTGGACCGTGGCCAAAGTTGCAGCCCTTCTTTTCCTGCTCTGTGGTCCCATAATCTTAGCAGACAGATGCCTGTGACACGTTAAAGGCCATATAAACGTGTCGGGAGTTTCAGGTCTGAGCACGGGGAGGGGAGGGAGATGCACATGCCTCACTGTACCGACATACGGAAAGAGAAATGCTGCCTTTGTACATGAGCTTTTACTAGCTGACCATATCTTCGCAAGGATATTTGTTGTCAGGGGGAGTCAGCCCATTTGAAGTGGTTACCCCTGCTAGAGAAGAACATACTGGCTCCTAGTACAAATTGGTCTCCTGCTGGGTATCAAGTCATTCCACCTCAGGCTCACAATAACATTGGCTCTTGGCTGCATTGTTTGACTGCTGGTGACACATTGATATGATCTCCTGCAAGGAGAGGCTTGGTTAAAATGAGGATTAAGAGGGAAACTGAGCAGATTGCAGGGTATTAACAACTTGTTCACATTCCTGGGGCGGTAGGGGGAGGGGGGGGGAAAAAAAAAAAGGGAAAAAGTTAGGCCTCTGTGATTTCTCTCTGGGTGTGTTTTTGGAAGAATGCTTGCTTTGTGATTCTCGAGCCTGCGCTTTGCTCCTGAAGAGACACGGGCCGCAGACAAGCAGTAGGCTATGGGGATGGCACTTAAGGTATGAGGCGTCTGTCAAGCTCTTGCTTTCTGAACACCTGTAATTGCAATTAGCAGCAATAAACAAAAAGCCACTGGGCTGGAGGAAAGGGAGAAAGCTAAAGGGGATCTAGCTGATGGGGGGAGAGGTGAACGTGTGCAGCGCCTCCTCTCCCTCAATACAAGGGCCACTCTAAAAATACCAGAGTTAATTTTCAGACTGTCTTGATGATCAAAGCCAGACAATACAGGATTTTCCTGTGGGCTTAGTGGGACTTTCTGTAAAAGGACTATGTGACGTTTGTTTATAGAAGTGCAAACCTACAGATTTACAAAGAGCAGAAGTTTACAAAGGAGCAGCGGTTTTTGCTTTTCCCAATGAGAGTGTGATAGAAGATACATGTGCGGTGTGACCTCAAAAATAATTTTAGGCAGAGTATAGAGAAGGCAAGATGGTTTGTCGTACCACCTGTATTGCACTGTGTTCTCTTAGCTATTTTAATAGCTAATTAATCTTGATTTGGTTGGATTTAAGAGTGTTTTTTTCTTTTTTGGCACATATGTGCAACCTATTATATCATAAATCCCACACGTTTCAGCAAATGTCATCCTGATTGTTCCCTACAGCACAGCATACTACTACTAAAACATTCAAGGTCAGGAACTTGGATTCTTTAACCACTGTACTCAAGGAAGCCAATTTATTGTTCTGTCGCAGTAGAAAGAGGCAATTTCTTTTGGACCTATATCATATTGGCAGCCAATCTAGGAAGGTCATAATTACCTTAATGCTGTAGGTTTTGTGGGTGCATTAATCTGTCTTAGTAAAGTAGCTGTTGCACCCCATTGATAACAGCCCAGTGCCTTTCTAAGTATTTCATATTTTTACATTCCTCCTGTGTCTTGTATCATAAAATTGATAAAAGTATTCTGTGTGTTTTTGTCTGTTAAAGGGTTTAAAGTAGTTCATCTGGGATAGTAGGAAGTGACCTTCATATCAGATAATCCTGAGCTGGCAAATAAGGGTTTTTGGTAGCTTTCTTGTGGCTATTTGTGCTGTGGAGGCTGAATAAAAATTTGCATCTTAGTCTTAAAAAGCGGATTAGGTATGTGTTGACTTGAAAGAGCCTTTAGCGTGTCCTCAGTGTGGGGTGTTTCTTGCTTTTCATTGCTTCTTAATGTAGAGCTATCGTGCAACGTCTAACCTTTTCCCTGGGTACTTTGATGGGCCTGTGAACGAGACATCAGGATGATAATGCATATTAAAACATCCAGCATGGAAGAATTAATTACCTTCCTGCTCTTTAAAAAAAAAAAAAAAAAAAAAAAAAAAAAAAAGAAAGGTGGAGGGGACTCCTCTCTTAATTTGCCACCTCTTTAACACTTCTATTACTTGTATTTCTCCTTGCTTTATTCTTAATATTTGTGGTTTTTTTTTTTTTTTTTAAAAGCGTGTTTCTGCTAGCAGGGTTGTCCTGTGCCTGGGACCAGAACGTCTTCACGACCCTCGTATTTGTGTTGTCCTTCTGCAGCTTGCTGCGTGTTGCGGCACACGTGGATGGTGCTGTGACCGGGCGCTTTGCTTCTGAGCAGCATCGGCAGAAGAGCGTGCCTTTTCGTGAGACGCGTTTGGCCGACGACGGCTAACTGTTTGCTATGGTGTTCATACGCCGCCTAGCAAAAACAGCTTTTAAAATGTTCTGTGAAGATTATGAGAGGGGTAAAACAAGCTGGTGTAGATTTTCTAGTTCTCAAATCGCTCCTAAGTTATAGGCTCAAAAGCTTCTTGTTGCCTTTTTCAGAAGACTCGGGGCTTTTTTCTTCCTGGTATATTTGCTGTAAAGTCCACTGTAGTCATTAATTTTTTTGAATAATTGCTGCTGATAGATGACTTGGCTTTATAACCAAGAATTGCTATTTTCAGTCCTGCTGATAAGCTCCTAGGAAGCGCTGCGTCCTGGCCAGGTTTGCTCCGCAGCGTAGGCTTATTATGTTGATAGTTAGATATTTACATGACAGAGATTTGTTAAAACTTCCCGCTTTATTTATTTTTTTATTTTGTAACATTCTTGTTAGTGGTGCAGGGAGAAGTCGGGCCTGGGCAGGAGCTCCTGTGAGTAATTTGAGAGGAGGTTCAGTTGATATGGGAGGATGGAAGTTGGTCTTTGCAAATGCTTGAAGTTACAGAGCCATATTTGGCCTCAAGATCCTGGTGTTTATGTAATACAGATGTTTGTGTAATATAAAAGTTTATATAGCAACTATAGTGCTAAACTGAAGAATCTAAAGGAAGAGGGGAGAGAATATCAGGACTCTAAGCTAGGTTGGGAGAGGAGTCTTAAAGATGGGAACTGTAGGAGTAGATCCTGAAGTGAAAGGAAATCCCTGAAGTGCTTGGAGGTAGAGCAGTACTGATGTGCTTGTGGCATCTGAAAGGCCAGAGATGGTTGTGCCCATCCTGGGAGTTGCAGCAATAACCGCGAATCTTCAGAATGCCTCTGGCACACCTGTTTAGCAGATGGTACTGGAGAGGCTGATAAATCCCTTGAATTCTGAATTTCTGACAGTAGTGTAACCAATGGGTATTTTCAGTCTTAAAAAAACAAAAACAAAAACAAAAAAACCTTATACTGTGCAGATTGTCAGCATTTTACTAGTAGTTAGAGATACTGTTGGCCCATACCAGAAGATCACTGCATAGCCTCTGTTTGAACAGATTTTCAAGGACTCCAGTGATGATTTTAGCTGGGGAAGAGCCTAAAGGTTTGACCCCTTGCGGACTCAGCATTGCTGGTTAATAGATTAATGGGACTTAAACGGAACAAGCGTAGGCAGAGAACTGGTTCTCTGCGGGGCCCTGGCAGGAGGTCTGCAACTACTCTAGGAAACGTGTTGCATCGTGTGTGTGTGTGTGTGTGTTTGTTTTAAATTGATAAGCATGCACAGTGTTCTGCAGAAGTGTTAAAGGCAGTCACCAGATTCATTAATCCCAAAGGTATGTGACTCAGTATTACGGATCAGCATCAATGTCCTTGGCCTACAGAAGACTACTACTGTGGGAGTCGGAAGGTAATCCAGTCAACAATATCTGTTTAAACTTGAATGCCCAAGTATACCAAAGTACTACATATTTCAAAAGAAAAAAAAAGGGGGGGTATGAAGACATAAAAAAGAGTTAGTTGTCTGGAATGATGGGCTGGAATTTTAGTCATTGGAGCTCTAGAATTTAGGTCATAAAAGCGGTCCTTACTCATATAGTAGTGACAAGGGCCGGTGTCCTCGCTGCAGGTGAGCTGGGGCTTGGCGCCTCTGGAGGTGGTAGATGAGGCACTGAAACATGGGAGAAGCCGTGGCCGGTGTGAGGACGCAGTGCTGCAAAGCACAGTGTGTTCCTGCTGTGCTCTCTTCGTTTTTCTTGTGCTCTCAAGATGTTTTAAACCTTTCTGCTATTTCTTTTATCCTTTTCTAGACACCACCCTGGAAAAACAAGGTGCTGTGCAGTGTGTCTCGTTTTCAGTGGATGTTACTGTAAAGAGAAGATGCAAAAGTGAGCTTTGCTCTTCTGTAAACCGTTCTCGTAGATAGAATGGGAAGCTCCTGCTGTAGCTTTAGAGCAAGCGCGAGCCCTGATACCATCTGCCCCGATACCATCTCGCTGTGCATCTCCATGGCTTGCTGCTCTGCCCCGGCTGCTGTTCTGAGACCTGCCTCTTAGCTGTAGCTCCCCATCTGCCTGCTCTTTCATACCTGGCTGCTTGTGCTTTCCATTTGAAAACTGAAAACTGACTTGTTTCCCATTTGCCATGAAAGACAGGCACTGAGGATGTGCCTTTGGAGACAGCGGTCCTCATCCTCTAAAAGACAACTCAGCAGGGCGAGCTGAACTGTTGGGCCTTTTCCTTTGGCTGCCTGGAAGGTGTGCAGGCGAGTGCAGATTGATTGCGCTGGCAGAGTGTGCTGGCTTTCTCCAAACGAGCTGCAGCTGGTGAACTCAAAGCACCTTGGTCTTAGCAGGTAACCCCCTCCCCCCCCCCCCACAAGCCCCACAACTTAAATCTGTTAACGCTGGTCTGACAGCAGGGGCCAGTCTCGCAGCAAGGAGCTCTTGAGAAACTATTTATCATTCTGAGGCTGGAGGTTTAGTCCGTGTTATGTTTGAGTTGCGTGCTTTCTCTGACATTCTTGCGCTGCTTTGGCCGTGGGTCTGAACCTCTGGAGTTAGCCCTGTTAAGCTTTGGAGAAGTAACCGTCTATGAAGGAAAGCAACAATTTGTTTAAGCTGTATCATGTTTGCAGGAGTGAGTGCTGTTGCCTGCTCTTCCTTAATCAATCAGTCTAAATAACTAAGTCACTTCACCTGTCCACTTCTTAGCCCTGATGTATTGGTGGCAGAAATGAGAGTAACTCTTAGGCTGGGACACTGGAAATCAGGGCTTCTAGTCACATGAGTCAGGCTTTGGCGCTATAGGCACATGCAGACCAGACATCTCAAGTAAATGGCTTAGTGCTGCTGTGATGCTGCTCTAACACACTTTTTTTTGTGCTTGAGAGCAGAAATAACGAGATACCAGGAAAAGAGCTGCACAGAGCAAGCTGCTCTGAATGCCTGCCCTTTAAAAGTAGGGTATTTTAGTGCATTTTCTTTGTGTGTTCTGGTCTGGGTGCATATTGAGGGGCGTTTCTTGTATGCTTCTGGTTGCTCTTGTGACTTGCTTAGCTTAAAGAAATATAAGTTTCTTAAACAGTTTGCATATGATAAATATTAATTTGTGTGAACAATTATTCACTGTCCTAAAATTAAGAATCAAATAGTTTACTTGAGGATATTTGATACCTTAGCTTTTAAAATGTAGGCAGTAGATAAGGGTGCCTTGCTAGCAGTCTCCCAACAATGCCATAGTCTCATACCATAGTCAGGCAAACACCTTCTTAGCAGTAGTCTGTCTTAAACACTGTGACTACAAAATGAGAGACTTTGTGCTTATTCAGGAGCCCCAGGGGAGAAGAGTTGCCGCAGAGGGTGAAGGATTTGGGCTCAGGATCAGGAACCCATCTGTTAGCAGAGCTGCTGTTGGAGCAGCAACGTTGGCTGGCCTGCCTCTCATGCAGGGTAGGTAATGGGATACGTGAAGTATGTGCCCCCAGAATCAGTGATCAGAAAGTGAACTAGCTCCTGCTAGCATTATATTGGGATTATTACCAGAGACGCCTGGTTTTTTCCCTGGCTCTCTACTAGTTTGGAGAGCAGTAGTCAACTCTGTTCTTTTTGTCCGGTGCTCCGTGTGGCCTCCCTCATTATTCCACCTCGGACTCCAGCCTGCTTTATTAGCTATTGGGATGCTGTGTCCCTTTGTCTCTTTGTAGCCGTGTCCACAAAGAACACGAAGGGTAGCTTTCTCCTTAAATGAAACACTGTCCATCATGTGTTTTCTGCTGATGACATCGAAAGGGAGTGCAGCAAGATTTCCCCTATCCCCGTTTTCAGTCAGGAAGTGAAGCAGAGACCAACTGAAAAGCAAACCGTACCTTGGATAAAACTTAACACGTTTTTAAAGAACTCTGTCCCATGAAATCAAGCTGCTTTCCCCCCCCCCCCCCCCAAAACAGTCCTACCCCGAAAAGTCTCTGCTGGGGGTGGGAGTGTCTCATCCTCTCTTAAATATATTGAGATTTTCTAATTCTGAATTTCTCAAAGCTCCATGATTTTCGCTGTTATGCGTTTTTAATCCACAATGCCCTAGTGAGTCTTTTCTTTTCAGAATCTCAAGAGTACTCCATGGGGAAAAATTTAAAAAATAACATGTAAGCTTTAAATAATTTACTGTGCGAGTAATTGGGTTTATACAGCAGTTCATAAACCTTTAGCTGGTAAAAATCAAAGTACCTTAATCTGAAAAGCAGATGGGGGTGTTGTCAGGGTGAAGGCTTATAGAGTTTTCAAAGACAAATTGTTTAATTCCATCACCAGCTAGGAAAATAAATAGTTCTGCTACTCGATTGAAAACAGAAACATCTTAGAAATGAGACTTCCCTAGCTTTCAAGCATTGTTCGTTCTACAACAAAGAAATCAAAAGGAACTTAGTGGAAAGATGTGATCCAGTTTTAGTTTATGAGAAATGAAAGGCGAAAGCTTCTAAACCACGTTTTACTATTCTTACTGAATTTTCAAGTGCTTTTCCTCCCCTCCTTTCATTGGCTGACACTCTGTACAAGGCATCTGTTTTGTGTGAACCAGTGATGCATATGATGTTTGTAGGTCATTTCCTTCTATCAAGAGAGGTGGCAAGACTAGCCATAGTCTCTGCCTAAATGGTAGAGCGGTAAGTGTGAGACACTACTCTAAAATCCCACTTTTCAATGCAGCTAAACTGTTTGCAGCAGATTGAAAGCTGGGAGCCATGCTTTGCCTGTGTAATGAAGGCTGCATTTGTACCCCCATATTAATGCTACTCACAGGCCAATCAGTAGTATCTAGCCAGCACATCCCCTTGCGAGTGATGGTCTTGCTTTAGTTGGGCTAATGGACTGATGAGATCACCTCTAATTTGTGTATCAAGCTGGTTTGTATCACATCATTCAAAAAAGAAGGGGAGGAAAAACCCACACAAAACAACAAAACCCTCTTTTTTTGTTTTTTTTTTCTCACTAGACTTCAAAAGCTTGCATTACAAACAGTGTGCTCTGCCCTGTGAAAGTAACGTTTTTTTGCTTGAAGCCATTACCTCAGCCAATAAAAATCAGAAAATGAGTGTTCTCATTTTCCCGTTTGGTTTTCATTTACTGTAGAGTTATGACACGCTGGTAAGAGTAATACTATCAGTCCGTTTCTCCATGCCGGAAAGGTTCCTGGGAACGCTGGCTTTTGTGCTGAGCGAACTCAGTGATACAGGGCTTCAGTTGGCTGTCTGCATCCACAGGTGCACTCATCTGCTCCTTTGAGCAAGAGAATGAAGAAAGCTTCAGGCAAGAAAGTTGCTTAGAGTACATGTGATGTTTTGGTAATTGTTTAAAATACTCAAAGCTCTAAACCTTTAAGAAGAAGGTTTCGAAGGCCTGTAAGAGCGTATAACTGGGTACTCAGGGCTGTATGGCATGGAGGTCCCAAGCTAATGATAGCGAGCTTGAAACACAGAAGGTTGCTGCGTGCAGTCTCATCAGCACTGCTCGGGGTGGATTCAGCTCCATGTTGATGCATGTCTGGTGCTTTGAGACCTGAACTCTTACCTCTCCGTATCGTCATGCAAAGTATGACAATGGTAGTGACCACTGATACTCGTTCTGATTTGACCTCCTACCCTGAGACCAGAAGAGACCAGAGGGTTTGGTTGGCTGTAGGAGCTTCCATGGAGTGAGCACTAGGATTTTTATGTGGTCTTGTGTTGCCTACCTCTTCTGCTAGGAAGTTAAGAACTAAAGCCCACTGGATTTCCATGAGGTTATATGCAGAGTTTCCCCAGGCTTCCTAAAATTTCAGCTGTAGTAGTGAAGATAAAGTTTGGAATGGCCAGGAGGGTGAGGAACTTCTTTCCAGTGAGAGAAGAACAAAGAGAGAATGACGAGCTTTAAAATGCATTTAAAGCAGCTGAACCCCACACATGGATGTGAGAATGGCATCTAAGAAGCTAGACTGGACTCTTAGACTCTTTTTACCTTCCGGCAGAGGAAGGTAAAAATAAGAATTTCTTGTACATAATGTGGGGTTACTGTCAAAGAAGTCTTCTGGAGGCTGCTGAAACACCCTGAGAAGCAGCATTTTCTGCCTGGCTTAAGCTGTGCTCTTTTACACTGTCATATTACTCGTTACAAGAGTTGCAGCAGTGCAGTTCAGCAGATGGCT
Organism: Struthio camelus; assembly: GCF_040807025.1. Lineage (NCBI taxonomy): Eukaryota > Metazoa > Chordata > Aves > Struthioniformes > Struthionidae > Struthio > Struthio camelus. Next base: position 12,512,245 of record NC_090960.1, read on the forward strand.
TGTTTTCTGTGTCTCTTTCCTTGGAAGCAGCATCTCCAAGTCCTTCAGAGTTTGGAAATGATATCAATGGAAAGAGAAGGAAATAGTAGGAGAGAAAGGGGAAATTGGGCAGTTAAAGACTTTGTTCAGCTGGAAATTTGAAAGTGGGTTGAGTATCAACTAGGAGGAATGTGTGACAGGCAGGCAGAGTGTTCAGATATTGATAAGAGAATTACTTGAAGCTTTGACAGGTGGGTTTTCAGTGATCTGTTTAAGCCTCCTTGAGAGGGAAGTGATGCCAGGCAATCACAGCCTAAGGTAAAAGATCAAGGTGTCTGAACCAATTTGGGCAGTCAAGTTTCAGGTCAGGAAATAGGACTGACAGGCTAGCTTGCTGGGTCACCCCTTTGCTTTCAGAAGGCCAACCCTTCTGTTTTTCCTCATGGTTCTTTCACTATTTTCTAGTCCTTTGCTAGCTTTATTGTGGCACAGTATATATATCTACCAGGTGGTAACTGGATGGCTCACCTATGTAGTGCAGCGTGTGCTAAACCTTGACTGTGATTTTTATATACATATGTATATATGTGTGTGTGTGTATATATATAGATTGACTTTTTTGTTTAAACTGGGCACTGAATACCACCAAGTCAGTCATTGCTGATATAAAATGTCCTAGCCTGCATTTGTGATCTGATGGATCTATGTTTGAGCAGTTGCAGTAAACTCAGTAGCAGTAGTGCAGTGCTCTATTATAGATACACGAACCCAACTACGCGGTGATATTTACGCTGGTTTGTCCAGCTTCTTGCCTGTTGATTGTCGTCCTCTGTCTGCTGTTTAGCAGTTTTTGCCTTGTTTCAAGGAATGCCGTGAATGTGACTTGATGAAACGTTAGACAATCCCGTCTCGTTGTAGACCAGAGCAGATACTCCTCTAGTGGCTTTTCTGGCTTTTTTTTTTTTTTTTTAAACTTGCTCTAGGAATATGCTGCGGCTCTTCAGCGTTGCGCGGACTGAACGGGGTATCTGTATGCAGTAGGTAGCAAGGTGTTGTGTTAACCAGTTTAATTATGTTGAGTACTTGATACTAAGTGAGGAAGGGGAAATGTGTTACTCGAATGAAAATATCTGCTGCAGAACATTGTGGTGTGTCTTGTTTCACTGTGACAAAAAACAGGTGAGCAGAAATATTCTGCTGCAGCTGGAAGAGCTATTAACAAACATGCCTGGCTGCCAGAATCTGCTCTCTGAGCCGTGAAACCTGATAAGACGTGATCCGCAGTCCTAATAAAAGGAATTTCCATACACAATTGCTTCCACTAGGTTTTAATCTTATAATAGTGTCTTTTGTTGAAAGGTTTGTTGATAGGAGACACTGTATAATCCTCTGACGTCTTCCGAAGAAGGGATTCATACAGGGTTGTCACAGTAGAATTACCTGCAGGGGAAGGCCATAGTCAGGCGCACCTTGGGTTGTCTCTTCTCTCTGACCTCCTGCTTTGATGCCCTCAGGAGTAATTGGACAGAGATACTTGTGAATTTAGACTGATTCGCAGAAGAGCTACAGTGTGGAGCTGAATCGTACTGAGTCGATACGCAGGAGTTGGAGAGTATGGGATGGGGAGTGAAGTGGGAAAACTCACTGGGAAACGTGATCACAAAAACAGTAGGGGAAACCATTATGGTGGCCCAGGGTACTGATAGCTGTAATCTTGATAGAGAACTACAAGCTCCTACATAATGGTTTTCCTTAGGACATCAAGGTGTAGGTATCATAGCACTTGTCTTAGTTTGGAGCAAACTTTTGGAGTGTTTTCTTGCTTTTTATTTAAGAGCTAATCAGGGAAGACTTGATGCAGTTCTAGTAACTGTATATGTTAGCAAGCTGGCGACGTTAAAGTTATGTTCATTACAGGATAAGAGGTTTTTTTTTTTTTTTTTTTTTTGGCAGACCCTGTGCAGCAGCAGAGTGTTGCAGGGATGCTGTTAATTAAACGAAAGAACTGCTTTGAATTGATCGTGAAGACGTTTGTCCGAGATTTTGGAAAAAGCAAGAGAAATTGGCCAAGGGGTTCAACAATTAAGGTGAAGAGATGAACTTGTACTTGATATGGCTTAGTGGATCAATTTTGGGACACAGTCAAGAAACTAGAGCTGAAAGAATGAAATAATCTTAAGAGCCCAGCACACAAAGCTCTGCATTGTATGTTTGGTAGGAAGAGAGATTTAATAAAATGCGTTAGTAGAAAGTATAAGAAGTAATTGAGTTAGACTGTAGAGTGTTTTGTGAAATGAGTGTTGACAGAAGGGTTAACCAACCAGACTATTGTTGCTTGGATATCTTCTGTGGATCAGCTAGTTTTTTCTTCCAAGCTACTCTGCAGCTGAAGTAAGCCTAGAGTTGTTTTTTTTCCAAAACTGTTTTCCCTCTAAAGGAAAGAAAAATTAATGGCAAAAATGGAATTATTCTTAGCAGCGAACTTATAAATCTAAAATCTGAATAAATAAATGGTGCAATGATCAAAAAATGTTACATTAACACTTTTTTATTACATTAGCTGAGACACTTAAGTAACATGTAGTTATCCAGAGGCACTAGGGAGATTATGATTTTTCTATTTTTATCAGTTTTACCACTCTACACCCTTTTGGTGCTGGTTCCCCCATGCATCTGCTTTGCTAACATTTGGATTTCCATTGAAATCTGGCTGGAAGAATTTCATTCTCCAGAGTTTGTCTGTCTTTCTACTCACGTAACAATACTCGCAGCCAGAAAAGAGCCGCTACAAACTGCAGGCCAAGGGAATAAGGACCTCAGGCTGTCTTGGAATTCCTTAGGCACTGAGCATTTAACGCACTCACAAGGCATATTTGAAAACTACAGTCTTCTCATGAAGTTGGGAAGAAGGGTGTAGAAGGCCATCTGCAAAATTCAACTGTGTAACTGGTAGTTACTCGCTCTGGGTTCTTACGCAACTGTTTCAGGTTAAAAGCTGGGTAGAGAGATGCTGCTGCAAGTCTCTGTTTAACTGACTGTTAGGTTAGTTTGTTTATCAGGAAGCAGCATTTTCTAAGTTGTCTTAGGACTGTCTGCGTTGTTTGGGCTTTTTATGTTTGCTTTCTTGCTGGACTGGGCTGGTAGTTAATGCTGAGTTGCTGTTTCCATGACAAGGCTTCTTCTTGGAGATTTACAACTCAGCTGCTTTAATTTGCCAGGCTAATGCTTTGGAATGCAGGTTGACAGTCCAGATGTGAAACCTTTCTCCTTAGAAAGAAAACAAAGGATTAAATGTGTTTTAAGAGTTTTTTGTTTGTTTGTTTGTTTTAAATGAAGATTGGGGCCCAAAACCTAACATTTGAAGTCTTGAAATACTGCTGTTAGCTAGTGAGGTTAAACTTTAAAATCTGGAGACTTCAAAGTGTGTCATCTTTGGCCAGGTTGCAGTAACAATTTTGACGTTTGCACCTGTTCCTGCAGGTATCAAATGCTTTTAAAAAACATAAAATAATCAAGTCATGCATCTTCAAGCAGATCGGGCAGATAGAGAAATGGTTGCGGTATAACTTCTGCTAAAACATGTGCGTAAGCGCCGCTTTGTAGTGATGGATTGATGACTGAGTGCTCACTTGGAAATGAGATCATTTCCTCCCTATTCATTGATAAAGGTTATAGCTCATGCTGGTCGGTCCTTTCTGATTTGACAAACTGACTTCTCCATCATTTCATGCGGGGAACCATAAATAGGATTACCCTTGTTGTCGGGGTTTCTCCAGCATGGAGGAAAGCCCAAATGGTGCCATCATCCACATTGTGGGGTGAAGGGTCTGATACAGGCGTTCGCTAAAGTGAATTGGAGAAGGTTGTAATAGAGGTGTTTAATGACCAAACCTTTTTTTTGTAGCGTGAAACGTTGTGGTCTCAGCCAGGCCGTTGAATCTGATCTTATGTGCTAATGAGGATTCATACAATGCACCCATCAATTAATATCCTCTTGGGTTTCAGAATTGTTTGGATTGGAAAGGAGGCAGCGAATGTTCATTCTCCTTTCAAAGAAAAAAATGGAAGCGTCTCTAACTTTCTCCCAGCCCGTAAGGAAGCGTCGGATATTAGGAGGTGCCTGTGAGAAGAGATGTCTTAAAATTGAACTGAGCCTTGCAAGCTAAAAAGGGTAAAACTTGTGATATAATAATAATATGTTTTTCAAGTTGCCTTGAGAAATTTTCTGAGATAGAGATGGCAGTGCTTTGCATTTTTACTTTTTAAAACTGGGGTTGTAAAGAGCTGCTTGGTTTTTTACTTGGAGATTGTAGTAATCCAATTGGTGGTCTCTTCTGATGAGATTTAGGAAGCCTCTGTAGACCAGAGACATTGCAAGTAGACGGGACGTATTTTGTACATTCAGTTGATGTTTATTCATGTCAGAGACCTGTACCTTTTTACCATGTTACAGAGCAACAGATTAATACAAGTATGCTAAGAAATAGGCTTAACAAATGGCCAAAAATGACATAGATTTTCCCCTAATTTTTAGCTCTTTTTCTCGTATCAATTAATTTTTTTTTATTTTAAAAGTGAGGTGTCATAAGTTGAACAATTTGAATGACTAAGAATACATGCACATATAACTGGGAGTTATTTTTTCCTTGTATGTGTGTTCACATTCTTTCGGGGGGATGGGAGAGGGAAGGATAGAGTAGTTTGGCTAGAGAAAAGGTTGTTTGATATATGAACTCTTGCTGCTGCTGCAGTAAGGTGGTGTACTGGCTTGTTCTCATACATTTGAGAGTGATCAAACAGTAAGCTTCTGCAAACAGTTGCAAAAGAAGTACAATGAGCACTAGTAATCTCTTCAGTTTGATAAACCTTGTATTTATGTAGCTTGATAAAGTGGAGGCTTAAGGTTTCCTTCCTGTGCTGGAGTTTGTCACCCTGGAATTTAGAACTCGTGCATCGAGATCAAAAAAGTATTTAGCCACGGTCTTCTGAAGTGTCTTATAGACACGTTGTTTAGCGGCACTAAACCCTAGGCTTTGTGCAGCTTTTGACAATTAATCACTTCTGGTCCTTCCAACAAATGGACCCTGTAAAAAAGGAGAAAATTGTATAGGAGTAGAGCAGCTGTATAAGGGCTCCCTCTGTATAGCAGCCTTTCCCTGCTCTGCAGAAATCCACGGGCACAGAGCCACGCTAAACAGTAAGTGTTCAGCCACATCTGCAGAAAATCCTTGGGAGGGCATGTGGAAAGTTGGCACAACTTTTGGTGGAAGGAAGTGGGAAGAAAGAAAATCATTAGCTAAGGCTAACTGGGATTCATAGACTTGAGGTCGTCTTATCTGTGGAAGTTCTTCTTCCACCCTTGTTGTTGTTTTAACCGCTTCTTTGACTAATCTGAACACTTTCCATGGCTGCAAGCTTGGAATGGAGTATTTTTGAGCCATCTATTCCAGCAATATTTTTCTTCACTATTGGTTTGCTTCAAGCTTCTGGGAAGGTGGTTGAGAAGGTAACATGCAAATAATTTTGGCAGTATCAGAAGACTACTCTCATTGCAGTTCATCTGATTTCTGATATTTGCTTAGTACTGAAAATGTTGTTAGATGATGTTTTCCTCATGCTAATTTAGTCAATTTTGCATTGACTCCAGTAGAGCTTGATGAAGTATGTCAGCTGGAGATTAGTCCCAGGTGCCTGGCTTGACCTTAGCCTTATCAGCTGCTTTCAATACTGTGACGATGAAGCACTTGCAAGTTTTCTAGTTCCTCACATGATTGATAGACCAATTCTAAAGTGGCTTTCCTCCTTGTTTGTGATCCAAGAGGGTAATGCCATGCAGCTGTCTGCAGCAAGATGCTCTTCTAGCAAATACTGTGAAGCTCTGTTGGCTTATTACCAACCTGAATGTCTATTAAAAGGGCAATTGTGTTTTGTAGACTTCACAGCTCACTAATCTGTGATTCTCTCTTTTTCTCTTTTCTAAATATCTTGAGCAGGATTGAGCAAGTCTTCTAACGCTCAGGAGAGACCAAGTTATTTTAGAAGAGGCTTAACTTTTGAGGTCTAGAGCAGAGCAGAGCAGACTGGCAATATGTGTTAACTAGTAGAAGTAAGTTCAGCAGTTAGCAGAGGGTGTTGCCTTTTTTTGAGTGCGTGTCTGGTTTTGATGAATTGTGTACTCCTAGGTGTATAAGGGACTGATGAAGAAAATATTTCCACCTGGCCTGACAGTTCTCTCTGGTATATTCACAGCATGCTGTCACTATTTGATCTTTTTTTTTTTTTTTTATCACTTCAGTATTGGAGTACTGAAGTGCATCTTCCTTAGGGCTGTGTGTTTAGATCATTTGAAAGATTGTGTGAAATCCTAGCCTCATCTGAGGATACTGGAAGCCTGCCCATGGTTACGGGCTAGGCTTTTGTTAATGGATTTTTTGAAACTAAATTTTGCATCTGCCGCTGCATGATCTTGGGTTTCTGCAGAGATCGTTAATTAGGAGTCCACACGTTTGGAGGAGGAATTCAGGTTTAGAGTGGCCTGTCTGTGGGAAGGATGTTCCTCAGATCTGTCAGGTGCAAATGTCTCACTGAAGGCCTTTGTACCCGGCCAAAGCAAAGCATAGCGTCATCTGGTCAGGCTTGCAGAAGCACTGTTACTGGTGGCTGGGTGTAGTTGCGGCTTCACTTCCTCCCTGTCTCCTTGCATAAGACGCTGGAATGCATCGACATTGACTGGGGAGTGCTGAGAATGAAAGACGACCTGATCACAAACATCTCTGGGTTGCAGCAGCGTATAATAAACATTTTTACGAGCCCTTTCCCCACTGTGCTTTTGAAAGGTGAGGGTTAGTCGCTGGGCACGAGCTCCACCGTACCGTCTCTGTCACCTGGTGTGACTGTACCCTTCATGCGAGAAACCCTCCTGCGTGTGATGCATTGGCTGGTGTGTCTAGGCCACCTGCGTGTGACACTGCCCAGTTCATAAAATGAGCAAAACTGGAAGGAAGGGAGCATACTACTTAAGCCTGAATCACTAAAGTCAGCATCACATCAGCACATTGAACTGTATTCCCTCTTTGCTCCTTAAATTGCAGTCCATATGTTATATTTTTGGTGTTTCTAGGTACGTAGAACCCTACTGGTCATTTTTTCCAATCTTCCTTAATCTGCTTCGAAACAGAGTGTACTTAATCTCCAGTTGTTAAAGAATTCTCGTTTGTAGGGACCATGGCAGCAATGAAGTGTTTCACTAACTTTTAAGCCTTTTTAATTTGAAAAACGTGGGACATTCTAGTTGGTTGGAAATAGTGTTATGGTTAACACTTCAGGGATGTTTCAGTCCTGCTTTTTGGATTGGGTTTTCTTTAATTTGGGTAGGAATAACTTTATACATCCTGCACAGCCTGTTAGACGTCTCAGGAATTCCAGGATTTGAGCGGTCTTCTGCTTGCATATGATTTAGAGCTTTTGAAGTGCTGCTCAATCTGGAAAATCTACTTCTTTACTTGAAAACGTTCGCGTCGTAACGGGATAATTCTGTTTATCGTAACTCGCAGCAAAGCCTAACAATTTGATAATTTTCTCCTGGGAACAAAATGACATGAGCCATTTATAATCGTTGGTTTAAATCGCGTTAGAGCTGGGGCTGTCTTCTGGGCAGGTTTTGAGAAATGAGTTTCTTTCTAAGGTGCTTGGGAAACTTCTGCGGTAACTCCCAAGTGACTGGGCCTTTGTCCTCAAGGAAGAAGGCTGCCTCAAAGGGTTATCCATCAGCGTACTGCTAACATCATTCACAGCTAGAGTTAATCAAAGAGAAGTTCACAGCTCTGTCTCGCTGGCCAGCCAAGGGGTCGTTTCGTTTGTGATGTATTGTTCGGCTGACTGATGGCATGCAAGTCTCCAGCAGATTTATGGGGAGCACCTCTTGTGAGTAAACTGGCAGTGAGCAACATGTTAGCTTTAAAGTGAGTCCTTCCCCGAGTGCGTTGGAGTTGCTTTCTCGTGTCCAGCGAGGCTGTGAAATGGATTAGAATCAGTTTTATCTAATGGAGGAAAGGTAAATGACTAGGCTGAGATGGCTCTGACCCAAGCAAATTAGATACTTTGTCCCACCCCACTGCATTTTTTTTTTCCCCTCCTTCCCCTCCGTGGGACTAAGGCCTGGTACCCTCAAAGACTGCATTTATTAAAGCTGCCATGTGTGGATTTTCTCCTATTACTTCCTTACTACAACAGGTCCACAATTTAAGAAGTGTAAAAATAGTAATTGTCTAGTAGATCTTAAAGTGACAACAGCTGCATTGAGTAGAACTAAAGTGATTTTTTTTTTTTTTTTTTTCTGAAAGAGCCGTAAAATGGACTGGAAACCTAAACTTGTGGTGTTTAGTAGCCGAGTGGTGATTTTATGGGGAATCGGTATGCCTTCTAGCTTAACGTAATTATGGCCACTGATGTGTGTTTGTAATTAAAAGTATTGATATCTGTGGAAAAATATTGCAGTAGTGTACAGGCCTGGGAAAATAGTGGAGCTGCTTAAAGAAAGCAGAGGTGAATATTATGAGGAACTTCTAAATGCAGTATTTTAAAAAAACTGATGTGTAGGTTTTGGATAAAGGAAAACAAACAAGTGTGAAATCTGAATTAGCTTCTGTCCTTTCATTTTCTGCTGCAAGATTGCGGAAAACAAACCTGTCATCATAGGAAAAATGTTTTGATAGGCAGCCTTTGGTTATATGAACATGAGTAGACTTCCAGTGTTTTACTGCTTTAGGCTTTCCTGGAGAGATGCAGAATTTATTACTGTTATTTTGTCTATTAACAGTATTTCCTTGCTTTCTTCTCAAAGTCAAGACTGTGGAAGAACAATTTAATGACATTCTCCCTAAAATCTGTAACTTGAAGATTTTGCTGGTCATTTTGATGCTCTAGTCTAAAAATCTTTACTTTTTATATAGTTACTCAGCCGTCTAACTTGAGTAAAACCCAAAGATGCTTCCAAGTATAATGGGCCAGATCATGCTGCGCGTTTTTTTTTTTTGTTGTTGTTTTGTATTTTTGGGTTTTTTTTTGCCACTGTATTGAACAGAGTTAATGGATATATGGCAATGTTCACTTCAGTGAATGCTGTCAATTTGAGTCAACCTTTTATAAGTCTCACAATACATTTTTTTCATATTAATATCCATTTTATAATGGGTTAACTGTGCTGTGCTGTTTAAACATGGCAAATATAAAGGAAGGGTAACTTGTTGGGAGTAAGGAGAAGGAAGAAACGGCCTGGCTTTACAATCAAATACCTCTAGCGAAGGGGACTGTTATCTCCTTCCAGATAACTGGGAAAGGATACTCAAAATACTATATCATGTAAATATAGTTATTGCCTGCCTTATATCACTAAGAGTTCTCAACACATCTGGATTGAAAGTAGTTCCAGTAACATTAAAGCGTACTATTTTGGTTGGCACAGTGACACTGTGGTATATGCCAATTAGTAATGGCTCTTGGAAACAGGCTGCTTTAAAACTCTCCCTGAACTATTCCCTAGAGAAATTATTCAATTAAGTACAACTAAAATTAATGTCCCTGGTTTTTGTTCGAATAAAACAAAATAAGCAGCTGGAAAAGGGAAAACTTCTCAGTGTGTGCTTTTTAAAATAAAAACTCTAGCTAATAACTGTGTTTCCTGGAATCACTACTGCTGTTTGTTTTCTTAGTGTTGCTCTTCAGGTCTGAATAATCTGATGAACGTTTCTACAGCTGATGGTCTCGGACGATTCTTTGTCACTGCGACATGTTTTCAAATGACCATCTGCTGCCTTCAGACCCGATTTGAAGAGGATGAAATGTACCATTTTGCTTGGAGGAGAAGGGGGTTAGCAAAGTTCGACTCAGATATAGGCTTAAATATCTTGGGTAGGGTGAGTGCCTCTACTTCTTTGTATTGTTTGGTGCTGTTTGAAGGGGGCTGTATGGTGGCAATGGTGGTCTTGGACATGTTCTGCTAGTTCTTGGAGCAGATGATAAAGTTTTTCTGTAGCAGAACATAGAGTACTCTCTTGCTTCAATAAGGAAAGGCAAGCTGTTGTTCTTAAAGATGCTGAGGGTTTGGTGATTCGGTGCGGAAGGGTTATGCCAGAGGCATGTGCTGGTCCTTGGCCTTTTGAGCTGGATGCTCAGGCTGCTCTTTATTTCCCAAAGGACAGAGAGAGGTCATAGGACTCTGGAGCAATTTGTTGTTTATTCTGTACATTTTTGCTATCCATCAGGAACCCAAGGAATCTGGAGCCATCCTGCATCTGTAGAAGTTGTTCCTGTGCAAGGAACCCTCAGTATAGAGCTGGCATGGCCTGCACCTTCTTCATTGCAGTCAGAGGTCCGTGGGATATGTTGGGAGAAGAAGGGCCTTCTACTGTGGTGCCTGATGCATCATCGAATACACCAGACTCTTAGGCTAACCTGAGTGTGGATAGCAGTTTGTGGATAGGTCGGACTGTTTACCAGCTGTGCAGGGAGGAAATGCTGTCCTTCACTGCCTGCCCTCCTGAACACATGCAAAGTGGCAAGCTCCTGCCCTGCACTGCCTGGAGGTCTGCAACCTAGCTGAAGGTTGTGGACAAGCAGGCAGAGCCACTCTCCTTTCTCAGCAACGTTGTCCTCTGGCGGTGGGATGGCAGGGAAGGGAGAACACCTTCTTGGAGTCACTCGGGTCACAGTAGAGTCGCAGGGGAAGTGATGGGAGGTGACATCCCTTACTGTAGCTCTGGGACTGTTTTGTATGCATTATACATCACGAAACACATTCCCAATAGGAGGCCAGAAGAGCTCTTCTGAACCTGACTGTTTCCAAACCCCCGTGAATAAGAGGAGCTGAAGAATGATAGAAGTGAAACTGAATTCAAAGAGAAATGAGTTGGTTTGCCTCCTGGGAGAAGTTAGTATTTTGGTTTTTAAAACATACGTGAAGTTCTGCCAAAGAGGAGATTAAAAGTCATCGGTTGAATTCAGAAGGTTGGAGGAGGAATCTTGGTACTGCTTGAAATGCAAAACTCATTGCAGCAGGCAGTGTTAGTATCCCAGTGTACTGAGCAACATGGAGCTTGGATGAGTGGAAGCACTATATGGTTTTCAGTGTTAAGACCTGGAGTTAGACTGAGAGAAGTCCATGACTGTGCTAAACCCTTGCATGTGGTATGTAGAACTGCACGTGTTTGAGAGCTTGCAAAAACTGGGCACAGTTAAGGGAGATGCAGAGAAACTGAAATCTTTTGCTCTGCATTTTTTTTAAAGTCTATTTTTCTCTTTTCACTCTGCCTTGACATTACAGCTGGCACATCATGCTTAGGTTCTTTAGGTTTCTGATGTATTTACATTAGTTGCAATCTTCACTTCATACCACTGGCATTTTGAACAATGCTTTCTTTCTTATTAACATGTAATTATGGGGTTTGGATGTATAGAGGTTGGCATTCAATATATGATTCATTTCTTTGGTATCTAGCTCTTCTCCTGAGGCACTGGAGACCTGAAGGCGGGAAGGAAAGCCTGCTTGGCCTCTCCAGTAAATTCCAGCCTTATTGTAATTTTTTTTTTTGCATAGCATAAAATATTAGGGATTTTAATTCTTTGTGTTTTTCTTAAGGCCGATTGCAGTGTTCCATGACTTACACAGTGGGATATACTGTGGAGATGCATTACTCACAGATAAATACTATTGAGTGATCTGTAAATTTAAATCCACAAAAGCTTTAAAAAAAAAAAAAAAAAAAAAGCTAAGCTTTTGGAAGGAAATGTTTGGTCAGCATGCCGTTCTGCTAAACTGAGACCAGAAATCAGATTTGTTTCTCTTCGCCTATGCTGTATTTCATGTGGCCGTTTCCACTTGGCTTTCTTCTTTTTTCATTTTTTTCTTTTTTCTTTTTTTTTTTCTCTCTAAACTCCACAGCTTGAATGAGTGTGACTCAAAGATGTAGTTGCCAAAACCAAATGAGTCTTTTTACATGTTTTAAATAAAACAGAAAATCAATTAGTGTAAAGTCTGGTATGAAAGCAGAACTGTGACTGCAGAAGGGCCTGTTCTGCTTCATGGGAATAGAGACTCGTTCTTCCTGGGAACTCTGTGTACGGCGAAGGAGCATGATAATAAATCCCATGCCTTCGGAAAGGGGCTGCACCTGTATGCGGCATGGGTAGGAACAAAGAGACATAGTGGGATGGAAAAGCAAACAGATCACTTTCCTGCTCCTGGGTGGAGAAAGAGTAGGAAAAAACCCACATTGTTTCCTGCAAAATAAAACCCTGTTCCTCTAAGTGGCCCGGCTCCCTGGCTCCTCCGCTGCCTGGCTTTCTCTCGCTGCCTGGGGTTGTTAACATCTCTCCGGATCCAGTTCCCGCTGCTTCCTAATGAGCTCCTTAAAGGGAGAAACAGCAGGGAAAGTTCACGGCGATTCGGTGCTTTGGTTTATGGCACCCGCGACGCTTGCTGGGTGCCGCGCAGGAGGTCCTCGTTTCCCCAGCGTATGTCATGCCAGACTATGCCAGGCCGAAGACGGCAGTGACAAGTTTCCAGGAGTTAAAAGGGCACCACAGTGTATAATATAAAGCAGACTGGTAATGAGAGCAGCAGCAGGCCATAGCTGCTGAATAGGATCGCCTCCTCCTTGTCCATGTGGAGCGTTTCGCGTGGTGACTTGTAATCTCATAAGTTGCACCTTTTTGATTAAAAAGTGCAGCATTCGTGCCTTCTGGCGTAATTTATTGCTGCTTAGTCCCTACAGAGCAAGATGCAATATTAATTTTGTGTGTCTAATACGATCTCGTGCTCCAGCAGCTGACTTGCTATGTCATCTTCAACATTTTTGTGTGGTGTTAGAGTAGAGCGGAGCTGGCTGGTGAGAGCAAGGGAGGATTGGGGACTGGTGAGCCCCTTTGGCAGCAGGGTCGGAAAGGGAGGAGAAATAGAGTGGCAGAATGGGCTGGAAGTGGGATTTATGCTCTCTGGAAACTTTTGGGCTTCTTGATCTATTGTCAAAACTGAGAATTTCAGTTGCGGAAGGAAACTCAGTTATTTATTTCAAGCTGATCAAAATGTTGCATTTCAACGTGAAGGACCATCATAAAGGAAGTAAAAACACTGAAGGTCTAGGCATGAAAAACACGCTGAGATTTAGTGGTTTTTTTTTTTTTTTATCATCTGTCAAATGATTTTCCAGTGGAAACTGTTCCCTTGGAAAACTTCTGACCAGCTGTAGAAAGACTTGATGACTGAGTTGACAGAGGAGATGGGACTGCCAGAAAAGTCAGATTTCAAACCCATAGGAAGGTTCGCTAGAAATGTCAACAGAGGAGAAGCTGGGAATATGGAAAAGGCAGACGGTGGTCACAGTGCAGGACCTTTTGTCTTTGGGTTACGCTGTACTTGTTTGACAGGTTTGCAAGTAAATGGAGTGTCTAAAGCTTGAAGGCTTTTTGAGGAGGAATAGAAGGAAACAAAAGGATCCTATTGGACGTGGTGGATGGCTTCTAACACCTGGCTTGGGTTCAGTTCAGGGTTTGTTTTTTGCATCTTGTGCAAGCCCTGAATGCAAGGGACCAGATGTAGTATGATGTATTTCCATTTCCCTGAGAGATGACTTATGGCTGTAACGTGTGGGATTCCCGTCTCACGGGAGGCTCTGAAATTATCCATGCCGTGGCTGGAGAGAAGCAGAACCAGCTTTTTAGAGAAGGCATCAGTGTTTTTATGAATCAAAACACCATGTTTCTGATTTTCATTGCAGCAGCAAAGTCTTCAAAGAAAAAAGTGGAATAAGGAATGAGCTTTCTTCTGAGAAACTCCTAGAATTGTGTACAACTTTTTTTTTCTGCCCGATTTTTTTCATCATCTTCTGTTGGTGTCCTTTGTAGATTTCTATAGCTTTCTAACCATTGACAGATGTGATTAAAATATATATACCTTGATGTATATATATTTTAATCACATCTGTTTCTCTGTATTTTTTAATTTTTATTTTTCCATTATGGTGATTAATTTTAGCCTGGTCCTTCTGAGTACACACACACACACACACACACACACACACACACACACGTGCACATAAATGGACTCCAGAGTCCAGCACTAGTAAAATGTGATGCTAGTGTGTGTTATACTACAGATATGTAATTGAGAGAGATTATAAAGATTGTCTTTCTCTGCCATTGATGTACCATTTAGGATCCCAAAATTCAGCATGATAAAACAAAGTAGGAACTCCTTAAGATCCAGTGTTCAGGGCAGTTGCTTCATTTTTTCCACTTTCCATTTCAAGAAAACCTTGAAAAGGAGTATTTAGCACTTATGTGCTCACATCTCTGAATAGTCTTGAAGACTTCATATTAATCCCTGATGCTTTACAAGTTGACTGCAGGCGTTAATAGTGCCATAATCAATGAAGCAATTCAGCAAGCAGTTTTGTAGAATTCTTTTGGTTTGCAGTTAGTTTGGTTTACCTTAATTGTCTGGCTGTGATAGCTGGTGCAGTGAGAAATTCAGATCTGGTTAAATGATGATTTACTTGTTTTTAATGGGCAAAAAAATGTTCTAAGTTTAACTCAAAGCATTAAGCAAAACCAAAGTGTCTTTGCTATTTGTTTTCTAAAAAATGAACAGCATGGACTTTTCCTAACTTTGCTGACACTTTCTCCAGGAAAGACTCTTTCTTCCTTGGGAGTAGTAGATAGAATTAAATTTGTAATTGGCCAGGACTTCGCATATTTACCATAAAGGTGCTGTTTCCCTTTCCTCCTACCTATGCAGTCTATGCGACTGCTTCTTCCACCTCTTCTGATCTGGGCTCGTGTTCCAGCTTTGCTGTCTTGCATTGTTACAAAACACATGTTGCTTAAGATCAAAAACCGCTGCTGTGGTTATTTTTTAACAAAACGTCAAATGTTTCAGAGCACATCAACCTACTTGGGGGTTTTTATGTGTTTTGTTTTGTTTTATTTTATTTTTTGTACTGTCAGCTGCTTACTTTGCTATTTCCTCATCGTGGAGTTTCTTTGCTTACAAATCCTACGTGTGAAATTCATCCTCGTTAACCCAAAGGGTTGGCAGCAGTCCCATGATCAGAGGTCCCTTAGCCTGTGGAGCGAGGACACTGTCAGGACAGCGGACAGAGTTGTGTCCACCAAATGAAGATCTTTCATGACTTTTGTTCTGTATTAAGATAGACCTGTGTTGATCAGCAGTCTGTAAATCCGTGGTCATTTTTACTGCGTGATATGAAGTAGACTTTTGAAGAAACCCTGCCCTTTTGAGGGCTTCAGCCTAAATTTTGTCCTTGATCGTCTAGCAAAGTATCCAGATTTCTAGAGCTGGGTTCGCATTTCCCCGCTGCTGCTGCTGCTCCCGCTCAGAAATGAAGTGAGGGGAAATGGCTGATCAAGATTAATGACGTCCAAATACCTAACTCTATGTCCTTGTAGGAACCTATAGCTTTTTTAGTTGGTGGTTTTGGCTGCCTTGTCTGCTGGTGAGCTCCAATGTATCTACCCAGCTGATCAGGGTGACCATAGAGGAATGTGCGTGCTGGTGTCACAGCCTTGCTCACCAGTTTTCAAGTCCTCCCTGATCTGGAAGATGCTATCTGGTGTCATCTCTAATAGCCGATCAGCCTTCAAACTTCTCCTACTTCCAGCTGTGCTTAAATTACTCAAACACTTTAACGTTAAGTTTATGCTGTAGGTTTTCACTTCTCCTCCAAGATCCTGCTTCACTGAAAGAAGACCTTGACTAAATTTGAGTTAACGGTTTAAATGTGGTTTGCAGCACAGTGTTACAGAAACGTCCTTTGTAAGGTCATTGGCAGCCTTTCAGTATTCAGCCTGCTTTTCCATTCTGCTTCCTCACAAAAGAGGAAACCTTGCTCGTTTGGCTTTCTCTGTTTTTTTTTTTTTTTTTTTTTTTGTGTGTGTGTGTGTCTGTTTTTTAGTTTGCTCTCTATACTGTCAGGTAAATGGGAGGTAATAGAAAAATTTTTCATCCCAAATATAATTGCTGGCTTGAACTGCAAAGGGGGTTGTAGGTGGGTCATCCCTCTAAAGAGATGATATTCAGGAGCCTAGTGATCACTAAAATAGGATTTTCAGCGCTCTTACTGCTTTCTTAGCTTGGAGTGTTTTTCTGGCAGCCTCTGTGCCTGCCTTAAAAAATCATAACTAGTTTTCAACTCTGCCTTATCAAGCATGTACTCCAATTGTATTTTCATTTGGTCTATAACAGGGAAAAATTCAAGAATTTACATGAAGGTCAAGGGCTCTTCTGAGCCGGAGTGTCACCATAGCAGTGTGTGTTGTGTGTCTGGGCTGAGGGGTGGATGTGTTTCTGTGCGGGGCACTGATGGGTTTGAAAGGCATCCTGGCCTGGTAGAAGCTGAGGTGCCTCCGCGGTACCACCAGCACGCTTTCCTGGGCTGTCCCCTTTCCACCTCTGTTCCACGGCTCTCCGGCCAGAGTGTGTCTGGCTGCTGATTTCCCTGGCGATGGTGGCAACTCCCCGTGCTTCCTCCCTGCTCCAGCCCCAACGCAGCTGCGCAGGAGGAGACCCTATTCCATGCTGCCGATTTAAACCCTGGCACGAGTTCACCAGCGCTTCTCCTGGGTTTTGGCTGCACGTCCTATCAAAGGACAGGCTCCTAGTTTAGCAACGCCGTGCTTAGTGAAATGGCCTGCTTCTCCCAAAACTGACGATATCAAGAAACGCAGAGCGATTGAAAAATGCTTCTCTGAAGCTGTGTGGTCCGGGTCCCTGGTTCAGAAGGGGCTCCTGCTGGTTGTTGTGACAGTGGAACGGCTCGTGCAGGTGGCTCTGAAAGGAGAGGCTCTAGACATAATCCCAAGTGTAATGCCTCGAGCTTTGAAACGCTGACAGAAAATATTCCTGATTGCATTTGTTCTCGTTTAGCTACAGCTTGTTCACCAGGATGTTTTTCAAGGAGGGTCTGGTCAGTGTTGGCAAAGGAAAGTCTCTTATTTCCCAAGCGTGCTTATCACTCTGTCCTTGACAACGATGGGAACTTTCGGCACTTTTTTTCATTTAGAGGCAAACATGAGAAAGCCTGCTTTTGCAGGCAGCATTGTACTGGTTTTCCTGTGTGCTGAATCACACAAGACAGATAAAGTTTCCCCAAAATGTTGTTGTCTTTGCAGATGTTGGACTTGGGAAAGTTGGGTGGGAGGGGAAGGAGAATTAATATCCAAACTAGGAACTGAACAAAACAGGCGGTTCAAATGTAGTACCTGCCATCACTTGGGAAAATGTGTGTTTTGTGCAAGGTAAGCAGTAAAATCTTCACTGCTCTAAACAACTTCACAAATATGGAGATACCGATAAGCATCTTAAAGGGACTCGCTGGAGACGATGGAGTGTTTGTGGGGCAGATTTAAAAAGCATGCATTGGAGGGATGCTTAATTCTCTTAACTCTCCGTGAGAAGAAAACCCTCTTGGCACTACATATGCCTTTGAAAATTTCCTCAGCGTCTTCAGAACATGGATTTTTTTGTGATCCGTGTGTAGGGTCGGATAGGTTTTATCTCTCTATCTAGAGCAGTGCTTGTTATTTAGTGAGATTTGAGGGTATAAGTGCCGTGTATAAGAAACAACTTCAGCTGCAGGAAGATGAATTGCGGAGGAAAGCATTCCCTTTCAAGCACTGGTATAAACGTTGACAAGCTGTAAGGACTAATGTTGCAATGTAGGCACTACGTCATCCTTGCCTCTCTTGCAGGCACAAGACTTTCTTCTAGTATCTCTGGGAAGTTTGGAAGTACGGGGAATGCTATCTTTAGTGTCATCACCTTGTTTCTGGCAAAGGAATTTGAGAAATCTGTGGTTTGAGGGCATACAATCAAAGCCATAGAGGTTAATCAGTAAAGGTCCTGTACTGCTGCTGGGACTTTTGTTTCATCGTCAGCTAGCGTATATACAGGGTTATGATGCCTAAAAATTTACAGAATATTCATGCTAGTTCTTGCGGTGTATCTTGCTAATTTTATGCACTTTAACTTATGATAAAAGTCAGTTAAAGCTTGAAGTTTCAGCGGTGCTGTAGCTGAGCAGTGCAATACTAGGAGCTGCATGTGTACAAATGACTTCAAAACTCAGCACCCGCCAGCTGGCATGGTGGTTGTCCCAGAGCTGATCTGAAAAGACAGACTAGATTTATTAAGACAATGATCAATAGCGGAGAAAGTGCAAGAAGTGTAACCAGAGGAAGACGTTTTGCGATAGCATTCAGTTCTTGGCTGCTCTCCTCCTCCTAATTTATCACACACACACACAAAATCATTCCTACCTGCGGAGTAGAAAGCAACTGAAACACGGTGTAGTCATACTCCCAAGGACAAGCGCTGTCAGCGTCTTTCAACAAAACTTAAGTGTAATAATCGGCAAGAAGGAATCTTGATGCCTGAATGCGGCTTTTAATTTTAAATGTTAAAAAACCAACCCACCAAGCACCCTCAGTTTAATCCTTTTACCTGATTTGATTTCCGTGGCAAAGATAAATTAATCAAGTACATGAGTTTGAGGGTGGGTTAGCTTGAAACTTCCCTTTTCCCTCTATTAAAAATAGATGTAAGAGAAATTTTTGCTCCTTTTCCTTTTCCCTAAGGGTCAGCTTGGCTGCAAGCAGAACTGCCATCTGTACATCGCGGTAATTGAAACAATGTGAGACTTTCACTGTATCCTGCCGTGATCGTTTGGTTGGGGCTGTGCTGGATGCTTTCAAAGCATTTTCAAAGATAGTGATTTTGAATTTGTTTTCATGACTATGAGAAAGCCAAGGAGACGCTGCATGTTGAGATGCTGCGTTCCAGGGACTGAAATCTGAGATTTGCTATAGCATGCACATTAATTCTGTCACTTTTACTACTGTTTTGTGGCTTCCATTGCCCTCTGCTTCAGCTCTGTGGTTACCTAGACTGATGCTGCTGTTTCAGGCTCTATCTTTTTTTCCTCCTCCCTGCTCTTCCAGTGGAGGAGTGCGCTGAAGCCAAAGTCGAAGAATATAGGACTTTTTTCTCGGCACTGTGGAACGCTGGTCTGTGGTACTGGAAAACAAAAGGGTGCAGCTGGTTTCCGTTTTGGAGCCTCCAGTAGGAGCGTGGTTGGTGAGCAGTGATGCTAAGAGGCTTGGAGATTAATGCTGTGTTTCTCTCTTTCCCCAGAGATCATTGATGACCTCACTAACTTGGTTGAAAACACGGATGACAAGCTTCGCAATCAAACACGGCACGTGAAGATGGTGGACAGAAAATCGACTTCCTGCGGTAGGAAATGGCTTGAGTGCAAATCCTGTGCTGTTAGTAAATGACTAGAAACTAGTGCTCAGAGGCTGTATGTGCTGTGCTTCCCCCTGAAGAAAACCTTCTTTAAAAGTGGTGGGGGGAAAGCCCTCTGCCAGCTCAAATGTGATTTTCAGCTGATGCAGGTTTGATTTACTGCATTTGCTATGAGTCGATGTAGTTAACTTCCTTAAGCCGTTTGACTCTAGTATTACCCAATATTCTGATTGGAAATTATAGAACCGCATGAAATCAGTGCGGTACATGTTAATCAGGTTTAAAAAACTCTTTAGCTACCAGCTCTCAAAAAACGCTCACAACGGGGAGCAATCCCATGGGGCCATTTCTGGTGGTGTCCTGCAGGAATGTGTTCTCAGCCAAATGGTGTTCAGAGCCTGCCAGACATGAAATCCTTGCTGATGACACTTCATTACACGCAGGTTAATAAAATTAAGCTAGACTCCATTTTTATATAGTCAAAGACAAGGTTCTCGAGTCAATGCACATGTGTGTGTCATGTATAGGGTGAAGAAGTGGGGATTTTAAAAGCAATGATGTGGGAGGATGCTGGGGGTCATAGTAGTAAATGTTTTTATCTTGGAGAAGGTGGGTGTCGTCCACCTGCAGTCACTCCTTAGTATTAGTTTGGAGGTGGTCTTAGTGAGACTGTCCTGGAAATAGTATGTCCAGTTTTGGTGTCCATGGTTCATTTTTGACGAACCAGAGGACTCAAAATGTTACAAGAGGAATTTCTGCTCTTTTAAAAATGGTCTTACAGTGAGAAGTTAAAGGAATTTTATTTGTGCAGCTCAGTAAACAGAAGGTTGAGAGTTGACTTGGTCGTATTTCTGGGTGAAGAAAAAGGCTTCTTGTTTGTGGGGAGCTTTTATTCTGTAGGGTGAAGATCTGGTGGCTGGTAGGTGAACTACCAAACTTAGACTAGCAGTGAGAATTTTTTTTTGAGCAGTGAGGATATATTTGAGGAATATAATGGGTTCTCCATCCGTGATATCTTTTTGAAAGCTAAGCTCTTGATTGATATAAGTTGATGAAAATCTGTGGCCTCTTCTGGAGGTTAAAGTTGACTTGTCAGAGCCATTTGTCTCTGATTTCTCGCGTACCTACTGTGGATAGAATTAAAGACGTGACTGCCGAGTGCATGACTGATTTTTTGGTTTGAATCTTTAATGCTGACACAAGATTTATATTTTAAAAATAATTGCACTCAAATAACACTAGGTGCCACTTTGTACCTTTTGAGCCTTCCCCTCAATTTCCGTGGTTTCGATTTGTTTTCTGCCCAAGTGCCGGGAAGTGCTAACCTAAATGCCTTCGCAGGGCCAAGCAGTGAAACCGATTTTATACAAGACGGTGTCGGCGTCGAACAGCTTCTCGCTTGTGAGGTATTCCCCCCCCCCCCCCGCCTTTTTTAGGGTCTTAATGCAAATGCAGAACCCAAACAACATTGCTAGATAATGAGCCTGTCTCTTTAATGCTAAAGCCCACGCTGGCTGGGAGGGAATTTGAGAGGAGGAGGAGGAGGATGTGAGAGGGGAAGGCTGGAAGGATCCAGGACAGGCTGGATTCCTTGGGGGTGACCTCTCTCACCCTTTCCACACTGAAAAACATTTTTCCTTAAGGGGTGGTGAGAAGCGCGGCTGCTTCATGCCGTAGTCCGTCTGCTCCGATAGGTCTTCCTGTGCTTGCATAACAATTTGGGCATGTGTAAACATTTTATTGCCCCAGATAGCTATTTTACTCTGCCTAATCATGAGTTTTTGAACAATAATGCTGGAAAACCCAGGCTTTAATGGCATTCGTCCCATCCCTTTTCCACTCTTATGCTTGGCACTGAAAATCACTGGGATGTTAAGATCAAACAAGTCTTCTGTGTGTAGACAATTATCCCTTGCACAAATCCAAACATCAGGAGAACTGGCACCTGTTAGGTAACTTTTCAAAAACTTTCTCTAGTATTTTGTTTAAATTGGTAAAATCCTGAGCAGCTCTTTGGTTCCGGCAGTGTAATTTCGGATTAAACTGGGAATAAAACGCCCTGTGTTTGCCTCTCTCTCCCTCCCCACCCCTTCCTTCTTAGTCGTGAAGACATTTGTTTGGAACCAGTATCTGCACTATTGCAGTATGTGGCCGGTTTTGTGTTTGTGCCTCATTTGAAATCATAATGTCTTCCCCCCCCCCCTTTTTTTTTTTTTTATTTCCCTTCCCCTGATGAGTGCATGTACTGGAGCAACTGGATGTGGATACAAGCAGAGCGTTCTGGCATGAATTGTGGAATAATCACCCTTTTATGAGCAAGAATGTAACGCGTTAATGGGTGTGGCTTTGTTAGCAGCGGGTATAATAATAAAATCAAAGTATTGCTGATGAAATCCAACTTTAATCAATATTTCAACGTCTTGCTCTCAGGCAAACGTAATTCCAAGTTTTAGTGGTCGCTTCCAATGTATAACATGACTTGTGCGCGTCACGCTCTAGGTGCCCGTCTGCTCGGACATAGGTGTCGCTTGGTCGGGAAATGTTACAGAGAGCAGCTTCTAAATTTTTATTGCACCTTAAGCCATAGGCAGCTGTGGCAGAAATTTTCACGTTGTTTTGGATGTGTTGTTTCATTTGCAGCTTATTTCTGGTGACACTGCTCTTGCTGCCTGAGAGCTATTGATAATCCCAGCCCTTGATTCTCCGCCGTGAGGGCTGCCCGGTCGGGAGCACATCTCCCTTGGTGGCCTGGGGAGCCCCGCACTGATGTCAGTGGAAGCTCCCATGGATTGCAACGGAAGAATAATTGAGATACGCTCAGTGCGTTATGCTTACTGTGCTGCATTTTATGAAGTTTCTGAAAATGGTCATCTGCAAATAAATGTATGTATGCTACTTGGCATTGTTTTATTCCTGTTCAGCATATGCTGGGCATCTAGGAGGACGTTAGGGTATATATATTTCCTAGATTTCAGAATTCAGCTTTCACCAAAATGTGTGTGCAAACCGTTAATCAAATGTTAGGCTGCCTTCACCCAGTTTGCTGCAGGAATGACTGAGTGTACAATCCTAACTTTTCAGTTTTACCACTGGCTGTCTTGGGTTTGTTTGTGTCTGACCCTGTTCCCCTCTCCCCCGGTTTGCATACCTTTAGGTTTTTTTGTGCAGAATAGCACTCATTAGCAATTTATCACTAATATTTTTATTAGAAACTTAACCCACAGAATGTCCTTTTAACAACTGCAGTAGGATTAAAAAAAAAAAAAAAGTAAATGTAGGTATAGTTAAATTTGAGATGCTAGTGAAAATAAACAACCTTCCTTCCCCCTAGACAAACCCTTGGGCTGGAACAAGCTGGCTGTATGGCAAATGCCCTGATACCTTGCTGATGCAGTGCTCCTGATTCCTTCAGTATTTTTGTTTATCCTAAGTGGATATAGCTTAATTTTGATCTCATCCGTTCCAATTCCTTGGATGAAAAAGGTTTATTTGGAGGAAAACGATTGCCCTAAAACGAGCGCTGTTGCATTGCTGTCATTCTTCCCAGCCCCGTTGTTTGGGTTGTACTGCACTGACCTGATGTAGTTTTTAAGCCTCCTGTGGCCTGAGTGGGCTCTGGCATTAGCTCTTACCTTGGCATCTTTGGCACTGGTCCTGAGAACAGGTTTCGTTGCCCATTCAGCAGAAGTGGGAGCTCGGAGCCTGCCAGCGCTAGGCTTTCCTCTTTGATTGCCGTCCCCAAACCTCAGCAGCTTAAACACGCTTTTCCTGGCGCTTCAGGTCCCTGAGGGCTGTGGGCTTACGGTTCCTCTCTTTGGGATGCATGACGCTCCAAGTCAATCCGTGCAGGTTTTGTAAGGGCTCCAAAACATGACCGCTCTTAACGTGATACACAACTGTGTGTTTTGAATTCTGTTCATCGTCAGGTTCAAGCACTTAGTATTTGTCAGGAGTCTGCAAAGAGCCCGTGATTCGCTCTTCCAGTCTGTGGGTTGTAGTTGGCCTAATCATGGAGAGGAGAAAGACCTACTTCTTCCTCAGCTAGATCCCAGCTTACCTGGGTGTTTTTTTCTTAATAACTTCCCCTCTTTGAGGTTTTTTTTTCATTTTCCTACTTGAAGATTTTTGTGTAGGCAGCCCCCTGCAGAGAGGTTGGCTAAAATGTGCTTTGTTGGTGATGAGAGCATCCTGTTGCCTGAGGTGCTCATGTCTGAATGAGCTATGGAGATTTTAGCAACATGTGACACAGCTGTGAGAGCAAAGTAGTAGATGCCACATATGTAGAGGCCATCGCAACCAAATTCTGTTGAGGTTATGTATAGAGTCCCCTAATGACAGCGAAAGTACTCAGATGGGATGGACTTCTAGATAGAATGTGTGTTTGGACTTGAGCACGTGTCCAGGTCACGCAGGAATGTTCTTCAGGTCCTGCTAAACTATCGCACGAGTTGGTGGGGGGAACAGTCTGGATGGGACTCAGTGTGGTCCTGTTCCCGCTCTTACCTAAGTAACTCTTCTGGCTGACTCTCCTGTAGCAGAGGGCTTAGCCTAGGAGAAAGGCTTGTTTTTTAGGAAAGCAGCAAAGAAGATTGTGACTTTATCATAGTGAAAGCTAAAAACAAGCAAAAAGGGTCAAATTCTATTTCTGGCCTAACGTCTCTGTTTTCTGAACAGCGGTGAGGAAAGGAGTGTCTTTGCAAGTTGTTACTCTATATGCCTTTAATATTTCAGGAAAATGAGGAGCAACCACAACTGAATGTACATCCGTGCTGGGCCCTCACCAGTGTCTGCGTTCCTGGGAAATAATGTGCAATTGCAAAGAGGTGGCTGAGCAATTTTTTTCCATCTTTCATTTTCTCCTATTCCACAAGATGGCATTGCAATCTAATCGCCTTTCTCAGGCACCCAGGTAGATCTCTCTGACATTCCCTTTGTTTTCCCTTTGAGGTTTTTGAAGATGCTGAAAGCAGGACCTAGGCTCCCATAAAGTTAGTAGTAACTTTTGTCAATCTTTTTTTTTTTTTTTAATATATCTTAGCAGATCACCAAGATATCTAAATCGAATGCAGAGCTTTGCCAGACCTACTAGTTTGAGTTTTCAGGAAGCTTAGTTTGTTCTAAAACAAGGCAGCTTGGATTATATAAGGTTTCCTTTACAAAGTAATGATTCATGCAGGCTGTGGCCTTTTCCTGCCAGATTCTGTGATCGCTCTGTTCTAAGTTATAGTTATTTTTGCCATGGATTTAATTTGCTTTATAAATTATGGATGGCAGTTACTCAGGTTTGTTCCTCTGACGTACGTTGTGTGTTTAGATGAGCAAGTCCCCATCAATTTTTTTTCTTAGTGCAATGGAGAAGTTGGTGTAATGTGACATTAAATCAACCTTTCCTGCAGCCTGATTCTCAGAAAAGTTACACCAATATTCCTCCCCAGTGCTGCTCCGACAACTGCATTGGTTCTGAGTCACCTGTCCGTGCTTGTACGTGATGAGTTTTCTTGGCCTGGCCAGTTGTGTTTTGTATGTGGCTTCCTCCTTTTCCTCCCTCACCCCGCCTTCAGTTTCTTCCATTTTAAGCAATTGTGCAGAAAAGTTTATTCTGAGCTGTTATCACCACGAGAGAGAACTTTGAGAAGAAGCTTTAGCTGATAAATTGGGCTCATCACTGCTGTCTTCACAGATTGCTGATGTCTTAAGCTCTAGGACCAGCAAGAGCTCAGGGAAGTAGCTAAGTGGCAGCAATCGACAGTTAAAAGGATGAACGAAGTTTAGTTTGGGCCGTTCTGTTTCCCCTGTTCCCTTCTCCTATGGCTGTAGCTTGCTCTAAGCCAGCCTGCGTAGGAGTACCTGTTGTCCAGCACCTCTCAAATTCGGGCTCGCCACTAGTCTTGCTACCTGCAGTAGCAAGTTAATCCAATATGTGGTGTTCATCCTCCCTTGCTTTGTAGTTATTGTATGAAACGCCATGAAGCGTTCTCTGTCTCTCTCCTACAGCTCAGCTTTGTTCTATGCGAGAACATGAGTTGAAAACTGAGGGAGCTGAACTGTGATGGAGGTGAGCCTGGTTTCTGGAGGAACTGACTGCTCCGCAGTCATGTTGAGCATGCGCGGCTCTGCTCTTCCCTTCACCTTGCCCCGCTGACTTCTGAACCCTTTGGCTAATTGAAGCTGAAATTAATTGGAGATAGAGATCGCAAAGATAAGAAGTTCCTACAGGTTTACCTGGCCGTCTGTGCTCGTCAGAGGAGAGACCCAATTAAGGTCCCTGTTGAGGGAGAGAATGCAGGGTGCACTCAGCTCTCATTAGACACTAGAGACTCCTCCAAGCACATTAGCTTGGAGACAAGGAGGGAAAGGTGGCTCTATTAATTATGTTAATGGAACAACTTTTAGGAGGGTAAGTACAGTAGTTTCAGTAGCTTGCTAATCTAAGACTTCAGGTTCATTTCTTTGCTTTTACCATCTTGTTTTCCCATAACATTAACCACTTTTCCTCTCCTTTGTTAGCTCTGAGCCCCAGAGGAGCAGGTGAGGAACTCACTAGACGACTAACTGTGTAAGGGAAACAGATCACAAACTGTGCTTTCTGATTCAGAAAATACACGGAAAAAAGGTCAGTCACAGTGCTGAGATCATTCCTTTCCTGGTGGCTGTGTCGGTACGCCCAGCAGTCTGGTCCTTGCTCCCTCAAGTGCTGTTTGTACCCTCCATCTAGTTTGTGGACTTCCAATGCCTCCGCCTTGTACGTTTTGATAGTTTAAGCGTTTGGCCTAAAATCTCAGCTCGTGCTGAGATGTTGGAATGGATTCAGCTGATCAAGGACTCTGGACCTAAGCAGCCATAACCAGTTTAAAAAAAAAAAAAGCAGTTACTTTATATACTTCTTTCCAGGAGGAGCTTAGCATTTACTGGTGGTGTAAACTCTGTACATGTTTAGCAGTATAGGACAGGAAGAGGCCTTCTGGCTTATAGAATTGCTTCAAGATGAATTTCTGAAAACAAGGTTGTTCCCCCCCCCCCCCCCCCCCACCGTTACTCCCATTGGAATTCATAAAGTTATTGCCAGCCTAGACTTGTCAGGGATGCTTCATTTTGCCCTCTTGCAGCCCTTATTCTGGGTCTTGAATAGTTCTTTTCCCCCTTTTGTATTTTACTCCCCTAGATGTGTGTGTCTAAGAGATCACTCCGTGTTCACTCCCAGCCTTTGTTTTGTTAGGCTGAACAAGCGGCTTTACATTTTAATCTCTTAAAATAATCTCTGTGTTTGCTGATAAGCCCTTTTATTTTGCACTTCTTCCTACTTAAACTCATCTTTCTTTAACATGAGCGATGAGAGCTGGCTACAGGATTCTCAGTGTGTTCTCACAAGCGGCTTGTCCAACGGCGCTGACGCTTCTCCGGCTACTGGATCTTAAGATCCCCTCCACAGCCACAGCGTGTTGGTGCCTCCATCAGTTTTGTGTTTGGCTCTTTGCTCGGGCCTTTCTCATTCTTGACTGTTTTCTACCTGAGTTCATTCTCTTCCCAACTCATAGCAAAAGCTATTGTTTGTTCCAAGTATGTGGCCTCCTCTTTTCCACTATTAAATGTCAAAGTTACTCAGTTTTTTTTCCTGTGTGTTATCCCAGCTTTCCTCTGTGCTGATTATGCTTTCCAACTTTGTGTCATCAGCAAATTTCATTAGCACACTTACTTTTTGTGCCAAGATCATTAATACAAATATTTAATAAGATCAGTCTCCTGACCATTCCTTAAGGAACTCCACTGGTGACCTCCATCTATTCTGATAGCTCTTTCAACACTACTTCCTCTTTCACCAGTTTCCTAGCCTTACAGTTCTGCTAATCCCCATCTTTTTCATTTAATAATTTCCCACGTGGCACTGTATCAAATACTTTGCTGAAGTCTGCATGGATGCGATCTATTCCATTTCTTTGTCTAGAAAATTCATTATCTCATGAATCTAACTTGGCAAGCTTGATTTGATATGATTTTTCCTTCAGTAAACCCACGTTTTCTATCCTGTTTACTATTTAGTGTCATGTTCTCATTATTATTTTTTTCCCCCAGTTTGCTCTAGAGCCTTTCATCCTGTTGAGGTCAGCCAGGCTTGTCGTTGCTCAGATCACTTTTCCTTTCCCCTGTTCGGTAGTACAAATGCTGCTCTTGTTCTCTGGTCCTGAACAGGCGGCCACAATTCAGTCAACGTAAGAGAAGGAGCTGCCACCTTTCCCCGCTGTTACATCTGCTCTCTAGTTCTGGCATACACATCCCAGACTAGTTTTTGAAGTGTTTGATTGTGAAGGAGATGTGGAGTTCTGCATACATTGGTCCTCCCCGCTTCGTTAACTAGTATACGTCCTGCAAGGAAAACTTACACTGTGACGTTAGGGCCCTACAGAACTATTGTAACCTTCTCCATCCTCCCACCAAGCACTGGATTCACCGAATCAACTAGTGATCACTTGCTCTAGGTATGACTGGGTCTTCTGCATCTTGTATTCTCTTCCCACCTGCCTTTTTCCAGTTGTGATGATTCCCAGAGTATCGCTCTGAATAGCTCTTTCATGGCGAGAAGAAAGAAGTGAAGTGGCGTACCTAAGGCTGCGCAGCAGATGTGCTATAATTAAGGAATGAAAGGCAGCCCCAAACTGATCAGTATAAAATGAGGTGGGGGAGATAGTACTTTGCTTTGGTATACTGGAAAGGGTTTTGCGTTTCAGATGCCAGCGTCATGTAGCTGTTTGGGCTGCATTTACCTAAGTTTGATGCTGCAAAATAAGCCGCTGTTTAGTAGCTGGACTCTAAATTTTAAGACACCCAAAGTGATGGTAGAGGGAGCTGAAGAGTGGTATTTCTGGGACTCATCTGTGACACGAAAATCAGGCGGAGGCTGAAGCGTGAAGCTATGATATGGCAACTAGTTTGAATGCTCCTTTCCCCGTTAGGAGAAAACGTAAGGGGGAGAGTAGGAAAATAGCATGCCAGAGAGAGAGGAGGTGGAGCATGATTAGAGAAGGAAAAGGCAGTAGACACCTACTTAATTACATTTGCATATGCAGCTGTTCAAACAGACTGAACTTCATCAATGCTTGTTCATACCTATCAGGAGATTTAGAGCAGCTGTTGTCAGCCCATGTAGCAGGACTGTACCAGTCTAGTGGTAAACTAAGCCCCTGGGCTCCCTGCTCACCCAAGCTGTCCGTCACTCCAAAAGGCCAAGTAATTAATTGTATTTGAATATTTGAAAAAATTGGAATTGTGTGAAATATCCAAGGGCGACTGCTTACAGCTTGGTTTCCAAGGATACATGTTGCGGAATTAAATCATTAAGTTATATTTCTGAAA
This sequence comes from Struthio camelus, assembly GCF_040807025.1. Taxonomy (NCBI): domain Eukaryota; kingdom Metazoa; phylum Chordata; class Aves; order Struthioniformes; family Struthionidae; genus Struthio; species Struthio camelus. Next base: position 12,540,890 of record NC_090960.1, read on the forward strand.
ATGGTGCTGAAATGTGTTAATTTGTACATTACCAAAGAGGCTGAAACTTGCCTCCTTCTGCCTTTTCTTTTGTAACAATCTCGGTGACAAATTAATTTCTCTACCCGATCTTCGGAGTTGAAATACAGCAATGTCCTGGCCTGGGGATTTCATGTCATGTTAAAAATAAATTGAGGAGAAACTGCATTAATGCCTATGACTTTGAAATTCTACCTTAATTTTTGGCTCCTAAGTATACAGTGAACAGGAAGGTCATGAAGCATCTTGTATTTTTGTACAGCAAGTCATTTCAAGACTCCTTTGGTCTTTTTATTGCTTTTTTCACTAAATCCACCCTAGCCAAAGACACTCTCCTGAGCAGACGGGGCGCGTTTCTGTTGCAAACAAAATGCCCAGACAGTGAGGATCCAGCATCTGTAAGCCTGTTTCGCTGGCCCCAGGCACTTGAGGGAGAGGATTGTGGGACACAACAATACTCGGAGGTTGTAGTCAACGGAGAAATTAGTTTGCTAGGGACCAAGTGGATAGGCTGTCTCTTTAGGGCTTTCTGAGATACATAGAGGATGTTGATCCTCCCAGAAATTGGGTACATAAATCAATAAGGGCTGTGATCTCAAATCTTTCTTATTTTGCAGAAATACGGGCCTTGATATAATTAATGCAGCCTTGCTAACTCCTTCTTGAGGAAAACTATGTTTGGGCCAATGAGAATAGCAATAAAATATCTAGGCCTTCTTAGGGGTATGAATTTTCATGTCTGATTGGGAATGTCCAAAGTCTCTGGTGTTTTAAAAGTTGTTTTAAGGTGAGAATCAAATATGTTCATGAAGAATTCATCCTGAAGCATTCAAATGGTAGAAGTTAAGCTTCCAGCAAGAGTGTTAATTAAACCATGTTGCACATCTGGGATTGGTGGTTTTGTATTGGGAAAGCATATGGGAACCTTGCATTTGGTTGTGTGAACAAGTTACATCTGTGAGAAGAACAGTCATAGCCAGAGACCGTTTTCGTTCTAGCACTGTGTTTAGTGCTGCTGAAAGCAACTCAGTTTTGTTGTGTTGGGGTTGTGGGGCTTGGTTGAGAAAAGCCACACTGAGATTTTTCAGAAGCATCGGTGGGAGCCAAAAAGCCAGCAGAAGTTAGGTTTCAGCTGGAAGGTAGGTGCTGCGGGTGCTGTTTCACAAGACACGCAGCGTCTGCTGCCCCTGATGGGCTCTGGCTTGTTGCCTGTCCAGAGTAGGACCACACCGTCTCATCTCCAGGGTGAGCTGGTGAACAGATACAGGCTTCCACTGGGTCAGTCCACGGGAGCAATTGATGCTATAGCTTCCTGAACGCTAGATCCAGCTCAGAGCAGAGCTGGGGGCCGTATGGGACCAGCTCTTTTGACAACAACTCTCTAATACCAAGTTAGGTGCAGTGTGATAGTGCACCCATCGACACCTAACTTCCTGCCAGGTCTCGAGGGGAACGGTTTCTGAACTGACTTAAGCTAATACAAGACTGTACAGCTGTGGAAAGAGGCCGTTCCATGTCCAGCAACAGTGGGTTAGATTGAACTTGCTGACACGAGCTGATCCAAGAGCATGCAGACTCTGGAAATGGCCTTCACCATCCTCCTTTTAGAGGAATACAAACTTGCAGCCTAATTTGCTTCTCCAGACTCTCAAGCATGGGAAGCGGGATTTTAAGTCATGAGTTTAATAAAGCACCCTAACCAGCTTTAACATTGTATGCGAATGTAGCTTTTGCAGATTACAATCCATGTCTTTGGCGTTGCGCTGACACAGCTTGAAGGTATGATTGCCGGTCTAGTGAACATGGCCTTTCAGGTACCCATGAGAGCCTGGAGCCCAGCCTGGGCTAGCTGTCTATTTGCCCAAGGTTTCAGGTACGTTTTGTCCTTTGAGCCTCATGCTGTGGGATGTCATGCAATCATGCGATAATACATGTAGGACACATGTTGATGGGGTTGTAAGAGTGCTGGAACTAGAGTTTGCACCTATTTCTAGACCTTGGTGGCGAATCAGTGCAGAGACGTGCGTCAATTTTTTCAGTGCAACGGAGCAATTAATTGTGAACTATTTGAGGCTGTTTGTTAGCCTGCAAAGCAAGTTGAACTCCAGCGACAGGAGCGCGGTTTGCTATGCACAGACCTGCAGTTAGCCAAGCAGAATGCAGTGTTTTGATTTACAGCCTGTCTGCTCCTGAAATAATTTTTTGGTTTTGGGGATGCAGGCGAGGAAGGAGGGAAGGGATTGATTTGTGCAGCAGTGAGACTGGCTCGTGTTAGTGACTTTATTGTGAAACTCTAGTGAGTACTGCAATTTAAAGATCAGTTGCAGGTGTGAAGTTGAGTGCCTTGTGCAGTGTTTCATACAGTAAAGTTGTCTTATACCACATCCCCGCTTAGACTGTATTGTACAGTAGCTACTGTGTTTGTGGTTATCTTCTTTTATCAAAAAAAAAAGGGGGGGGGCACCAAAACGTTGCTTTTTTGGCGAGAAGAACAGCGTCACTAGCACTGTTTCAGCGGAAACTTCATTTCCCAAGCCTTTTAAAACTGTCTGGTTATGACATTTATCTCTGAGAGATGTTGGGACTGTTGTAAAACTTACCTCTGATTTGCTGCAGTGGCCTTTTGCAGGAGGTGCTGCTGGCTGGCAAAATAGCTTTACTTGTTGTCTCTGGGCAATTGCTTGCCTGATAATTAAATCATGATTATCACTCTGGTTCCTGGAGATCAGCTAAGAAAGGAGCCGTGCGAGGTGTTCTGCGTAGGCACTTTTTGCACTCTTCTCCATGGCCCTTCATGGAAGACTGCTCTATAAACATTTCCCCCTTGATACCTTCTTTTGAAGAAGTCTGGGGGAATATGCTTCTCTTAAACTTCTTTCTGCTTCCATAGATGGACGGTTTTATTCGACGCAAACGGTGCCTGCTGTGATTTTACGGCCTACAGTTTTCTGAGCAAATGGTTTTGCTCGCAAGTTGGCTAGGCTAAAATGACCTTCTCTTGTTCATTAACTGCCTGTTTAAAAATATGCGTGCCGTGTTAGTTATAGAGCATTGATTGGGGTTATTTTAGGTGGTGCAGGGAGGTCTGTTCCTTTCCTTCCCTCCTCATTATCAAGCAGAAGCGGCCGCTTAGGGCCTGGTTTATTTACCTAATAAACTGCCTCTTGTATCGTCTAGGAAATGCTTACATTTTTCCGCCAAGAAATCCTAGTAACAGGCAAACAGAGGTCTAGCAGTCAGGTCTGGAGAAACAACAAAATGAAGGTCAGCTAATATCGCTGTTATTCTCTTTCCCGGTGGCCATGACAGCAGGGGTGGTTTATTTGAAGATCCCAGACTCGGAGTCATTGCTCGCATTGTTGGTCCCCGGAGCATTGGAGGCTGTGCCAACAGTTCAGGATATTAATGTATTCTGCAGATCAGTGAATGAAGAATTCCTCTACACTTCTTTCTTTCTTCCAGGAAGGAAAAAAAAAAATCCTCTTCTCTTCCCCTTCCCCCCTTCTCCGTGCACTTTGTTTGCAGTGTCTTTGTCTGGTGGATGTTGCTGGGCATTTCTAATGAGGAAGCAAAGAATCGCGGCGGCGGCGGCGGGAGCGCGAGGGGCCTGGTGCGGAGGGGAGGTGGGCATGTTTCGCGCTTTTAGCGCTTCAGGTGAAGTTTTTACAAGCTAGTCAGGTGCGCGGGAATTCTCACGCCGGCAAGGTTGGCGCATGCAAACGTACAAGTCGGGGGCGGGGGGGGGAAGGCTCCTTTGGGACACGCGAAGCTCACTGATTTGCTTCCTGCAAGGAGCAAGCGCTGCCCCTGTCATCCCCCCGCTGCTGCAGGATGCAATGCCTCGGTGCTTCTTTAGTATTCATGCCAGCTTCCTCACCGCAGCCATCTCCCAGCCCACCCTGAGCAGCTGCTAAAGGGGACAAAATTAAAGCAATTCCTACTCCTGGTGACTTGCTGCCAGGGAATAATTGGGTTCTGTTTGCAAGGAGCAGATCACAACCCAGCTCAGGAGATGCAAGAAGTATGGAGGGTGTGTGTGTGTGGAGGGGGGTCGGTGGGACCTATTTATGGAGACTTTCACAGGCTTTACGGAAAGGCAGTTCAGCGGAAATAAAAACTGGTTTCATGAAGAGACGACATAATAACGCGATGCAGCAGGGAAAGGTGTCTGCCCCGGTTTTTTATATATTCTCATTCCGTAGCGGGAATCGTACTTAGGTATTTTTTAATATAGTCTTTGATCCCTCATGGAAATGGTAATGAGACGAGAACGGCTAAAGAGCTCTCCAGGCACTACCCTACTTTGGAGAAGAGTAGACTGAAACGCAGACCCTCTGGAGGGCTTCTGACACACAAGAAGCCCCTTTGTTCCCTCCTCTCTAAACCGGGGACACGTCTAAAATTGCAGGGACGGGGCGAGGAGGCTGAAGAGGCTGTGGTGAAGGCACGGCGTTCTGTACTTTCAAGAGAAAAATTGCCACCCGGCTATTAAGGCCTCGATTTGACGGGCAGTGTGCGTTTGAAGTCCGCGCTGAAGCTCCTCTGAAGATGTAAGTGGGGATGCTTTTAGGCTGTCTTTCACTTCGACTTAATCAAGAAACTCGTGGGCTTTGTCTCTAGGGGGCCCGTGACGTGTGAAGCTCCGGCCCCCGCTGAATAGGGGGCTCAGCCTGGCCGGTGTAGACATGCACGCTGCTTTTGTGTCGTGTTGCCAAACTGAAGACAGTAGCGAGTGCAAGGCAGGCATTGCCAGAGGTCATCCCTTGTTTGTGCGAGTGAGCCCGCGTCCCTCAGCAGAAAGCTGGAGCAATTGTGAGAGGGTTTCTTAGAAGCCTAGAACTAACTAACCTTTCTGTGCGGCGTCTATGCGTACACAAAAAATTGGTGGGGGGTAGGAAGGGTTTTGTAACGTGTTCCCCAGCCTTGTTCATCAGCCTTAGTGGAGGGTCAGAGGTTAAACCGAAAAGGGCAAACACTATTTCTTAAGTGGCGGATGCCGGTGTTTTTATTTACAGAGGGATGAATATTAGCTTTGAAATTTCATAGGCCAGTTAGATGATTAGCTGTTAGAGGAATGGCTTGAGGAGCGGGTAGTTCTAACGACCTTGAAAATCACCTAAAAGAATCTAATCTAGGCCAAGTAATGGGCTTATTTTAAAGCTTATGGCATGGAGAAACGCAGCAGCTGACGGTTCCGTCAGCTCCCTGTTTGATTGCGGAGTGATTGCAAATAAATACCATGGTCCTTTATATTCTTCTTCATATCTCTTGATTGTGAGGGGACCACTGGTTTGATTTCCTTTTAGCTGACAATCAGAAGACTTTAATATTAAACAAGCAGTGAGCCTGGTGGTATCAAATCAGGGCCTGTGGACCTTCACAGTCCCACTATTAAGGTTCAAAAATGAGGAGCAAAATATGCATACCTGAGGCAGCAAGCGTAGAACTGAAATTAAGTGTTTTATAGTCGTTACACTTTTGCGGGGCTTAGCAAGTGTTTATTGAAGTGTTTCTTCCTTTCCAGTTCAAGGTGTGTCTTCAAACCTAGTGGTTAATTGGGGCTATAGGCTCTGTAGCCAGCAACTCACAAGACGTGATGTGGTCTCTGGTCCCAGCGTGGTGGCCAAGTACTCTCCTGCAGCACAGTGCCTGAAGGTGGCCTTTGGCGTGCATCTGGAGAAGCCTCGTGTCTCTGGATCCCGACTGAAACACTTCATCTTCATCGCGTTGCTCTGTTACTTTTTTGGAAGACTGCAAACTAATCCAAGGAGAAACCTTGGTACCAATTCAGAATGAGAGAGGGAGAGAGAGAGAAAATGATTGGGCTGCCTGAAGACGTAGAGCCCAGACAGTAGTTGGTGATTGATGTTGAAACTAAGGAACTTTTAACACAAATTGGAGAGCACCCAACGAAGGCTGTCAAGGCTTGGCAGCTGTAGTTGGAGGTGATGGCTTGCCAGCTGTAATTTGGGGGTAGTTTATTAGGCGGAGTAGAATGGGGATAATGTTCATGTATCAGTGATTTCTGCAACCTTGTTCTAATTCCTTAGCTCTGCTGCTGAGTACAGCTGAGCAATTCTGGTAGTGTGGATGTAATTCAGATGTGAAATTTGTGGTATACCAGAGTGCCCTACATCTAGGCGATAACTACTTTCTCTCGCCCCTCACCTGTGCTCTAGCATGGGCTTGAAGGAGAGTGGGTTTGTGGTTTGTACAGGTATTTGTAATGCTTTGCCGCTTGCTTCTGGTTGCCCATGAGAAAAGACCACAAGGCAGAGAATTTGTAGAATACCATGCCGTACCATGAGGGTTAGACTTCAGCATAATCCTTTTATATGCCTGTTTGCATAAACTCTCCCAGATCAACAAGAGCCACAGGTTCAAGGAATCTGGAAAGTATAAACTCTCCAGAACCAAAGAGATTCCTGGCTTTATTGCTTCTCCCTGAGCTTGGTGATTTTATTTAACACTGTAAGACTTCTAGTCCCTGCAGGGTTGGGTTTTTTTTGTTTTTTTTTTGTTTTTTTTGTTGTTTTTTTTTTTTTTTTTACTACTGCAGTGTTTATAGTGTCTTTGGGGATCCCAGCAGACAATATTTTGTATTTAGCTCTAGAGCGTTAGCAAGGCAGCGGTACTGCTAAAAAGTTTGGGAAAAGGCACCTTGTTAGAGCCAAAGTGACTCATTCCTGCTAAAGAAGCAGAAAATGTTTTTTTGGCATTTAAAGAAAATGCAAAAATATTAATTTCTCACCTTGATATTGAATTTAAGGCTCAAAAGTCTGAAAATCCTATGTTTAGGGCTTCTACAAATATACTAGCCGTGCCATATGATTCATGCTGAGTATTTTATGGCATGCTTTTAAGGGGAAAACAGCATTATAAACAGTAATGTTCAAATTTCCTGAGATGGGAGTATTTAATTTCTTCCTGTGAATTTTGCATTTTCGGCTGATCTTCATGCTTTTTGATTTAGAAACACTTTATTTGGGGCATGCATTTTGGCAAGATACTGAAACGGCTCGGGAATCAGATAAGTTTTTAATTAAAGGTGATTTCCAGTTTCTTTTGTTACCAAGAGCTTGACGTTTGAATGTGAGATGACGTGGAGACGCGGATTTTCAGGCTGCTTGTTGCACCTCACCCCTTCGCTGTGCACCAAGAGGCAGAGCTGTGGATATAACCGACGCCACAGCTTTCCACGTCAAGGCAAATGGATGTTTGTGCGCGCGAGGACTCGGGCTGGCCTGAAGTGAGACCTTTTTTTAGGCTGTTGCCCAATGTTTGTGAGCCTTCACATGCACTTCTCCCCTCTGCATCGGGGGATTTGAACACAGGCCTCCTTCTCAACCTGTATGTTCTTACTTGCCAAGAATTGCTCTTTCTGTTTTTGGCACTTTTAATGATGAAACATTCATTGCCTCAGAGAATGGAGCTCAGTGTCCTGCTCCATCAGTAGAATCACTCTTGCTCTGCTTCTCCTGCCTGAGTGCTTTTGGCAAAAGAGTAGCTTTTTACAGAGGGAATTGGGGGAAACTTGCCTCATATTACACCCTATTGCCTGCACCTCAATATGTTTCCCCCAAAACTGGCAGATCTGAGTTCAGAAAACCCCACAACAGGCATCAGCCCATGTTCTGTGAAGCCTGGAGGAGTTCCTTTAACATCCGAAACATTGTGCAAGAGGTACATGGTGGTTACTTTTCTGACCCTTGTCCATGCCCTGCTGTTGCATTGTACAAACCTCATTCTGTTTTTCTTTCTTGCCCTGGAACTATTTGATGAATTTGACCTAGATTTGTAAATAGTTTTGGTGTGACTGGGAATGTGTTTTTTCAGTGAATTTATTAATTGCCGAAAGCGTTTCGCCTTGCTGTATTGAGAAGTCATTTACTCTCCTGTGCGTCTCCATCTTGCAGCTTTATTCTTGGTTGCAGTTATTGTTTCATGGGGCCACACACTATGTTCTTTAATCTCTCTTAATTTCTGCACCTCTTTCCCACTGTTAGTATTTCTGCTTTACTGCTTACTTTGGTAATAACGTTATTAATGTTCCCTTTTGAGGCATGGTTATTTTGCCACATCCTCTATACTACTTCCGACCAATACTTAACTCTTTTATGTTTGTTTAGTCATCTATTGTATTTCAAAGGTGCTCCTCACTTCAGTGCTGAATGCAATTATGCAGATGACTGTGGAAAAAACTCTGGTCTCCTGTGTACTGAGCTGTTTGCATTTAAGCACTGATATCATATTCGTGCCTCTCATATTAGCGGTTAATGGTCTACGAGAAGCTTTCTTGTAAAGGAATGTCTTGTGTTTAGATCAAATCAGCCTTGCCCACTGATGAAAAGCTGTTCCTCTGCCGGGATCCTCCCACTGAGACTTGTATGCAGCTAGGTTTGCTCCAGCCTGGGCTGTATCCGTTCAGCTGCTGTTGCTCTGGTGTGGAGCTATGCCGAAGGCTGGGGTGTAGTCTCTGTAGACGGAGAATCGTGCTTTAGGGCTTGAAACTGGAGTTGTAATAAATGGGGAGCTGGTAAATCTGAAGGCTGGCAGGAGATGGGAGAGCTGTGTCGTGTGCTGTACAAGCCCTGTTGAGAAAAGGAAGTAATTGCCTGAAATACAGATTTTTCTCTTGGGGTGTCCAGGGGGCTTGCTCCCTTTTGAAAGGTGCATTCTTTATTTTGGTTATTGGGGGGAATAAACACTGGATAGAGTTCATCTGCCAAGGAAAGAAGAGTTTAGTGGAACTGCTTTTTCCTTTGCTCCTGAGTAAATGAAAAGGTCAGGGGGCACTGATGGCTTTTTGGTGGTTATCTTTTGTCCTCCTACTTCTGGCAGTAAGTAGAATATATTGTCATCAAAGAGTTTGGGGTTTGGGAGTATTTAGATGTTAACTGGCTTAATAAACTGAACACTTCTGGTGGTTGCAGTATGACTGATGTGGCAGCACCCAGAAGGGAGGCTTTTTGCTGTTTATGACAGCAGCGCATGTCCGTAGGTGGGCATTCAGGTATTTTTATGAGTTATGACTGAACAAGTTTTACAACGTACAAGCTCCAGTCGTCTGCTTCCTTGCTTAATTTGGCAAGGTTCATAGGAGAACCGAGCGTGAGGTAAGGGGTAGTTTTGGCTCAGTTCTGCTCAGCGACTGGTTTTAGTGGTGGTCTAGCTCACCTGAGACACCAAGTTGGCTCCATAATTCTGAGATAGTGGGGAGGACGCCTTCTCATTTTAAAGCCTTCATTCAGCATTAGTCAAGAAAGAAATGGGGTGTCAGGAAGGCAGGAAATGTGTTATTTCTAGGCAGGCTTCCCATCTTTGTGGGCTCGTGTGGCTGGTTCTGTTTTCCCTGTAGGGTCTGTGCTCTTCTGCCAAGGTGCTTAGAAGGTGAGAGCTGAAAGCCCTTGAGGCCATAGGGGATGAAGGGAGGTAACTGAGAGTAGCAGAGCGGAACGATTGCCGCGGGTAATTGCTCTCATTTGCTGTGAGGCTAATGCTGACTGCATCCTGCAGTAGTTGAGTGATCTTAGCATCTCCTTTATGCGGAATAGGATGACGCTGTGATACCCATCTGAGTTACTGCGCCTTACCTGAGTCTGAGCGTGGATTCTCCGTGCCTACGTAGAGGATCATTGCTCTTAGCCTGCTCTTGGACCATTTTGATACAGCTGTATCTTCGAAGTGCTAAAGGAATTAGAGTTAAGTTGTAGGGTTTGGGGGATGCGATCTAGAATTCATAGTGCTTTTCTAAGATGAGTTGTGAATATTGCTTCAGTATACGGGTACAGTAGCCTGTTCTTCCCGGGCTTCTCTGCAGAATAGGCTCTTTGGGTTTTTTTCAGTTGGCTGGTTTGAGGTTTTGTTCTGTTTTGTTTTGTTTTTTTCAGTTCACTGACATAGATGAAAGCATGTTCTCTTGATACCAGCTTATGTCAAGGCATGGTTACAGCAGGCAAGAACCGTCCGTTATCTTTTTACTACCTTTTGCATGTGCAGAGTCCGAGACTTGGAAATTCGTTTCTGCAGGCTGGGAGCATGGGGAAGGCAGAGGGAGTGAGAACGCCTTCGTGTTGACTGCAGGAGCAATTCCTAGTGACCCGGTATACGCCTGGTATTTGTCTACCCTAGATTGCTACAAGTCGGCAGGCATCGTTTTGGTATTGGTTAGCTGGTGCAGTAACAGCTGAAGTTTACAAAGCATGATATGGCTCATCCACAGATGGGTGGACATGGCTAATGCTCTTAGGAGTGGAGCTTCCCTGGTGAGCAGGGGGCTATTAATAGGCTTCTCTCCTCATTACTTAGCTGAAATGACTTGAAGTGCCCCTTGCAGCACTGGAGTAGGTCCCACTTAGTTGCTTCATCTGGTGGTCAGGTAAACCAGTGATTTCAAGATGGTTCCCAGGTGTGCCCAACCCTGCTGTTAGATCCTTGTACCATCCTTGCTTTATAATGATTATACCTCCTGCAGCTTTCTGAGAATATTAGCCCTTTTCATCGGACTGATGATCCAGTTTCCTAAGTTTTGTCTTTTATTGCTGCCTCTTCTGAGATAGCAGGGCATGGAGTGTCTCTTGTGGTGGAGTGTGCTTTCAGCAAACTAGATTGCGGTTTCAGCAGTCTTAAACTCACTAACTTCTTGCATAAGAGATATTCTCTGAGAGATATTTTTAAAGACATCTCTGATAAAAATACCTCAGGTGGGAGGGAGAACTCTCAGCAAACTCTCGCCTTCTGAAGCATGATGGTGTTACTCCCTTTACTTTAAATAGATAACAAAATGGGGAATTTCTAATTCTTTAGATAATGGAGGGTTGCTAAATAATGCTCTGTAGGGTCACATTAAAGCTAGGAGTCTTTTGAAAAGAAAAAGTGTGTTATAAAGTAAAGCCTGAAACATCTGTGGAACAGCCTCTCGCAGAACCTGTTGCTACCGGCGATACTCATCACAAAAAGGCATAAGTGAAAAAATAATTGCTGTCCATTTATCTGATACTCTGGGCAATTAATTCCCCAGTTTTGGCCCATATATTCTTGCACACTGTAGTGAAGTGCATAGATAGGAACCACCCCATCTACCGCCAGTGGCAAGCGTATTGCAGTTGGGGAATTTGTAATCTAACTCATCCCTGTAGCTTCCTGTGTGGCCGTTTCCCATTGCTGTTATAGCAGCCGGCTTTCTTGCCACAAATTTGATTTTTGCTCTTTTGGACTGAAAAAGCTGCTCTGTTAGGCTGCATTTATTAAATGCACGTGACAGATAACTGCTTCTCCCTGTCTTACTTGCAGACGTCCCTCTGAAGTCCCTGGGTTTGTTGTCGGCAGTGCTGTGCACATACACCCACACAGCAACAACATAAATTTGTTGTTGTTTTTTTTTTTTTTAATAACGCTTATGTTGATGATGACACTAGTAGCATCTGCTCCAAAAATGCTGGCACTTCTTTGAAAAAAGAGTCATCTTAATGGTAAACTGCTGAGTTGCTAAACACTGCTGTGACTTTCTCCCTGTAAAACTTTAAACTTCATCTCCTTTTTTTGGAAAGTTAAATGAAAGTTCATTGGAAAAGCAATATTTAATGCTGCCAGAGAAGGTTCTTGATTGCGGTTTATCCTGAAACTGGTAATGAATGTGAGCTATCAGGGCCCAGGGATTTGGCATATGAATTTCCCAGGGTCTAATCATCTCATAAGGCTGCTGAGTGTGATTCCTTTCCCGGTAATCTACTTAACTCAGTAATTTACCCCTCCTCTTGCGTTGCAAGGAGAATGAATCTCACAGGTTGTTTGCATGACAAGTAGCTCTGGCTTGTCCGAGTCTTTGAAGAAGACTCTGGGAGTTAATTGTAGTAGCTTGAGTTAATGGTTTCCCATGTTCACTGGCAGGCTAAGTGAGGAAGGGAGTTGGAAAACATTTTTTTATGGTGAGTACTATTTGAGGCTGCACCATGTGTTTTGATAGCTCAAATGCTAAAAAATGTATTGCCTTGCAAAGGATGTTTTTCCCTACCAAAACAAATCTCGGGGGAAAATTATGTTTGGTAGTTCTAGGATTATTGGATTTGCAGATAGAATCTACTCTGCTAATGTCAGCTACTGACTTATGACCGAAGGCAGCTAACTGGGAGATGTTTCCTGGCAGTTGATCATACTAAAAATCTCCCCTCAAAGTCCTTAAAACCCCTGTGGACAACGTAAAAAAATGATTGCTAGCAAGCAAGCAAACTGCTGCCTCCAGACTTTCAGTATAAAAGGAAGTAAGGATGTCCCATCAAAAGTGCTGACTTTTAAATTTTGTTAGTTCACCTCACACCAACACTTCGTTGGGCTAAAAATTTGAGGAAAAGCATCCTGTTGTTTCTCTGTTCTTAATTTGCGTCCTCCTAAAGGCAAACATCCTGAATAAAGTTCCTATGTCAAGATAGACTCCGTGATATGTGGTGAACACTTGCTAGCTCACACCCAGAACGGAGGAGAGAGAGACGGGGACCGTGTCAGGAGCAAAGGGAAAGGAAGCTTTAGATAAACGGTATGGGTTTTATTTAAATTGAAGTGGATGGTCTGTGGCTTGTCTGAAATCAAACGTTGCCAAAGCACCTTATTGCAGCCTCAGTGGTTTGCGCCTAATTTATGATACAGTAACCATTTGCAGATGACCTGATTTGTATTGTAAGAAGATTTCTGTTCTAAGTTGTGTGGTCTGAAACTTATAGAATGATTGAGGGAGGGTTTGGTGAAGCCAAATAAAACAAAAACTTGATGATATTGTAGTGATGTCCGTGCACAGCTCTACCTGGGGACGCTACACAGTAGTCACAGTGTAGGTTCACCCTCTTTGGTTGAGAAGTGAGATTAACTCAAATTACCGCACGTTTATGTGTAGGGGTAAGGATATGCTGATGCAGAACAGCAAGTACTTACTGGAGAAAGATGCTGACAAAAAAGCAAGCCCTGCTCCAGTGTCAAACTCAGAGTTTCAGTGTCAGCCTCAGAGTTTCACAAGGCCCAGTGTAGATGCTGAGGTTCAGCAGTTTCTTCTTAACTGCTAGATTGGTTTTTCTGATCCTTTCCAGCCTTTTCTTGCACTGGAAAACGCATATACTCCACCTGTTGCATTTAAATCTGCTACCGAATAGCCTCCCTTCTGGTTACTTTCCTTGGGCTCCGTAGAAGTTAGACCGTGGACCACCACCTTCTGCTGAAGATGATCTGATTCTCTGCATTGATTTCATAGGTCTTTCGAGCTTGCCTCTAATTCCTTGTGCAAATGCCTGCGTCCATGGAGTATCCAGCTGATTTCAGATAGATGCTGTCTAGCTCCAGGGTCAGCCTCTGACCATCTGTGTGCAGCATCGGGGGCTGGAGAGCAAGGGGCCTTCTCCTAAAGTCCTGTGCTAAGGTAACAGTCAAACTGTTGTTAGCAAGGGCTAGTATGACTTTTTTTGTTTTCCCACAGGGAAAGATAAACGTGAAAAATAATGTATCTAATCTTTGTCTAATCTGACTGAAAAGAAGAATGAGACACATGTTACAACTTGAGCTGTACCTTTATACAAATGTCTTGAAAGGCCTATTTGTTTTCTCATTCAGAAAGACATAAAGTTGGCTTAAAAGTGTAATTTTAGCAGAATTGTACCACCTGGCTTGAGTTAATGTCTTGCAGATAGAAGAGTTCTCAAAACAAATTAAATGCTAGGGCTTTCTAAATGGAGATCTTCCTGAAAGCTTATACAAAGCTATAGACTGCGTTTATTCAGAATCGGCGGCTTTGACACCTAACAACTTTCTCCTGCGCTGGAGGGACAGATTTTCATTCCTTTTAGGCCCGTTTTTGCATCTAGGATAAAAAGATGAGGATTGCATATACTCGAGATGTGTCGACTTTCCTGTGAAATTGGCTGATCCGTGGTATCAGCAAAGACAACGTGACAGTGTCCTTGCGAAGCTCAGGTGTGGATCTGGATTTAAGTGCCCCTGCTGGATTGCCGAAGGACACCCAGCTACTTTTATGTCATCTTTATAGCTTATCTACTATTTGATGAGTTCCTTTTTCCCTTCTCTGCTATTGTATAATGCTGAATGTTGCCGTAGCGGGAAACGCGGGATCCTCTGCCTTTGTTCTGTCCGACTGAGTGACTGCGACTTTCTTAATTGTGGATCCTTTTAGTTAATTACAAATGTTTGGAAAGGCCTCACACCTCAGCAGGGTTCACTTCTGCAGGGTGCCAAGTACTTTGTTCTTCATCCAGCAAAGCACTTAAGCATGTCTTTAAGAACACTTTCTAGGCTCACATAGGCTCATTGATTTCAGCACGTTGCAGGATTGAGCCAATACCAAATGTCTTGCAGTGATTCTGACTCAAGTAGTAACATCCAGGAAAGTGTTTCTTGAATGTTCATGTTACCTTAAGTAGAAATAACCTCGACTCCAAAACTTCAAGTATTCAGAAACATGTAACAAAGGTTGAAACTCTGGTATTCTTTGGGGGATTCCTTCTTGGGAAAGTGGTAAACGGGCGAAAATTCACGGTTAAAAGTGATCTTTTCCTGTTGTTTTTTTTTTTTCCTTCCAATTTTGTTGTAGCAGAGGTTAGAGGTTTACATGTGGTCATCTTCAGTGAGCTTTTAATAAATTAAGAGGAAACTGAAACAGTTTGGAAAAGTATAGAATAAGCAAATACTCCAGAGAGACTTTTAGTGGCAACATGATTAATAAGGGACTCTCCTGGTAATACTATCAAAACAGCGCTATTGGAAAAGCATATGGAGTGTCCCTCTTTCAGGGCAGCAGCAGAATTCAGACAAATGATCCGCAAGGATTTATATGCCTTTTTTGCTGTGTGGATTTCTTTCCCTCCCAGAAGCGCAAGTGGAATAAACTCTGTAAATTTAACTGTGGGTTTAGATTTAAGGAAAAATTGTGCTTAGTGAATCGGGCAACTTGTTTTCGCTCTCAAGTGTTTTTATTCTTGTTGATTATTTGATAACAGGGGAACATTCCTTACGCAGACCCTTTTTTAATTTTATATCCTTGTTTCCCCCCCCCCCTCCTCGCAACCCCCTCACATACCTAGGCATGGTGGAGTAAAAAAAGGAGGGCATGTTCTCCAGCAGGAGAACATGGCGCAGAATATATGAAGGCACGTTTGCGAAACATCCTGCCTTCTGCAGATTCTCCCAGTGCTGTTCTGTTTTTACTGCCTCTCTATTATGAGCAAAAGTCTCCAACAGTTAGCGAGCGTGCAGAGAGGTTGCCTTGTAGTAGTCTGTAGCACATATTGCGTTTGCTCCCGTGGGTACAGCCTGTTGAGCCCTGCATTACTCATGTCACCCAGGCAGTTTTTTCCCCCCTGAGCTTTGTTCTTCGAGCAATTATTTCTTTATTTCCTTTGAAAATATTCACTTTGCAGCTGCTGTGGCAGCTTATAGTTGTCATGCGGGAAGGCAAAGGAAGAGAATTGGAGTTAAGGGCTTATAAGGTTTAGGAGGTACTGAGATGAAATGACATTGTGTTTTTTTTTCTCCGTCTTTCTGTTTTTTATTCTTTTGCAAAATGAGGGAGAACCTTTTGTACTGCACTTGCATCGATCACACAGGTTTGGCACTGCTCATTACAAAAGTTTAAAAAAAGAAAAAAAAATCCCAAAATATTTGTAGTACACCAGCATACAGGAGTCGAAGATCTGTGAGTGCAGGCACTGAGAGATGCCTTTTCTCCTTCTTTTGGGGAAGAAACTCCTGTTAACATCTGACTGATTTCAAGAATTCAGCAAGGACTGAATTCCCTACTTTGTCTACATGAAACTTTTCCACTGCTACTGAACTATATTGTTTTATCAATCTTCTGCTATACAGACTCCATTTACCAAAATTAAAAAAAAAAATTATGCAAGTCAAACCTAATTTCTTATCACAATTCTGTGTTTATTGGCTCAGTTATTTGTGAGAGATTGTTTCACCCAGCCTGTTGTTTCCCTTGGCATTTTTAGAAGGATTCTTATAGTTGTTAACAGCTGTAAATGGTATTAGTATTTGGTTGCTGGTTTCTGCAGTTTTGTATGCTGATTGGATTGGATTGCCAAAGGCTGAGCAAGTTTCTAAAAATAGGATTGTTCTTTGAATTGTTAAAACACTTTTCTCAACAAAAAAACCAGCAAGAATTTTACATGCAGGCTGATACACTTCTGCAAAAACTAGGGTGAAACATTTTATTTGTCCAAATTGGTACTGATTTTCAAATCACTTAAATCTCATCTAAGTTAAAAGAGCCATGCTGAGATTTCAAGTTTTTTTTTTTTTTCCCCCAACGTTATATTTAAAATGATAGACATTTGCTTACTTCAGCATTACCTTACTGGGTTGTCTATACTGTGCTATTCTTCCGTAAATAGTTTTAATGGGTTAGTGAATAACTTTATCAGAGTAGCACAGCATAGCTATGAAAATGAACAAATCTTCTGGTTCAGTTGCATCCAGAGAGGATCCAGTTTCATTGCTCCATGAACAATGCTCTGGTGCATGTTACAGAGTAAAAGGGGGGATGGTTTCACAAGTGCGCTCTTGATCCAAACTGAAATGCCAGTTCAGATGTGTCCTAAATAGCTAGTCCAGTCCTTCAGCCAGGACTTTGTCCTGAGCCAAGGCCTTAACACAGGACACTGCATAAGTGTGTGGATACTTTTCAGGATGAAACAGTTTCATTAAAGTCAAGTTACGCTTATATAGAGTTTAAATGATGGTGATGTAGCTAATGACTGCTCAGGGTTTCTCTGAATTTGAAAGTGTACGTGAGCAGCACAACCTAGAGCAGAGCCAGTGGATTGAGGGTGATTATTCTCCTTTACTCAGCTTTTTAGACCATATCTGGAATATTGCATCCAGTTTTGGGTCCTCCAGTACAAGGATGATGTTGATAAACCAGAACGAGTCCAGTGAAGAGACATCAGGATGGTCAGGGGGCTGGAGGACATGATCTGTGGGGAGAAGCTGAGGGAACTGGGCATGTTTAGCCTGGTGAAGAGAAAGCTTGGGGTGGGAGTGGGGGGGGGGTGACCACCTTCCATCACCTAAGAGAAGTTTATTGAGAAGACTGAGTCAGGCTCTTTGCGTGTGACCCACTGCAGGTGGGAGAGAAATGATGTTTCTAACATCATTTGGAACGGAACTTACTGGCCGAAATCTTTGTGACAGCAGTAGGTAGATAATGAAGCTATCCAGCCACAAGCATAATCAAAAATTAATTTGATAACAGTAAAGTTAAGTTTAGTTCCCTCTGAGACCTTAAAAGCAGAAAAATAAATACCTCCCACCTTAACTGGATCTGTGTTCAAGTGAAAGCTACCGCCTGTATTTGTTCCACTCCATGGGGCATCAGCCTGTGGCTGCTGAGCTGTGTGTAGTTTGTGGAGTGACTCAAGGGCAATTGCTATAATCGAGTTTTGATGTGATCAGCAGATTTGTTTAGTGAGGTCACATTTCCCAGCAGACTCTCCTACTGTGGAAAGAAGTAATCCTGCACGGGCTGGTGAGGGCCAACACTGCTGTGTTGCCTTGGGAGCCAGCTCATCACCTTGTCCAGTTAAGCTTCTTAACAGAGAGACTGATACTCTAGGAAACCCTCGGCATTGTCCACTATTGAATTGTTTGGTGGCTTCCTTGATGCTCTGTAGCGCATCTCCTCTGGCTCTGAACTACACACAGACTTTGATATTTAAGACTTAGGCCAGCTGATTGCATCCTGCCCTTAGCTGGATTTAGTTCTTGATCATAACTGCACAACTGCTCTTAATGTGGAAGTTCCTTGACTCAGCCAAGAGCATTAATGATAAAATTGTGGTTTATGTGGTAACCTCCTCCTCATATACCTGAAATTGTCTGTTTGATCTATTCTCTGAGGTCAGTAGTGGATGGAGAGAGAGAGAGAGAGAGAGAGACACAATGTCAGCAGACAGGAGAACAGTTCAGACTTTGAGTCAATATAGAATGAAAAAAGGGGTGTTAGATGTGTGTAAGCACTTCAGATGTAGTATGTAATTAATCCTCATCTGTGGCTTTTTAAACCAGCAACAGTCAGAGCTCCCCAGATTTGAAGCCTATGTTTGTTTAGATGTTACGGATGTGTAGGCAATTTTTTCTGAACCTCACCCCACAGAGAGCATCGTCTTCCAAGGTAGGTTTGCATCGAGTGACCGGACTGGAACAGAGCTACACAGTACAGGTTTGTTAACCATCGCAAGAGCCTTGTTGGTCATCCCAGTAGCTTGGTATTTAAAGTTGCCAGTCGTTTCAGTCTTTACTGTTTTGTACCCATTTTTTAATTTTTTACAAGGAAAATCCATATTACTTTTTTGCTGGAGTTTCTCATACTTAAGTCTGTGGAAAGATGATTTATGGTGCTAGTAGGGGCTCCATTGGAAATGCAAGGTCTGTTATGAAGTGGACTGAACGGACCATGCTGAAATGTTTATTGCTGTCTTCAAAACAGAATACATTAGGGTTGATGGTGCCTGTCCAGGAAAGAGAGAGAGTAGAGTAGAGTGGGGTTTAGTAGGGTATTTTTAGTGTTCCAATAAAAGACAAGGCTTTTAAAGGAAATCACTTACTGCCATTTTGCAATCAAGAATGCAGGAGTGTTCCAGGGACTGCAAGAAATATGCTTCAAGAATGTCAGAACCATAAGGAATTAATCATTAAATATTCTCTCTCCTCCACCCTCATGTCTTGCTCTGAGGAAGCCCTCTAGAAGCTTTGCAATTTGTATGCAAGTCTCAACTGTTCTGACTACTCGCTCGTTTTAAGTATCCAAGTGGCTTAGGAGTCAGCATCCCATTTTCAAAAGTTCCTGGGGTTCCTGTGCAAGGAGAGCACTTTTTAAAATAAAAGACACATGGAATAGATTTCTAGGACGCTTAGTCTGACCTTAAATAACTTGTATGAACAATATATGGTATTTTGTGCTGTAACTTGCTCTCCTTTATCAGTGTCTTGCTAGCAGAAGCTCCTTCTGTAGGTTCAGCTCGATTAGTGAAACTACAGTTTTGCTGCTGCAGCTTATTTCGCTTGTGTGACTGAGCTGTGATTTTTCAGGCATAATTCTAGCTGTCTGTGCTTTCAACGTTTCGGAAGCATTCTGAGACTGAAATATGCCCCTCTAACTAGTGCCAGAGTACTCCTAGCTTTTGTTTGAGTGAGAAACAAAGGATGAGCTAAACTTGCCAACAGTAAAACTTTCAGAAGTGATTTAAGAGGCTAGTGGGACAGTTTACTGATGCGTCTAAGGAGATCTAGTGGTTACCTGCTCCCTCTCACCACGTCCCCATCTCTTTCCTTGTACTAGCAGTGATGTCCTGGTGAGGCAGTTCAGGGAGCTATAATGGTGGAAGACTGACCCTACCAAAAACAAAGACCAGGGTGTCAGGATGATGGCAGATGGACACAGGCAGATGTCCCCTTGTGCTCAAGGCCAGCAAAGCAGTCCTTTCATTTCTTTTCATTTGTTTTTTACTGGAGAAAGTAATGGAGGAACAACAGTTCCCTGCTGAGATCATCTGTCATGTCTTCTGCCTTCTCCTTGCTTGCTTCAGGTGGCAGCTTGGGGGTGAGCTGCTGTCTGGCAGACTCTCTTTTTCAGGAAAACCATTTTCAGTTCGCCTGCTGGGCTGCAGCTTCGTGTCTCGTGCTGGAGTAAGGGGCTTGTGCGTGAAGCTGCTCGAAGCTGAGTTCGAGAAGATGCACGTATATACGCGTGTGAGGAGGAACACGTGCAATTAGGGCACTGTGGGAGGCAGGGACTGCGGCATTTCTGGGATTTAGTTCACCTTTAGCCCCAGGTGGGTGCCTCTTCTTGCAGCCAGTGCTGGGACTGGCTGGCTGGTAAATCTCTGTGATTTAGTGCAATGAAAAGTCTCTTTAGTGTAAGGAATAAAATTGAGCAGCTGGTACTAAAATTTGTAACCTATGCTACTGGAGGACAGCCTGATGGTAACCTTGGATGCTCTTAGATGGTTTCCTTCTGAAAAGGAAAACTTCACCTGGCTCTCCGTTAACGCCTTCTAGCTGCTGAGTGCCTGCTGTTCTCTCTGCCATGAACCTGTGGTCCATGCCAAATGCTTCTTGTATTCCTGTTTGCTCATTGCCCTCAACAGATTGGGGAGAATAACTTCTGGTGAGCCTAGAGAAGGGGACATTCCCGTTAAGTCTGCACTTTGTCATCCTTTCCTGCTGATTTCTGCACAGCTTACGCCAAAATGCAAGAGTTCAGGAGGCACTTAGGGCTTGTTTTGGTTCTCAGTTGGGTGAACTTCATCTGAAATACAGGGATTTATAGAGCCTCTGTGATCCTGTTTGCTGGTCTTGTTTTATTTTCTTTCTTCTGGGAAAGCTTAGTGCACATTGGGGTTTTTCAAGCTTTCACAAGTCCTGTTCCAATCTGTAACACAATTGTTCAGAAATGCAGTGCATTACTTGAATGATCTTGTTTCTTGGCCTTGTTTATGTGAGGAAAAGGATGCTAGAGAGTTTGGAGAGGGAAAATTGGAAAATGTGCGTGCTTATTTAAAAAGAGGAAAAAAAAGGGGAGGGGAGAAGAAAAAATAAGCTGCATGCAAAAAAAAAAAAAAAATCCAGTAACCATGTCTGCCGATGACCTTTTGGGGTTGGAAATAGTTTGATAATAGCAGTGTTGGGACAAACAAGGAAAGTCTATGAAGTCACTCTAGCAAGAACAAAAGGAAAAAACATGAGAATATTTCCAGTGTCTTGCTTGCTGGCATCTGGCTGATCTTCTGTACAAATCCGTATGTATGCATCTGATGTTTTCTCTAGTACACACATCAGTAAACGGCATCAGGCAGAGATGTATAGAGGTTGCCAGGTTTGGCTAGAAGTAAAATAGATGGTATGTGGGAAAACACCAAAAATGACTCTCGGGCAGCCTTGTGGTCTTAAATTGTCAGCTTTTCCTGGGTATGAGTGCCTGTACAAATTTACCCGAAAAGATAGCTTATGCTCCAAAGGGGCTTTCTTTTAGATGGCATTTAGCATGATTATCTCGACAAACTCACTGAGAAATTGTGCACCCTTGCTGCATAGTTATTATTGCTTCTTAAATAACTCTGATCTTTTCTTTGGTGTAGCAGTACAGGGAGTACAGGTGAGGCTGGGTTTAGGGGGGAGTAACGTGAATAAGCTGAGATGGTCTCACCGTGAGTTTGCGCTTGCTCTTTGTGCCATGATGGGTCCAGTGAATACTTTTATTATCGAGTCTTTGGAAACAAGTGTTTGTAGAGAGGGATTATATGCGTATAAATTTTTTATGCTTTTCATTGGCACTGCAGTAATGCTATATAAATGTACATCGAAACGTTTCTCCGAGGTTGTTCTGTGTGAACTGACTTGTGCTATTTAAAAGCAGTTGCAAATTTAGCTCTGTGTTCCCTTTCCAGCAGTCTTCACTGGGTGTTAACAACTATTATAGTTTATTTCTTGCTGTGCTCTCTACTTGTCTTCAAACATATACCTTATGTGTGTGTGTGTGAGCTCCGTTTTTTCTATCTTGGATGGTAAAACGTCCCTGAATTTTCTAATTCATTCGGGAGACCTTCCTCTCAACCTTTACTCTTTCAGTGCCCTTCTAGTCTGGTTCTCAGCTTAATGTAAGAGGTTATTGAATTGGGTTTTTTAAATTGACTTCTAGATGTACAGTGAAATTTATGTAGCATTTTAAACTGTTGGACCTAAAGCTTTCTAACTACTGCCAAATGTAGAAGTATACCTTAGTGCAGATTGACTAAGTATCGAAGGAGACGTTGGAAACATCAGCAGCGGTTGAGGTCTGCTATTGAGAAAGCTGTGACTACGTTCATTTGAAATATTTCTCTGACCATCGCAGTTCATTTAAGGTTGGATTTTTACAAAATAAATCTTTTTTGGAAAGAATATGGGATTTCTTTGCAATTGCACTTGGAAGTAGTTCAATATACTATCTGGCACGCTTTTGTAATTTGAAAAATAGATTAAAAAAGAAGCAAATTGAGGTATAACAATAACGGATTAAGAGAAACACTTATCTCACTTCCTTTCATTCGGTTGGACTGCGCATGTGGTTTGGGACCTAAACACTAGGGATTATTTGATCACTGAAGCAATAAACATTTTGGATTTAAGCACGATTCATGCTGCTTCTGAGGCTGAATTTGACATTTGATTTCCTATAGTGTTTTTTATCTTGCTGCTTATTTATCCACACTTTGTTTGCCAACAGGTACTGCTGTCCGTAATGTAAGGTATGTCCGTGCTCTGATCAAAGGACTGTATTAACAGTAACAAACTCGCTTGTGTGCCCGAGAAGGAAGCATAGCTGCAAAAGGCTCCAGTCTGACAAAAAGAACTCAAAAATGCCTTTTTTCATATGTGAAATAACGTGGGCTGAGGAGTTACTGTGTGCAAACAAAGCCTTATACGTTTGACTCAGCTAATTAGGTTCTTCAGGTTAACCAATCATTGCATGAATAACTGCAAATGTGGCATAACTTTTTTTTTTTTCCTTTCATCTTACATAGGAATGACCTAGGTTTTTCTTTCTTCCAAATAAGGAATTAATAATGCAACAGTTGTTGTTTCCAAAGAGCTCAGCTTTTCTTTTCTTTTCTTTTCTTTTCTTTTCTTTTCTTTTTCTTTTTTTTTTTTTTTTTCAGAAGTGTCTCTTTTTTTCCTTTAGAGCCAGTGAAACACGTGGGCATTTGGAGTCTTTAATAGCTCTTCTCGGAGCCTGTTCTTGATTTGTTTGAGAACTGCCAATGATTTTGATGTCAGAGTTGAGAGGTACATCCGTAGCGTTAAATTTCTCGAGTCACAGCAGTTGAAACGGAAGGTCAAAAGCAATAACGTCCCGGTTCCTTTGGGTGGACGGGGGTGTAGGATAATGTGTGATTGCAGCATTTTACATAGACGTATCGCCCAAGGAAAGGTTTGGCTGTCACAAAACTAATAAAGAACAGGCCTCGAGAGACGTGGTTTCAATGATGCAGGTGTAGGAATCAGGGAGTGTATTTACATACAGGCCAGCTTAATAGTGTGGGATTTATGCTAAAGTGGTTCTTAATGCTATACAAATTGAATACCCTGTCTCACTTTAAAAGAGGAAAATGTTAGAAGGAAAGATTTTATGGCTTTGGGGGGAGAAAGTGTTTGGCTTTTTTTTTTTTTTTAAGGGAACATAAAGGACAGCAAGATGGATGTCTGCGGGTGCTTGCCATATTAAACTAGAGCTTTAGGTATGTGGACTGAATTCTGAGTCAGCCTTCCAAGCTGGTTCTCTGTTGCCTTGAAAAATCAAGGTTTTGAACAGATTTGAGCAGGTTTCTGCCATGTATCTGGCAACACTGACTTAAAATTAACTTAATGAAAAAGCAGATAAAGTTTTTTGGGGAAAGAGTGTGATTTTTTTGTTGTTGTTAGTGGTGTTTTTTTTTTTCTCTTAACTGTGATGTTAAAAAGGAGTCCTTAAAGCTGCTGTGAGTCTAGAGCCTCTCCTTGAAACTCTGCCTTTTCCCTGCTTCTCTCCTACCCTGTAAAACAACTATTATGTGTTTATAAGTTAGCGCTCCATGTCACTTATAAAAGAAGACTTATTCATGAACTTCTGGATAGACAGTTCTGTGGGAATATGACTTTCTTGGCATAGAGGAAAGCAGCTTTTTCCAGATAATGTGATGCTATACCAGGCTCTTTAAAGTCATAGCATGCTATTTATTATTATTTTGCAATCTATAAAAGACACCAATCTTCTAAGCTGAGCCTTCAGCATTATTGAGAATGACACTACGCCCAAACCAACAGAAAAGACATGGAAAATCCCAAGCAGAACTCCTTTTCCCATAAGTAGTTGCCAACAAGCAAAAGAGTGGATCTTGAGAGATGCTCCGCAAGTCGCCTGCTGGCAGACGCGTTAGCTTGCTCCGCGGCACAGGGCCTGCCGCAGGGCTGCTTTCCTAATGCCGCCTCTCTGCAGAGAACGAGTACTGGGGGAGATCTCACGTGTCATTTTTCAGATGGGATTTGTCAGCTCTAAAATAGACATTCTTGGATGTCATCAGACTTGGAGGTTAACCTTTCAGATTTGGAAGTCCAGGCAGGTGAATCCCACCCACAAGCCCACCGTAGCAGTTTTTGTAATTGCCTGAAATCAATACTTATTTCACCATCCAGAAACCAGCAAGCAGCCAGTGCACAGTCACGTTCACTTTTTGAATATACTTACTATTCAGAAAGCTCTCCCAGCCCACAAAACCATACGGCTCACCAGGAGGGCTGCTGTTTTCCGAATCTCTGGGTTTCCAGCTGACTCGGACTTTGGGGTGACAAAGGCATGGATCGCGTTGGTCAAGTCCGCATCCGAAAGGCTATCCCTGCACCCCGGTTACAAGGGGAGAGGAAAAGGTGTCCTGTTCCCAGAGCACTGCTGGAGTTTGACTCAGAGATTAACTTTGAACTTAGAAGAGAAAGGGTGACCATGTACCCCCATGAAAACAAGAGATATCCTTTTGCACAAGCTGTTATTTACTTCTCTTATTTGTAAGGACCTTCCAGTACTCTGTGTGCTAATTACATCAGCAGGGACTGGAAGAGATTTCCTTGCTTATTGAGTCCAGACCTCAGCTATCACAGGCAGATTCACTGTGTAGTTGCTTTCATGAACTCTTTTAGTATTTTTTAAAAGCATCTAGGATCTATTCCATGATTATTCCTTGCGAAAAGGCTATTCTGGGAGCAGGAAGTCAGTGGACGGTTGATGTACTGGCATCCATCATGCAGCTCTATTTCGCGCTAGTTTTCAATTTTGGACAACCCTGAATCACAGCTTCTTGCAGAGCCCAGGGTAGCAGCATGCCTGGTGAGAAAGACGGGGGGAGCAGAGAGATGGGTGTATCTGCCTCCCTGGGCTCAAACGAGTAAAGAAATGTTTGTGGCCAGCCGGTATCTAGAGATGGCAAGTGAAAGATGCTCTCCAAGTTCTGAGTCTGGGAGAAGAACAGACATGTAGCTGTTAACGTCCCCGTTGAATGCTTCCCATAATGGCTATCTCAGCTGATTGCACCTTGTTTTTCTCCTTGGGGTTGAGCATTTCCATTGGCAGCCTAGGCTGGGCTGATCCTCAGAGAGCTGGAGAGACAGACGTGGGTATCTCCTGCTCTGTGGGTATCTTGAGCATCTCCTTGCTGTGTTCATAACTGATGGGCTTCACATCGAACAAAGAACAGTGGAGCAAACCTGGTGTGCACCTTGAAGCCTCCAAGGCAGAAGGGCAGTCCAATATCGCCGAGACCTTTAACATGACGTATCTGGGCCTTGCGAAGCCCTGGACACCTCAGCACCCACCTATGCCTTTCATAATGCAAATGTTAAATTGGTCTGGGAGACGCTGCTGTGGGTGCTGGCCTCCCTCTCGAGTTCAGGGGTTGTGGCTGGAGCATGTTGCTAGTGACCTACGCACTGTGCTAGCACAGGACACTGGACAGCTGCATGAAACAAAATCAAATGCTTGCTCTTTGCACTTAGTTGTACCTGGCTGTCAGTGGACTGGAAGATAAGGGGCCCTAGCTGCAGTGGAGCATTTTTGTTGCTTATGTCATTAAACAAAGATATCCTCAGTCCCTGCTATTAGCCCTGGCTGGGGTGAATTTATAGAAATGAGGAGAGTGTCTTCATATCTGAACATAACAGGCCAAAGAGAAACGTGCTCAACTTCATGTCTGCCGTTAACGATAACCATCTCCTCTGCATAGCTTGCTCTGTATGAAGTTGTAACGCTAGACATCTCGTAGAAACCGGTGCGCTCTAATTGATAACATATTAAATCTAAGTGGCCACTATTCCATGGGTACGGAGCAATTCTTAATGGTAAATCAATAGTCTGATAGAAGCAACCCAGAAATCTTTTGACACTTATTCAAGAGGGAGTTGTCAAAACAAGATGTATTTATGACAGGGTTCCTGCCTGCCTTTTCAAAGGCACTTGAATCACTGCCAGATACTAAACACACTCAGATTCCCAGGAGTTATATTCAGCACAATAAGTGGATATTTCACAGTAAATATTGCCTTGTCAGAAAGCTGGCATCAGCACTGAGTTGACAAGCAACAATTGGCTGCTTTGTACGGGTGCTGTGAGGGGTTGTCTTCATCACCAGGAGTGCTTATGACCAGAAACTTCTGCTGGGCTCCAACCAGCTTTAAAGAAACTGTAGCTCGCTTAGTCTCAGTGGCTTCCATGGCTTCTATCTGAACAGTCAGCACAAGGCACTGGAAAGTCGTGATGATTAATCGCAAACACCAAAACTGACTGCTGGCCGATGGTAGGTATCCACTACTCTCTGAGGAAACCAATTCATCAGTTAGTTGTGATTCATTACAGTTATTTAAGGCAAAGGGGCTTATTTAGTAAACGGCACCCTGTGCGTCTATTAAGTTACAAATATGAAAACAGAATTGTTAAACCAGCGTTTAACATCCAGCGTTTCCACAGCGCTGCTCTGGGTGCTGAAGGCTAACATATATATGTGCAGTGTCTGTAGCGTGTAGCTCTATATCCCAGAAGAGGGGGATGCTAGTTGACTTGGGCTTTGAGCTCTTCAGGGCAGGGATGTTTTGTTCCGTGTTTATATAGTGCCTAGCGTGATGCAGCTCCAAGCCATGTCTAGGACTCTGTGACGGGAAAATAGCAGAAGTTGGGAGGAAGAGAGCAAATAAAGTGACTTAATGGGCTGCCATCTGTGTGACTGTGTTATTTGTAGTCTCTGAGGACAGCTGGCAGTGTCCCAGAGAGCATGAGTTTTACGTGTGGTCTTATTTCTAACAGGGACTTGCACCCTTAAGTTATAGAGTCCCAACTGGACAAGGGTAGTTACCGTCTGGCCTGAGAGCGACAAGGGAAAGTAGTCCTTCAGGTCTCCTGTATTTATATAGATCATTAACTGCAAGGTTACTCATGAAGGAGTAAATCGGGTATGGTGAGGAAGGGTGTCTGCAACAGTTTTATACCTGGACACTGGAGCATTCGCTCTCAAAGCTGGTAAGTTATGGAGAGAAAGAGTAGATTCGGGGCTTGGAGAAGGGCTGCCGTCGGTAACCACCCCACTGAGATGGGGTGTTGCTGTGGACACCAGCTCTTCCGATCTTACAGCTGGAAGGGGTTTAGGTGAGACAGACTAAACAGTGGGGAAGTATGGTTACTGAGCTTAGCCTGGAGATAAATTATGCATATCGTAACCTTTTCTTTCCATCTTACATCTGAAAAACTGATGTTACCTTTTTTCAGAAAAGCTTTTGCTCCGTTTGGAGTATTAACCCCTCTGGTGTCAAGGGACAGGAGGATCAGGATGGAGCTGGCAAATGTCGACGTTTGCCTCCCTAGTAAGATTAAGTCCAGGTAAAGCAGCTTGTGCAATAATCCCCATGGACCTGTGCTCCTAGGAATCAGAGGCAGAACCGCATGTCCAGCCGCTCTGCCGTGGGCTGGCCAAGCGCAGCGCTGCAGCGAGGAGCTGCCTCTGCCGGGCGCTGCGGCAGCGCTCCCGCAGGGTTAGGGACCGGCAGAGCCGGGTGAGCCCCGACGCCCTCGGCCGCGCGCCGCTGCCCGTGGGCATCCAGGCTCCGTGCGCGTCAAAGCCGTCTCACGTTCGGCACTGCCAAGGGTGACCAAAAAGGGGTGCAGCAGCTTAGCCACTCAGCATAGTGTTTCTGTGCTGTGCGCTGAGATTCAGCGTGCCCCGAGAACATGCCTCCTGCATTCCTGCACAGCTGCTCGAAGCTGAAACAGCAGTTTTGCAAACTCTGTAGCCATATGGAGCTTCAAGAGTGTTGCACTTTCTCCAACCTGCCTTAACTGATTATTCTGTAATTGCATGCAGACTTGTGCTTTCGTTTCTCACCTTTCCCTGAGAAACACGTTACAAACGTGCATCTCTGTCACTGTTTCCTTTTTCTTCCTGCAGGGCTCTGTTTTTTTTATTTCTGCTCTCTGACTCCTATTTACTTTGTTAGTGGCTTTGATTCATGGAGGAGTTTTTGGTGAGGAGAGTATTTCTGTTTTTCAGGACTTAAGCAAAAAAGAAGGGGGAGAGGGAGGAAGAGAAGCAGACAGGGAATCTAGAATGCATAATCACTGTCAGATCATATCCGGAATTTTTTGTTATGAAAGCATGTTGCAGTCCATGAAACTCCAAGTTTAAAAGCTTCAGATCCTTGTAATCTGCTGTTGTGTAGTATAAGAGAAAATACAATATGCGTAACATCTGGTCTCTATCATGCAAGAGGTACTTTGAAATTTGTATGTTACTGCCAATTTGTGTTATTCTGTTCTTTTTGTGCATAGTGAGCGGATCAGATAAGCCTCTCGTACTTGCTGATTTGTGATTTATGTTGCACTGACACGTGCCATCTCTACTTTCCCATCTCTTGTATGGGGAGTAAATACTTGACCACTGCTTTTGGAAACACAAAAGTGGCTCCAGATTTTTAATTCCAGTTTCTTTCCAGGAATAAAATGAAGTTTATTTCATTTTGGTGTCCTGCTGTTGTTGCACTGAATGTTCTCTTACGTTTCCTAGTCATTCTGCTATTGCACATTAGCAATGCTTTATTGGTCCCCCACCTTCCCAAGTTCCTGCTGTGTAATAATTCTGGTTTTATGTGGAGTTTTTCTTGGGAGTTGTCAAAGAATAATTATGCCCCATTAACTCTACTTTGTATCATTACTAATTCACACCTATAGAGTATTTTCCAAGAAACTGATCTCGGTTGTCTCTTAATTGCGCTGTAACTGTGCTAAGGATTTGCACCCTCTAAAACTTTTCCCTTCAGTGCAAAACATAACAGAAAATCTGAACGTAGCGGTTTAATCAGATCTTATTTTGTCCCAATTTAAGCAGGTTCCAGCCGTGTTGAGTACCTCCAAATAAAATACAGATCCCGTTCCCAATGTGTCAGCGCAGCAACTTGCGTCGGTAGATGACGCCGAGGTTGTTGGCTAGAGCTTGCCATTCCCGAGAACCAGACAATAGCAGTCTCCCGTCCGTTCCAGGGGCAGGAGCAAGCCCTGCTTGTTTATGCTCCGAGATCCGTCTGCTTCAAATGTGTTTAGGCTCGCTCTGGTGGACACTAACCTCGGATCAGGATCTGGAGCTAGGCTGGGCGTTGTGGGACTCTGCATACAAGGGAATCCCTTGGGCTCGAGAAAGGTGAAGCTGCTC
The DNA here is from genome assembly GCF_040807025.1 of Struthio camelus. NCBI lineage: Eukaryota > Metazoa > Chordata > Aves > Struthioniformes > Struthionidae > Struthio > Struthio camelus. The sequence goes on from NC_090960.1 coordinate 12,570,160, forward strand.
GAGGGGAAAGTTGTGGGGAACGGTGCCGATGGAGGAAGGGGGGAGAGCTCGGTGGCAGGCGTGTGGCGAACACGGGAATGGGTGGGAACAGCGTGAAGGTGTGCCGCAACGTTCGTCTGCGAGTGAGCTGGCCCCTGGCAAACACCCCCGGGAAGAGTCTCCTTTCTAGACCGCCCTCTGCACGAGTCCCTCGCCACACCAGCGACGGCTGCGTGCGGACGGGCTCTTCGTTAAGTGAGAAGTCATCTGATCCTGCCGCTGCTTTCCCGCGTAAGGGGGGCAGCGTGGTCAGGGGCCTCTTTTGAAATGAGAGCCAAAAATAAGTCCTTGGTGGAGTAGGAAAGGAGCAGCAGGAACAGACAACTGTGTTGCTGTTGTTTTGCTCGCTGCAAAATTGGTTTGGGGGGAAGAAAAATAAACGCGAGGGGGCAGAGAGGAGGGGTCCCATGCCAAAAAAAAAAAAAAGCAGTTTTATAACATTAAAAATGCAATAGGAGATAGACACTGGACACCTACTCGTGCCTTTGAATGGTCCCTGAAGTCTCTGGGAAAAGAGGCTGTGGTTTTCTCCAAGTGCTTAAGTGAGCTGCTGTCTAGATACTGCTGAAGAGGAAGGGTGCTCTTTGGATGGGAATCACCTTGCTTAACCTCAAAAAGTAGTTGTCTAAGGCTAAACTAGTCATCTCCACACTAACTATTGAGAAGCCTCAATGTAAATCCCTCCCAGAGGGCAGTTTACCCCTTTGATCTTGGATGTCCGTCTTAGGCTGACGTGTAGAACTGCCTCTCTGTCTCCACCGGTGGGAAGAGCTGAGATGGCCAGCTCAGACCTGGACGACTCGCTGCAGCTATCTGAAAGTTCAGTAGGATCAGGTCCTCCTTTGAAAACCAGAAATGCCAGTCAAAGTATGCGTTCCCGCAGTGTGAAGCTTTGTAAGCAGTTTGCAATCTGTATTAGGTTTTGAGATTGTAGCAAGAACGCTAAAAGCTGCTTTCCTAAACTCGGCATAGGGATAGGTTTGTTCCCTGTGCAAGGCAAATAATAAGCAGTTACATCCAGGTGCAACCTCAAGTTTGCTCCCCTCTACCTGTGAACAAAATCACCCCAAAGGATGTAGCAGCTGTAATCCGCTTAGCTAAAGAACTTGTGTCTGCCTAGCAGAAGAGCATTTATCCAACCCCCAGCCTTGAGTATATATACTGGGCATATATATATTTTTTTAACACAATCTGGTGAAGTGCTGCTAATTCTCCATTCAGATAACAAATGTTTTCAACTAAGCATAAAAGAAAAAATACTGCTGGTGGCAACTCTCTTTCACTGGAAAAAAATCATGGACCCCTGGCGTAGAAACAGTTTCTGCACAGAAAACATGACACTATTTACAAAAAACTATGTCTAATATCCTTTTCCAGCTCGGAAAGAGGAGTTTATTTTAATACATCCTTTTTTAATTGCTATGAGCTGGACTTGTAAATATTGTAAGTGGTTGAGTAATAGTCCTCTGTTAACGGACCAAATGAAGGGATGTTTTTTCCACTCTTGGAGCCCTAACATATTCCCACAGCTCTGACAGGGGGATGCTGCAGACCAGATACTAAACCAAAACAAAAGCCTAATAATTAAATTTTAATCTGAGGGGAAGCATGCGTGTGGATGGGAGAGAGAGGCCACTGAATGAAGCGTGCAGGACATCGTGCAACGGCTCAGCGGCTGCCCGAGGCGCTGGGATGTGCGAGGACTCCCTATCGCTTAGGGAGACCACGGTGTCTCCCACGGGGACCAGTCCCCTTCCAGTAAAACATTTCTTTCAGCCAAGAGGGACAGGCTGTCTCCACTGCGGCTCGGGGTTAGAGAATTAATTTCATCTAACAGGTTAGCACAGAACAGAGCCTGGATAGCCGTGTCACCTTAATTCTGTATGTGAATCACATGTTTTTTTAACAGCAACCTTCTGCATAGCAGCATGGTGTGCCTGAACTAATAAATAGTCATAAAGTTTTGTAAGATCATATTAGTCATTAATTTCTGCATATGAACCAATAAGATTTTGGGGAAGGCTGGATCGCACAGAGCTTGCGTGCTGCATGATTTGGCAGAGTGCTAGCAGGCACTTCTTAATGTTGCTTGACGTTCATTTTCCGAAGTCAGGTACATACACAAAAGCACTGTTTTTTCTCTTTGCAAATGGTTTTGTCTTAAAGCAGGAGTAGTTTGCATTGGAAACAATTTCCTGATGCAGTTTGGATTTCCTGAATAATCCTTTGCCCAGTGGGATGGTATAGCGGGATCCTAGAAAAGCTTAACTAGTCTTACAGTGATATTACTAAGAGTTAAACATATCCTTTAATCTTTACAAGGCAGATGTTCAAGTTGGAAGATAGCCTACAAGCACAAAATTCAAAAAATTAGTTTAAAGGGTCAGTATGAGGAGGACTGACTGCTCTGCCAATGTGACTTTTGTGTTCGTGTTGCTGTTCAGGTAATCAATATGCAGGGGTCTGGTGAGAAGGGTTGTATGAAAGGGCTCGCGCACAGTGAGCGTGGAGAACAAGCTGTTTCAGATGGGAGGAGGAGCAGGTCTCGGAGGAAGAATTTAATTGCAAAAGACCAATTGTAAAAGTTAAAAGCAGTGACCTTAATGTTGTTTCATCTTTTCCAGGAATGCTGGTGGTGATTGTCTTGCTGCTGATTGCGATTGCTGTGGTTGCCGTCTGGCCAACAAAATAAAGCAAATATGGGGCGCACTCAAGCTGCTGTTCAACAGCTGAGCGTGGAAGGCTCCAGAGAAGAGACCAACTTTGTGCAAAGACCTTCCGTGTTTTAAATAAACTCACCAGTATTAGAATGAAGCTGTGTCCCACAGACATCCGTTCCCTCATTCAGGGCACAGCTGAAGAGTGCTGCATGATTGCAGGGGTTGAACTTGAGGAGGACTCTCTTCCTACCTTGATTTAGTATTTCAGGAGGATGCAGCTGGCTGTAAAGTAGATACACTTCTCAGTGCATCCGCATCTAAGCAAGCGATCGTTATTGGTGTGCTGTCTGCCTGGCCCACTCTTTCTTCTGTTGAACGGTCGGTTGTTTTGAGGGTTTTAAATACTGTCGGCTGTTAATGCGGGGGTTTGGGAGTACATAAGTGGAGTTCCTGTGCTTTCTGACATCTGTCTTTGGAACGAAGATGCTTACATTTCTTGAGGAATGAATGTTTTGGGCAGTGCATTTGACTTGACTCCTTCAAGATGGAAATCCAGAGAGCACACGTAGCCCTAAAGTGAAAAGCCTGATGACCAGAGTATAGGAACCCAGATGAATTGCACAAAAACAGTCACGAATGAGTCAGTCTTTGGCTGTTGTGGGAAAATTATCAGTGTTGATCTCCGCAGATAGAAATGTAAACAGCGTTGGGTCTTAAACACAGCCAGGTGCATAAGAGCGGAAAGCGTTGCCCAAAATGCGCTCATAAGGCAGGAGTGCCTCTCTGCGTGCTCTGCCTTGCTCTGGGGCAGGCTTTCCCAGCCAGCTAACCGCAGGAGATGCGCTACTATTGATGTGCTAATCTCGGTGATCGAGATCTGCCTCTTTCTTTTATAACTTTTCACAAACTGTTAAAACCAAAAGGAAGATTTAACTATTGAAAAGCTAACAAAAAAGAAGCATCAAACGCTAACTTCTGGCCAGAAAAAATCATTATTTTGTTACATGCGCCAATTTGATTGTCAGAATTGATAGAGCAAGCAATAACAACATTGAATAAAAGCTGAACCGTTTATATACAATTGGTTTGTATGATTTTTGTTGTTTCCTGTTGTCTCATGTGGTATGTTAATGATCTTTAATGCCTCCATATTCTATGAAGTGATTTTGGGAAAAGAAAAAAATGGTTCCTACCAGACCTCCTGTGTATCCTGACATCTCCTTCCTTATGTGTTTGTAATGATTGCCAGCCCTGGGCTAGTCCTTACCCGTGGTGGCGGAGTATGTTTTTCTAGAGCTCTGAATTGGCTTTTGGCACTAGTTATTCTCTCCCTCCCCTCCACAGCTGGTGATGGCAACACATGTCTTGGGGGTACAGGGTGGTCTGCGAGCTGGGAAACCCAGGCTTTTTTGGCTCTGTTGAGTGACACTAGCTAAGTCATTTTGCTCTCCTGTGCTCAGTTTCCCCATCTGTCGATTGAGACTTTCAGGTACAGACCTCCTCTGTAATGTACTTGGAGATCTGCAGGTCGGAGTACAAATTTTTTCTTGTTGAGCTTCTCCTTGGAGCCTAGCACAAGCGTTGGGTGGAGATGAGATTTTAACTCAGTTGCTGCAGGATCTGAGGTGGAAACGACTGTGAGTTATGATGAGAGGGGCTTGAGTTTTGCAAGATGAAGGTGCTTCTAGAGGCTGGATGTACCAGGACCCTGCCAGACAAGGTGGGGATTCAATCATTAAGGATAGGAACCATACCCCAGTGCTGAAAAGCACCATCACGTTATCCTTTCCCTTCTGTGTGCTCCTAGGAGAGGCACAAGGTAGGTGAAAGGGGGCTTGGTGGAGTAATCTCAGCTAACCAAATCATCAAGCAAGTTTTTAACATGCCAAGTAAAAGAGAAAAAGCCTCGTGAATTGCAGCAGTACCTCATGGCAATGGGTGGTGGGCTTCAAACCGTGCTCTGGTCTAGGGCCCAATCCAGCCTTTTGCTGCTCAGTACCTAAGTGAGCAGCTGGAGGGGAGACCAGCACCTCTAGAGGGGATTTGAAATCGGAGGACCAGGCTGATTGCACGCTACTGACTTCAGCATCCGTATTTGGTGTTTAAAGGTGGGAAATCTGGGCTTGTGCTTTTTGGTAGATAGCCAGATACCACATTCCTGCTGGCTAGGCAAAAGAAATGATGCCCATCACTGAGAAGGAGCAGAGTGCTTTCCAGGATCTCTGTCCTGCTTTGCTGGAGAAAATCTTTCTCGAAGCCTTTAAAAGTCTGGTTCAATCCAGGTTGTTCAGGCTGTGCCTGTTTGCTTTTGCTTGGAAAGATGCTTCATATTACAACCTTCAAAGGAGGAGGGGGAAAAAAAAGAGTTTTACTTTCTCGTGTTTTTCAAAATGACACAACAGGTTTTTGATTAGTGCATTGCTTAATCTCCAAGCAGAAATGGAGCTTCAAGCAAGGCTGCTCCAGCTGGAAACAAACAGCGTGCGGCTTTGGAGATGTGTTCAAAACTTGTGCGTTCCAGCAGTGCTTGTGCGGAGGAATCAAACTGGAAAATCTGCCTGGAATTGTTTCTCATTAGGAGGCTTTTTGTGCGAGCCCTGCGGCGCGATTGCGCTCTCTCTGCTCCACTGCAGCCTCGTGTATCTTCAGTGACAGCAGGAGAATACCGGGCAATTTAGAGATGAGAATATGGACTTTGGCTTCTAATTAAAGCTGTAGTTTACGGAGGGAATTAAGGACTTGTTTGAATTCCCACGGCATGCAGAATGGGTGCATAATTTATCCTGATCAATGTGACACAGGAACTCTGTTCGGATAGGAGCTTTAAAAGATGCTTTCTGATTTGTTGCATCCTCAAACACGTTATTGCTGCCTGTCGTGCATGGGAAAGGTAGAAACACCAGCAGTTGCTCTGCTGAAATATCTAACAGAGAGTCGTAGATTTGCCCTTTAGGTAACGTTTAATATGTCGTGTGGGTAAGGACTTTCTTAAAGAAAGAAGCGAATTTGGCAGCACTCTGATGTGTGTGGAAACCTTTTCCTGTTTCGCTGCTCCACAAAAGGAAGGTTAAAATATCTGAGCAGTTCAGTATTGTTTCTGAGCAAGCGAGGGTGAAAAGCACCGTTAATTGGAGGCCACTGCATTCGCAGTTTGGTGTGGGTTACTCTGATTTCCAGGCATGGGGCAAATTGCACTCAAGCTGCGTGTTGCAACTGCTCGGTGTTGCTGCTAAAGATGCGTACCCGTGCCGTGCCGCCTTGCACACCAGCGGCTTCGCCTGGCAAAGGTCCTGCTCGTCCCACTCGTGCACCCCGGCGAGGTCCTGGGCTTTGCCTTCCCTTGCTTCTACTTTATTTCTGTCGAGTGAGAACATGCTCTGGAGTTTGTGTGTTTCCAGTTGTTACTTCCTCTCTGGTAAAAGGACAAATCATCAGCTCAGGACCAAACGCAAAACGCAAACTCTCGGGGGAGGTCTGCCGGGTGCTCCAAGTGCCTCTTTCTCCAAGTGCCTTCATAAGACGTTCTTAGCTCTTTAGGTGAGAATAAAAGTGATCCTGAGAGGCCGGTGTGCCGCTTTGCATGCCCTTGCTTGCAGGGAGAGCTGATCTGTGCTGCGCTGATGAGCTCTGTGCAGCAGCGCCGAAAAGGGCCGACTCGCGAAGCGCAGCCCCGCTGCTGCCGGGGGCCCCGGGAAGAGCACGCGCTCTGCGTACGGCCCTCCGCTGGGAACAGGCCAGTCCACCCGCCTCTCAGAGCCGCCACCGCTGCCTTCGGAGGAGCGGCTGCGCGTCAAGAGGAATAAAAGCCGGAGCGATCTGGGAAATCCATTTGCTTTCTCTGTAAAGCTGCAGGCAGGAGCTCCGGAGCGCCGGTGGGTGCGTTTCTGACCCATTTGTCGCTGCAATAAAGATCTGAGATTTCTGACCTCTGAGATGTTTTCGAATTAATAAATTCTCAGTGACATTAAGAGCGTGGGTCATGCGGGCTGACCCCTCTGCCACTTGCAGGACCTTTTGCCTGTAGTTTTCCCTCTGGAAGTGTTTTGCCGCCTTGGTTCCTCTGCCTCAGGCTTTCTAGCTTGTCTTTTAACATTAATCTTTGCCTGGTCTCAAGTGGCAGCCACTTCCAAGGGAGCAGCTAGTGATGGGGACAGAGCCCAGGCCCGCTCTGCCCTCCCTGCTGCTCTCGCCTTTGCTCACCACGTGGCTTAAAAATCCACCACCCCAGAGACTTTGGGTGGCCACAGGAGTGGAAAGGGCACCGCGCTGAAAACCAGCTTAGCCAAGGGGTGCAACCAGCAGGGCTTTGCTTTGGCCATTGGGTTGGAAGCTCTCCTGATGCCAACGGCTTCCCCTCATTCCCTGCCTGGCTGGAAGTCCTGCAAGCAGTGATTTTTTGCAGTGACCATTAGGGACGTTTGGTGGGAGGCCAAGAGGAGACCGCCACCACACTGCTGAGGACATGGAGCACCCTTAGCTTTGCAGGAGCAGGTCCCCATCCCTCAGGCTTTGGGTGGGAGGAAGCAGAGACCACTGGAGCTCGTTATGGTTTACAAGAGTTTATTCAACTGGTTTTTGACTTTAGTTCTACTGAGTGGGTGCTGAACAGTTACAAGCTCCTTCTGGTTCAATTACAGCCAATCTAACAGAATGAACAGACAAACAAACAAACGAAGAAAAGGAACAAAAAAGAAAACAAACTTGGAAAAACGATAAGAAAATCCACAACTTTTTCACATGTCATTAAATATATTCATATATAATAACCATAATATATTAGTATGCATTGTAAAGAAACATCGCCCAAAGCAGTATGCAATGGTCATAACTAAACAACATTTACAATTCAAGATATTAACAGAAATAAAAAAAACAAAACAACCCGAAAGGAACACAGGTTTTGTGACGGGGCTGCGTAACGGGAGAGAAGGCAGGTGTGCAGGGAGAGGGGACGGACATGACGAAACGAACAAAAATGAGACAAAACGACTTCAGTCAGGTGCTACCGTTGAGTGATGATTGTTTTGGCATTTCAGCTGCTTTCCGAACTCACTTGAAAGGTGCCGCAGCCCTTTTACCCTGTTACAAGCTCTGTTACGGTTCCTACCAGCACCTCTAGTTTTCAGACCTGCCTTGAGGCTGCACGCTGGTGGCCAGCGTGTCCTGGAGTTAGTTGCAGCCTCTGTCCATGACCCCATGTCCCATCCCATTCTGGGCCACCGGGGAACTGGGCCCCCTCTCACCAAGGTTTCTCATCAACTTGTGCTCTTCGGGAGCACGGCAGGTGACTTTGCTGGCCAAAGCCACTGAATTGGGGTGACCCTGGGAGGATGGACGGATACTTTGATTCCTCAGTGGTTATAAGGGGTTGCCTAGTGCTCACCTCCAACAGAGCAGCAGCCCTGGCTATGGAGGGTGATGTTCAACGGTGACATCTTGATCCTGTTTGGGTGACAGGCCAACGATCCCCCCCCCAGGAGGTGTCCTGAGGTGGCTGCAAGGAAGATTTGCTTCCCCAGACACCTCGTAAATGGGGCTGCTCTGCCTTTACCCAGGAGGAGTACAGTTGTGGATGGGCTACACCAGCTGTTGCTGCAGGTCATTGTTACTGGGGGTGCTGGTTAACCGCGGACAGAACAAAGGAGCTTCTCTAGACTGGTTGGAAAGCACAAAACTCCAACAATGATCAAGGAATGGGGTTCTGCTGGGCTGGGGCCAGGGGGGCTTTACATCTGCAATAGTCACTCTGGTTATGACAGATTCTCTGAGCTCTAATTTGTTTTATATCTCAGGCTAACTGTACAAGCACCTTGGTTTCCTTCCCATGTGTTGGTTTTTGTTGGTGCCTGGAGGGTCCCTGGGCTCTGGCAGTTTGGCAAGGTGGACGATTGCCTGCTTGAAGTGGATAGAGTTTCTTCTCCCAAAATGATGAAGTTGGTTAGAGGGCTGGGGCTTGTGGCCGTTGCTGCGGTTACTGGGGGATGTCGAGGCTGTGCTGGGGGGGGGGGGGGGGTGGCAGTGTTCAGCCACATGTGCTTAGAAGAGGGAGTCAGAGAGCGTTGGGTGTCCAGATATGGGTAGATCCCGAGTCCCCTGGCTTCCCCGGCCTTGCCTTCCCTGTGCAGGAGAGTGCTGGAGGCCTTGGGAGAACTGACTTTGGGTTGGGTTCAGTTGTTTTTAGGCCTCCATGTTCCTCTCCACGTTTTCCCATGTTGCTCTGCTGGGCTGGATATTTCTGATGGGTTGTTTGGAAGGTGGTTGTCCATCTGAACAAGCCTTGTGGGTGTCCATGGAGCGGACCTGCGAGAGTCTGCACCACCAACGCAGGCTGAAGGGACCTTGGGCTTGTGGGGCGCTGGTGGTTTCAGGTCACCATGGCTAATTGAGGACAAGCTGTCTCCAGCCGGCGCAGGCTCTACCTAGCGTCAGTCAGTCCTAGCTGGAGGAGAGCTGCCTAGCCAAGCTTGGGGGCTTTATATCTCCGCTGAGACACTTAAGGTCAGATTTTATCTTTCAGAAGCCCTTCGGTGACTTGGGTGCACGTGTTCCTCTGCCTACAAAACTAGTGATTCTTCTTGGGCTCTTAAATAAGGTAAAATGAGTCTATTCTAAGCAAGAAAGTGACTTGGTGGATCACTTGATATCCAGGATGGGATTTCAACCCTAATGTCCAAATCCATCTCTGAGGGCCGTTGTAGTTGCAGGGGAGGCTCAGCAGCTCTCAGTCCCCTCTGTGCCATGTCTTCCAGCAGCCCGGCGCTGGCCTGTGCTTCCCTGGGAGCCCTCCACTTTACACCTATTTACATGGCTGCCTTGCTTTATGGTAGTTTATGTCATTATATAAATATTGTCAATTGCTATAAAACAAGGCAAAACCACTGGAAAATGTCATAAAATAGATGTTTCCAAGTTTCCTGAAAGGAAAAATATCAGGGAGGTTTTTGCTTTTCATAGGGACTAATGTTTGCTTCTCATCCAGGTACCTGGTCTGCCCTCCCTGCACTCAGATTTCCCCTGCTTTTTATGGACCTATGTGGAAGTAGAAGGGCCTGCCACCAAGGCAAGGCAAAGCAGCACTGATCTGACTTTTTCTGGTGACAAATAATCCAAGAGCCAGGTTTGCCCTTAAAGTGCCCTGGGGAAAGCTGCTCCCACCCTCAGGTGCTGGTTCACAGGGTGTGAGATGGAGGCGAGAGCAGTCCCTGCCTTCACAGTTCATTAGGGATCAGAGATTAGGAATTACATTTTCTGCTGGTAGATTTGCTTTTTTCACCCCCAGTGGAAGATCTAGTTTGGGGAGCTCTAGGTGAGTCAAATCTCGCTCATCTGGTCTCCGATGGAGACCCATTCCCTTGGGGCTGGTCTCTCTGCCCTGCATGGGCTGTAATGTAGCCAAGATGTGGACCTCTGTGCTGGTCCTGCTGCCTGTGGGGACAGCCATAGGGGCCAGCAGGAGCTTGGCACCCACTGTTCCACTCCCCCATGGAGGCGAAGGCTGACCACCTCATGCAGAGATGTGGGCATCTGTAAAGACTGGCCAGGTTACGGGAGAGAGGGCTGGGCTGGGCTGGGCTGGTTTGGGGAGAGCTGGCTGAGTTTGGAAGTGAAACTGCTGCCATCCAGGGCTTCCGTATCTTCTGCATGGATTGCCGATCTGAGGGCTCCTCAGTTTGTTGACAGCTGCAGAAAGGACCAAATCCATAAAGGAGGTCTTGGGGATGGCCAGAGTGGAGAGTCAGAGATTGCAGTTACATTAGGGGTGAGATTTTCCAGGGCACCTACAGGAACTGGAGGCCAACTTTTCTGCAAAGTCTGGGTGCTTCCCTGGGCATCCTGGTTATTAACTTGATTGTGAATTGGAGGGGGACCGAGGAGTCCCATGGGCTAAAGCTCCTTCAGTGCATGTATTGCAATGAGTGGCTGGTGTGCAGCAGTGTGCAGCTGTCCTTGGAAACATGGGGACTGAAGCAGAGAATTGTTCCCCAAGTTATGCCCATGTGGAAGTCGGTAACTAGCGTGGTCTCTTCTTTTGCACCATTTTGTGCGTATGGTTGGTTAACCTGGTGCTATGGGATCAGCACATCAGTACGGCTGGAGACCTCGTCCTGTCTCTTAGGTACTGTACGGTGGGTGATCGTTACAGCTATCATATACTGAAGAGTCTTTAAATAACCTATATTAGTTGCTCCTCAGATCTGTCTTCAGTGGTAAGTCTCTGTTTAGTTTCCTCTATGATAATTGTCTCGTTCAGTCTAAGCTGAGAATATGTATTTTTGGGGGGAGGGAGGGGTTAATTTCCAGCAATGCCGTTGATTAGTTTCTTACAGGCTTGATCATTCCTGTCTCTATGCTTTGGAACTAGCAGATATTAGCAGTTTTAAGGCAGTTTGGTGTCTCTGATTTCTTCAGCGAATGGGGCAGAAAGAAGCTAGGGGGAACTGGGAACTGTTTGCACTCCCACCACGGTTGAGGTGCTGCACGCCCACATCCACCCTCCTCTTGCAATGGTTTGTTTTATTTTTGTGTGTGTGATTTTTTTTTTCCCCTCCTGTAATATGAGGTGCAAACTCGGCAGCCCCACAGATGTGATTCCCAGCTGTCCCCCCCCACCCAGCCCACCCCGACACACACAAACTGCAATGCGACTTCCTTCCCAAAGTCCCTAATCCCAGGCCCTATCCGCTCCAGGTTCTACACAAAGCAGCATGCACAGTCAGTCTCTCACTCGCTCTCTCTCGCGTGCTCCATTGCCTTCTCTTCCTCTAGGCTTTCTTACACTTCCCCTTCTTCTCCCGTTGCTGGAACTTCCTGAGCCGCCGAGCCCACGTATCCCGCCACTGTATCACCAGGCTGGTTTTATCTGCAATAATGCCACTCTGGTCAGGAGAGTCCTCGTTGTTGCCCAGCAGCAAATACTTCTTCATGGGCTTGATTTTGGGGCACTTGCACGCTATGTCCTTGGAGTGGATCCACAGGGTCTGGTCTCCTCGCCGTATCCGGTTGCTGCCTTGTTTGTAGACGGAGATGATATTGACTGTGAACTTCCACCAGTCAGCATTTTTTTCCGCTTTCAGGATGTGGATCTGAACAGCTAGAAAAAGCCAAAGCAAGAGAGGAAAAGATGTTATGGTTTGGGCTAGTGAGAAGAAAATGATTGTAAAGTCTTACCTAATAGTGCATGTGAGGAAAAGGATTTCTGCCTCCAGAGCCTAGGTTGGGTGGTGCAACCATGGGCCAAGGTGGTGGTGGTTGCACTGAAACTTGTTTTGTCTCCAGGGCTCTCATCTAAGAACAAAGTAGCCAGTGCTGTTGGTAGAAGGTCTCAGAAAAGGTACTGAAACCACAATGGGCATGGGAGGTGCTCTCCAGCTCTGCTGCCAAGAAGGAGGCCCTGTTGGTCCCTGACGAGCAGGGCCCAGTTATCCCATGGGCTGTGCAGGCAGGTGGACTCCCAGGAGGAGAGGGGAGGCTGGGAGCAGCAGTACATTAGGGCCCAATTCATTCCTTCTGCTATGGCCTATGTGTTAGGGCCCAAATCATTCCTTGCGAATGAGGCAGGGCTACCTGGAGCGATGGTGGGGAGAATAGCCTCTTTCTCCTATCAGTGTCCTCGGGAGGGCCCATCCATCTCCCAGGGACCTTCAGGGCATAACTATGAAGCAAACACAGATGGAGCAGTTCCCCAGAGCCATTCGTGTGGCTCACTCTTCAGTCATATCAAAAATTGTTAAAAATCAGTCAGGTTCATGTATGCCATCAGGCCACTGTGGTGCTCAAATCTGCCTTTTCCCTTAAAGCAACAAGCACAGGTGAAAGCGGGAAACTAATAAACCTAGGGAAAATGTGTGCCTCCAGGTGTGAGCGGTGGCCAAAGTGCAGGGCAAAGGCTCTGTGCACAAGGTTTGCATTGCAGTAAGGACAGAAACCAGACGCCATCCCGCATCAATGGTGTTAAAACCCTGGCTCGCACCATCAGGACGTGGGAAAGAGCTTTCTTCCTGACACATGTGCTAACTCCAGCCAGGGAAACTCAGATGCTAGAGTATTATCCATTCCTGAGTCTGGAGAGCACTGTGTGCTTCAGCAAGAGGAAAAGTTTCTGCACGGCCAGTCCCTCCCACCCTCCTCTCTCTCTTCTTCGCCAGAGGGGCAACTGGACACATCTGAACCAAGACCCAAAGCAGCCTCAGGTTTTAAGCGAGGGTGAGCCAAAATCTGGAGCAGAATGATGGAACTGGCCCTTATCTCTAAGCGTTTGGCAGCTGGAGGTAGGAAAGATCTCTTAAGGCCTCCAGCACATCTGCCTGGGAATGAGCTGCTCTGAGCTCTCTGTGAGCACCCAGCATCTGAGCAGGCCCCTCCTTATGGATGATGATTCTGCAGCTGTGGTTGCGTATGGATATGCAGTTGGGTCCTGTTCATCAGGAATGATTTTTGGTTGCTTATCTGCTCTGTTTTTCTGGAATGTTTCTGGAGCATATGTTTCTTTGGGACCCCTGCCTTTCATCTCCACAGCCAGCCATGTTTGGCACTGACCACAGACAAGGTAACAGAAAAGAGTCTTGGACACCTCCCACCAGCAGTATACAATGGTCCTGTAATGAACTGGGGAATACGTGTGATCCTACAAACATGTTACCACTCTCCAAAATCAAGGTCATCTGTACTGAGCCTATCCAAACTTCTGAAAGGATTTATAAGAGGGGAAATAGAGCTATCACATGTTTCTAGGAGATGGTTCCTGACCCAGTCCTGTTCAGTGCTCACATTGCTGGTGAAAAGCGTGAGTGAAGGACTTAAGGTAGTGCTCAGTGATCATAAAGATGAGTCAGTGACAGAGTCCAACCTGGATTTCTGGGTCTGGTGGGCTCATTTGAACATCTCTTTTAATACGCTGAATTTCAGCATCGGGCTTCAACAGCTATAGAGAGTATCTTGGACCGCAGCAGCCAGGCAAAACATGTAGGGTCTGGACGGTAACCAGGAGATCACAGGCTCCCAGAGGAAGACTGAGATGGGAAGACAAACGTGATCCATAAGCACAAGAATATCAAGATGATGCTATTTTCCCCACACCTTACGTTGGATAGCCTTAAAGAGGGGCACACTTGCAGCCATATGGATTGTGATAAAACCTCCTGAGAAACCTGGCGAAGACTCAGCCCTCTGCTTCTCCACACCTTGCTCTTTCATGAAGTGTAGTCCTGAGTCCAGATGTTGTATTACTGTTTCTCTTCACCACCCAGCATCCATGCAGGAACAGTGGCCCACAGCATTGCTGAGCCAGTGCAAAGAGGTGACTGCATGGTGATTGAGGCAGAAGAGGACACTTCTAGGTATCTTCTGCAAAGAAGTTGCAGAGCTGAGATGGTGACAGACACCGGTTTGCTTCCAGCGTGCTTCCATGGGGTGAAGCGCTCGAGGGGACAACTCAGCTCATGTATGGTTTCAGAAGACCCTGGAGCTCCCATGGTTTTGTCCTGCTGGTCAGCACCAGAGCTGTGGTCCAGGTTGGCCCTGAGCGGGCTGTGGTGTGACAGGGCTCCCAGTCTTTTTGCAATGCTTTAGGCAGCATCATGGGATGCCTGCAGATGACCGGTTGTTTTTTTTCTGGTGTCTGCTCAGGCATATCCTCTGGGGAGCTGGCTGTGCAGGGATCTCCCTGATGAAGACATGCCTCCCTGCATGTTAGACTCCGCATGGCTTGGTGGCATCCACCAGCCCTCCTCCTCTCCCTCCTCCATGGGGCTGCTTCCTTGGGCACTGCATCCACATCTGTGCCTCGCAGCCATCCCTCCAGCCAGGCATTACTGTGATCTTCCTGGGTGACGTTCCAGGTATGCGCATCCCATCTGTAGACCTTTCCATGTGTCACACCAACTGCCCTGAGGCTTAAGCGTGCAAAAGCCCCAACAGCCTCTGAAAGTCATGGTCCTTGTACCGTCCACCTCATGCCATTTTGGGGCAAAGGGGAGTGAGAGACGAGCAGTGGTTGGGCACCCTACTCCAGAGCAGAGTTTGGACATCCAGTGGCTGCTCTGGCTGGAGACCATGGTGTGAGCTGCAGCTGGATTCCCATTCATAGAGATGTCCATGCTGTGGACTCGGGTTCAAAATGCATGGAGTGAAGAAAACCGAGCATTTGGCCACGCTGTGTGGTGAGGAATCAGAAACAAGCCCAGAGGCATCTTCTGCCATGTTTTTTCTGACAGCTGTCAGTCAAACAGGCACAGAGAAGGCGGAGGAAGATGGGAGCAGCTATCAGCTGAGATCACTTCTCTTCGACTTCCTTTGGAGAGGATTAACACTTTTCTCCTCCCTAAAATCAGCTTCCAGGAAAATAGCTTCATTGGGAAGTGATTATACAGACCTCATGTGTTTATTTGCTAATTGTGAGATGAGAGAAATCAATAAAATCAGAGACAGAGGGGGAGAAAAATCCAGTGGAAGTTCCAGCACTGGACAGGAGACAAAGTAAAGAGAAATCACCCCATGAATGCTGAGGGCTGGCGCATGCGGAAGACGTAGTCATGTTGCATTTTCTGTTTTCTGACCTGCCTCTGTAGTTCAGCCACAAAACACTTTTTGACTGAGCCTTCAAGCCTTTTCTCCTTTTCTCCCCTTACCTTCTATGCCTTGTGGTCTATAATGTACCCTTTCTGCCCACCTGTCTATCTCAAAGATTAACCTTGTCCCATGTCAGGCCCAGATGGGTGCAGTCTTAGTTACACAAATCGCCAGAGGGAGAAGAAATCTCAGCTAAACAGACAAAAACCAGAAAATTCTCAGATCTGCTTCAGCGACAACCAGATTTTACCCTGCTGAATTAACAGTGGAGTAGCATCACCATTACTGGTGCTGCAATGTGCAAACTGACTTCAAGCTATGAAAGAACAAGGGAAACAGAGCTGCTCAGCCCAGCAATACTTCTTAACACATTGCAGAATACATGTATTTTTTTCAGAGCATGTCATGGATGCCAGACACTTTCATTAAAAAAAAAAAAAAACCCACACACAACCCTAAGCTCTGACCATGTATTTCCCAGTCTGGTGTGAAGGTAACAAAATGTGCAGATTAGCCAATTTTTATTTTTTTGGAAATAAATCTTTCCAAAAAAGCTTAAACCTTTGACCTGCCTTGGTCCACACTGACAAAATGGAGAAAATGAATGAAAAGGAACTGGAGAGAGGTGGTTACAGGAAACTCTGGCCTAAAATACACAGTCTGTATTTTTTTGATGTCAAGCTCCGTCCTTTTTTTTTTTTTTCCCTCCCCTTTATTAATGAAGTGGAAGGAGTGAAAGCTTAGGTGAAGGCTTGGCTGGCACCGCCACAGCTGCGTTCATTGACAGCAAGTTTTATGTCTTAACTTTGCATCTAGGACACGTGGTTTCCCCAGAGCCAAAGGAAAAGAAGTGGCCCTTCAAATCCTGCTTCCTCTGGTCGCTGGTCATGCCGGCCAAGCGTCTCTGCTACGTCTGGGCTTCTCCGCAGCAGAAGGACACAAAAAAAATGCAGCCCTTTGCCTGGATTTGCTCCCGAATCCCATGTGCAGCAGGGGCAGAGGGAATTTCAAACACCTTCAGAACACCTTCACCTTCAAACACCTTTGGTGACTTTAGAGCCAAAGTTGACCCATGAACGTGGCCTGGGCATTTTGGAGGCAAGGCTCTTCATGGTCCCCATCCTCTCCCAAGGATGCAGAGAGGTGCTGGGAGGATCTTTTTCTGGAAGCACCTAAGCTGGCAGCATTCTTCCCTTTCAGGGCATTTAAGGGCTGATTTTTCTCATGAAATGCTTTTGAGAAATCCCCCAGCTGAGCAACTACCTCCTTCAGCACCTACATACTGCTGGGTCTCTGGCAGCAAGTGACTGTGGGCAGTGCTAGCCTCACTCTTGGCCAAGGCTGAAGCAACGCTGGCTTCATGGGGGGTTCGCTTCCTTCGCGGGTTCGTCTGGGGCCAGCGCTGGCGGGGGAGGTCAGCCGAGACCCTCCAGTCCAAAGCTGGCTTGGACTGGAGTTTCCTTTGCCCGCTGTTTCCTGGGGCAGCCGGAGGGCACCGGGCGCGGTGGGCCGCACCCGCTGGCGAGCTGCCAGGGATGGACCTGGGGCAGTGCGCAGCGCAAAGCAGCACCGGTGGAGACGATGACGCGGGTCCTGGAGGAGACCCCCCCCCCGCTTGTCACCTGCACGTCCCGCCGGCCCCGAGGCGACGGGCTCCGGCTGGCTCCGGAGCGGCGGAGGGCGCCGGGGGCCGAGCGCCGGGGCCCTGTCCGCACCGGCCCCTCCCCGGGCGGCGCTGACACATCCAGCGGCGCCCAGGGCCGCGTCGCGGGGGGCTGACGGACGACTCGCTCGGCTCCTTCCTCCCCGCGGCTGACGAAGCGGCTGCGGGCCGCGGGCGGCCGGGCGGCCGCCGGGAGGACGGGCGCGCTCGGCCCGGGGCCCCCGAGCGGCCGCGAGGCCGCTCCCATCCGCCGCCAGCCAAAAGCGGCGTTCGCCGAGCCGGCTGGTTCCCGGGGCTGGTAACGGGGGCGGCGGGGAAGGGGCGAGCGTGGCCCCGGGGGGCAGCAGCCGCCCCGCGCCGCCCCGCCGACGAGCAGCGGCGCAGCCGGAGCCCTGGGGCTGGCGCCGGGCAGGGCCGGCCGCGACGCGTCCTCGGGCCGAGCCGTGGGAGCAGCCGGCGGGTGCCCCGAAGCAGCCGCGCGAGGCTGTTAAGCCCCAGTAATGTACCCCCCGAGGGGAGGACAAACTCGACTGAGTCACAGCTTTCACGGCGCTCTCGCTCCAGCCGGGGCCCGTGACAGCGCTTCCCAGCGAGCAATGGCTGCCGTCCAGGGCCCGAGCGAGCGCAGCCCACGCCTCGGCCCGCTTCGCGCCCGGGTGGCCGGCCGGGTTTCGACGTCCGTGGGGAAGGGTGGTGGAGGGTGGTGGGGGGGGGAGAGGGAGGGTCCCGGAGCCCGGCCGGCCACCCGGGTGCCCCGCGCCCACCGCCAGGCGCAGCCCGGCCCGCTCGGCGTCGGCCCCTTGGTGCTGGCGGGCTCCTCCGGGGCGTTTTGGCCGGGAGCCTCCAGCCACAAGGAAGACCTGAGGACTCGATGCTGCAGATGGAAGGTGGTGGTGGTGGCGGTTGGGGGGAGGGAGGAGGATTTGATTTTTTTTTTAAAAAAACACCCCCCCAAACCCTCAAAACAACATATTTGAGGGCAGCTGCCTACAGCTTAAATAAAAGCAGCCCCCCCCCGCCCCCCCCAACAGCATTCAGAGACCATGAGTCAAGGTCCCAAAAAATCGTGAGATCGCTGTAAAAATGAGGCTTAAGAAAATAATTAGTTGTGGGTGGGGTGTTTTTTTTTTTTTAATTTACTTTTTTGGGGGGGGGGGGTTGTATTAATTTTCCTGTTTGCGAGCTTTTCCCTGCCAACGGGACCTCGGACTGGGCTAACCGTGCAGAGCCGGGGCGTCGCGCACCATAACGTGACCCCCGGGGGCCGGGGCTGCCCCGAGACGGCCGGGCTTGCAGCCGGAGCGCGGGACTTTGCACACAGTCGCCAAAGGACACTTGGAAACGGGGATGAATTTTGGCAAACGCACTCCCCCCCCCCCCAAAAAAAAAACACCCCCTGCGGTTTCCGAAAGGCCAAGCCGGTTTTCACTGCACAACCGGAGCGGAGCCCATGGGAATTTTACCCCAACCATGAGTAAAAGGGGACGCCGGCGCCAGGGCTGCCCCCGCTCCGGCGGCGGCGGGGGGGCTGCGCTGGAAAGAGCCCGTTCCTCCCCTCCCGCCGCCGGAGCAAAGTGTCAAAACGAGACTTTTTTTTTTTCTTTTTTTTTTGATTTATTTTGCGCGCGGTGCTGAGCTTTGCCTGCGTCTGGCTGCCAGTTTCCTACTGGTTTAATATCGGAGATTTATGATCCTTAATCTCGGCTGGGCTGGATGGTTGGGGGGGGGGAACCGGCCGGGCGCTCTCCCTTCCGCGTGGGCTCGGGCCCCGCGCCGCAGGCGGCCACCCTCGCGCCCCTCGTCCCGCGCGTACGGCCGCAGGTACGGCGAGGGGATGTCTCAGCCGTTTGCGGTCCGGGAAGGGGGTTTCCTCCACCTGCTCTCTTGCAGGGATGCCTGCGGCAGAGGGGCTTGCAAACGCGCGGGGGGCCGGGGCCGGCGTCCTTCCCTTCGCCACGCTGCTCCAACCCCGCGTTGTCTCCCGGGTTAGGTTCCTGCGTGGGATTGTCCCCCCCCCTGTTCCCCACCCCTCTTTTCGAGTTGCCTTGCGAAAACACGTTTTGCTTTTTCCACGGGACGCTGCCAAGCCGGCGCTCGACAAAAGCAGGGGGGGGGGAAGTAAGTGAAGCCTCCGCGCAGGACGGATTTCTTTTTTTTCCAAGAAAGGGCGAAGCGAGCGGATGATCTCACCTTGCAGCCGAGGATCCTCCGGGCGCCACCACGCCGGACCCCCCCCCCACGCACCCCCACCCGGCCGAAAGGGCGCGCGGCGCCCCGGGGTCGGCTCCCGGGTGCCCCGTGCCGGCGGCTGGCTCCTAGCGCCCCGAGGCTGGCGGTGGGGACGTGGCGGCCCCGGGGTGCCGGCGCCCACCAGGCCGGGCTGTGGGGGGGCGGGGGGGGATGCATTTCGCCAGCCTCGTCCCTGCTGCTCGCTCGAGTCCCTCCTTCCCCAACCCCGGCCGGCTCCCGCACCCGAAGCCGGGCTGGAGCGGGGTGGTTTCGCGAAGGCAGCGCAAAAGCCCCCAGCGATGGCGCTGAAAGAGCCGGCGCCTCGACGGGCGAGGGCTGCCGCGGCGGCGCTGCGCTCCCCGGCCGGCCGGGCCCGCCGGTGCCGCCGGGAGGGCGAGAGTCGCCGTGGCGGGGACGTGGCTGGAGCTGCCCAGTTTGCTGGACCAGCATCACCTACTTTCATGAAAAAAAAAAAAAACCCTTTTCCAAGGCAAAAAACCAAAACTGTCTTGGGCCATGGGGCAGTCGCTCTGCCCCCGCAGCCTGCAGGGATGCCCCCTGCCTCCCCAGCTCTTTGCCAGGCTCCTTTCCCTCACCCCCCCCCACCCCCACAGCCAGCCCTGGCCCCGGTTTTGGGGCAGCGGAGCGCCCCCCGAGCTCTGCCACGCAGCCGAAACAAACGCCGGGAGCGATTTGTGCTGTTCGCTGCCCGGCCCCCGCAGCTCCCAGCCTCACGCGCTCTCTGACTCCAAGTGCTCGCACCCAGGCTACCTCGCGGCAAAGAGCCCGATTTAAAAAAAAAAAAAAAAAAGTAAGAAAAAGAAAGACAAACATAAACAGATAAAAAATAAATAAATAAGGGAAAATATCCCCTTTGAATCACTGAATGAAACAGGGAGCTCAAAAGCCCCATTGAGGAGCGACGGGTGGATGATAGCTTCCCGATTGAGCCCGGAGGAGAAGTAACTCTGTTCAAGCTAATTAGGGCCTTTTAGGACATTCAGAGCAGCGATCCTGGCGTAACGGTGAGGAAAAAGAGCCTCCTAATTGGCTTCCTGCTGCGGTGTCAGGCAGAAAGTCTTTATTAGCCCTCCGCGCACCTTTTCAACCCTTTCTTCCCTCCCGGCCCAGCCGCGAGCGTGGGCTACGGCCGGCCGGCGGCGTCGGGGCCGTGCCGCGGCCCCGCTCGCTCCCGGCCGGGCCCCTCGGGCGCCAGCCCTTTGCCAGGCTGCCGCGCCAGCCCCGCTCCGACGCCGGTGGCTTGGAAAAGCAAAATTCACCCCGCGCGGCGGCGGCGGGAAGGCCGAGCTCCTCGGAGAGCCCCCCGGGGCCGAGCGGGGTCGCGCGTGGCCGGAGCGCCCCGACGTCGCGCGGCAGGACGCCCCGAGCCTCGGCAAGCTGCCTCGGCTCGCTTTTCCTTTCAAATAAGCGTCGCTGCTTGATAAAAGCGACACCGAAAAGGCTCCCTGCAGCATCCCCCCCGTCCTGTGCGCCCCTCCGGAGCTATTCGTCGCCCGGTGGGTTTTTCTCAGATCCTAGACAAGCTCTTAAACTGCCTTCCTCTGCCCGGCATCTCTCCGGGTGACAACAGGCTGTCGAAGCCCGAAAGCCCCCGTCACGGCTTCAAACAAAACGAAGCAGAAGGTTTCGCCCAAACCTACTGGCGCTAGAAAGAAATATCTTTTCCCCCCGCCGCGCGTTCAGAAAAGCAAAGCAGTGAAAGCAAGAGAGAGCTGCCTCTTTGCTCCTCGAACAAGCCGGGACGCTGCCACGCTGGCCCGCTCGACGCGCCGTTGGAGCTGGCGACCGCCGCGGGGCCGGCCAACGCAGCTCGGGCTGCGAAGCGCCGTTCGTTTTAGCCTCGTTTCCTGAGAAAACGCAGGCGGAAGGATCGGATTGAGGGTGCATGTCTCTCTGCTCCATCTTCTGAACCCCCTCGAAGCAGCCCGGCAGACAGATATTAAATTCCTGCAAGTTTCCTTCAATTAAGTGGCTGCTTTCTGTCCCACTCGGAAAGAAAACGCGGCAGTGTGAGCTCAACCCTTAGGAGACGCCGGAGAAGCCAGATGGGAAAACAACATTTTGGATGCGCCACGTGTGGGAAAAGCGTCTGTCAGAGCTCACAACTTATTAGGCAGCGGCGAACCCGCGTGCTGGCCCCCGGCCCACGGGAAACCCGGCGCCTTCAGCGGCATTTAGCCCAGCCCCGCTCCGCTCCTGCCCTTCATAAGCTCATGTTCCAGCAGAGAGATTCTCATGTGCTGTTAAATCCTTTTCTCTAAGGAGAAGGGATTTCGTGCACCTTCCCACCAGCTGACGCTGAACCTCGGGCTGCTCCTACCAGCGTGGCCAGCCGTGGCTTGGCCTCTCCGGACGAGGGCAGCGAGCGCGTCCGGCCCTGGCCGTTCGTCCTTGCCAAAGGGAGCTAGTTTGTTTTTTTTCCCCCCCACTTTGAAACCTGTTTGCCGCATGGGCAATGGAAGAATAAGTAGGCGGTGTTTGCCGCCGAGCCCCACGCTGAGGAGCGGCTGCATGAGAAAGTCCGGCTTGCTACTGTTTTCCAGCCCAAATCCCTTCTCTGCCCCCCCGCCCCCCTCGCAACGGCAAAACGCGGGCTTGCAAGAGCTAAACGCATCGGGGTTTAACACTGTAAATGCAGGCTTGTTTCCCAGGAAAAAAGCCCGTGTATTTTTTCCCTGCCTGTCTGCGAGCTCTTCCTCGCCTGGGCTCGCCGGGAGCCGTCAGAGCACAAAGCCAGAGCGAAGCATCCCTCAGCGGCCGCGTCTGTCCCTGCCGCGAACGGCCTTGTCCGAGGAAGACGTTGTGAAGGGCTGTTAAATGGGAATTCGTTCTGCTTTGGCAAACACTTCCCGGATATGCCGAGCTGCTGTTGTGAGTGCTCAGAGTGGAGAGGAGGTATTCCCTGCTCCGCTGGGAAACTTCGGTACGGAGGGGATGGGGGTAACGGTGTAGTAATGCTGATTGACACCTATCCGGGACCAAACCCCGTCCTCGCTCACTCCTCCCCCCCCCCCCCAACTTGGGGCAGATCCCAAAGAGGACGTGCTGGGAAGTGTCTTGCAGCAGGGGGTCGTTTGCTTCGCCCTCGTGGTACCCAGCGAGTTACGTGGAGGCGACCGCATCTCGCTCGTGCCCTGAGTCACGTCCCATTGCTGGGTAGCAAAAGAGGTCCCAGGGAGCACCCACGCTTTGCCAATGCACCCAGGAATGGGAGAGATGCTCGTCGAGACAGGCTCAGATCTGGGCAGTCCCATCCGCTCACGGCCCTTTCCCCGTCCCTGGATTAAACACGACGGATCATGTTTTCCCGAGTGGTTTTGACCCTGCTGTAAATTCAGACACTCAGACCCCCCACTGCAGTCCCTGCGGGGGTGGAAGGGTGAGCTGATTTCCAACACGTACATGTCTAGTGTAATTTCTAAACATCCCCTGACACAGAGCCCCTGTATTTAACCAGCTCTGCCTACTTTTTCCAGGTCAGTCTGGTTGCTACCACCCAGTTCATTCCAATAACATTGGCACCTCTGGGGCAGGACAGCTCATCCTGCGTGAGAGCAGGACTTGGAGCAGGGCTGATCCCATCTGACCTCCTCTGGGCCTGAGGAAAGGACTTGCCGAGGTGGAGATGAGCCTCACGCAGTGCTGCCTGAGGCTGCTTTACTGGTAGATGCATGCTCAAAGCCCCAGGGGGGATTTGAAAGGTTTCTTTAGGTATGGCCTGCAGAAAGTCCCCCCTGCAGCGCTGCCCGAGCCACCACTGTGGGGTCATGGGTGACCAAACCCGGAATGGACACATGTTAAAAATAGTCATGGAAGATCTGAGGTCTGAAGGGACCTCTGGAGGTGTCTGGTCCAACCCTTTAGAGCAAGGTTGCTGCAGCAGGCAATTTTTGACTATCTCTGAGGATGAGGATCCTGCAGCCTCCCTGGGCCCTACCCCAGGGCTGCACTACCCTCTTTATGAAGTAGAGCGTGGACTACAAGGCAGGGATGTGTCCAGGTGATGGAGAACTGCCTGATACTAGTCTCTAGAGCAAAGGACAACTTTTAAATGCCACTGTGCGTAAGTGCGGCGAGAAGAGCCGCGGGACTCTGGGTCACGGGTAACCTAGGAGAGGCCTGGGGAGGAGATGGACTGCGATTTGGAGGGTAGGAGGGGTCTGAACATCCACATGGGAGCTCAGATTTTAATGAGCAATGCATCACACCCCTGCTCCTCTGAGTATTACCACCTAGGGTTTCCTCTCCAAACCGGGAAAAAAAGATGCCCAAAATTGCCTGGCACCCAGCACGCACTCCCAACCCCGGGCGGCTGCCGCAGGGCCCGGCTGGGGCGCCTGGCTCAGCTGCAGCTGGGACCCAGCTGAAAACCCGTGCTGTGGGCACCCCGCGCTGGGGAACGGGCTGAGCGCGCTTCGGGGGAGGGACGATGCCGTTCTGCTGCATCTCGAAACCGCTCTTCCCCTTGGAAGCGCGACCACGAGGGGCGACTCACCGTAGTCTTTCTTACAGTACTTCTTCATGTTGATCTTCAGTTTCCCCTTGGACGCCTTGCAGTATGAGTCACAATCTGGACAGGGAGAGAGGGGGAGGGCAAAAAAACATTAACAAAACAAATTAGCCTTAAAATGAATAAAAGCTGGGGTTGGGGGGGGATGGAGGGGGAACCGGCTCAAAGCTGCAGCCTGCCATGAATAAGCAGCGTGCCTGTGATATCCATCTGCCAGGCCCCGATTGGGTCGTCTGAGGGGGCATTCAGAAAAACCTGCCTTTCTAAAGAAAGCCTCGCACAAAGGAACCCATCCTCCTGCCCGCCGCCCCCAGCCCGGCTTCCCTGGGCCGCCTCTGTCTTCCTGGGAGACCCCGGGGCCTCCCTTATTGTGCCACCCAGAGCTTTTGAGAGCCACACAAATTCCCCCTGTTCTCCAGCTCCGAGCCGGAGCCTGCCCGGAGCCCACAGAGGCCCCATTGTCACCCCTAACCCCGGCCAGTGTCGGCCTTTGGCATTCATTGCCAGGAGATTCGGGCTGGGGTCGCCCTCCGACAATGCGGGTCAGGGAGGAAATTAGCAGCCCATGAAGCATTAGCAAAGCCTTTTGGTGTCCACTCTAGTGAAGTGTGCAAATAAAATACCCCAGGAGGAACACAGCGTTTCTAATGGGCCCCACTGCTGTGACATGATCGCTCCGCTCGGGCCGCGCAGCAGCCGGCGCTCCGGCGCAGCGGGCTGGCGCTGCAGCCCTGGCACGGCCGGCGGCTCGGCCCCGCCGCCAAGGCTCGCCGGGCTGGAGCCGTGCCATGGGGCCTGGGCGGCTGCAGGGATGCCGAGTGCTGCAGCAGGAGCTGCTGCCGGCACTGCCTGGCAGAACCGTGAGCTCGGCTCCGGGGACGTCCAGCAGCGCCGCGGCCGGGCAAACCCTCGCTACAGCCAGAATCGGTGCGGCATCCCCCCCACGCCTCCCCCGCAGCGCTGCTATGCCACACTCTGGGCACAGCAGAGCTTGGGACCCTGCTTCAAGTGCTGTAGGAGCACAGGTAAGAAGAAGTTCTCTCACGCTTCAAGCAGGCTGGGAGGGGAAACTGAGGCACAGAGTGGGGAGGAGGCTGTTACAACTGAAATGGCTGTAGCACTTCCCAGGGACAGCTCTGCTTGCTGCTGCTCTGCTACGTACAAAGGGGCCAGGGGTAGGAAATTTGCTGTCACTGGGGCATGCCAGCCACCTCCAAGGCAGCAAACAGGAGCTGTAAGACAGAGCTGGAGAGGAAAAGAGGCTATTTTTCCTCCTCCAGCTGAACCCCAGCTCTACGTGGCGAATTTGGTGGGTGCTCTTACCCCCGTAAGAGCTCCAGCTCTGGGATGTGTCCCTGTGGTGGAGGTGGTCTCCAGTGGTAGATGCCACTCAAGTAAGGAGGACAGCAAGGTCTCTAAATACCATGCATGGGGTGCCCTGCACCCTCTCAGTTCACCAGCCTGAGTGTGGGAGGTATCCCAAGGGACCCAGGTTCACAAACAAGGCAAGCTTCCTTAGGAGGAGAGATGCTCCAGGAGGTCTCCCAGTATGTTCAGATCCCCCAACCCAACCCTCCCTGTTCCTGGCAGATCCAAACCTGGCCTGATCCAAGGAGCAACCTCTTTTCCAGTTCTCAGTGGGGGACTGACAAGATGAGGAAGGAAATCCAGAGCTCTAAGCATTCAAACAAACCAAAGTCATCAGGTATCACTCCTCGGCCAAGACCTCATTGTTATCTGTGCCTGTCTCAGCCCCAGCCCTTCCTCACCACGGCCACCTGGACAGTCACCTCATCTCAGCATCACGCTCCTGACCCGGCTCTCTCCATTGCTGCTCGCTGCTCCTATTCCTCAGAAAAGTGGATATTCCTCAGATAAGTGGCTTCATGCTCTTGTAATATGACCTAACCAAAGCCAGGACCAAAAGCAAAAGCTATGATTTGAAATGGGGCACCTTCCCTCTCCAAGAGACCCAGCCAAGATCTCTGTCCAGCTCCAACCTGCCAAGAGCCCTTGGAAGCTGAAAGGCCAAGCTGATGACCAAGGGGTTCCAGCAGCCATGGACTCCTCTTTGTTTTCTTCATCTAATGTGAACCTGAACATCACACAAAACTTGAAACATATTAAGACAAGAGTGAATATTCCATAAAAACCATGCCAGAAAACTTTCACTCATTTTTTTCCCAATATCCTGTCATTTCTGTTGCCATCACCTACAGGGCTTGCGCTTGGAAAACCACTCAGCTGTCCCATCCACAGAGGTTTCCTTGCAGACATTTAAACCTGCCTGTTGGAGGCCAGTTCAGGTGGCAGAAAAGGGAAAGGCTGTATGTGTAGTTCAGAGGATGGGGGTTCTCTAGCAAAGCATTGGCCATGCCCATGCGGCAGGACCCTGCCGCACAGAGGGACGCTGCCATGTGCTGTCACTGAGTGTGGCTAGTGGGACGCCAGAGACCTGCCAACGCACCAGACTCCCTGTGCCAGTTGCCCTAGAGCCCACAAACTGCTCACACATATAATGCGGCAAACACCACCAGCTCACCCTATGGGGAACGTGCCAAGGGAACAGAAATATTAGTGATCTAACATGCTGGTAAATTGTTCCTGGCCATGAATATGGAAGGAAAAGACTACAAAGGAAATAAATGTGAATACACTGATTTAACAGCCCAGGGAGGCTTTTCCTAGCCTGCTCGGCTGAGCGAGGGACTGCTGAGAGACAGGCAGTTGGGCTGTTTCACCAGGCAGCCGGGCTGTTTCACCAGGCAGCCGGTGCGATTCTGCTCAGCCGTGGATTGCTAATGTTTTCAGGACACTAATGAGGTTATGATAATGATGATGATGAATGCCTCGTTCTCCTTTGGCACAAGAATCCTGGAGCTCTATAAATATTCATTACTTATGATGCATTGCACCCCCTAAACAGAAGCAGAGATTGCTGTACCTGAGCTGCAGCAGAGAGGCTGACACACGGACAACATACTCAAGGGCAAGCAGAGAGTGAGTGATGGAGCAAGGACAAAGTCCAGGACCTCCAGCTATGGACCTCCTGTCCCCAGCTAAATCCGAGCCAGGCAAAGAGGTGAAGGAGAGCAGCCGGCTCTGAACACGAGCAATAGGAAATGAACTCCCACTGGGTCCCGGTTTCCTGACCCACGTGGCCCAAGGTGCAGTGCAGGCTCGACCCCAGGGACTGTCTGGATCAAGGCAGTTGCCTGGTGGTTTGTCCTGTGCTCGCTCTGGGAGAGCTCGTGCTGTAGCTGGGAGCCAGCGGGTCCCACCGCATGGGCTGAGCAGGCTCACCACGAGCAGCTCCTTCTCCATCCTCATAGCGCTGCTGCAGGGACCATGGGGGTTCGCCCCCAGGCAAAATAAATAAATAAATAAAAGTCATTACTTGGGATTATGGCCCAAACTGCTCACAAGAACATCTCTTCAGCAACCTTTTTGCATAGGAAACAACTCTAGCCACATCTGGGCTTCCCAGGCCCCGTGCTCCTGCTGTGACACTTCAGTCTGCCAGAGATTACTGATCTGCCAGAAACCTGCCCTGGTTTGCTTCCCAGCCAGAGAGGCTGTGTTGGGCAACGAGCACTGCCCAGGCAAGCTGCTCCATGAGCCTGGCAGGGCAGCATCACAACCTCCACTTGCTCCAGAACAGGAACCAGACTCGTGGTTTGAGACACCCAGGCACAGCCTGGCTCTATCCTTGCTTTTGGTAGTGCAACCCTCTAGTCTTCCTTCTCTAGTCCCTTCTCTTTCTTTTTCTTTTTCCCTTCAGCCTCATAGGTTGTACTAGAGCCTCAGCTGGTTTAAATTGAACTTGATGTGGCCACAACCAGCTGGTGTAAATCAGTGTAAATCACCAGATGCCAGGGCTGATTCCTATTGGTGGGGGATTTGCCCCAGCTCATTTCCTCAGTCTCTTGTGCAGGGAGCTTGCCTGCCTGCCTCCTGGGTGACTTCAGAGGTCTTCTAGGTCCTCTTTGGGCTGACAAATTGAATCCCGCAAAATGAAGCCCTGAGCTTGTGTTTGCCAGCAAGTGGTGCTGCATACTTGAGACTGATCCTGCAAGATTCACTGCTTACTTGCACGGAGAGGATGCTACAGGATACTATTTCCATGCTGCCTAATGGCAGAAAAAGACCTTGCTCTCGTCCATCAAGTGACATTCCAGCAGTCTGGTCTCTGCTGGAAAGGCTTGCTGGGCTGTAGGTCCCTTGATGGAAGACAATAACAGAGCCAAACTCAAAGCTCGGAGGAAGGAATGGGAGGAAGGGGCAGCAGGCTGAAAGGGGAAGAGAAATGTGATTCTCTGCTGGCTGGAATGCTTCAAACACTATTTCAGTAACTTGTGCCGTAATGTCTTTGCTGGGATAGGAGGCTCTTACAAACTTTCTCCCCAAATTTTTCCTCCTTACAAGACTACAGAGCCCCAAGGCAAACATGCTTAGCCTGATCATATGAGAGGCTCTGTCTCCGCAGGTCTCTGGTGCATCTTAGTGAGGTTGCAGAGGATCAGCTGTGGGGTAACCTGCCCTTAGAAGGTAGATGCCTGAGACTGACCGAAACACCAGGCTGAGAATGAAATGAGGCTGCTTGAAGAAGAAGTGAAGGGTATCTGCTTTGGGATGGAGAGCAACTTGAGAGACGGTAGCTAAAATGTGGAGTAGAAAGTAGGGAAGATGGATCCTATTCACCCAGGTCGCAAGGGCGCAGTGCTGCAGTGAAGCTCCCTCAGCTTGGCCCTGCAGGATGGCTGACCTGAGCAGTGACTTTGGGAGCCAAAATACATCCTTTCTACATTTAGTTTGCATATCTAATAGTATATTTCTACATTTAATTCTTGATTAATTCTTCTTCTTCTTCTTCCTTTTGTTTTTCCTCATGATGTACATGGTTCTCTTCTTTCCAAGCTCTCAAATTTTGAAACTGAAACTAGAAAGACTCAGAGGCTAAGCAGAGGAAGATGCAGCTCTCCAAGCACCTGGTTGTGTTCTTAGCACCAAGCGATACTGCTGCTCCTAACGCACCACGACCTTGCCTTGGCGGGGGGAGGCGCGAAGCATCCTGCATCTCCCTGCAAGCCCCACTGGGCTAGGAGTGACTGGATGCTTTCCTATGAGAAAATACAAACTTTCTGTGTTTCCTAGGTAAACAGAACAAGGGAATTTGGAAACTCGTAGTTGGCGCTACTTGTTCTGCGCGGGCTGGGAGCAGGTGGCGGGCGGCTGTTTCGTGTCCATCACAGCTTAGTAAAATGTGTCAGCACAGCATTCAGCAGCTTTACAGCTCAGCCCATCCCCTTGATATAACTAATTCTCTGGCTGAGCAAAGAGTTTTCACAGCTAAACACCTTTTTTTGTTTTATATATATTTTTTTCAAAAGTTGCACTTTTTGAAAAATGTTTTTCTTCATTTTTGGAGATTATTTTAGCAATACAGGGCTAGGACTATTAGCATGAGACTCGAAACAGCTGTGGATAAGGCCAGGGCTGGGGACCTGGTGACCCCACGCTCTGCCAATGCACCCCATTCCTGACTGCAGTGCCCATCTGATCTTTCGGGGTTGGGGCTGTGTAGGACAAAGTATGCAGATAGCAGCTGCTCTGGCCTCAGCAGAGGGTGCGGAGCCATGTTCACAAGGAGAAGATATGCTGAGACTGCAACTTGCTTTGCTTGCAGCTCAGAAATGATCTTTAAGCCTCTGCGAAAGCCACATGTCGGTAACGGAAATTAAAGGCCCCTTGATTCTGACATGATAGAACGATTAAAGCCACATTTCTTGGCCTGGGTACCTAACTCAAAATGCAGATATAAGGCTTAGATTCCCAAAGGTATTTAGATTTCTAATCTCAATTTATGCAGCTAAATTCCTATTGATTTCCCCCAGGTAGGGCCCTAAATACCTTTGTGGGCTGAAATCCAAAGCGTAGGTGTAGTGGCCTAGAAGGGAATACCCAGCTTTGACAATCTGGCCTCAAAATTTTAGCCAGTGAAGGATGCCTGCCCTCTTTCTATCTTCTGGCTCCTGCTGGGATGCATTTACTTGCTGGGGCTCAGTGGGTGACTGTCTTGTGCGGTGGAGGTCTGGGCTTCCCCATCTCCCTTTTGCACCAGGTGAGATGTGAGACCAGGTGGTGACTGAGTAGAGCCACGAAATGAAGGTGTGGGTCCAAACATCAAATCCTACATCTGCTTTGACTTCCCTTCATGCAAGGAGAAGACTGTGGTGAAAAACAGAGTGTGGAGGCCTTTCCTGGCTCCAGGCAAATCCGTGATTGGAAAGCCTTGATCCTGGTGCAAAATGGCTAAACTCCCCCCGAACTGCTGGTCCAGCTGTTTCATCTTCTGACTTCACTACGCCCACTGAAATTGTAGGAGGGCTCTGCCCCAACCTGAGAGATGCGACTGTTGCCTCTGAATATGGATATACAAAATCCTCATGTGAGACACTGCCATGTCTTTGTGGGCCCAGCCATTGCAGTGATGCTAAAGATGGACCCAAGCAAATTCTCCCTTCACTGAATGTCTGGGAATTTCACCTCTTGGATGTGGTCTGTGTCCAGACTTTGCAGCTCAGCTGCTGGTGATCTGAACCAAAGCCTAGGTATGAATGCTGTTTGCATCAAGGCATTTCTTGAACCCATCGAGCAACAATAAAATGCGCTCCACAAAGTACTGATGTGGCCTGTTGTACCATCCACAGCCATTACACCCTTGGTACAAGCAACCTATTGAGGGAATGAGGCTTCAGCCAGAGTCTGGGACATGGTGATGGCAGAAGGAGGGGACCACACTGGTAGTGGATGGAGGGTCCGTTAGGAGAACTAGAGTTGTCCATGCTGTACACAAGGGGACAAACTCTGTCCTACAAGGTGATGGGTCCACAGAGCTTCAGGACTCAAAATCCACCCCATCTCCACAGGGCTGTGCACTTCATCTGAACTGTTCAGACTGCAGAAAGAAGCCTCCAAACCCGAGAAGGGTTTTATGAGAGAAGTCTTCAAATCCAAAGAGGGCAGCAGTCAATATCTTCAGCATGTGATTGGGAGCATAGAGGAAAAGCCCAAGGAACGGAAGGGACAAAGGAGCCAGCTTTTGGGGAGGAAAGAGCAGAAGCACTGCATCTCCACTGTGTGGCTGAGCATGGGCTCAGGCGGGTGCTTGGTGCCAGATGGGGAAGTTGCCCAGACTGGGAACGGATAGCATTTCTATAAGCCATCTTGAAACGTTCCAAAGTGTTGGAAGCCATGCTTTAAAAGCCATACAGCTCTCAGCTGAATGTAGTGAATAATATGCTATTCTACCGCTGCAGCACCAGGACAGAAGATGATGGCCCCGTGCCAGGGTCAGCTCCAAGAAGTTACTGCAGGGATGCCTCTGGCCATGAGACTTCAGGGCATCTTCCCCAAGTGACCATGAAACTTTCTCTCCCTCTCTCTCTTTTTTTTTTCTCCTCCCCCGCCCAATGTTGAAACTGCCCCTTGCTTCCGTCCCGAATACTTGTTTTAATATTTCCTCCATCAGTCTCAGTGAATGACTGTTAGAGTAATTTTGAAGAGTGCCAGCTCTGCTGGCCCAACATCCTCACTCCAAACTAGCTTCTAGCTTATGTCCTTTGCTGACCACGTGTCCCGAGGGAGGCAGTGCTCTGGAATAGCCCTTTCTACGCACAGGGAGTATAGATGGGATTTAAAGCTATTGCCCATGAGGTATGAATGGCAGAAGAACGCAGCGCTGAGGCTGAGGACTGTCTTGCTCCCAAGCCCACACGCGTTTGGCTCAAGGGCATACAGCCTGCTGATTGCTTTCAGGTTTCTCCCTGTGTGATGAGCGGCAGGGGCTGTGCTGGGTACAATGTCTCTGGCTCACAGACTGCACATTGACTGCAAGGAATTGATGCTGTAATGTAATTTTGGCTGGACTCGAGTCAGATGCTTTGTCCCAGAGCTGCCTTCTATGATGTAAAAGCAAGCTTAAGACAGAGAATCCCTCCTAGGTTATTTACTTTAGCAGTGGGATCGTTTCTTCTCTGCTCTGCCCGGCACCCCCTGCAGCCCCCTTTCCCTGGGCCGGATGTTGAACAAGGCAGTGGAGTCTGTAATGACTAAGCTGGCTCTTCCTCCCTGGCTTGGTGATGACCCAACTTATGTGCTTATGTGCATATGTCCTTTGCAAATCTAACTCTCAAATCATGACTCTAGCTTTTGAGGCTGGCTGTGGGACAGCTGGGGCCTCGGGCTGAGTGGCCTCAGCCACCACTCTGGAAGAGCATCTCGAGCTACCAACTCCCAGCAGAATTTGCAAGCCTTGGACTTGGGATGAGCTGGGCTTGAGCTGCTGAAGTCAGGAATGTTATGTGATGTGCAAAACTATCCCAGATTTGCAACGATCCCCTTGTTCTCAGCCTGTGGTCAGGGATCCCAGTGGTCTGGGTCTGCTTCTGGAGGGTCCGTGCTAAGTCCTAATGCAAAGCAAGCCTCTTGTCTGTGGCTGCACTGTTGTTGTGTGGCCTTGCAGTTCTACTGGCAATGCTTTTAGAGCCTGCAATGTAGTAAGGGTTGAAGAATACTGAACTGGATATTGGAGCCAGCTTGGCCTGAACGTGGGAACGCAGGATGAGGAATGGGCTGTCTGCAAATCCCATGCGCGCCTGGGACATCCGGGCTCTTCTCAAGGGTCAGCTTGCCCGTAGAAAGCCTGTGCAGGTGTGGCTGACTGAAATCAGGGTAATTATGCATCACTAGACTTGCGTAAGCTTGTGTCCAGAGGGGCTGAATGCAAGGAAAATTTAGGCTTGAGGTGAGGCTTAGTCCAACATAGCCCCATGCTGAGGATGGGACTAAATCCTTCTTGGGCTCTGCACTTCGTTCCTTACTCCAGACCTTGCTCTCCATTCCCCACCAGCCCCTGATATGACCCAGGGCTTTCAACCTCAGAATGACAGTCCCACAGTCCTGGAATGTGGCTCAACCACCTCCATGCACCCTGGAAAAAGAAGCTGTGTCAGCCCCGACAGTGTGGCAAGAGTTTATCTCGTCACCCGAGACCCAGCTCCTCCACTCTCGAGGTGTCCTTGGAGAAGGTCTGTGACCAAAGGCCTGCTCTCCATGGAAAGGCCGATTAAAGGCCTCAGAGCATCTTCTGGTCTCCAAAGTGGTCTCAGGAATGCTTTACACCAGCATGCATGTACGTGGGGTGTGGGGGCTCTCTCTGCCATACAACCTCAGAAACAAGTACAGTTGCTGCAGCTGATGCACCGGCGCAGCCACTTCAGGAGCAAGCTGTGTCAGCCTTGTCTAGGCAGGAAAAGTGTGTTAATTTAGGTATTTTCACCATTTCTTTTCTGCTTTGTAGACCTCAGCATTTCCCCAGGACTCTTCCAGGGGGATGCTGAAAACCCCTGGCAACAGATGTGCAAACTTTTCTACAGCTGGCAGGCTGAGTGCCCCAGGACACTGGCTGGCGGGAGCTACCTGACCTGAGCCAGGCAAATCTGCCTGCTCCGTGCCACATCCATAGCCCATGCCATCAGCTCGCTGCTGCATTGAAAGGTTCCTCACGAAACAGCCTGTTTCATACAGATCCTTACGCAGCAGCCAGGCTGCTCGGTAGCTAAACATGGGACTTACTTACTTTTTCCCCTTTACTAGACAGTGCCAAGGGAAGAGATCATGAAAATATGACTCTGAAGCAGGCCAGGCAGCGCCCAGTGCAAAAATGGAGCCAGATCTGTAGCCCTGCAGGCACTTCCAGCAAGGATAACTGCCATTAACCTCTCCCTTGGAACAAGAAGGTGCAAATGAGCCCACAGTAGCGTCCTTTCTTCTGGCTGAACAAGATTGATTGAAAAACAAATTGGCGCAAATAAAGCATGTAATTAGATTAAAGCCTCTCGCCTGGAGCAGCCAGGATGGAAAACAGAGGCTGGGCGGTTTGCAGGCCAGAGCCCACAGTAGTATTCCCACCTCCACATCTTCCGGTATGGCCAGATGCTCAGATGTCACTGGGTCCTTGAAGCGGGGCCACCAGCATCCTTCAGGATGTGAATGAGGGCTGCCACTGCCTCCCTCCCTCCCCGTCGCTGGTGCAGGAGACTCGGAAAACTGCTCTTGCCTGGTCATGACAGCACCGTTTGCTTGGCCCAGGACTTTTCAGATGCCTGCTGTGCACACACAGCCATGCCAGTGTGCCCTCTTTGAACCCCAGCACAGGAGCAGTCTGCAGAGCACCCTGGATGCGGTGGTCACGGCACTACCCTCACAGCATGCCCCATCCCAGCTGGGGCTGAGCTCCCCCAGGACCCTTGGTAACTGGTTTCAGGGGTGGAAACCACCCTGAGACACCATCCCAGCTCTGTGAATGGGCTCTGAGCTCCACAGCAGGTCGGGCAGAGTTTGCTCCCCGCTCCTCTAGCTTCCTGCCATGGCTGTGAGATGACAGGGACTGGGTCCTAGCATGTTTCAGCCCCTCTAGAGGCACTTGCACATAGCAATCACAGCTTCATGAGTATCCCAGGCGTCTCAGATAAATAGGGAGGCTACAAAGGGAGCTAAAAAGGAACAGCAGGCTCCCGTCCCCGGTCACACAGTTGGGAGAGCCCAGAAATGCCAGAAAGTAAATCGCTGGAAAACACTGCATGGACAAGTGAGCCTCACAGCATGTCAGTCCCTGCCTTTGCATTCCCTTCCCCCGCCTCACTTCGCAGCCTGTTCATCTAAATGTTTTGCCCTCGCCTACCGGTGCCCACTGGACCTGGCATGGGCCCACAGCCCTGCCTGGCTCAGGGGCACTGCTTGGCCCCGGCACCTCCTATCTGGAGGCACTCAAAGTCCTGTGGCTCTAGGTTGGACAGCATGTCTCCAACCCTGTCCCTGCAAGAGCAAATCCCCAAGCTTGATGCCAAGGCTGCTGCTCAGCCCCTGGAGATGTGCAGGACACGCTGGGCCAGCCCCGTCCGCACCTAGTCGCTGCCTGGCGTTTTCCCTTTGGAAACATATCTCCCAGCCCTCTGCAGCCAGCAGAGCGGCAGCCCCAGACCTGCGCTCTGACTGCTGACAAACTCCAGAATTGCCTCTCACAGTCTCCCCCAGGGATACAGCCTTGCGGAGAGCTGTAGTCAACATGATTAAATGCATTAATAGGAAACCATCTGTCTTCAGTAGTATGGGCCACCCTATAAATCCCCGGGCTGACAGCAGCTCCCCGGCTGAGCGGGCCATGCGCTGGACCAGCGCAGTCAAGCATGGCTGGGTGCATGGGCAGGATGTGGGGGCAAATCCGATTTTCCACTCCAGGGGAAATGCTGCAATTGAGAGCTGGTGCTGGGGGAAAATTTTGCTAAGGAGAAACAGGCATTTCCCAGGAAAGGGAGAGACCCAGTTCATTTCATTTCAAAATCATTAAAATGTTTTGTGTACCAGATTTCACAGTGATGCTGGGCTTGCAAGTCCAGAGCTTCTGCCTTGGCCACAGTGCCCAGGATTTGTGGGCACCCCAGTCCCCCAGCATCAGGAGTCATCTCTGAGCCAGGAGCCCTGCTGTCCCTAACTCTGTCCCCCAGGCACAGCTGCCAGGACAGTCCCTATGGTGGCAGAGTCCCAGAGCTGGGGACACAGAGAGGTGGAGATGCAGGGATGTGGGAAGCCCCGAGATGGGATTGTAAGAACTTGGTGTGGCTGTGCAGGAAGCGTATCTGCATCTTCCCTCCCCTCACTTCACAGAATTTGTGGAATATTTTGAAGTGACCAGCAGTTTCTTTGCTGGAAACCCCTCACCTCGCCCCCCTCATTGTGCTCAAGGCCATTCACTATGGATCACCGTGAAAAAACTTCTTTTCAGAAGCAATCTGGGTTCTGCAGCCAATCAATCAGTCAATCCATCACTCAGTCAATCCATCATTTGCTTACAGCCTGAGACAAGCAGGAGAATACCCATGCAGGACAGAATTAATTACCTATTTGGACTGGTACAAAGCTAGAGACCCCAAAACTGAGCCCAGATTTCCACCCGGGTGACCCAAATGAGAATTTAGCCTCCTGATTGTACTGCAGACAGCTGTGGAGACTTCTATTCTGCCTGTGGGATGCTTTTGGCTCTCCGCAGAGCTCGCACTCATTGTTTAAAGAGCTTCCTTAGAGTGAGGAGCTGTGATTCTCCCTCTGCCAGGACAAAGTCTGTCCCTCTCCCCACCCCCCCCCACCCCCCCCCCCCAGCCCCGCACCATGCTCTGGAAATGTCCTTACTGAGATAGAGCAGGCAGGGAGCGTGCTCTGAGCCTGGCTGGCGAGGCACGAGCAGCTGGAGAGCCCTTTGGGTAGGAAGTGAGCATTTGCAAACCCCGCACAGAGCTCCAGCTGGTCCCTTGCTCTGCTGATCTCCTCCAGATGTGCGAGCACAAACACGAGCGCGCACACGCACAGAGTCCTTTCCAGCTAATATCAGAGCCAGGTGATGACCAAGGCACGTCGCTACTTGAAATCCTAATAACCTAAGGCTAACCAGCACTCTGCTTGCACTTCTGCAAAGTTAAAACTTTGTGATTTCCTTTGTTGCTCTGAAGGTAAATCTATTTTGAAATCAGATACCTCTTCAGGCTTTTCCTTTTCGATACATATTGGCTGGAAAAAATTAAATTCTCTTTCCGGTCTTTTGAAGGTTCTTTTTTGCACTAAATTTGCAAGGTGCTACAATAGAGTTTTATTTTTTTTCTCCGTTTGCCTCTGTTAAAGGAGATTTGCCCAAAGAATAGCCTCTTACAGTAATACACCTTCTTGCATTACATCCAGGTGTACCCAGAAGTAGCAAAAGAGTCCTTTCAGAAAAGAGCCTGGGGCTAGATAGGGTAAAAGGTTCAGCTGGAAAGCTCCACCCAGGAGCATCCTTACTGTGTTGTTCTGTTAAAGTCAAAGGGACTGTTGCATGCCTGGGACCTGGCTTCATAGGGAAGGTGTATCCTGGGGAAGCCGTGCCAAAACTTACCTTATACACCCAGCTTTCTTGATGCAGTAAAAGGCTGTTTCAGCCTCCTGCAGAGCATTTACCTCTTCCCAGCAGGCTGGAAAGACAGGACTAAGCTTGGAGAGAGCCTGGACATGCAACCTTTCTCCCCCATAGGTAAAAGCAACCCTTATCTGCCTTGATGGGCAGCCCACATGTCCAGTGGGCAGATTGTCCAGGTCTCTCTGCATCGTGGAAAACCCCATGGTTAGGTCCCTGGAATAAGAAGGACAGTCGAGGCTTTTGGAGACCAGGCTACAAATCCCAGCTGAGCCACAGGCTTTAGCAATGGTTGTGGCAGGTTTCTAGCCTTTCTGTCTCCCTCCACAGAGGGGACCAACAGCTTCCCCAGGCTCACAAGGGGACCCCGAGGATGCAGGGGCAGCTGCCTGTGCCGGGAAGCTCAGGAGCCTGCGTTGCCTCTGCTCGGTTAAGAGCATCCCTGCTTCCTCCACACAGCTTGCCTGTCTTCGTGCAGGGGAAGGGGGGCTCCCAGGTGCATGCCAGACCCCTCCAGGAGGTCACGGAAGGTGTTGGGGTGGGCTGGAGGAAGATTACATCACTGTGCCTTGCTGATCCCAGAAGCTGAGGCTTGAAAGCAGCAAGCAGGCCCAGCCTAGCCCTAGCTGAGACCTGGACCTGCAGCCACTGGAGGGCCTGTGCTGGGGTATGCCCACCTGAGATTTTGGAAGACGTTCACTACAGATTGGAGGGGCTGGTTTGGAGTCATCTCTAAGATAAAACCTATGGCCTTATGATGGTTGCTGCAACTGGGAATTCAAAAACCTCAAGTCTTGAAGCACAGATCGTGGAGAAATAGCTCAATTTATTCTCAGTTACTTTAATTCTTCTTTAAAGGGAGCAAACTCAAACCTAGCTGAGTCCCTGCCCTGACAGACTTCCTCCTACCTCCTGCATCTCTCTTCCAGCTCTCCCTGCTAGGGGCTCCCACCAGAACTAATAATTTCCTTTCTGGCAGCAGGAGAGCTGAGCTTGGCTGCACCACCGTGCCGACAGGACAGAACTGTGATTCAGTTCCCATGGCCAAGTGGGAGACTCCAAACTGACTTTGCCTCATGAGGGACCCGGGTAAAGGAAGATGGGCAATGGCAGGGTTTCCAGGAATGAATGTATCCCCAGCCCCAGCTTTCTACCAAGGTACCCCACTGCTGGAAAGGAGCTACTTCTTTCTGTGAAAACAAAATGGTCTGAAAATAGGACTGGGAAGGTAAGAAAGACAGCTGCTTTCCTCTGTGCTTGCCAGGAAGCCTCGTGGGGGTCCTACTGCACCATGCATTTGCTTAAGAGGGAGCTGCGTACTGAAACATGCCCCTAAAATAGGTGGGACTCCAAGAAAGGTGTCACTCCACCGTGTCAGATATTCAGATCACCCAGGGATCCCATCAAAAGCGTAGCACAGCATTTAGGGACCCCACAAGGGAATGAATGGCCACAGGGACTGCAGATAGGGTCTGAATGCTACTTCCCTATAGACTGCAGGACTAGTGGCACAGAGCTATTCCTCTGGCTGGCTAATTTGAGATAAGATTATTGCATTCTGGGGATATCTGCCAGGCACCCTGATGGGTAGATGCCCTCAGAGCATCTCCAGGGAGGACTGAGCATTCAGGATGCCCTACTGCTGAGGAAAGGAGGAAGACAGGCCAGCCCAGATGTCATGCCACAGTGCCTCCCTTGGCTTAGCGCATGCTGTTGTCTCTGCAGCAATGGAACTATACGTTGGAGGGTCACCACAGGTCTGCGGCCAGCTGCCACGCTCAGTACACCATAACTACCCACAGCAAACTGGGCGCAGAGCTGAATCCTTCCCTCCCTGCTTGCTACCTCTGCTGAAAATGCTGGAAGAGATGAATTTGGATCAGACTGCTGGAGCTGGTGGCATAATGGATTTAATGTCTCCTAACAGAGCCCTTACTTGTGAACCATGGCTACAGCACGCGGTGGTAGCCATGACTAGTTTCTCAAGAGAAAAGTGAATCTCCACACCACTTTCCTTTTCACCAACTGTGTAACAGAGAGTTGGGATGAGAATTGCTTCCTTAAGCCCTCTGAGAACAACTGGGAGCCTTCCTAAAAGCCCAAGAGCTTGCACACCCTTGGCCGAGCACAGGATGACAAGCTGGGTCCTTGCTGGCCAGCCCAAAGCCAACCACTGCTTCTGCCCCTGTGGACTCAGCACCACAGGGCTTGCAAGAGTTTGGCCACTGACTTCATGAAGGGATGGAGTTGGTCCAGCAGTTTAGCTAACTGTTGAAGAAGGGGCCCCAGAGCAGCAGCTCAGCTCTGCCAGGGCTGGAATTTGGCCCCATGTCCCATCCTGCCGGGAGGTGCTGCACAATGCCAGTGGTCCTTCTGCACACTGTCATTTTCCAAGCAAGCCTCGCACCCCTTGCAGATGTTGTGGAGGCAGCTGGCTGCTCACATGGTATTGACTCCTTGTTTCCAGCTGCTACATCTCATTAAAAGGAGTTATGGTACATTTAATCCTTTCCTAATGTCACTTTTCCCTTGAAGCTGTTGCTGACTACAGTGTTTATAAGACCATGAACAGAGGGGTTAGTGGTCCGCAGCCTCTCTTTAGGAGCAGAGATGTTGAACCCAAAAGGACCATGTTCTCACAGGAACAGATGAGTGTAAACTGAGCAGTAGGCTGGAAATAAGGAGGTGGCTTCCAATTGCCAGAGCCATGAAATTCAAGCACAGCCCCTCCATGCAGTGGGAGCAAATTATTCAACTCATCTTCAAATGGCACTTGATGAAGTTATGCCCGGGTGATGTGTGTGTCTGTGGCAGCAGGCCTGAAGGATGCAGGAGGTCCCTTTCACACTGTGTCCTGCTACAAGGACTGCTGTGAATCTGTGACCACCCTATGACAATCCTCCTTTTGCCATCCCGCCATAGGATCGGACCAGTCCTGGAGAGTGTTTCTACTGCAGGCCCCAGTGACAGCCCCTGGGTGGTAGGAATACCTGAGAGCAGTGGATTCTTTTTGGGCCAGGCTTGCATTGCACCATTTCATCTAAAATTAAGCCCTCCGATCTTCAATCACATGGAAAAACAACTCTTCTTGAGGGGCAGAGCCAGTTTGGCTACCAGAGCATAATGCTGTCCACAGCGTCAGCCCGTGGCATCTGGGTTCTTTGGCAGGTGCTGGGACAGGAGTGTTGAGTCATCTGAGAAGCTGGTATTCCCCATTCCCAGCTCCCAGTGAAGGCATCCAGCTCAAACTCAGAAATTTCACCACAAAGTCAAAGTCTGTAAGTCACAAAAGTCCAGCTGCCACCTGGGAAGAACATGCTGCCTATGGCTCTCCCATGGGAAGGAGAAGGGATTTAAAGGTAGAAGTGAAGCTGAGAAGTGGGTGCAGGGTGGCAGAGGGGCACCGGAGAGATTGCAGAGGCATGGGGTTTTGTGTCTTGCGGCGGGGAGTGAAAAGCGTGTGTTTTGTGTTCACATGGGGAAGTGGCGTGCAGGGAAGGAGTGAGAAGAGCGGAGCGGTGGCAAGGGGAGCTGTCTCCCAATGCTGGCGGGTGCCCATGTGCACCCCATCCTCTGCCTTGTCCTGGACACTCTCACGCTCCCTGGTGATGGGCGGCACAGCAGCAAGACCTCAGCACTGCAACGGCGCCCGGCAGATCCTGGGTCTTGCATTTCTCTGCTCTCTGGAGACTGCCCGCAGCAGGCCAGACTAGCACGTGATCTGGATGGAGATCCTTTCTCCATCCAGAGAAAGGATTCATCTCCCCTTGGAGAAAGGATGTTTTCAAGTGAGTGTTTTCTACTATTTCCTATAAAGTTTTTATTTTCCCGGACTGAAGCCATAACCTTTGTGTGTGTTTTTTCCAAGTGAGACACACAGGCAGGAACAGTCTTGAAAGGCTCAGACAGCCTGAGGGATTTTTTTTTTTTTCCTTGAGATGATTTCAGATTGTTCCAAAACAGAGACCCGGCTGCCCATCTCCCTTCTCCGAGCCACTTCCGGAAGATATTAATCATACTTGCATACCACAGCATCTAGCACTGGGCCCTGATCCACTTCTGTGTTGGATTTGCCTATAAACTTTGGGAAAGTTGCAACCTGGAGCCAAGTTTTTTACGGGTCTATCTTCCTCCAAGGGCTGTGTGGTGCTCCCCATGACTGAGTGGTGAGGCCACAACTCACGTGTTTTTCAGAACGGGTGGTGTTCACTGGGCTGCAGCAACCCCAGGGCCTGTCAGTGCCCTGCAGTATCATTAAGAGTGGCTTTTTTATTCCTAGCACTCACGCCCTGCCTTTTCCTTATGAGCCATGAACAAAAGGGCCCACACAACACCTTGAGCCGAAACATCTTTTGGAAAGTTCAGATCTGGTCTTGAAACCGAGGAGGCCTATTTCCAGGGGAAAACCATGCAAAGTTGCATCAACCCAATCACCTGTTTTTATTTAAACCCTCTAGCTGAAATCATCCACCTAAGATAATCATTTCCAAGCCAATCTGGATTAGATTCAGATAAGAGAATAACTGACTGGCAGGTTTGTAAACCTTTTCCCCCACTGTTATTTCTGCCCTTTCACTGTGCCCCTTTCTCGTCTCTGAATGAGACCAGAAAAGGACTGGATGTTAGGAAGCGCTTTCCTAGCCTGACCACAAAAATAAGAAGCACCCCTCCTCCCCCCTCCTCATCCTCAAATCTTCTGGCATGGGAGAGCATGAATTCATTTCATCTAAACAATTCAGTTTTGGACAGTTTCCCCAAACTGATTTGGACCTCTTAGGGCTAAACGGAGCCAGGCAGGACCCCCCACACCAAAGTCAACATTATTCCACCCACTTGTACCAAGGCCAGCTTTGGCCCATGCTCTTTTGAAATTTACCTCTCGTTGACATAGATCATTGGTGATGCTAATTCAGTTCTTGGCGAGGAAACTGCTTTCTGTCATGCTTAGCTACGAACAAAGGAAATAAATACAGCAGCATCTTTCCCAGAACTGGTTGCACCCAAAGTCTCCTGCTAATTTCTTTCTGGATTTCCATCCTTATAACCCATTGCTGTCATATCATGAGGGCTCCGGTTGCTCCTCCAGCAGCTGCCTTGATCAGAGGCAGCAGCTTTACAGTTGCCAAGGAAATAGCAGGAATTTCTACAGGATGCCTCAGGGTGATGGTGGGAGCTGGGCGACGCTGAGACCTGGGGCTGTCTGATACTGTGGCCAAAACACCAAAGGGAAGGAATAAAATATGGAAGGTTCAAGCTCCCTGGACAAAATGCTGCTTAAAAAGTCCAATAAAAATCACTGCGAGAAGAATTATTATCAGGCGCTGTGAGATGTCAGGCCCATCAGATTGCTCAGTTTGGCTCAACTTCTGCTGGGCTTTTAAAGAGAGGGCGCCACACGTTGTGAGTGGCTCCTGGAAAGATGGATTGGCCTACTGTAACAGATCCAGGCAGGGAATGGGGAACTCCTGCCTTCAAAGAACACAGGAATCCAAGAGACGCTGTCGAGTCATTTTTCATCCCTCCCAGGTTGTCAGGACTCTTGGTTTGCTCCCAGTCCACGTATAACCCTCTCAGCTTCTAACAAGGCATCCCTTTGCTGAAGCCTTTAGCCCTTCTAAGACTTTTCTGGTTACTGGCTTTACGCAAACCCAGGAAAATAAGTAGAGGATGCAGAGCTATAGCTGCAGGAACTCAGTCCTTTACAGACGGCCTTTCACTGCAAAGACCTCCGAGGGCTGAGAGAGAGGCTGTATCTCTGCTAGCAGCACAGAGGAGAAATGGCAGCTCTGTAGCAAGGCTGCTAGATTTTTCAAATACCTAACCAAGGCCTTGGTCAAATTTAGAGGCACTGGCTTACCCCCAACCTGATCGATGCACTTCTGAATCCCTCTAACCATCCCTATTGGCATTCTCCCACACGTCTTCCAGGCAGAGAGTAGATGGATGTACCGTGGGGAGGGCCGTGTTGCGTTATGTAGGGTGCTGCTAAAGGATCCTGAAAAGATGCATTGAACCAGTCTAGCCCCTCTACCCTGCCCCACCCCTCAGACTGCCAGCGTGTTTAGAAAAAGGTAGGTTATCAGCACTTTGGAGGCAATC
Organism: Struthio camelus; assembly: GCF_040807025.1. Taxonomy (NCBI): domain Eukaryota; kingdom Metazoa; phylum Chordata; class Aves; order Struthioniformes; family Struthionidae; genus Struthio; species Struthio camelus. The sequence goes on from NC_090960.1 coordinate 12,612,951, forward strand.
TGCAATCCCAACCTACCTGCTGCATAGAGTGAATCCCCCTCTGGAGGACCTACCGTTCCCACCTACTGCACAGAGACCAGCTTTTCACTGAAGTGCCCATGTTCAACACCTAAAATAGGCCATGCACCCCCTCATCCTGCTCAAGGGTCCTCCTCGCTCTGTGCTGTGGCCTCGCTCACCCTCTGAGTGCTCTGCACCATGGCAAGGCTCTGCTTGCTGGCAGGCTGAGGGGCCGGAGAGGTAGTTAGCCCAGCCCTGGCCTCTACCCCACCCAGAGCAGCACTTGGCACCGAGCTTGTGGTGGTGACTCCCAGCCTGGTTCTCTTGCGGGTCACACTGCCACAGTGCATCAGCTCAGGGCAGGCACTGATGACCGCTGTAGCCAATCGAGGTGGCAAGTGGAATTTAGGATGGCCGAATGCAATTACCCTAGTTGGCATTTGCCCAGGACAGTGCAAAGGGTTCACAGAAAGGAGCTGTTTCCCCGGCTTTGTTGGTAACCAAAAGCAGGACACAGGCTGGGAGACGTGTGTCACCAGCAAACCACTCCTCATCCCGTGAATTGTGGAGGGAGCAGGGCCGGGGGCTTCCACAGCATTTTCCTTTCAAGCCAGGATGTTGGCTGATAGATACGGATAAATACCACTTCCTCCAAGCCCTCTGCCTGCATTCAGACCCTGCTCATGGACATGCTCTGGGAAGATGCGAGAAGACATGGGGACTGGCAGGAAAAGAAACTGTGAATAAATAACAGAATCTCCTCAGAAAGACCCTTTTGGACTCGTGAATAAGAATATGCCCAGAATAAACGAGCTCCCAACAGGAGCAAAAAGATATCAGGGGCCCCCTGTGGCCAGTTCAAATGCAGGAACACTGCTCAAGTGTCACCTTGTGACACTGGCTCCGAAGGCCGGCAGGCAGCTTAGCGTGGCAAGCTGCGTGCAAAGCTAACCTGAAGGGTCCTTAGGACCATGATGATGGGACGGGGAGGCAATTGTTTAGTCACCCACAAATGCACCTCATGCCCCGCAAGCCTGACCTCAATCAGGAGAGGAGAGGGCTCAAGCTAGGCACTACTTCAGTGAGGGGCCTAGGCATCCACACTTGGTGGGATGTGCCCTGATCCCTGGCCCTTTCCTCCTGGGGCAGGAAGGAGCCCATCGAAAGGGGACTTCACTAAGAACCAGAGACACCCAAGGGCGACTTGGAAAAGCCAACATCTCCCCCACACCCCTAATGACCTGTCTTTCTCACCTTATCTTCTCCCTGTGCTTGCAAGGGGAAGAACGGGACTCTTTGGATGACTGGGACCTGTATTATACCAACCCACATCATTGTGCAATATGCGTCTATGTAAAATGAGATTCTAGCTAAGAGCTCCCTGGTCTGAATGCTTGGTCCTGGTTCTGCTCTTGGGAACCGGCCATGGCGTGAGGAGACCCTGGGATTGCTTGAGGGTAACACAGTAGCTCCACACACATGCAGTTTGCTCTCAAGAGCCAAGGTCCTAGCAGAAGTGGCCATGAGAAGCCGTGGCTGCATATTCTTGGCTGCCAGGCATCCACATTTGTTGGCAGAACCCATGATAGACCCATCGGTGTTCTGTTATGAGAGGTCTACTCTGCCATTCCTGCAATATATTGGGAATAGATCAGGTTGGGGAATGTGTGGGGATAGGGAACTGACAGATCCTGGTGTGGAACATAAGCCCTCAGTGTTCCCAGGCCATAAGACAGAACATTTATTTTACAAGTCATTGCTAGATAGCAGGATCCTGTGATCAGCAAAATCTGAGGCAGGGGCATGCTGGCTGGGAGCGAGTCTTTGAGCTCCTTCCTGTGCTTCAGGTCGGTGAAGGCACTTCAAGAAGCACACACAAAGCAATAGGCACAAGCCCTAGGCGGCAAGATATTTCTTGCTCCTACCTGCCCAAGAGAAGATGCCAAAATACGGAATCATTCCTATTTTGTCTATGGGAGGCAGAACTTGGCTTTTAAAGCAGTCCTCCATAAAAATCCAGGTTTTACCTTCCCATGACACTGAGGACTAAAGGCCTTGTCCCTTTGCTTCCCAGGTTCCTGAGCACACAGCAAAGCACACAGCTTGTGCGAAAAGCTTTGCCACGGGGGCGAGTGCTGGGCTTAGAGTCCAATTCAAGGTGACATCCATCACTTTTAGTATAAAATCCTTAATTTATGAACCTTCCTACACTGATGAGACAAAAGTAAACAGCCTTTATTCCCTGTGTTCTTCACAGACATGGCACTGTTCAAATACCACAGAAATCTGCAAGCAGCTCTAAATCATTGTGCCCAGTTTCTCCAGACCCTCTAAGAGGCTTGTACTGTCATCACTTGTTCAGACATGCCAGACCTCAGGGGAGTTGTGTACAGGCCTCTGGAAAGTCCCTCTGTGACATGGAGGGGGTAGATATTGGCCCCTTTAGGGGCGTAAATCAGAAGAGAGGAAGGTGAAAGACTGGTCCAGTGATGGTGGTAGAGACAGGGTGTACGAAGAGATGCCTTGGGTTCCGTGTCAGCATTACACAGGTAATTTCTGGTGCAAAGACAAAGGGAGGGGAAGATGGGACAACACATGCACCCTGACGTGCCGAAGCTTTCTCAGGATAATCCTCTGTACTGCAGCTTGCATAAAGCTGATAATCCAAATCTGTCTGGACTTCACTGCTGTCCCCAGGCTGCAGCCCCTGAAATGCTCCTGCAGGCCCCAGGGCCTCCTGTGCCAAGCTAAGATGCTTCCTCTTGCTCTTATAGTCACTGGCTTTGCGATACCACTGAGCACATTGGCCACAAGCTAGGCCACTAAACAAAATTATATCCCATCCTCTGAGGACATGCAAAACTAGACATGAGACAATGTTGTCTATAACACACAAAGGCCATATCAGCATTTAAGAGATTGCTTAGCACAAGAAATGCGTGGATCTAGACAAAAAAGAAAAAAAGAAAGGCTCGCGTGCATTTCCAAAGCAGAATGGTCCTGGGAGGTAGAGGGACACTGAGAGTGAAGAATCCCTTTCTCCTGCGCTTGGGGCGTCTCTGACCTGTACCACGTGCCCCAAGCTTTGGGACACTGTAGTTGAGCAGGATCATGACGCTGGGAAAGTAGGCTGCTCTGAGCCCTTCTCCCCCAAGCCGTGTTTGTGTCTGCATGCCCATCAGTCTGAGCTGCCCAGCCTCTGCAGGCCTGCAAGCTTGCAAGCTACCCTTGGTTTTTTTGTTCTCTGCTCAGGCATCTGTGCTTCTCCAGTCTGTGCCCCCACCCCACCCCCCCCCCCCAAAAAAAAAAAAATTCAGCTGACCTAGTCTCTTACTCTCTTAGGGCGCTTCTGCCTGAGAAGGAACACATTAAAGTTTGATAACCAACCACTGCCCTTGAGCCAGACGTATATGACAAGCCCCGTCAATTTACATCTGATTTTCTATACCTGAACACAGTTTATCACGCTGTGATTTCATATACTAACCAGGACTCACAAGCTGAACAGGCTAACAGGCTTCCCCCACGCCATCTCCTGCCCTCCAGACTGGGCTGGAACAAACTATTGCTCCTGCTGCTGCAGAACAACCGGCCTGGCCGCTGCCGGTTGCCAGAAACAACAGCATGCCTGGTACCAGCGGAAATGTGCTGTGAACACGGAGGCTGGTCTTCAGTCCTTACCTCTTTCTCATCAAGTGTCAATCCAACTTCGGTAACTTCTGAGTGCTTATAGATTTATCCACCTATGGGAAAATCTTTCTGCATCTTCTCCACACTCCCACTTGCTCCTAGAAACACTTATCTCTCTGGATGTTGTACACTTGTTTCAAAAACTTGGACATTTTGGAAGTAAAAGGTATTCACTTATCCCAGTAGAGGCAACAGAGTATGTATATTAATTTAATGTATCTTTCATTGCAAAAGACAATCACTCAAGACATTTACCATCAAGGTACTCTGAAAAGGCTTTAAAAGAAGAGACAGCGTACCTGCAGGTTCTTCTGTGCTGCTGGCTGCGGTGGTGGGAGGAGCGGCAGGGATCTCTGCAGGAAGGGGCAAAGCAGACAGGAAAGGAGAGAATATAAAAGGAGGAGGTGTTATTCCAGATTCCAAGAGCCTGGGCCCTGTACATACCACATTTGCCCTTCCCAACCACATCTACAATCAAGGTGTGATTGTAATCTTGCAAGAACCCCAGTTCCTCACAAAACCTCACAAGACCTCACAAACTTCCACACCACACATATGCTGGAGAACTGTGTCTCCCAAGTGGGTATGGAGAAGGATATTTTATACCAAAAATTGTGGCTTATGGCTAAAAATAACAGGAATGTGGCTAGGTGGTTCCAGATTTCTCCAGCTACTATGATACAGCTAGCCAGCTAACTGATGTGGTGGCAGAGCCAGCAAATGCTGTGGTGCACACTCACAACCCACTGCAATTGCTAAATCAAATAGTTTAGTTTATATATCACTGTGATGGTGTGCTCTTTGCAGGGACTTGGAGGGTGCACAAGCCAGGCAGTGCAGAACAACTGATGGCTGTGAAATGTCCAGTCACAGTGGGAAACAGGAAAAGGGAACATTGCTGTCCCATGCTATCCCAGGGTGTCCCTCCCTTCCAGCTGGTGTTTCCATTCATGTCTGAGGAAGTGCTATCTATACCCCACTCCTTTTGTGTGAGATAGGATACAAGGAAAGTATTGCATCTATTCTCTGGGATAGAAATGTTATCTCCCACATTTAAGGGACATGCAAATATCTGCTGCCAATGCAATGGCCCCTGGTTTTGATTTTGGGTGGGCTTTGCAAACAGAGCTGAAACTGCCTAATATTCTGGATCTTCATGCCCAAGACTGACTGTGCTTGTTGATGTCAAAAGGATGGGCTGCAGATGGAGAACTATATGGTCCTATCTTCAACAAGAGGATCTATTTTCCCCCAGTGCCCATACGCAGCTCTCATTAATGATGTATTTTGCATATTTAGGGACCAGTACTGCGATTTCTGTGTATCCGTTGGAAACTGGCTGGGGGAACGGCCTACCAGTCAAGATCTCTTGTCTGACTTTGAAAGTGAAATTCAGCCACGAGAGACTTGGAGCAGCCAGCAGTCAATGTCTGCCTCCTTCTGTGCTCACGTGGCTCTCTTGGGAACTCACCTGGCCACAGAAATATGGCATGCTTTCGTCTATCTGCGTTGCAGTGACTGCGACTTATATGGGTGTGAGATGCCTGGTCGGTAATTTGGTGGTAGCTGATCAAGTCCAGCCCAGCCCAGTCAGCTGTGCCAAAGCTGGTGGCTTAACAGGTGTTCATGCCTGCTGGTGTGGGCTGTGGTGCAGGCAGACCTGACATGTGGTCTTGCTCATTCCTTACAAGGTGATTTTTTTAGGTAGCAATAAGTCTCTGGGACAGGGAAAACATAAGCAATGGTAAATCAGAGAGTAACTGTGCTCTTGCTGAGAAGGGGGATGGACTCTTGCTGTGTATGTTGTATCGGCACTCTCCTAGTCCCAGGGGTGATAGCAGTGGGGACAGAGGTGGAAAGCAAGTGCCCTCTGCTATGCAGGTATAACATATATGTGTGTGTGTGTGTGTGTGTTAAATACACACTCACCCACAGAGGATATGCTGACTGACATTTTTCAAGGATGAAAATGTGATTTTTTTTTTTAAGATGAGAGAATTATGAGTGCCCATATCCTCATTTTAACTGCTTTGGCCTCATATAGTCAGCATCAAACTCCCTAAAACTGTAGAGTGACTTTATAGCCAGGCCAGAGCATTAAAGTTCTTTGAAACATATTTCTATCAAAAGTTTTGGCTTCTTGAAAAGGAAATTTTACAATGACAAAGAATTAAACCAAATAACAGGAAAAAAGATTCCTATAGGAGCAGGGGTGCAAGGGCTGAGAGCTGTGGGACAGTAGCATCTCACGCGGGTGCTGGGCAGGCGGCTGGATCGCGACCTCCTCCCTTTGCAGGGCAGCGCCGCCAGGCTCTCACGCCAGTGCGTGGCTTCGAGCCTGCTGCTTTGGCAGCTGGCATGAGCATAGCCCCACTCCGAATGCCTGGTTTGATCATGTTGAAATCCTATGTCTGTCTTTATTTAGTGCAATGAATCCCAAGGGAGGTGATGCAAGGAACAATTTACCCTCTGATTTACCATGGCCCTGGGGAACCATTAATGATAAACCTTTGTGCATACTTGCTGCAAAGCATACCGGAGCCATGACTGTAGCATCTTGGGGAAACAAGCATCTGGTTTGAGCTCTTGCCGTCCCATTGCGACATGGGGAAGAATGAATCTCAAGTGACCAAAAACCACCATGGAATGTATGTTTGCTTCAGTAAGAGAAGGTGGAGAAAGGCTATCTACTCCATAATTTGGCAACGGCTGTCCTGCAAGGCAGACACTGGGGGTGGACAGTGCTGGAAGAGATCTTGCGTTTCTGGCAAAGACTTGATTCTTTCAACCTTCACCTTTCTTTTCCTGTTGGGCCTTTTTTCTCCTCTTTATAGCACCGAGGCAGCCTGGCGGGGAACAGCTCTCGCTTCCCAGCCTGCCTTGTGCATCGTAATTTTGACGCATCGTTTTGGTGAGGAAGGTGGAGAGGTCTAGTGCAATGCGTGTGAGCCCCTAAATGAGCCAACAACAGCAAAAGCAAGAGGTGGTGGAGAGCAGCGCTCAGCTAAAGCGTGTTCTGCCCAGGCATCAAATGCTTATCAGGCTGGGATGCCGCTGTAGCCCCGGGTGGGTTTGAAAGGGATCAAATGGGGATGTGGAGCTTTGCAGAGGAAAATATGTCAGTAGAGAGACTTTGGGAGCTGTGCCTGCTGCTTGTTGCTGTTGTTTTAAGAGCAGATGGTAAAAGCAACCTTGAGAAGGCAAACTACAATTCAAACAAAGGAACCAAACAGCAAAGCAGCTCATGCTTCTGGCTGGATTGTGTGAGTGTAAGACGCCAGTTAGCAGCCTAGGTGCTATCGGCTGCGTTATTACGATGGCAGCTCAATCAAACCAGTAGCTTCTCAGATTTGAGCTATGCTTTGAGCTCAGATTGCCGCATAGTCTGATTTTGGAAAGAAAAATCTATTTGTAGTGATTTGCTGCAGGATCCAGACCTGATACAGTAGCACAAAGCAAATGCACTCTCCAGGCATCTCTGGGGTGTGCAAAGTGAAAGCACAGATTTCTTGAGGGCTACCAGCAAATTCAGCTGTAGATGCACTCACACAACCTACCCAACATATGACAAATGAGCTACATGGAAGCTAGGGGTGTATTTTGGACATATGTCCTCCCATTCCTGCCAGTGCGGCTGGCTGGGATTCCCAGACAGCTCCTTCCCCTGCGCACTAGCCCTTGGCACATACACAGCCTGGGGTTAGTGGTCAGTCAGCCCAGCAGAGTGTTGTGCGTTTCTCCTGCGGGTTGTGTTAAAGCTTAATTCTACTATGCTGCAGACATCGAAAGAGCGGTCCACGTACTTATGCAGGGAGCAATGGGCGATCGGCTTTGCTGGTAGCCTTTGGCACATCGATTGCACGTGATGCCCGTCACACCGTCTTTACAGGGACACTGGCCCGTGGTTTGGTTACAGGTTTGGCCCGCGGCGCCCACGGGGTGGCAATCGCATTCTGTGGGGGGAACACACAACAAGAGTGTCAACGGGGGAGGCAAGCGCGAAACCCAAAGACGCAGCGGCGGCAGCTCGCAGCAGGGAGGGCGAGCTGCGCTGGGCTGAAGCCAAGAGCAAGGCGGCAGCTCCAGCAGCTCTGGCTCCACCTTCTCCAAGAATGGGTCCTCCAGCCAGCAGTCGCACTCACCTGAAACAAAGGTGACATTTGGCAGAGGGGGGTTCAAACAACTGTTTAGGTGGAAAGGTGATGGGGGTGGCCCAGCTGCAGTCGATCCCACTGTGGAGATAGTAGTGGGAGTGGGGATATATTTCTTGGGCAATACTCCTTGCTCTGGTGGCCCATACCTGCCTATCTGAGCTGGGGATGCAATGTGGGGCATCTGGGGCTGTGCTCTGAGGACACCCACCTGTGGCTGCTGCAATGGCAGCATCCCAAAAGTAATGGGAAAGAGGTCACAGGACTTCAGCAGCGAGGGTAGCAAGCAAGGCGGCAAAGTGGCAGGACTCATGGAGTCGCAGTGCCAGCTGCCCCTGCTCCTGGCCAGCTGTGACCCCCCTTCCCCCCCCCCCCCCAATACGCTCTTCAGACCGGTGTTGGGGACGTAAGGAAGAGGTGCAGAATCAAGGAGTGTTTCAGTGCAAGAGTTCTCAGGCAGGAAGCAATTGCTTTCAGGGATGTTCTGAATTCATTTCACGTCCAATATGAAAAACCTCCTTTCAGCGCTGTTGCTTGAGCCCTTTCCCTGCTGAGCAGCATCCCTGGCAGCTGGTGGTGCGGGCGCAGGAAGGAAATGCCCTTGTGGGTTGCACGCAGCTTGGAGGACCTGCTGTTCCCAGCCAGATGGATGGAGGCTTGACTGCAGAGCTGGGCAGATGTGAAGGGTTTGGCAGGGGATGTAAATACTGCACTTGAAATCATTCACCATCTCATTTCCCACAGTGGGACTTACCGGCGCAGCTGTTTGTTAAAAAAAAAAAAAAAAAAGCATCAGAGCCTGTTATCATCACTGCTCCAAAAGGATTACGGCCTTGCACATTTGTTAACAGCCCTGATTTCTAAGAGCTGTGAGCTCTGTGCCAGACTGTGGTCTGCCCCTGCTGAGCTGTGGCAGGGAAAGGCAAGAAAGCTTTCCTTTTCTTCTGCAGCATCCTCAGGACAGATCCAGACAAAACCCTGTCTGGGGAGCACTGATCCCTCTCTCCCTGAATCCCTCATGGATGCTGGCTGCCAAAAAGAGGATTTGGAGGCAAACTTGCCCCCCTTCCTTGCTGAAGACCGAATAGGCCTGGAAGGGGGCTGGTCTGTGGGCAGGGAACCTGCCTGAGGGCCTCCAGGGGCTCCAGCTGCTGGGCATGGCTTTCAGACACCCCAAAATCCCCCTGTGGAAGCATGTCACTCCCATGAGGTTTGATGCTGAGGGTTTGCACGCTCCTGAGATGCTTGCTCTGGGTCTGCACATTGCGCCCGTCCTGTTTGAGATCATCACCTTGTATCCATGGTTCCTTTGTGCCTAGTGCTGAAGATCAGATGTTGGTCACTGTCTTTTAGTATTTCCCTGGCCAACTGGACAAGGAGCACATACCACCACTTATCAAAATGCCCTAGGAAGCCAGGAACACACCTCTTTGACACATCTCTGAACACATCTCTGCTACTGAGTGAGAGTGCTAGAGGGCTGTCCCATTGGAGCCCAGCGCATTGCAGCGGCAGCTGGCAGCACCCAGGATGGAAGCTGAAATCCATTACCCCATAATGACCTGCCTGGCTGGCTCAACAGGGGCTGTTTCAGGTCCTCAGGGAGCAAAATCCTGCCTGCCTTGGCAACGTTGGGAGCTTAGCCTGAGCGAGGGGCCTGGGAGCAGAGCAGTGGGTGACATGGTGAGACAGAGGGAAGGGGAGCAGGTTTCTCACTGGAACGTGAATACGTCCCTCTGGGCATCCCCGCGTGCGCGTGTTGAGGTGCCATGTCAGGCCCTGGGGCCTGGCTGGCCACAGGCTTGTGCTAGCCCCTGCCAGCGCCCACTGTGCAAGGCTCTCCCTTCTCCCCAGGAAGGCACGTGACTCGATTGAAAGCCTGCTGTTGTGTGCCAGGGTGTTTGTGGTTGGTGTTTCCAACCATCCTGAAGGGTGAGTAGTGGGAAAAAATTTGCAAGTGAAGAGATTTGCAGGCAGGAGAGCGTGGCCACACCATCCCTGGGAACCTGCACACTGCTGCCTTGTGCAGATGTGGCCTCGGGAGATCATCCCAGGGCCGCTCACTCCCAGAGCACATGGCTCATCCCAACAATCAGCCGGAGCATCCTTCTCCGAGCCTTGACCCCATCACAACCTTTGTCTGCCTGTCCTGCAACTCCAGCCTTGGGCTCTGACTGCACTGCACGGCAGTGCCGGAGGGCCGGAAAGTGGCCCTGGCCTCCAGGCAACAACAATAACGTCAGAGTCCAGAAGTCCTGGCAAATTCCTGCCGTTATTCCTGGTTACAGTCCTCATACGCCAACACAAAGCCATCCTTCCATCCCACTCACTGTCACCGGTCTGCTCCTGCTGACTTTACCAGTATCTCCCAGGTCAATCTCCTCTGCCCGCTGTGGGTTAGCAGGCAGCACCTCCTAGGCTGGTCCAGCGCAGCAGGTTTAAACTGTGCAGGGAAATCCCCCTGCACTATCATGATGCGAATACTCATCCCCTTCTCCACGGATGGGGTGTTGCATCCGGAGGGCAGCCCAGTGGCAAGGTGAGATGGGAGAGGCGAGAGCAGGAACAAATTACCCGGGCCAGTAGAGCTATACGGGAAGAAATAGAATCTTGCCAAAAAAATGATCATTTTTCATATAGGGCGGGTGAAGGGGTTGGGGAGAGGGAAAGCTTTGCCGCTCTTCTCCTCCCTTAACACTTCTGATTTGGGGTTTTTGATTAAAAGTCCTGCTCTCCCACCTATGCCTCAGAGCTGTCTCAGCTGCTTGAAAACCTGGGTATAGTGGAAAATCTGATTTTCTATCAAACCTAGTTTGCACTGGAAACTTTTTAGCAGATTTAAGATTAAGACTTTTTAAGAATTAAGACTTTTTAAGATTAAATCAGTGTGGTTTGTGATGAGCACAGAGAACAAGAAGTGTGCTTTTAGGTAGGAAACCCAGCAAACTGCAGCCACAAGAGATATTGCTCCAAAACTGTGGCGGAAGAGGAAATCAAGGTGCAGTGAGGAAGAGCTGGGAAAAGGCTAAAAGGAGCAGGAAGAAAAACAGCTTAAGAGGAGAGACCAGCAGACAGGACCGGGAGCAGAAAGGCAGGAGTTACAATGAATGCGAGCGAGGCAGGGAAGGGTTACACAAGAGGAGGCAAAGGGCAAGAGGAGCGGAGAGGAACATGCCTCATGTTACACGCTGTTCCCCTCTGGGGCCATGTGTGCTGCTTTCAGGCATCGCTTGCAAACCCCCATCCTGTGAGTAATCCTCACCCAGGCGAATGGATTCCACTGATTTCAGCGGGACCATGCTGAAGAGAGAGGGGAGGAAAAAAAAAAAAAGAAAGAAAAAAAGCCTTTGCGATGAGTAAGATTTGCAGAATCAGGCTCTTGGAGGACAGGCGCGGGTCTGCAGAGTGCTGAGCTCTCTTTTGGACACCACATAAATAAATGGAAATGCTGCTTCCTTCCCTCATGAGGTAATGCCTCGGCATAACTTGTCCAAAGCTGCCGTCACTATTTTCACAGCCGTGTCTGTCTGAGGTTGTCTACTCTCTCCCCATCGGGAGCCGGACATTCGCTAGTGCTTTGCAGAGAGGATGTTAACGGCGTCCCTGCAGGCACATGTGACATGTCTAAGGTTGCAGAGCAATCAGTAGCAGAGCTGGAAATCACCTGTCCCTGATGCCAGGGCAGTGCCAATGCTCTATGGGAGAGACCCCCTGTCTGACAGCTGAGAGCTCCCTCTGAGGTGCTGCAGGGCAAATCCTCTGTGGGTTTAAGGATGTGCTTTGTATAACCTGTTCCAAACTCTTGTTAGCAACACGGGTCACACTGCTGAAACACTCAGGACCCTGAACGTCCAGGACGACTGCACCATCCTCAAACACGTGACCCCATTTTCGCTTTTCTGTCTTCCAACAAACCATTCAAATCGGCAGCAACTAAACTCTTCTAGAGTGGGGAGGTAGGAACTGGCTCAAACAGTGTCTGCAGATGTACATGCATATTTGTGGTCCCTGTCTCAGAGGAACTGAACCAGTGCCAGCAATTAGGAGCAATTAAAGGCAATTTGCAGTTCCTTGGCCAGTGCAAACACTTGCAGCCGGCAATTACAAGCTCTTCTCATTTCCCAGCCATGGAGTAGCTGAGCTGCTGGTGGTTAATGCTAGTTTTTCTAGCATGATTCAAATTCCTTTGGGTTGTAACCCCAAATTGAGGAAAGAACACACTACAATCACAAAGGGGATGTCATTAGTGCAAACACCTTTTTGGCATCCTCACTGACAATATGTCATGGACCTTTTGAACATGTTTTCATGTCCAGACTTTCCACAGATGCAGGCGTTTGTCCATAGCTCACCACGATGCAGAATAGCCGCAGTCCCTAGCACCAGGCCAAGCAGAGACCATGAAGCAGCAGAGCTGAGAATTCATCACTAACAGCAAAAAGAGGATGCCTGGGACATTGTTAGAGATAATAAGAGGGATAACACTTGATTTTGCTTCTGCAACCTCATGCCTTGCTCAAAAGCATCATTCCACAAAGGAGGAGCATGTTGGGAGAGAAGCAAACAAGAACAGTTTTGATGCGAGAAAATTTTATGCAAGAAAGTTAGTTCACATAGCAGCAGGCAGAAGGAAAGCAACTGCAATGATTTAGTAGCTCTTTCAGAAAGTCTTTAAGAAAAACTTGTGGTAAGTGTTTGTGGCAGTGATGACCAGGACTAGTGAAAAATAAAGTTCTTTCATGCTTAAGAAAGTGGCTATGGAGCAGAAAACAAGAAACAGGAGTATAAGATTAGCTTTTAATGGGGAATGAGGATAGCAATTCGGGTGCCTCTGTCCACAAAAGCTGTTTTTTCTTGTAGGACATCAGTGATCTGGAAAGTAAGGAGGTAACAGCATTTGTGGATGACCAGCTTCACTTTGGCTAGCCAAGACTCGAGAAGACAACGTAGGTCTTCTATGAGATCTGCCCAAGTTGACTGAAGGGGTGAGGGAGTAACAGAGAAAAGGCAACACACAGAAGGATACATAACGGGAAGGAGTGAGCAGAACGGTTCATACACACTGAAGGGTCCCAATTAATTGTAGCCACTCCAGAAAAAGACCTAGGAGTCAGTGAAACATCTGGCTGATTGCAATGGAGCTCAGAAGAGCAAGCAAGATAGTAGGCTGTATTATGAAAGGGGTAGAGAGTAACACTGAATATAATATCATGACACTATAGAAATCAATAGCACATCCTCAGCTGGGAAACCAGAGTGAAAGGCACAGAGAGGCACCCATCTGAGGGTGATGGAAAAGATTAGAAGAGCCTTGCCAAGAGACGATGGAGGGGTGCCAAGTAATGCACTGTGCGGAGAAGGTCAGACAGGTGCTCCTCTTCACTGGTCCTTAAAAAACAGGAACAAAGGGACATTCAATGAATTTAAAAGGCAACCTTTTTCAATGATAAAAGGAAATGCTTCCTTGCACTGCACGTAATTAACTTGTAGAACTCAGGCTACGAGACACCATGGCAAAGACCCAACAGGATTAGATAGGCCTATGAATGAGAACATCTGTAGTTACATTAGCTAGGATTAATATATATACGGATATAAGCACTCCAAGCCAGCTACTAACTGCCTGCAGTTAGGAAGAAATTTCCCCTGGGGGCAGACTATTGCAAAATTGTCTGTTGTAGAGTTTTATATCTTTGTCTGAAGCTTCCAAGACAAGCCACTATTATATGCATGCATCTGGAGAGATAGATTATTGTCTGCTAGAGAATAGGCAATGGTACATTTTTATGTTTCAGCCGACATTTGGCTGGTTTGGGACTAAAAAGTCGGAAAGCAAAACTTGGGACTGTTTGTGAAAGGATGCAAAATTCCCTGGCAAAGTGTTTTAACTTGTGGGGATCTCTCTGGCTTGCTGAAGGCTGACAAACAGCATGACAAAAATGCAAATATTTTTCCACGCCTAAATTTTGATCAGAGGTATTCCCAGCTACTAACCTTCCCCTCCCAACATATGCTGAAAGGTAAACAGAAGGACAAACCTCCAGGATTAGCTCTCATCAAGTGTGATTTTTTTTTGACAAGGTATCTGAAAGGACCTGCATTTTTTGAGAATTAGCATCTTCCTGTTTTCAAGGAAGCTGTTTCCTTGGAAGTGTTTCAGGGTGATGAAAAGTCCATTTGACTGCACAACAACAACAGAAAAAAAAAGGCTTGATTTCACTGTGTATCTAGATTTCTTCCTGTCACAGTGTATCTGCAGTGGTAACATATTTCTTGGGGTCTCCAGATTTAAAACTCCAATGTGTGATTAATTTGCACTGTGTAGCATACTGAGCAGTAAAACAGCAATGAATTAAACTGGGAAAAGTATACCTTCATTTGCAATAATCATTGATGAAGGTTCCTGTTCAGAGAAAGATTCTTCTTCAGGAAATCATGCTCAATTTTAAGTATGAACTTAAGTCACATGTAACCAGTGTGGCTTCGGTCCATACTACATTTAACAATATTCTTAAATGCTTTTTCAGAATCATGGCCAAAATTGCCTCCTGTTTCTTACTTTCCTTCTTCCCTCCATAGATGCCAACTAGAGCAAAAAATGTGGCTACAACACCTTTCTGCTGGAAAATGCACCAAAATCAAACTTCATGTGTGAAAGATTTGATTTGAACAATATTTTTAACAGAAAAAAGCCAAAGCAGATCAATTTAAATTTTTCTGCTGCTTCGATAATGCAACATTCGTCATCTTGATGCAGTAAACATATTTCACTTAGTCTTATGTTTTAGTATTTAGAGGTACATTTCAGATATTATTACTTAACCAAGTCTTTGGGTTGCTCTAATTTTTTTTAATGTGGTTCTGTGTTTAGTTCAAAATCTTAGTTTAAATCTTGATTCTAGGAAGCGCATCTGGCTGGGGAAAGCAAGGTGCGTTGAACTCCTGGGATGCGCGCCCTTGTCCTCCCCTTGCTATAAGCTGCCTCAACGGTGATCCCAGCCTTGAAGCTTGAAGCTTTGCTCCCTGCTGTCCCAAAGCTCTGACCTTGGCAGGCATTTTTAGCAAATTTCCCTTTGCTTCTGTGTTTGGAGAAACAATTCGAAACAAGCAGCGCTGCTTCCTTTGGAGGCTTCTCCAGGTTAGTTTGTCCCTGGGTGTAGAAAGGTGTTGCCTGAGCTCTTGCTGCACTTGAGAATTTGCAGAGGTTTACGTTGCTCCTGCGGGGATGGGCCAGACCACGTTTAATGGCAAAGAGCCTTGACCACATAGGATCACACAGACTTATGCTTCTGTGAAGGGCTTGGGGAAAACTGTGGCATTCGATGCAGCCCCTGGCTTCATCCTGGGCTGTGTTGCTGCATCCAGCAGCCGTGGTGCATATTGCTACATTTATTTTTCCATTGGAAAATGTTAATTCTGGTCAAAGATGCCTGGGACAAATATGAGCAAGCAGAGAGCAGCTTTGACAGTGGGGTGCTGTTCCTGGGCCCTGTGTCTATGCCTCTCTAAAATCAAGACAATGTTCCGCTAGCTCATTTGGAGCAGGGGAAATTGCTCCTTGTGTAGATGCACCATGATGAAGGATTGCTTGGAGGAGAAAGAGCAGATTGGAAAATACTTTCACAGAGATCAAAAAAAGTAAACCACTTTTTTTGCTGATGCATTTTTAGCCTGGTTCCTAAGGAAATGAGGTTTCTAGAAGCATATTCTCCTACTAGTAATATTTCAGTCAAATCTGGCACCAGAGCAAAAGTCTCAGAGATAATGAGGTTGCCACAAGCTTCATGAAACTAGGTGGCTGTGTAGATGAGAGAGAAACCCCAGGAATAGCTCAAGAGGAGGACCCCTTCAACGTGTGCACAGCCCTTACCAAACAGTAAAGAATCCACAGAGGGGAGAGATGCTCTGATGCCCAAATGTCTGAGAGAAATTGCAGTGAAAACTCCTGGGACACAGAGCCAGAGGTCACTGGATTTTTTTATGCTCAGAGAACTAGATATTTAACTGGAAAATGTCTTTTTTTTTTTTTCTAATGAGAAAAAAACCTTTTCAGTTTTACTATGCTTAATATCAGAAAAAGATGCACTGAATGACTTGAACTGAAATTTGTTTTAATGTCCAGTTCTTGATGATTTGGAGGATTTGTCACTCTCTATAAATGATTTGAAACAGGAAATTATCTCAACAGTTTAAAAATCTTTATGGGAAAGGCAAATTATTCCCTTTCTTTCCTCTGTCTCAGCGATCTACAAAAGTCTGGGTATGCAAATGAACTCAGTAATTCTTGTTCTTAACCTCAGATCTATGATGGACAACTGTTTTTTTTTGCAGCAGTGGTGCAAATTCCCCTCAATTATGTCTCACACCATGTCACTTTTGAGAACCACAGTTCATATCTGCCCTGTAGAAATGCTTTTGGGTCTGTTTCTACTAAAAAACAAACTCAAACTCGAGAAAAAACACAGTTTCGAAGGTTGTAGGCCCCAGACTTAGGATGTGATTTTCAGCAACACAGAGAACTCGCAGCTCCTGTCAGAGAATCTCAGTTTTCTCGAAAAGTTAGATCATTCAAATGTCTAACATGGCTTTGGGACTCAACCTGGAGATTTCTGTTGGACAGTTTTCCAAGCTGCAATAGAGAGTGGAGAAGTCAAGGCTCCTCCTGAGGTCTCTGGCCAAACTCCTCCAATGACATCTCTACCTCTCTGAAGCCAGCAGAGCACCTTGCACCCAGCGCACTGAGCCCAAGACGTCGCTGGCAATTTCTGGCACAGTTCCTTCTCTTTCTGGAGATCTTTTGTATGCTGTTTCAGGTCAGTCCTCTCTGCTTTTCTGTCCTAAAAAAAATGGGAGATATCCCTTTGCCGCTGAGATGCATTTCAGGTTAAATCAGCTCACTTTGCACTTTCCTTCTCCCAGGAGCTCCTGCTTTGGGTCCCAGTTTGGCTCCATTGGACAGGAGAAGGTGATGGTAGGAGCCCAGAGTGGATGCTTTCCATGAAAGGGTGTCTGGGAGAGCTCAGCCCTGGGCACCATGGCAGCACACACGTGCTTCACTGCCGTGGTGAGACCTGATCCCAGGGTCGGGGAGCTGGGAAAGTTTCTCATGGGGGGGGGGGGGCATGACGGTGCCGGAGGCTGGCCTGGAGAAGCCAAGCGGATATATCAGAGTGATGCTCGGAGATTTGTACTGGAGGTCAGGCCCTGTCCCAGCGCGATGCTGTCTTATTTATGGCCAGATGTCTTCCCAGCCTGTTTGAAGACATGTCAAAGGCCTCTTCTGTACCTCCTTTTCCCTAAACTAGGTCTGTTTTAAATTTGACTTTAAATGCAAGTTAGTCTCTACCAATACTGTGAAGTCCAAAATAAGATGTTCCTAGAAGAGAGGGAAGCTTCACTGAAAAGAGCTTGGCAAGTGTCGATGTGGCTTCCTGGAGGAGAACAGGGGGCCCAAGCACAGAGCTTGCGCTTGCCTGATGAAGGCAGGGAATGCTGACATTCCTGAGGAGCTGCCTGGCTTGGTGGGTGAAACGACCCGGCCCTGTTGAAGAGTAGGGGCTTGCAGAGAGGTTGAATTATGCAGAGAAAGTGCCTGGGTGGGAGCAATATGTGAAATTATTGACTTCCCTGGGGCTTTAAGACAGCGGCAGCTTAAGCATATTTTTGGCATTGAGGTGATTTTGCTCTAATGTTATCACTAGGCACAGACAAACTTCAAGCTTTCTTCTTTTCTTCCTCTCGCTCTTTTTTTTTTCTATTTTCTTTTTTTGGTTAATGAATTTGTAGGCCAACTTCTGGAGACCGTAGTGGACCAGAGCACAGACATGTGCATTTCATCTGGGATGTGAACGGCAGAGCCTCCTATCAGAGAGTGATGCCCCTTGCTATCCCCTGGAAAGGGGAGCTCCTGCAGGTCCTCTCCCCTGCACTCACTTGCTCTGAACATGCAGGTTTCGATTCAAGACTGCATAAAATATATTCTACTGAAACCAAATTTCTGTTTAAATGCTGCTGTATCTTGAGGGTAGGGGGGCGACCCTATTGGAAGCCAGACAGAGAAAGAAAATCAGTGATGAATTTGCTGGGTAGATCAGACAGCGGGATTTTACCCTTGTCCCAGCTAATTTGCACAGAAATGCAGAATGAGCACCAATGCTGGAGCACTTCCAGATGTGCAGAGGTGCAAATGACCCTGTGACTAGTTAATAAATGCAAACACTTCAGATAAACAGGGGTTACAAACATGAAGCTGGGGTGTGATAGTTGTCGTTCCTAAATGCTCTGGGGGGCAGACCCCAGCACTCGTGCATGGCAGCATCCCCATGTATTGGGTGGAGGTGATGGAACAGCCCTGGCCGTGGAGACGAAAGGGCTGCACAGAGCTCCTAACATTTGATTTGTTCCTTGCTGATGGCTCATATAGATTAGATTTAGTTAGAAAGTCCCTGGAACTAGAAGGCGAGCGTGAAAGGGAAAATAGGACTGAAGACTGGCAAATGGAGCCCCATCTCTCTTGAAACAATTAGAAAGTGTCTCAGTAGCTGCGCTGAGCCACAGGAATATTCCACTGCTACTACGCAGCAAGCACTTTCTGCTCCAGTTCGCACATCAGTGGCTGCTTAACTTTAATTAGCTGCTTAAATGTCTTTAAAATCACATATGTTTAAAAGCTGGCATGACCACATAGAGGTGTTTCACTGAGCTGGAGTCTTCATTAGGAAAAAAAAAATCACTCATTTTCCATGCTTTTGTGCTACAAACTCAAAACATTTTAAGAGTTTCTGTAACGATCGTGTCTCTTTTTCCAGTTTGGGACCCTTCCAGCCCGAGTGAGTGAATGGTGTGGACATGGAGGGCTTCTGCATGCCTTGGAGGTGGCTACACTTTGTGGCAGACACATTCAGGCCTCCTGCGAGATTCAGTGCCCACACTGCATTGCTCCAGGACACTTCCATGGACTGTGCCTGTGTGCATAAGATAGCTTAAAGCCGCACTTCTACGAACTTTCTCAGATTGGTCTGTGTATTTCTGGGAGTGGCTGATGACAAGTTTTAGATGTAGCAGCCATAAACCAGAGCTCAACACTTGTAATAATATCAATACAAAGAATTAGGGGGCCTTTGGGAACAGCGCGACTGAGGCATAGGCACTAACGAATGTAGTACAGAAACATAGCTAGAAAGTTGTTAATACAGCAAAGGAAGAGCGTAGCCTAATGAGACAATAAGTCTGTGTTTTACAGATCAATGCCGTGAATGTCTGGGCCTTTTCCAGTGATGTGATTTCTCAGAGGTGACCAAGTCTTGATGCAAGAACTTGATCGAAGTCCTGCCAGCAGTAAGGGCTAGCTTATCTCTCATTTAAATGGTAGCTCCAGCTGGTCTTTAAAGAAGAAGAAAAAGAGAAAAGGAAGGGAAGGAAGACTGATAATGAAAGGCAACTCCCTTGGTGGAATTCATAGAACATATTGCCTTGGACTTCATTGTGTGAAAATACACACAAGTAGGACTAGAGGAGGGCATCAACATAAGGCTACCGTGGGGAGAGAAACCTTCACTCTTAGGATGCAGTTCATCTACTCCTAAGGTGGACATCAAGAGTAGATCTAACAAACTGATGTCCAGAAATTCCTGGTTGCCTGTAGTGATGGGACAGAGCCCACCAGACAGAGACATCTCACTGCAATGAGGAAAGGCACAGACAGGAGCCCTGCCAGAAGGCATATTCCAGTGACGAAGCTAGTCCACGACGTGGTAGAGGAACAGTCCTTTCCTCAGAACTCTTCCTCAGAAATGGCTGATATAGGCTCCCCCAGACAGCCTGAGGTGTTTCATTCAGGTAGCCCCTGCGTCTTTGGGATATAGTAGTTGTGAACATGTTTTATGCCCCAAGCTCTGAATCTGGGACTATGGGAGCAGGATACATCTCTTCAGGCTGGAGGGACACTGATAGCCATCTAAGCCTGCAGGCAGCCGGGTGCAGAGAAGTACCAGGGACCCAGGTCTTCCATTAGATCACACCAGCTCTAGCAACCTGCCTCTGGCAATGGTGGCTTTGCCCCACCTTGCAAGGAAAGAAAACATAGGCTGATCCTCCAGGCTCTCTCCACGCGCTTCATTGGGACTTTGCACATGGGAGCCAGAGGAGAGCAGCAATGGGAGATCAACACAGTGCTGACTGCGGAGCCCATCCTCAGCCTTCACTCCTCTTCCTCTAATATAGATTTTCACCCTGGCTGCCCATTGCACCCCTAGCTTCTCAGTGAAGCTTCACATAGTAGGAACAGCATTCATCTCCCTTAGCTTTAGCCATGTAAAAATGAACTCTGTGCTTTAAGCTGGTCAAGCAGCTCCCTCTATAGTCAATGGAGAGAGACGGGGGACTTGTCCCACTGTCCAGTCTCCAGGGTTCTCCTCTCATCTCTAGACAGCAGAAGGAACCAAGGGGTCCACCTACGTTAGTCCACTTCCCTACTCCAAATGCCTGCAGCTGGGTGGGAGGAATTGGCCTCTGCACCTACCAGACCCAGGGACTGCAGGTTCAGCGCACAGATTCTGCAATTACTGTCTCTCTGTTTGAACTTAATCTGTTTCCAAAAAGCCATGTCAAAATCTTGTACCTTTGGTGGTGCAAGCCAGGACAGCCAGATAAGCTGGGAGTGCTCTTTTGCACAGGCCGTTAAGCAATCCTTCAAAGCGGGTTTAAAATTCTGCCAGGATCACCAAAGATATGGGGCAGAAACAGCATGGTGGAGGCAGGCGATCCCTTTTTTAACGAAAACATCAAGTCCTAATGAACGTGATCCCTTGAGGTGCCAAATTCTGCCCCACCATGAGAGGTTTACACTGGCAGCCTCAGCACAAGTGCATTCACAATGCGTATCATTTGTCATCTTTTCATCAAAAAGTGTGTAAATCCTTTCCTCAAAGTGCAGAGCTGTTTTATAGCAAGGCTATAAAACCCTGTAGAGTTTCTGTTCCAATAGAATTACATTAGTGCCAATAATCTGGCAAATATCAGGAGTGAATTTAATCAAAAGAACTAACACCAGTGCTGTGATTTATAGCTGCTCATGATGGAATGGAATGGACAGAGGTTTGCAGGACCCAGATGTGGAATTTCACTTGCAACATCATTTGGAGCAGAGGGAAAACAAAAGAAACGGGAAGCACAATTTCAGTGTTTTGGGAGCTGTTCATGCTCTCACAAAAATCAGTGAGAAAGAACAATTCACCTTTGTTCCAAGTTTTAAAAGATGAGCATTCAACTTTTCACATGTCTGGGTTTTTGTTGCTAAAAGTTAAAAAAATGACAGGGTGACAGATTGCCGGGAGAGCCCACACACCTAAATGCTGTATGTAGGAACCAGGCTTGCAGTGCAGCTGCCGGAAGGAAGGACCATCCTCTTCCTTAGCCCACTGGAAGGAGGCCACTGATCCCGCACAGCAGAGGACCAGGCCTGTCGTCAGACTCCTCCAGCCAAGCACACCCATGCAAGGCCGAGCAGAGAACATTGGTGTCTGACCTCAAAACTCCAGGGGAACCCAAGCCCTTGCTTGAGTAACGTTGTCTCTCGCTTCCCCTGACCACCCACCACCAGCAGTAATAGCACTCCTTTAACTTCCAGCTCTGTCCTGGTAGGCTCTGGCGCACTCCCAACATTGCCACTTCAGGCAATAGCCCTGCTCCATCTGTCATCAATTCCTTTACATATGGCTTACAGACTTCATGCCATGCTCTGCCTGTTGCATGGCTCTGGGACATGGCATCTCCCTGATCACTGATGTTTTTTTTTTCTTTTTGTAAGAAAATAACTGGAAGCGAACAAATATACAGGCAAGCAACACGGCATAACGGCACTGCTTTTAAATTAACTACCGTCAGGTTAGAAGTTGGGCTTGAAAGCCCAACTTCTTATGTCCTTACAAGTGCTGCTAAGATAACTTTAGTTCATGAAAATATCTTAAAAAAAAGAGGTTTGGCTATTAAAAAAATCATCATCCTGGAAAGGAGGGCACTGCCTAGCTTCGCTTTCTGTTCACAATTCATTTCACTGTCTGAACCTCACACCATAGTCCTGCAATATGTGCAAAAATGTATGATGTTTTCTTTTTCTTCAAAGTTAAAGAAACAGTCAACATGCAAACTTTTTTGCACTAAGATATTTTGCAGAAATAAGTCACTGGAACGGGGCATTCAAACCATCATTTAAAAGAACACAACTTGTTCCACTATCATTCTCTATTATGTGATGTTAGATGCATTATGAATTCAGATACCTAGTCTATAGGATGGAGTGAGAGATGAGAAACACAAGTAAGAGGAAAAATAGTTTAGCTGAATGTGTCTGTTAGGCTGAATTAATGAAAAAGGTGAATTAATTCAAAATGTCTTCAGCATATCTTTCTTAGAACATTTTTGTTATAAGTTCAGCCTAGCTAACAGTGCCTGTAAGGGTGGCTAAATTTGCTGCATGCTTCCTTGACAGTGCCCTATCAATTCACAAGACACCGGTGCTCTGTTAAACGCATTTGTTTAAATGTGTTACGTGCAAAACATGAACGGAGCAATGCAATGGTTGAAAGAATCAAGTCTTACAGAGAAAACACAATCTGCCATGTGAGATGAAACGTAAGGCAGTTGTAAGGGAGATGGCAGGTGCTACAGGACAGTTACTTTCTTAATTCTAAACACATTGGGTCAACAGGAGATTCTGGGAGAGCTTTGCCCATTGACAGATGGCTTGGTGAGATGATAAATTAATATTGTTATCAATGGAGAAATGGCTGAAGTTGTTAGATGGTGGTTCTTTTTAAATGCCTGTTTTTAACAATTATTTCAAAACAGTCCCTGGATCAGTGAAGAAAACCGGGGAAAAAAACAGAATGCCCTATATCATAAACAGATCTCAGGAAAACTACTTTTCAAAGGAATATCCTTTGCTGTAGGAAACTTCATTTCATCTGCATCTGTATAGGACACTGGATTACGCCGAG
This sequence comes from Struthio camelus, assembly GCF_040807025.1. Classification (NCBI taxonomy): domain Eukaryota; kingdom Metazoa; phylum Chordata; class Aves; order Struthioniformes; family Struthionidae; genus Struthio; species Struthio camelus. Next base: position 12,635,788 of record NC_090960.1, read on the forward strand.
AATAAATCATTCCAAATACTGTGAAATTGTGCTAATAGCCTGAGAGTTGGGGAGCTCATCATTCCCTAAGCAAATTTATTGCACACCTTTGTCTCTATTAGCTCCAATAGCTGCAAACTGCAGGGGGTTAGAGAAGCATTTAAATTTGTTGATCTCAAATTTCAAGAGCAGGAGCAGTTCAAGAAGGCGATGGGGTAAGAAAAGAACAATTGCAACGTGCAATTAATAGAGTGATTCAGCAAACGGGAAAGGCAGTCTTACAGGACTGGCAAAACGCCCTGCAAAGGCAGGCAAGCCTTGTTCCCAGGTGCTCGCTTGGGGAAACCGAGGCACGGGCCATGTGCGTGTGGAAGGGGGTGCCCAGACAGCATCCGTGGCTGATACTTTTGCAATCACCCCTGCAGCATGAGAAACACCTGGGCCAAGAGACTGTATAAACTCCGCGCCCTGGCAAGGCGGAGGCTGCCCTCGCCCCGGGCGCAGAGGGACGTTCAGGGTTCGGGCTTTGCCGCTCAGCCCCTCGCGGGCTGGCCCCCCACCCACCACCCCTGGCTTGAAGGCTCTGCCTTTCGGATAAGACGGCCGTTTTCTCAGCCTCCTTCAGCCGCGAAGAGGTCAGCAGGCGCGAGGGGCCAGGGAGACAGGAAGGCTAAACGGAGAGGACAGGATGGCCGGCTGGGAAGGACAGCTGGGAAAAGCAAGAATGAAGAAAGTCCTGGAAACCCCCTCGAGGCAGTGTGAGAGACAGGGAGGACCGAGCCTGGAAAACCCCGGGAACTGTCCCTTTTCCTGGGAAAAGCCACCGCTGAGGGACGGAAAGGCAAGGGAGGGGGTCTGCGTCAGACCCTGCCCTGCGGCCGGGCGCCTCCTCCCCTCCGCGGGCTGGTGCGCGCGCAGGCCCTATGGACTAGGCCGCAGGGCTAGGGTGTATATGTATCTATGGATCTATGTATCAGTACAGGACACCGCGAGCCTGTGGCTAGAAGGGAGCGCTCCTCTGCCCCGAGACCCCTCCCCGGCCCTGTGAGCCCCGACCCCAGGGAAGCTGGAGAGCTGGGGCTCAGCCACAGCAGCAAGCCGGAGCCCTGGGAAGGAGTTAACCGCCCTTCAGGAGGGGTGGGAAGTCCCCACGCTGCCCGGGCCTCGCTCTAGGCAGCTCTGTGGTTTTACACGTATGATTTTTATTCCCTTTTGCCAACCCGGTTGGCTTGGAGGAGGCCGAGCGCCGGCGGGGGCAGCACGCGCAGGAGCCCGGCCCTTTGAATTAACCCGGCTGCCCCAAAATCGAGGTGGAGAGAGCACAGACGCGTTGCTTTTAATTGCGCCGATGAGCGTTGGGGTCTGCACCCGAAGGTGGTCGCGGGGCCCTCGGGGCGCCCCAGCGAAGCGGCCGCGCGGCAAACGAGAAGCAGGCCCTGCGGGCGGGCGCCAGGCAGCCAACGCCTCTCGGTGGCCGCGCGCGGCCTCCCGGCGGGCGGGCGGGCCGAGGGCTCTGGTGATCTGCATCTCTCCCCGCTCCCGCCGGCTCGACTGCAGGAAAGACCGGGCGTGCAGCCTTTCCCTTTGTTTGCTTCAACCTAATGCTTTGTTACTCAGGCTGAAACCAGAAACGTGGACTGTATTACGGCACACATCCGCTCGGCTTTCGCGGGGCAAGAGGCGGCTGCGCGCCGCCCCTCGGGCGCCCGGCGCCGCGCCCCGCGCTGGGGCCGCCTGCAGCCCGGGAAGCCTTGAAGGTCGGCGTGGAAGCGGCTCAGCTCCCCTCGGCGCTCTGCTCTGCCGGCTCTTGCTGCGGCCCCAAAATGGCAATTTTCTATCCCCCTCAGAGCCACCATTCAGCTCCGGGCTTTGTTCACATCCCACCAAGGCGCTCTTCGGCTGAAGCTGTAGCTTATTAGCACGCGTAATGCAGGGCGGCTTGAAAACGTCTCATTGAAAATCGTTTTTACAAGGTGAAAAAAGGGGGAGTAGGACTGTCAAAGTAAGTGATTTCTTTTTCTGTTTTGGCAAAGAGGGTCTGTTTTCAGAGGAAAAAAAAAATAGGAAGAAGTGTTTTCGTCCAAAAGTTGAAAACGCTGAAGACCCAAATCTTTCCAGTCAAAAATAGCCAGTTCAGGCCAAAAAGCTTTCCTTTTCTTGTTGAAACTAGCGTTTAAAGAGAAAAGAGCTGAAGCTTTCTGTGGGAACCCCCAACAACTTCTAATCTGATTTTTGAATGTTTGTCTGATTTACTTAGCCATGTCTCAGGTTCAGGACTTATATCTTCCAGCAGACAGCTGAGAGTTTGCAAAAAGGTTCATTTTAAGGAGTTGCTCTTATTTAAAACAACAGAGCATGAGGAAAACACGTGGAGAGGCGGGATGTTGCCTGCGCTGTGAGCTGCCCAGGCCACCCCAAGGGGTGCAAAGCCGGAAGGGAACGTGCTGGGCCTGGGAAGCAGCGTGACTGCCCACCTCGGCCCAAGGACCACTTCCAGCCAGCGCGGGCGCCCATCCGCGGGTTTCGAGAGGGCCAGGATTGAGGAGAAAGCGCAGCGACGTCCTGCAACGCCAGCGAACCCCTTGAGTCCAGGGTGCCCTTGGCTGCTTGCCTTCCATTGAAGAGAGTAGGGAAACCTCAGAAAATCCATTTCACCGAGCGTAAAATGAAATCGCTTCCCTTTTTACTTTTAGCATCGCATCCAGAAGAGTAAATGGGTTTGCGTGTGGATGATAGGCTGTCCTCTCCTCCCTTTCCCTGGCAGCGCGGGGGCTGCGGGTGGAGGATAGCGCAAGATGCCCGCGTAGGTTTGGAGGAGGCGGGCGTTCCTTTTGCAGATGCCCAACTTTGCTCGTGTGCAACCTGGGAAAAGCAGGACATGCAGCTGGTGGCAGGGTTTAAGCAAGAGGCTCATCTGCTGCCCAGAATAATCCCCCTGGCCTGTTTGCACCTTTGTTTTTCTTCTCTTTCGTCTGAGCTTTCTTCGCCACCTCTTCGTTTCTCTTTGCCTGCTCACGCGTGCTCTGAATGCCTGCCCGACAACCGCGGGACGTTTGTGAGTGGTGCGCGTGTTTGTGTGAGGTGCTGTTAAGCCTCGACAGGCCAAATGATTTTGGGGTGAAATTTGAAAGTTGATTGTTTTGAGGTGCAGTGGCCAACCCTATACCTGGGATTTTTGTCCAAGTCTGCTTTTCTGTACATGCTAACCAAGTTAGCTATGGCTGTCAGAGCAGAGGGGAGCATAGTGTTATAAATGAGAAAATATCCCTTTAAAATATGAAAATATTTCGAAATTCATCCTCAGCAGTGAGGACCTTTTTAACTTGATGGCCTTCTCCTCACGAGGGGACTGGGGAGATAGAGGGGGAGGAGAGGGTAGGGAACGATGAGTAAGAAGAGCCACTGCAATGGTTTGGTTTTGGGGGGAAAAAGGAGTAGGAAGTTTGCAATAGAAATAGCTATGGAAACAGAAGAGGGAGGAAGGAATCGGAGGAGAAGGAGTCGCGCATGGTCTCGGCCTTCCCGCAGCCCCCCAGCCCGGCTACCTTTGCAAGCTTTCCTGTGGGAGATGGGCTTGGTCAGGTCCCGATAGAAACCCTCCTTGCAGTAGTGGCAGTGCCGCCCGGCAGTGTTGTGCCGGCAGTTCAGGCAGACGCCCCCGCTCTTGCGTCCCGACAGCTTGTAGAGCTCCATGTTAAAGCGGCATCTCCGGGCGTGAAGGTTGCAGTTGCAGGCTGTTGAGAAAGAGCAGAAATGGTGATCAGTGGCATCTGGAGGGGGATCATGGACATGCCTACACCAGCTCGGGTACGGGTCTGCATGCTAAACAGCATCATGCTGAAGAAGAGAGGCTGGTCATGCTCGAGTCCTGCCCTGAGACCACACGCTTGTGATGGAAATGTGAGGGTGTCAGAGGAGGGGATGCTGCAATGGCATTGCCAGCTATGGGAAGCCCTCTGCTAACCCCAGCCTTTCCAGGGAGATCGGCATGGCAGTGTCAACCTCGGCTTTTTGTAGAGGACGCTGAGGGTCTGAGAGCACTGAGACCTTGCAGTATTTCACCACTGTGACTTACAGCAGGGTTATAAAGCAGGAAATGCACCTTTTGCCTCTCCCCACTCTTAACGTGACTCAAAAGCTGGCTCCTGATGGTGAGCTGGCCTCAAAGGAAGTGAGCTCCTCTATGGTTAGGAAATGGCCATGCAAAACGCCTTGGCCACACCAATTTTATCGCAAGTGCATTGCACTGTCTGAGCCTTGCTCCTCACCCTTCTGATTTGCTCTTGGAGTCCTGGTGCTTCCTATCTGTCTACTGTTCGGTGCAAAGCCCCCACAAACTCGCTGACAACCCCTGAGAAACATCCTGCTCACCAGCACCCGGGAGATCCCTACTCCCCCTGTGCTGTTAGAGGAACAGGAGTTTCCAAGCACCACCTGCCCATCTTTCCCAATATTTGCACTCGCACACAGTCCGGGCCCACATGGGTGTTTGAACTCTACATAGTGTTTCAAAATCTTCTGAGCTACTTTCTTCCCTTGCGTTTCTTTCTACTTTTCGTACCTGCAGCTTGAGGCTCTGTTACATTTCTGTGGCCCAGAACATGCCAATAAAACTTTGTCTGTCTGCATCAGCATCTCTTATCCTGTTGCTGGTACGGGGCCCGCCTGACGCCCAGTTAGTCAAATACCAAAAAGTCCCTCTCTGCTTTGATTGAATCTGCTGTGATTGAACCTGCCAGGAGATGTCCAGTTTCTCCACCTTATGCAGCCTAATGTCAACACAGGGACTATTTTAACAAGGGGCCTTTGCAAAAGAAAACTTAAGAACTTCAAAAGCTCGACCCCAGAGCTGTCAAGGGAACATCAAGAGGCAGTTGCTGAGGCTATGTGCTTTGCAGAGAATTTTATAGCTTGTTTTCCTTTCCCTTTGCTTTTATTTGCTCTTCACCCCCGAACAATACATCTGTGCAATGCCAGCCCACAGCTGGGCCTCTCAGCTCTGCACGAAGGTGTCACAGCTCTGGGCTTGTCACCTTCCTTTAGAGTAGAAACATCTTAATCCCTCATTCCTTCCTGTTTACCTTATGGTGCTTGCCCAAGACAAAGGCATGCTATATTTGCTTATTTATCAAATTTCAGCCCAGAAAATTACAATGCAGTTCCGGATTATTTATTGGGAACAATCCCCAAATAACTCTTGACATGCAACCAGAGTGTAGCTGGAGAGCAAAATCCTCTGGACACCTCCAAGCCAGGGAATGAAGAATGCTCTCTCTGCTTTTCCCCTTGCAATTTGATTTCTTTTGGCTAATGCAATGAGGCACAGCTTCACGTCCCGACCAGATCCAAACGTTTCCAGGGCAGGAGTTGCAATGACCAGCTTGCTGATAGTGAGAACAGCAGCCCCAGAGTGGTTTGTCACCCTGAGAAAGTGAGATTCCTGACACCAGCCAGGGACACAACTTTCATCTAAGGACCCATGAACAGGAGAACATGATCAAGGAGACTAGAGACTCAGCTCCTGCCTGCAGAGGGAATTGCTGCTTTTTATGTCTGGCCTGTCCCAAAGACACATTTACTGACGCTGCAAGTGCAGTCAAAGAGGCTGTTTGCATCTAAAAGAAACGCGGGGGCATGCACCGAGTGCTTTCTGCGTTCCCCCTTGTGGATTTTTCCCATTCCATCTTAATCTCAGGAAGAACTTTCTGTGCCTTTGCTAGGAGCACCCTACCAGCCACTCAGCTGTGGTATTCTCCTTTTCTTGTGGCTTGCTGAGCAGCCCGTGCCAGCATGATGTTTCTGCGGCACTAAGTGCTGCACAAATAGAGGGTTAGAGATGATTCTTGCCCTGCAGAACTTATGATCTAAGCTTTCAGGAAGGAAGTGGTGGTGTTTTTAAAGTACCAAGCCTCGTTTTACAGAAGAGAAATTGAGATGCTCAGATTAAACCACTGTCTTGGGGCATGCAGGAAGTATATGGCAGGAGTGAGAACTAAGGACTTAGTTCAGGCTAGTGCCTTCACTGCAAGCACGGTCCTGCTGAAACAAGGACAGTGGCTGTGACATGGAGGCAGCAGCTTGGAAGTTCCTCTCAGCTGTAGCTAACCACCAAGGCAGCAACCTGCATCCACAGTGGCACCAGCTTTGGGACTCAGCTTGGGCAGACGAAGCAAAAGAATTCCCCGATTTGAGGGTCTGTCATCCAAGCTATAGATCACAAACTTTGCAGGCACATCTCCATTGTTCAAAGCCTTGAGACTCACTGGAAACTCTGTCTTCAGTGCTACAAGCCATAGGAACTGGTCCCAGTTGACCAATGTGAGGAGATATTTCTCCAGGGAGTTGCATGAGCTCATGGAAGACCTAATTCTTCCTTGAAGCTGGCAGAAATGCATGTTTTTCAATGTGCATGAAAGCGCGCCTCATTCTAGAACGTGTAATTTAGTGAGAGCTGAAGTTTGCGCTCAAGTATTTTGCAAGATTGTATTGGAAAGTCCCTTTTTAAAATTCAAAGCTTGGCCCACCCTAAAAGTGAAAATTTTTGCATTTCTTTTAGGTTACTTGATAAGCAGAAACATTTTTGCAAAAATAGGAACCAGAACTCCCCTATTTTTCTCAAGATCTTTGCAAATATTTCAGGTGATCCTGCAGGGTCAGTGCTGCCATAGGAACGCAAAGGAATAAGCAGGGTGTGCAGAGCTGCTTACAGCCCAGCTCCTGGGCACAATGTCATTTTAAGCTGCCCTTCCAGGGACAAGAAAGTCCAGTGTTTGGAGGAGGTAAAGGGCTGTGCAAGAAGCTCAGGGAACTCCCCAAAACAGCCATCCCCATCTTCCTCCAGAGCAAATGACCTAAAGATCCCATACATCACCTGTGTACAAACCTTTCCAGGAGGGAAAGACACGGCAGCCCACCTCCATGCCCAGCATGGCATATGTGCTCTGGGTGACAGGTGCTCACAGAGCGGCATACAGCTCTCACTGCGCTGGGGCTCTTTTCCAGCCCACTTCCACCCTGAGTGGCTGGGGAAAAGGGCCCCCGGCATGACACCGGGGCTCCACTCCCCCTCCATTTCTCTGCAGTCTCACACCCCGTATACCTTGCCTCTGCATGAGTTCCCCGCGAGCACCGTGAGCAGCCAGGTAGTGATGGCCACCTTTCCGCTGTGATTTTTCAGACTATTTTTGGCTCTGGCAGCTTGGGCTTGGCTGTGTCCTTTCCTTCCCCTGCACTCCCAGGGCACTCACAAGCTTGCACTGGTTGTCCTCCCTCGCGACTGCCTGCTACAGCAGCACCTTTGCTGGCTCCTGCCAGCAGCAAGGACGTTTGCTGGGCACTGGACAGATGGAAATCTCCTCCTAACCCGAGGCACGCAAACGTTTTTCCATCTTCCTTCCCTTGTGAATGCACCCATTTGTGCAGACAGTGTGGGCCAAACTGACACACGGAGATTGGATTTAATCAAAATTATTGTTTCACATTCTACCCCTGAGTGCCTGAGCCCTGAATGCCCCGGCACTGGGTGCTGCCTGGCCATCAGCCAGGGCTAACAGGCAGTTAAAGTCCAACCTGATGTACTTAGTGGGAGCTCAGTGGGAGAGGCTTGGTCTGACTGAAGTAAAATAACCATCTTGTTTTCTTCTGACAATAGTGCATGGAGAAGGAATAATTAGGGCAATGCAATAAATGGCCCATTCAGGCATCAGAAAGATCCTTACTGGGGACAAGACTGTGATGCAGCCAGTCATCATGATGAGACCCGTCACACTAGTGCTACAGCTCAGCGAAGACAAGCGGTAGGAGCTCAGAGATGCTCAGGGCAGGCAATGTCTGGAATGCACTGGAGTCGGTAGTCAGGATTTCACAGATCTGGCAGCGTGTTGTGATGCCTGCTGCTGCCTCCAAGACCCAACCTCTGAATCCGTAAGAGGTCCTTGTGCACTGAGGGCTGTACTTGTGCTTTACCCAAGCATGTTTTGTGGAGTGGCACTGGGTGTGAGGCGCTCAGGAAATGCGGCTCCCGCCTGCCCTTTCCCTTGGCCTAGTGGTTAATCACCCACTGTGCTAAAGCATTTTGCCTTGTTTCTAACATGAATTGGCCTGGCTTTAATTTGCAGCCACTGCGTCATGTTTTGAATTTTCTTGCTACCCTAACTGGTTCTTCAGTAACCCATCTTTTCTTTCTATGAACGTCTTTGGTGGCTGTAATAAAATCACGTCCCAGTATCAATATTACTTATGCTCCTCATGCTGTCCTTTTCACCCGGTGGAGAAGATGCCTCTGCGCGGTCTGCAGACACACAGCAGATCTGACTGGCAGCAAAACGTTTGCCAGGTGCTGAGAACTCTCTGATGAAAGGTTTTGGCTCCAGTTCCTTTGCAATAAGCTTGGTGCTGCTGTCTCCTGCTCCTTTCTTTCTCTTATTTTGCCAAAGACCTCGCTAGCCTTTTGTTCACTGTTTTTATTGTGCACAGATGTACATACCTTCATCAAACAGTCTCTACCTGGGCTGCCAGGCTCTGATATGAACAACCAGATATCAGTTAAATGCAGATGTTCAGAAACATAGAGAAGGCTGGACCGGAAAAGAGGAGAGCTATGGTTTGGAGCCGATCACGGCAACATCTCCTCATTAAAAAATTGTTTTTGGTCTTGGTCAAATGAATTCATAGAAGAAGGTCAACACGGGTAGGATTTTCCATGGGAGATAATGAAAGCAGATATCTGAATCAGAGGGGCAGGCTGGAGTTGTGCGATGGGAGCTGTGGTTGTGGTCTTTTGTGCTGCTGTGCTGTCCTCTGGACCTCACGTCCCAGGGTCCTGCATCTCCCAGGACGCATTCCTCTCTGTGGTTTTCATTCAGCAATGACAATGCTTTGAGCTTGCCCTTTCAAAAGACCCCACCCTTTCAAAACTTATATTTTGGCAATTTTCAAAATGAAAATTGTTTTTTTTTAAATAAACAAAAACCCCAAAACATTTTGTTTTAATTTTTACAAACAATAATTCAGGGAGGGGGGGAAGGAAAGGGAAGAAGGAGGAGAGAGGAATCCAGAGACTGAAAGTAATCTCTAAATTTGACTTGAATTTGTGAATAGTCTCAATCTCCTTAAAATTATTCTTTTCTCAGATAACTTTTTTCCAAAGAAAATTGCTTTCTCAGCCTCAGGCATTATTTCTCTTCTACAGGAGCAAGCCTCACGTGCCCTATCCCAGCCTTTGAGAAGGGTTGCCTTTGACTGGGTTGCCTTTGTGGAGGGGCTTTTTGCTCAGGGGACCCTGGTGTCCCCGGCAGCCTGGTGCAGATAGAAGCCTTACCACCCAGCCGGCTGCTGAAACCCCGTTGTGCCAGGAACCTCTTTCCTAACTCAGAGCTACACAGGAGGAAGGTCCACAGGTTTTCCTAGCCCTGAAAATATCCCTGGGATATTTTTTCTTTTTGAGGGCTGTATTGGCAGTGGAAATGGCCACTCTCGAAGCAAAAAGAGGGGGACAATGGAAATGGAGCAGCCAGTGCGTGCAGAGACCTGTCTGCTCACTGAGACTGGGGAATAAAGAGAAATTCCCTACAGGCAAGGTGGGAGAGTTTCCTTGGTTCCCTAAAGCATCATGTCCTTCCAGGCCTGGTGTCATTTGGTGGGTTGGTTTGAGGTTTTGGAGCAGCCAGGAATATAAAGGGAGCTGAGCTGTGGTGCTGCTGTAAGGCAGAGCCCAACAGGCACAGAAAGCCCCTGTCCGCTTATGGGCCAACATGAGCCACTGGTGCTGGGCAGGACACATTGAGGCTGCTGGTGGAAGAGCAAAGGAGCAGCTTTCTTCGCCCTGCTGTTGTGCAGCCATTTCCACAGATGGAGGCTGTCCCCACAGAGCTGATGTTGCACCTGGGGTGTCAACCGCAGGGTCACCAGGAGCCAGCCCTGGCAGCCTGGCAGTGCAGGGACCTCCCTCAGGGCTCATAGACATTGCCTGAGCTAGGGAGGGGGATTTATATTCATGCCTATTGCAGCAAAACAGCAAGGCATGGATGAACATAGGCCATGGCAGAAATGAAGTGCTTCGTGACACAGCCAGCACGTGGCCACCAGGGCCATCGGAGCCATCAGGATCAGGACCGCATGTTGCCCTTGTAGCTGAGTCACTGAATCCATCTCTGCTTGAAGGGCAGGCTGCACCACAGCCGCTAGGGCTGCAGGGCCAAGACAGAGCTCTCCCACCATGGCTTGCTGCCATCAGCTGCAGACCCAGTTGGCCGACACCAAACAAAAATGTTTGCTCTGGAAAATTTATTTGCATGTGCTGTTAAGTCTGAGTAAGGAGGAGGATCAAAAATAGGTTTAGTGCGCTTGAGCTAGTCCACCAAAGGGGAAATCCATCAGCGTGTTGTGGCTGGGAGAGGGAGATGCAGGGTCTGTGCCAGACCCTTGGTTTTCCTGACAGTCAGAGTGAAGAGACGGAGGAAAGTGTGTGGACACACCACATAATATGCAGCTACGTTTTGGCATCGCCCGCAAAACCTTAACTGCAAACCCAGTCTGCAGCAAAAAGAAGTTGATGAAGGAAAGCCCCGTCCTCACTGATTCACCCCAGAGCTCCCCCTGAGTTCAACTGGGGCCGAAGCCTTGCTAGGGAAGGTGCCAGCCCTGTGACCCCTCGTGCCTGTGACACGAGGAAGGGTCTGTACCACAAACCCAGGAGGAGCAAGAGAGAAGGGTCCTGGGGAGAAAAGTGATGAGAAAGTCTTCCCGACAGCACAAAAAAGGGGTGAGAGAACAAAGGGGACTTGTAGGTATGAAAAACCTGAGGAACGGCAATTCGAGGCAGAAAAGACATCAGCAGAGAGACTCTGGACCTGTCCACCTCTTGCAGACATGTTCTTGAGGGTGCTGTGCTCCCCAAAATGCCTGCTACTTCCCGAACACCCCATCATGCCATGGGGAGCAAGCTCCCAGAAGTATTCTCCGGTTGACTTTGGTTCTGCAGGATGTGAAAACTCTCTGCAATATTGGAGCCCAAGTTGGTAACAGCAACACTTACTCCTGCTCGAGATTTCCAATGATAAGACCCTTGTTTGCTTTTAGGTAAAAAATGCCAAACTCACTGTTTGGGCTAAAACATTCGAGACCAAATGTCTGACTCAGACTGAATATTTTTGGAAAAGTTCCTGCTAAAATGATTCAGCTGCTAATGAGAAACAAGGCTAGTGAAAAATACAATGTTGTGCCAATGCTAACAAATTTGGGGGATTTCTTTCCTTAAAGAAAATCTATCACCCTCATATTTGAAGCCAAGGTTTAAAAAGGAAAACATTGCTCCTTGCTAGGGATGTGTCTTTCACTGTCTCTAAGAAGAACTAATGAATTTGGCTGAGTTTATAAGTCACTGAAAAACAGGGGACGTGTTCAGTCAAAACTGATAGAGTTTTGCAGCTAAACTCCCTGAAGATCTTATTTTCACTGGCCAAACTAAGCTCAAAGCAGAGCCTGTAGAAACAGGATGGGCTGGAGAGGGAGAGATCAGCCAAAGTGTTGGGTGGCAGGAAAGGGTGGCTGACAAGGAGAGGTGCCTTGGATGGATTTGGAGATCTGAAGACATCTGGAATTAGGGATGGGGAGACCCTGGGTGTCTGGATGAGAAGAAGTTGGGGGTGGACTGAAGAGACAAGCTCTGAGGGAGGGGTGAGGTGGGAAGACACAGGAGTGATGTGGCAGGAGGACGGCTGTGTGTCCTCGTCCCTCCTGCTTGCACTCAGGCCTCTGGAGAGGATAAACAGCCAGTGACAAGCATTAGCCCTGCCGGCAGGTGCTCAGATAGCCCAGTGATGAGCACAGGGCCGGCTGCATGCAGTGGGCATTAACATCTGCTGCACTGTGCTAATCCAGCAGTGCGCTTCCTGCTTTATATAAAAATTTTGCCTCTGTACACCAGATTTCCCCCCAAAACTGGTTTACTAGCAGGAGCATTAGCAGGAAGAGTGAACTTTCAGTAGTGGCTAGGGATCAGGTAGTAAAAGCAAATGCCGAATGTCAGCACTGGAGAGATTCAGCCTATGAATGTGATTTTGGGATTTGCCCATACCCAAGCAAAGGGTATGACTAAGCTAGGCACATCCAACTGCCCATCAGCACCTGGAGCCAGTTCAAATATGGCCTGTCAAAACTGGGCAGCAGACAGGTTGGCAAAGCCCGGAACTAACATCTGAAATGACTGTAGTCTCTGGCTTGTGGTTTTGAGAATAGATACGATGAAAAAGTCCAGGGCTACTTGTAGATCGTACCCAAGAAGAGGAAAGAACAGGTCCCTTCAAATCAGCTACTGAGGGTTATTTTGCTGATACTCACAGTTACCAACTTTTCTCCAATGCTATGAGACCAAAGCACTTTCTGATAGCACGATGTTCCTTTGGAAAGTGCCCAACAGTCTCTGTAATCACTACAAAACAGGCACAGTGGCTCCCAATCCACCCCTCCAGCATGTGATGGCATGGGAGCTGGCTCCAATAGTGAGAGACACAACTCGCAACTTAACCCGCAACGTGAACCTGTCTGACTGTAGTCTGATATATGTTTTTATTGATTTCAGGGAAGGGAGGTATTTTCATAACTGCTTCCACATTTATTAGTTCCAGACTGGACTGAAGAACCAAAATTTCATTAGGTTTTTCCAGGCTGTTCACATGGTATTTTTGACCTGGCAGGAAGCATCAGGAGGAAGAGCAAGACTTATTCCCAGGAGATTTGCAGGTCTGAAATGTTCAGATTAAAAGCCAGATTTTAACAATCTCTAATCAGTTCAGATCTCACCACTGCTAGCTGACACATGTGGCAAACAGCTGTTTTCAGCCAGTGAGGTCCCAGTGATTTGCATGCCCCTGCCTTGAATTCTCTGGGCATTTACAATGACCTTCAGTGGCTCCTTCAAAGCCTCCAGGCAGTTAACTCTCTACCAACAGTCAATGGGGATGGATGAGAAACCTGTTGGCCTGATGGGATGTATTGAATTATTAAGCGATGGTGTAGCAACCTCTCACTAAAGGCATTTTTTCCTAAGACAAAAGCAGCCTTACTCAATACAAGGCGCAAAACACAGGGCAAATCTAGCCTTGGTAGAGCACACACAGTTGTACTCAAACTGCCTGGTCAGGAGCTGATGTGGGTGCAATTGGTGCAACACTTAAGGTAGCACTGCAAGTAGGCTGCAGATTGCCCTTGCTTCTCCCACCAAGTGTGCCAGGAGCTGGCACCAGCCTCTCTTGAATGGAGACACTTGAGTGGAGCTTTTATCCATCTAAAGCACCACTGGAAGCTGTCTAGAGACAGCTTGAGCCTCACAGACTGGTCATGAGTCTGCCTTCACGAGGATCACAAGGGACCATCTCCAAGGGGTAGAACAAGAGCTCCAGGTGGACCTCAACTCTGTGCTGACCAATAGGTGGGAAAGGACCCAGTCAGAGGTGAGTGCATGCCAGGGTCTCCTGTTGTTCCACACTGGCACTGCCAACATGTCGCACCTGCGTTCGGGTCCCAGTGCAGCCAGGTTGAGAGTAATACAACTGGGCACGTTCTCAGTGGTCTGGTGAGATCCTCCCTTTCTTCAGTAGCTGTGGGACTCGACTAAGATTTTTTCCTCACATCAAGTACCATGCAGGAGATCTGCAGTTAGGCTTAAGCCTGAGAAGAACTTAATTAATTTAGTTTTTTAAGAAAGGAAATGTCAAGAACTGAACTTTTCATTTCAATCTGGGAGATGATACTAGGCTGTCATAAGCTTTCTTATTTCATTGCAGCATCCGAATCCAGCCTCCTGAGGTTGTAAACACTTTGAAACAAATTGTTTGCATCCCGTAATTCACCCAGATGCCATCCTAAGGCCAGAGCTAATGGGAGAACTCACCCTCCAACCTATGGGTTATCAGAGAAAGTACACAGCAGCCAGCCTCTGAACCGCCCACTGAGCTGAGCTCAGAGGTGCTTGTTAAGCATCGATGTTTATTTAGAGTCCGAGAGGAATCCACTTGGGAACAATTTATCCACTTAGAGTGCTGGCCTTTGTGGTTTCTCTCTTATCGGGTACAGATCTCAGCAGCAGCTTTCCTACGACCGCCGCGGGGTTTGTGGTACTTTGCAAGAAGACCTTTCTCAGCCCCCTACCCCACACTACACTGCTTTCCTCCTAGGAGTCCAGTTTGGTCATCTCTCCAGTCAGCTATGTGCTGCTGCAGGTTAGATGATGCTTTTCTCAAATCAACATCTCAGTCCCAAAGTGCTTCTCGTCAGCTCTTCCTCTCCAAAAACTTTTGCGTTTAAAATCATAGCCCAGCAGCTAAAAAGGAGGCAATGTGCTGACCTGGATCTGAGCGATGCCAGTGCCAAAGTGATGCTGATCTGGGGCTCTGAGCCCAGACCAGGCTGGATCTTAAAACGGCAGGAGCCAGCACACCCAGCTTACAGGGCATCGCTGCCCCAATGTGACTCCCTGCCCAAGACATTTTCTTATAAGTTTTCCCACACTTCCAGTGCAGGAGTATATCAGCCACTTCAGGGTTAAAGTCACAGCAGAAACAGATATTGAAAGAATTAGCACATTCAGAGCAAAGGTTATTTGAAATGCAAAAAGCCTGATAATGTAACCAACAGCAAAGACTGAAAAGATTCAAAAGTCTGTATTAAAACTGTTCAACCTCAAAGGACCAGGGATACAAACAGCCTTAGCTCTGCTTCTATCATTGTCCCAAGGAAATGGAAAATTTGGCCACAGTTATCCTGCAACGGAGAGGTGAAAGCAATGCAAAGCGGTTTGAAACTAGCCAGTTCAGGCTGCGATTCCTCCAGGGCAGACCCAGTGATGCCACTCATGTGCCCAGTCACTGTTGCTCCGGTTGTGCTAATTCAACTGCCTGTGAGGTCGGACTGTGCCAGGCTCTTGTTTAAAAACAAACAAAGCATGTTTGAGAAAGCGTTGTGTTTTTTTAACCCTCGATCATTTCCCAATCTTGTTTGGAGCATGGCTGGGGGAATTGTTAAACCAGCACCAGCCAGATCTGCTACCAAAAGGGACTGAGGGCTGCCACAAGAGCAGTTCAAGAAGCCCTGTAAAATACATGGCTAGTTACCTCCCAGTGAGTTCAGCGCTGCCCTGGTACACGGCTCTTGTGCAGTTCACTGGGACAGGCTGCGGGAGCTGCGGTCAAACCTCTGGCTTGCACCCACCCTGAAAAAGGAGTTTCACCTTAATGGGCCCGGAAGAAGTAGAAATCATGGACTACGTGCAGTTAGCTGTCTGCTTGAGGTGGTGACACGGAGTCCCGGGTACTGCTCAGATCACCTGTGCCACCATCCCGCTGGTGGTTCACCTTGTCACAGCCCAGAGCCTCCAGCCCAATGAAGAAGCCATGGTGGTCGAGGCTGTAGAAAGCAGCACAGGGTGTCCCCGGTTGATGGCACAACAGTAACAAGCTGGCTTCTTGTACTTTTGCGTCCATCTCCTTTCCTGGAGGCCAATCTATATCCCAGCCCTCACTTTACAGACAGGGAAGTGACGGCACAGAGAGGCCAAGTGTCCTGACTCAGGCTGTGCCTCAGGGTGAGGTCAGGCAGAGAAGGCAGGTGCCCTGCCCGCCTGCGGCTCCAGCCACTGCCTTGCTGTACTGTGTGCTAGGAGGATGCTGTCCTGGTCTACCAAGGGCTTCTCTGAGATGCTGATGGGAATCAGGAGACTCAGCAAGTTCCAGAGGAGTTTCACAGGGAGACTCTGGGTCTGCACTGCCTCAATCAAGAAAGACCTTTCTGAAGACCAGGTCTCGTAGGATTTCACTTTGGAAGCTGAATCAACACAGCTTTCTCCTTTGAATGACCCTTTCCTCCTTCCCCAGGCATCGGCTTTGACACTGGCTTCACTCCTCTATGCCAAGAGCAGAACCAGAGCACTACATCACCTCATCACCCAAGACAGGAGGGAATGGCTACTCTGTGCAAGCAGCTGCAGTTTTGCATTTATGCCCTTGCAGACCCCTGTAGCCTTGTGCCATTGGGCACAAGAGGACCTCCTGCTCAGGAGACAACATCCTTCCTGGAGGCAGGAAAGCCCTGTAGACAGCACCTTTCGCTGTGCGACCCGTGAAGCTGATGCGTTAAAGCATGGGCAAAAGCCCCAAGGACAAGAATTCACAAAGGACGAGCATTGCCTCAATTTACCTGATAGGAAAACCCTTGGTCTGTTTGAGAAAAGGTCCTGCCTGTACCTGCAGAGGTCCCTAGACAATCCTTCATGCAGCAGCTCTGCAGATGTGTGTCCTGTCCCCTGTATCCTGCGAGGAGACAAGAGTGCAGCACGGCTTCAGGAGCGTTTGCCGCGGCCTCCTCCACTTCCCCATGAATTACAAACCTCAGCTCGGCCACTTGACATGCCAGACAGTAACACAAGCTTGACAGATGACAGCTCTTGGGAAGGGCTTTGGTTTCTCTCTGAGGCCGAGCTGGCTCAGGGGAGCAGTTGGCAGATCAGCGCATTTGTTCCTACCCAGCAGAGCGGGGCTGAGCGTCTGTACCGTGGTGGCGGAGGCTGGCTACAGCAGCTCTGCCTCCCCTTTGCAGCACAGCTTGCGAGGTGACAGACACTGAGCTCGGCCACAGCCCACACTTTTGCTCAGTGACTCTTTCCCTGACAAGGAGAGGTTTCCCAGGAGCCCAGGAGAGCCCCGCATGCTGCTCTTTCCCCAGGCATCCAGCCCATGCCAGTCCCAGAAGGTGACAGTCTACCTGGGCTGGGGCAGCTACCCTGGCCCCCCCAACAGTGATGCTGCAGCTGCCAGATGAGGTGGCCAAAAGCACAGAGACTCGTGCTCTCCCACCCCACGCTGCAAAGCCCCTGGCTGTGCCAAAAGAGGACATGGGTCCAGATCAAGACCAAAGCCTTGAGACACTCTGAGCTGTCTGGGCTGAAATCAACAGCGTCCTTTTCTGGAAAATGTTTTCCAATCCTTTTATATAAATTAATGCATTTCAAAAGAGATGAATCCTGCATAGGAACACTCTTTTGCAACAGTTGCTGTGCAGTGAAGAACCAGCGTCTTCAAAAGCAGAGATCAAGCACCACTTTTCCCTAAATAAGTCTTGTTCTTCCCTGTACCATGAATCCCTCTTGCACGTTTTTCTGGTAACGGGGTTCTCTAATCGCTTCTGCCTAGTTTGGTTCACCAACAAACAGCCCTGAAAAGGGGCTGAAACCCTTGAAACGTGGGGAATTATACCACTTGCTGTTGAAGAAAAGCTGCTTCTGTGGGAGAGAGGAGGACATGGCAAGCCTGCCTTGAATGCAAGAAACAGACTGGGCATTTGGCTGGTTTCAGGGCTCTCTGGATGTTGGTCTTTCCTGGGAAACACCACTTGATGCTGCCCACTGCAAAAGCCTTCTGCCACTGTCACAGGTCTCCCCACGCTGCCCCCAGGACGAACCATCACACTTCATGCAGCAGCTTGTCAGCCAGGTGCAGTGTGGTGTTGTAGCAGCCGAGCATGGAGCTAGTTCATGTTATATTATCCAGCTTTGGGGGCTTGCTTGCAAAACGCTAGCTGAGGCAGATGTGTACATGGAAAACATCATTCCAGCAGCCCGGGGCTAAGTACCAACACATTGCCTACTTATTATGCTAATAAAATGCATTAGACTGCTGCAAATTAATCCCTGTTCAATCACTCTCTGGTCAGGCGGCACCTACCACAGCGCGGACCATCCATTCCCCCATGGTGGGGCAGCAGGAAGCTGGGAAGCTGATCTCTGACGTATGTTGTATCTGCTCCCTCTGCTCTGCCCTTGTTGCCTCTCTACTGACCCTGAGAAGTTCAGCAGCTGTCTCCATACTGAGGAAACCTGCGGTGCTCAGCCCTCTGCTGAGCCCATTCTTAACTGCTGTGCACCGCTGCCTCTCCCGAGGCACAGGCTTGCCAATGGATGGGCACATGCAGCTGTGTCCCTGTGTCATCATGCCCGGTGATAAATACAGCTGCTGCTGAGGTGCTCTGGGTCATGAATCCTGAATCCTAATCCCTCCAAAGAGCCTTCGCTGCAGAGCTGTGAATCCTGCCAGTCCCCAGTTATTCACTGCCCTTTTTCCTCCCTGGCGCAACGCTGGGAGTTATTAACCATTTCTCCCGTCAGTCCTGCACTCTCTCTCAGCTGCAGAATAGGTCATGTCAGCTGGGGTTGGCTCTGCACTGAGGAGGAAGCTGGGCGAAGCCCTGTGCACATAAGCTCTGGGTGGTGGAGCTGGCTCTACCTCCACTGCTCAGGAGTTGCACTGAGCTCCTTGTTCTCAGCTAGCTGCCTTGAGCACTTCGGGGCGTTTTCTTGGGTACCTGCCTACAGCCCTCAATGGAGCCACATGCTCTCTTTGCTCCTGCTGCTTCTTTTGCTTGCCTTAATAAAACGATACTGCTCTTATGGCAGCACTGGCCCCTCAGCACACATATGGCCCTCACCTGCGGGCCTCACGTATGGCCCTCATGAATGGCTCCAGCACATTGATGAATGCTGCTAGATGCAAAGAAGATCCTAGCAGGGCTCAGCTACTGATCCCAGTGTAATTATGGCCAAGATGTCTAACATTGCTGTGCCTCAGTTTCCCTTTCCGGAAGCAGGCACATGCCTCAGAGGGACCTTTTTGATATGGGGAAGGCTAAGAGCTCCAGGTAACAGGAGCCAGGATTGTTTATGAGTCTGCCAAAAAACAGATGCCTTACAGAATTCCAGTTCTAGCTGGGAAACCTCAATAGAGATGATTTTTTTAATTCTACTTCCAAGTTTTCCAAAATCTGAGATAACTCTGTAACCATAAATGCACTGGCGCCTGTTGAAAATCTATCTGAGGATAACAGGGCAAACGCCTGCCATTCACCCTGAAGCTGACCCTTTCCTGACTGATGCTAATAGCCCGTTCCTGACATCCCATTGATGGCACAGCTGGAAGGACAGCATTTCACAGCCAGCCCTGTGGCTCCGAAACCACCTCTTGCTCTGTGCCCCCACCAGAGATGGGGTCCCATGCTGCACGTTGCTGAGACAAGGGGCCAGACCCAACACTACTCACACTGCAGGATGGAGCGGTGCATCTCAACCCTGCTAAACACGTACGAGGAGGGAGCCTCCCAGACCATCTCCCACCCATGAATACTGCCACCAGTATGTGCGCAAGAGAGAATGGCAAAGCCTCTCTGCGCTGCCTGGAGCAGGAGGGCTAAGGTGAAGGGTGCTTGGACTGCCCTTTTTCTTTTCTTTCTTGTGTCCCTTGATTTGGTGCCCTGCGAGGGGCCATAACCTGGACGCCCACATCAGCCCAGGGCTGGCTTTCAAAAGGCTACGCAGGTGTGAAGAGCTTGACGTGCCTGTGTTTGCTCAGCGATATTAGCACCTTAAGAGCTGTGGACAAAGCTCTCCTGGGTAAATAGAGCTATCTTATAGCTGGCAACGTTATCGGGGGAATCTAAGAAAGAAGGAAAACTCTGGCTTATGTGCCTGACCTCATGATCAGTGTTATCATTGCCGTGGACATGAAAGTATTTCAAGGAGGTGTCGGGACAAGCTTGTCTGCTTTCCTACCCCCCACAGTTGCTGGATGTTTTGTTTCTGCTCAGTGCACCCATAACCCAGGCAAAGGCAGGCAGTCCTCACCGCCCTGCGATTCCCCAGCCAGGCACTGGCGTGTTTTGTTTTCCTGGAGATTGATTTTTTTATCAAAAGCAGACAGGCTTATCCCATCTTATCAGGGGAGCAGTGCTACTGTTAATGCTTTTCTGTAACAGGCATTGAGCAAAAATGTTGATTGCTGGCTCAGCTCAAGCAGGTCATGGAGGGCTGGTTGCCTACACAGTTGAGGAGCGAGCGCAGGATTCTCTCCCTGTTAAGGAGGTTTCTGCGGAAGAAAGTGCTGAGGTCCCACCGGCATGAACAGGACCAAGGTGAGCTGTCCTGTGGTGTTTAATATCAAGGCCCCGACACTTGTGAACATTAAAAATCACACCTTCCACAGGAGCAAGGCTGTCAGATCAGGTGTCCAGCACACACCTCCATCTGGAAAACGGTATTTTGCCTTCTCACCTTCCCTGTGATTGCCATGAGATAAGTGACTTTTCCTTTCATCTACCTGGCAGCTGACTAGTGATAGTTTGCACTGGCTGAAAGCTCAGCCCAGAGACAGATCTGTGCTGCCATTACGTGATGTGCTATCTTATCTTATTATTCATCAGTCCTGATTCTCCTTAAGTGCCAAAATGCTGGGGAACCTCATAGCCCTGCGCATTCTGGTCCTAACATCTCCTGCTGTCGTCTCCCAAAATCAGAACGCAGTTACTATCCGCTTTTGCGGGTGGGGAAAAAAAGACACAGAAAGATTGTTGTCTGTAATCACAGAGGTGCTAGGCTCCTAATAGAGAAAATCAAGGAGCTGGAAATTGAAGTATCTTTGGGGCCATGGGACTTGTGAACTGCACAGTGATGGGCAACACAGGGCAGGGACTTCAAGCCAAATGTCCTATAACTTAAGCTAGTGCTTTGGCCACTGAAACTCCTTCCTCCCAGGATATCCATCTATGGAGCAAAGTCCTGAGGGCTCAGAAGACAAAAATGTAGTTCCTACTTGGTTGCACAGGACAAAGGAATGGGTGGGTATGGACAGACATACCGTGAGAGAACGAAGCCACAAGAAGGCAATATTGGTTCCCAGGAGAAGCAGGGCTGTCTGCATGAATGCAGTGCAGCTGGCTGCTCTCAGCTGGCATCAAAAGGAGATATGCTGCTGCTGAGGAAGTATTTTCATGCAGAAGGCTTTATGGGAGCAACCTGCCCTGCTCCTGTCTCTGTTTGGTTCCATGCCATCAACTCCAATGCAAGGCAAGCGTCCTCAGCTTCTCAGGCAATCAAAACCCCCAGTATTTCCAGGATCTAACCATGGTGGACACAGATGACTAGTTTCCCCATAGCCATCACTCCAGTATGACCAGCCAGCACCAGAGGACACCCCATGAAGGATGCTCAGGTCCCTGCTCTGCAAGACTCAGCATCTCTCCAAGGGCCCTGAGATGGTGTGGGACTGGAAATAGAGTGAACCAGAAATGCTCTCTTGCTGACCCAGCCACTCTTTCATCTCAACGGGTCCTTCTAGGGTGACCAGTAATGAAGCAGGAAGACATCTAGGCAATCCTGAAACAAAACCAGCAAATCTGGACCTACTGTTCCCCTCGGGCAATGACAGATGCACCTGGAAATGCAGCAGCCCTGCACTCCCCAGCCCTGGGCTAGCATTACCAAGGATATCTGCATGCTTTTAAGGGGCGCTTAGGGAAAACTTTGATGGCTTTGATGGCTAAAAGACTTTCTGAGGCTATTTTTCTGTTTGCTTGTTTGTTTGTTTAGGTTTTTTTTCAAGGATTGAATCTGGATAAAACCTAATCAAATACGAGGATTTTCCAGCTCTTCTGCTTGAGAGAACCTGCTGCACACTGGACCACAGCACTTGGTCTCTTCCTCAGCCAGCCTGGCCTTCACTACTCTTTTATCCCTGCCACTGCTCTGCCCCCAGTGCTATTCCAATCTCTCTGATCTGCAGAGGAGATAATGCACTGGGATGTCTCCCATTATGCCTTACCCAGCTGCAGAGGAGATGACCTGGGTGAAGCATGTTGGCAATTCACTGAGGCAGGAGGAGGGCAAGAAGGACCTGAACTGTTTGATCAGGATAGTTAATCCCTGGATATGATAGCACTCAGGGTGACCAGGCAGGGCTTTAGAGAAGACCTTGACATGAAAGCCCTCGCCCTACAAAGCTGCACATGCATCAGGGTAGCAAAGATTGTTTTCTGCCGTGGAAACTCTTTACTTTTCATTTTAGCTAAGACTTGAGGCATGAAAGTGCCCAGGGGTGGGTGTCCTGGGAGTGGGAGAAGGATGCTGGAGTCCCTTCTATCCTAACCTCACATCACACATGCTTTCCAAGCTCTCTGGTATTCACCGAGCAATGCAGGATGCAGGTATGAAAGCCCAAGCCAGCATCTTGTGCTCACACATATAACCCCAGGGTCACTGTCAAAAACCACCTCGGGCAAGGAAGGGATGGAGTGATGATTTTGAGACAGTCCAGGCCTAAGGAAAGGTGTTGACAAACTCTTGAGGACAGGGTAGGAGGAAGAGGAGGGTCAGTGGTGCAGGGGGGTCTAACCGAGTCCCTGTTTCTGGGAAGGCTGTTAACGCTGCACGCTTCTGCGCCTGAGAGGCAGATTTTATCAGACCCCTTTAATTAGCTTATCACAGGCAATTAGCTCCACAGCTTAGACTGCCTCTGGCACAGTTTACAGATCTGGAACGTTTCAAACCTGTTCACTAGGGCTGCAGCTAGACATGGCAATATCCCCGGTAAATTAGCCAGGTAAACGAGGACGGCTTCCCAGCTAGGGTAGGCAACCCGCACTGACAGCCAAGCTCCACAGCTCCTGCCTGCCCCACACGGCACTGGGGATGGCCAAGACGATGCTCTGAGATGGGTTTATGCCGCTCAGGCCAAGAGATGGGCCACTTTGGCCCTAATATCACCCAGTCCTCCACCTGCAGAGGACTTCTGTGCTGGATCTGGGCCTGATTCAGGGTCCGTGTGGCAATAGGGGAAGGATGTTGGCCTAGAAGGTATTATTTAATCTCAGAGATCAACCTGCAATGAAAAGCAAGCCTGGTGCAAGGAGGGAGCGTAGCAAGGTGCTTGAAGGGTCATGGAGTGGCCTGAGCATGGGTGGGAATGGAAGATTTATGTCCTCATAAATCCTGAAGGCAGTCACAAACACATTCCCCCTCCAAAAATATCCTAAAGTTATGTCTATAACTTAAATTTACCGTATCAGGGACACTTCTCAGCTCAGGTTCATCCTGTTGGACTGCCCTCACTCCTCCCTTCTCCATCCAAACAGCCCAGTGGGAATGGTCTCTGCATGCTTGACCCCAGTCATGGATGGAAACTGTCTAGGAGAGCTGGTCCAGGCTAACAGTGTGCCAGGGAGCAGGTAACACTGATGGTACGGACAGCCAGGTTTGCAGCTCGTAGCAAGAAGGTGGATGAAGTGTGACGCTGCCACATGATACAGCTGCTTTTAGCTGATCACATCTGGGATAAGATGCTACTGCTCAGGGACGTGGCTGGAAAAGCTGCTTGCCCTGGGCTAGAAGATTAATGATGTGCAGGGCAGGGTGACAGGCCTAATCCATTCATTTTAGGTTTCTTTTCTTTTTTTGAAGTGATCCCCACTTTACTACAGTCCCAGCTGCTGTGTGAGGCTAACAACGAGTCCGTCTCAGTGGGAGACCTCCCCCAGGCTTCAGCTGAAGTTTATGAATTTTGCCCAAGTGTTCAGGAGAGGAGATTGCACTTCTTCTAAGGAAACTGCATCTCCTCTAGCTACAGCAACTGGCTGGGAGGAAGGACTCCCGTGTTTTAATCTAGTCTCTGCTCTTGAGTCTTGGACGTAGCTCTGAGCCAAACCTCTGATCCTGCTGTGGTTCGTTTTCAGGCGCGTGTGCCCCAGAAACTTTTTTTAAAATTCATCTTTCATACAGAATTCTTTTGCTTGATGGGTGCAGTGAGAAAATATTTCCCAAACAGGAAAGAGGACCTCCCTCCCCGCCTCTCTCTTGTGGATGTTTTTAATAACAACATCAATTGTCTGCAAAAGACTTATTCCTTTCTGACCTCAAAACAACTCCTGGTTAGTGCATTCCAGCATAGCCACAGAACTAGTCTGAATTACTTCATAGGGCCCGTCAAAAAGTTTTCCATAACAATGCACAGTGAGTGAAGTTCCTGATCTTGTGAGATGTGGAGCTGCCCTTGGGTTCACGTAGGCTGAGGATGCTGAGCGTGTCAGAACCGAACCCAGAGCACCATGGCTATATTGTTGCTGGACCACTGATAGTAGCAGGGTTGATTTGCTCCTGCCTTTCTAACTTCAGGTCCCCCTGCCCTCCTTTTTCCTCCCCTTGTGAAGGAAATGTCCACTTGCAGGACATCCTCGTTTGTCCTTCTGCTCCAGCCTAGAGCCCCTTTGAGCTGTTTGGGTCAAGGACAGTTTGTGTGACAGTGCTTGGTGGCTTGAGCCAGCTGCATGCAACATGAGCAGGATTAAAGGCCTCCCACATGTCTTTCTGCCAAACCGGGCAGACCGAGGTGGGTTTATGGTGGAGTGACAAGGGGAAGGAAGGGCCTGAAACCCTCACATTGCCAAGACCTGGGGTGGATGCATTCCCTGCCATGCAGTAGGCTATGCCACCCCCAGCCCAAGGCTCCACAGCACTGGGGCACTAATATAGACATAAATCACAATGTAAGCAGAGGCTTAACTTGGGAGTTTGGAGGTTTTCTTCCATTTCCATCGTTGAGTTGAATGGTAATATGACGATCACAATGCTGGCTGCATGGGGAAGAGCAAGACGTGTCCCACTGCTTTCTCCCGTGGTGACAAACCTAGTCTTGCTCTTAGCTAGGTAAAAGATCTGACATGCACCCAAGACTGTTGGATCTGCTCAGCTATGCTGCCCATGGATCCTCACAAAGGCTTCTCCTTAACAGAGCTCCTTACTTGGCTTCAACTATTTGCAGCAGTTAGTTAGAGCACAATTTGCAAATTCACAGCCCAGCATCACTTGACCACAGAGATTGTCACAGGACCTAGACCAACTGGCCTCAGGGCCACAGGCTCCCAACTCAGCCAGGGGACATTTTCCAGCCGGACTAACTTTTGACTGATAAATGCAGCTTGGGACTAGCTGAAACTGTTCACAAAGTCATGGTGAATGCTTTCAGATGTAAAGAAAAGCTAATTTCCCTGCAAGGCCATTGGAAATACCCATATGGACATTTAAAAAATGCAGCATTTTAGTTTTTGCTTGAGAAACGGCACTGCAAGGCCAAGGTCACCTCAGAGTAACTAGAGAAGTGAAATCAAGCCACAAACAATCATACTAAGTGGATTTTTTGGGGGGGATCAGATAAAATATTTCTGTAGTCTGAAACCCTGGTGGGAAGTGGGGGGGAAGGGAAATGTGCAGGACAGCAGATGTTTTGGCAAGGAAAGGGAAACAAGCTTGAGCTAAAGTCCACCTCCAGACAGAAGAGCTTTTGCAGTTTCCCATTTTGGCCTGAGCCGCAGATGCTCGCCCACTCCCAGCTCCCCTCCCCGGGAGCACAGGGCCGAGGAGCTACACCCTGGGACTGAGGATCCCTTGAGCGGTGAGAGGAACATACAGACCAGCCTGACTGGCTGAAACCCACCCAGCAAGAAAGATTTAAAATGAGCCACGTGGCCCAGAAGGCTGTCAGAGCAGCCTAAAACAAAACCCTACTTCTGCCATTGCTCACGACAAAGTCAGCCCGAGGCTCTTGGGGACACTCAGAAACATCTCCTTAGCTCCAAAAAGCCTGGCTGCAGTGCAGGCTGAAGTGCAAAATCCTTCCTGTAGTGTTTTTTTGGCCGTGTTTCTGGGCCAGCAGGTATTGCAGACCACCAGCCACCTCTCTCGAGAGGCCCAGAGCTGTCCCTGGGGTGTGACAGGAGCAGCCTGTTGCCAGTGGCCTCAGAGCTGAGCAGGACAATATTCCCCACCCTGCACCATGCTCCACAGTGGCTCTGAGTGCTCCAGTGTGCATTGGTTTCATTTGCCTTCCTTCGGGCAACCGATTTCCCAAGCCAAACCTCTGAAGTGTCTGTGGTTTGCCCATTGCTGAACACAAGGCTTTTAAGTGCTTGTTTGCCACGGTTTGCATCTCTGGCACAAAGCTCGCCACAGCCCTGGAAATAACCCTGAGCTGAAGCCTGATCCTCACGGCAGGAAATAAACATAATTTTATAAGTGTTAACAGACAGCCGAGTACAGGCAGGAATACGCGGCATTTCCTAGGATCCCAGATGTTTGTAAACCAAAGGGCTGCTCCAGTGCGCCGCGTTTGCACTGATGTCAGGGAACGCTCAGGGCCTAAAGGAATGTTCCTGCATTAGGAAACAATGTCTTCAAAAAAAGCAAAAACAGGGACTGCAGCGTTTAGAGGAGGAAAATGAACCCCTGACACCCACTGAAATATCACCTTGTCATGATATTGCGTTGAGCAGGAGAGATCAGGAGCAATAGTCAGTCTAAGAAGGGCTTCAAAGCAAAAGAGGCTTTTGGGACCCCTCTGAGATGCAAAGGGGACAAAGTTCTCAGCCTTGCCTGAAGCTGGAGCTCTTTTAAGTTCTTATGGGCTTAAATTTGGCCCTCAGTGTTTTCTGGCTGTCATGCAGGGTTTTGGACTCACATCCTGGCAGTCGAGAGCAGGATGCTTGCTGGCTCCACTGGGAAAATGGCTGTTTTCACCTAAAAGACCTACGAACCTCCAGTCATAAGCAAAGAAGCAAACTTATCTTCACCAGGAGAGCAAACTTGGCTTCTCCTTGCAAAAACACACAAGGACAGTCAGCTCACCTATGGCCAAGCACGTCCCCCCGGAAGGAGAAGGTTTTCTCCCTTAGAAAGAAGTGAGGCAGATTCTTTCCAGCTGCATCATTCAGGGAGCAGGATTTATTTATTGCTTTTATTGACAAGCTAAACTAAACTGACACTTGTAATCTGAAACTGGAGTATCTACTGCAGCCTCGCACTGAACGGTCTGTGGATGTGAGCTGAGCTGGTGCCATTAGCAGGGATGTGAGCCCTGCTGCACATCTAGCCAGTTGCAGGATGCCTCCCTTCCCTCCCACCACCCAGCACGCTGGAAAGCAGCACCGGAGCCAGCAGCATGCACAAGGTCATCTGAGCTGTACTTGCCCGTGAAGGGAAGACATGGAGATGGAGTGTTTCAGGTAAGAATTCAGAGTCCTTCACCAAGGACAGGATGTTCCTGCCCAGGGACGAGCGGTGGGAGTGCTGCAGCACAGCTGCTTGCTGCTGCTTGCTGCTTGGTCATTCTCCCAGTCTGCTGGTCCCTGGGGCACACTTTTCCCTGGATTAAAATCGGTGACACACAGCAGATCTCTCCTTCCACACAGCACATGGCAGCCTGGCCTTGCTGGAGCTCTGGGGCTGGGCTACTGCAGGCAGAGCGTGGTCCTGGTTCAGTGGGGACCAGAGGGAAATGGAGTTGACGCAGACACCCGGTCCAACAGCGGGGCATCCCCATGGCACTCTAGAGATAGAGGCTCAGGTCATGCCCTGGTAATGCCTCTGCTGCCTTCCTAGACCATGGAGGGGATCTGTGTCCCTCTGTGCTGGCGGCTGTCAGTTGAAGATATTTCTACAGCAGCAGCACAGACAGGCATGGACCTTTCACCTCTGTTTGGACAGCTGAACAAGTGAACTGGGTTAGGAGCGTCCCAACTGAGAAACAAGTTGTTGGCTTTCTAATTTTACTACTTTTGCTGGGTCATTTTTCAATGGACCTGTTCCTTGACCCAATCGTTGGGTGTCCACATCCAACAGCAGGGACAGTGTGCCAGGCAACGTGAAACCATAGCCTGGGTGTCCCTGGGTAAGCCCTGGCAAGGGCATGATTCTCACTGCTGCTGTGGGGCTGAGGTGAGCTCAGCCTGCAGCTGTGCAGCCACCCACTCAACACGAGGCCTGACAAATGAACATTGAAAAAAATAGTCCATTTTCTCGGTGAGCTCTTTGAAAGGATGCAGGACTTGATTGCATTAGCCTCAGGTGGTGCCTAGTGTTGCTTGCCCTGCTTCCCATTTCACCCGCCCGTGGCAGCAGAGCTGCAAGGAGACTGCAAGCTTATCACCCAAAGGATGCATGCTCCTAATGAGGCTTCATTAACGATAAGCCCTTTAAAGCAACCTTTGTGTTCGCTGCCACTGAGCTCACATTTGTAATAAACTGAAAAGGTTAATCTTTCAGGAAAAGCAGCCCCAACTAAACATCAATCAAACTGAAGCCTAGGGACCATACTTGGGTGGAAAGCCCTTGCATTCAGAGCAGCCAGAGACGAGAAGGATGATTGCAGGTCTGGGATGCTAAGCTGTTTTTTGAGTAAGAGGGTTCAATTTTCTGCCTTGCAATAGCCCTTTGGGGTGCTCTCCATCAGGTCTGGCAACACAGGCCTGTCCTGGAACAGGAGATGGCATGTGCCTGCTCCCCCACCCCGAGGCGCATGGGGTGACTACATCCTCCTTTGTAGGGCGCTCAGACACTGCACCGAGGCTGTGTCAGAGCTGAGAAGAGGCACCGTCCTTAATGCCTGGCCCACATGCTCTGATGTTCTCTGGTGCTCCCTAAGTGACTCTAGCTTCTGGAGTTCATCTGTGGTGAACACATCTGCCATTATTCCCTCAGCAATGATAATACCCACAGCAGCAAACATGGATGGAGGGTTTATTTCCCTTGGTCATACCTGTCCTTAACCCAACCCTGTTATTCCTGAACTTCTCCTCACATTTACTCCTTATGGGATTCCCATCTTTTCCTTTAAAAAAAAAAAAAAAAAGACCAGGAGATGGTTCACTTAAGAAGTGAAGTCTTAAGTCTTATTCAAGCTCAGTTTCACAGCTGTCTCACACAAAGGGCCTCAGCACAGCTAACTGCCTCCCTGGGCTTTCTTCAGCAGACTACTCCAAACCCTTTTGCTCTGCTCCACTGGCCATGCTCGCTCACCATGTCCCCCTGCCCGTGCAATTGCCCCCACCCCAGATCCTGGCCATATCATTTTTAACCTTCTGCCACTTTGGCTCTAGCAGATCTATGACTGCTCTGCGGGTAGTCTATTCCAACCAGTGCTCCCTTGTATTTGCCTCTCCAGGTGGTAACAGGCTGAAAAGCCCCTGTAATCCTCCTGAATAAACCGCGCAGCACAAAACCAAAGTTGAACTCCATTATATTATGTGCATCTCCTTTCAACATAGACTGGTTCAGCCACCCAAGATAATGCAGGCAAGGATCTCACAGCTCGCTTTGCTAGGACCCAAAAATAAGAGCTAAAAAAGCACTACCCACCTCCCCGCCCCTCCCTCCCCCAGCCCTGCTGGAATTATCTTCATATTTGCCAGGCCTCCTTCCATCTTATTTGAAACACATCAAGTAAAAAAGTCCTCTGTCCTAACCCCTCCCACAACTGATGCCTTTCACCACTTTCTTCCTAAAGTTAATTTGCCTTTTTTTTCTCCAGTCTTAGTTACATTCCTCATTCTAGAATTATAATAGCTCCCATTAGAATGGTATTGCATCTCTCATGGCTATAAATGGGAGAGACCTTATACGCTTCATCTGAAAGACATCCCTCCCAGGGCAGCGTGCCTAACTTCTTATTGGTGCACTGCTCTGAACTGAATCGACCTGCAAGACAATGTGTCCCTTTGCAATTTAAAGATAAATGGAGAGACCTTTGAAATAGTTCAAATGATCAGCAGTGAGTGCAATATATTCCCTATGCCAAACATTGAATTTATTACTTGTTTCTTCAATCCTATCCCGCGCAGGTTTTCTGCAGCCAAATCTCAGTTTTCCCTGACTGTTGGATCCTGCTTGTGGCTCTGTCGCTCTGCACCCTCCCAAGACAGCCAACACAACTGAAGGCTGCTTGGCACTGCAGGCAAGACTGAGCGGGTGAAGCTGCACTGCTCCTGCCTTGGGCAGAGGATGCAGAAGCAGAAAGGCAGAGCAGCCCCGAGAGCTGCACATTGCCTGCCTGGTGGGAAGGACATGCTGACCGTGGAGGTGGCCACAACTCCCACCACATTCAGCTCTGCTTCCTGAAACCTTAAGCTGCCCCACTCTTACAGAAACTCCTTGGTGTGGTTTCTGAAAGAGAACTATATGCACCCTTCTGGCCATCTTTGTGCATCTTTGTGTTATAGGCCCCCACCACCCCTTCCTGCTGCTGCGGACCTTGTGCGTGCTCCCCCAGCCGTGTGCACAAGGACTCACGGGGCCAAGTGGCCAAGGAACCTCTGCCAAGCTCTGCAGGCACATGAGGGTGCTCACAAGGTTTCGGACACTCTCTTGACTTCTGTGCCCAACTCCTGTTCATTACCAACACCTTCAACTGGTGGAAGCCCTGAGGTGATAAAATTGGCTCCAGAGCACCAGCTCTGTGCTGGAGGCTGAATTCAGCTCAAACCCACACCAGGGTGGTGCTGCAATTGCCTGGTTTGGCTTGTCTGCAAAGGATCCTTTGAGCTACTAAGCTGGAAGTGATCAGGATGGAGACAATCAGGGCAGCCCCTGAACTCAGTGCATGCTGGGACTGCCCCCATCAGCCATGGCCAGACCCAAAGAAGCCGAGCCTCACATTAGTCGTTTGGGAGATGGCACCAGTGGGGGAACCAGAGTGGGGCTGTGCCCACTCACACTAGGAAGAGTCTCTGGCTCTGCGAGGACTGTTCTGTTCCTTCCTTCCCTCCCCTTCCCTTGCCTCCCCCACAGGCTGACTGCAGCTTTACCTCCCTGACCTAGGGCTGCTCAGGCCAAAATGAACAAGACCTCACCAAAGAAGAAGCTATGAGCTATGTTCTGTGCATAGCTCTGTTTAAGTGAAAACAACTACGCTGTGCCAGTTTAAATACAATTCGCCTTTTCTTACTTATATAACATGGTAACCTTCTTTCAACAAATTCGCTTTATTCCTGGCCCAACAAAGCATTACAGAGCCCTTATGTTTCTTGGCTACAATGGCCAAGACCCTCAGAGGACAGCGAAGCTGTTCAGAGTCAGCATTGAGTACGTCTTGCTGGTACGCGTCAAGGCTTAGGTGACGCACTCTTTGCATTAAGAACTGGATGTTTGATGAGGGCAGGGGAAGCTGGCAGGATGCAAGTGCTTTCTTCTGCCTATTTTCTGCCTTGTGTCACTGTGCAGCTGAGTGCAAGCAGAGAAATGTCAGTACAGCCCAGGCTGCTTTAGCATCTCCTGAGAAGGGTTTTTCTTCTATCCAACATGCTCTGGGTGGTCCTAGGCAGGTCCTTGACCTGGTTTGGGAACATCCCTGGTACTTGCTTTCTCCAGCTGGACAGGGCTCTGGGTTTCCAGCAGGAAAGATCAGAATAAGGTTTCACCTCTGGGTCCCCACAACAATGATAACACTGGACCTATTTCCCAGGACCTTCACAAGCAGTCCATCATGGCTTGTGAGGAAAGCAGAGGAGAAGGGTTTAGAGTAGAGGTAGATCTGCCCAAGGCCAAATCCAGGTGATGATGGGCAGTGGTGATCACATGAGATCCGAGGAGATCCACTTCACTCCTGTTTGCTGGGGATAGGTGACAACTCAGCCAATGGAGGCCAGTTTGTGAAGTCAGCTGTTGTTTCAGAAAGGCGCCTTGTTAGCCTGGCGTTTTCCAAGAACATCAGAGCTTTGGCAGGGGCCAAGCAGCAGTCTGAGGTTAACAAAACAGCCTCATGTAGACAGGCCCTCCAATGCTTCAGAGAAGTCCTTGGTCAGCAGCTTGGTACGTGCTGCAGAGATCTGTGCAGATGCCAGGGATGTCCCTTGCTCCTCTTCTGCAAGCCCTTCCAGAGGGTGGGAACATGGTACATCCACGGGACGAGAGTCTGTGAGATGCATCTGGAGAACAAAGTCTCCTAGGCCTGCCGGAGAGACAGCAGTTGCCTGGCTCCTGCAGGCATTTCTCCACTACAAATGAATGCTGCAGCCAAGAGCAACCTTTCAGTCGTCCAATACGCTGTCTCCTTCAGCAGTACTCAGCCTGCAATAGCAGCAGGAGTCTCAGGGGACAAGCCTGGCTGGAAATGTCATTAGCATGTGTCACCTCTGCCTGCTTGGAGGGATTAATCAGGATGAGGAGCTTGCTTTTTAATGAGCTCTTTCATGGTGTGTTATTGGGGTAGAATAAAAATAAAAGCCCCCAAGCGAAACAGATTTTCCAATAAAATTTATAGAGCATGAAAATGGCTTCTGGCACTAGGGTTCAGAGGTGGCTGGCCTTGTACATGTGAAGGCACCACCTTCCTCCTCCTCCTCACACGAAAACAAAATAAACAAACAGAAAAATCCAGGGAGCAGATAAGTGAAGTCACGTCCTTCCCTGGAACAAGTGAGTCGCCTTTGTTGGCAAATGACCCTTAGATGGATGAACTGCATCCTGTGAAGCATCTCTGCTCTGCAGGGTGGGCATGAGCCCTCCACCATGCTCATACGGGCTTAGCTCTTCTAGAAACCCCCTGAGACATCTTTGCACATCAGGAGCAGACCCACAGGCTTTTCTTGCATTGAAGTAGCACTTAGAAACCTCAACCCATTGGGCCATACTGTGCTAGGTGCTGTATGATTATTTAGAAGATGATGCTGGCCACAGAGAGCTCACAGACAAAATGCACTAAGTGGACAAAAACTGAGAGCAGTGCTGAAAGCCTTCATGCTTTATAGGCTATGGTCTGGTAACCACGCGGCAAGGTAGTGTGAGTCCATGTCTGAGCTAGGCACACCAAATTCCCTTTTAAAGTCAGGGGGGAGAAGAAGCCACCCCAAGGTGGTTTAGTCCACCCTCAGATGAGTGTCCAGGGAAGATGGAATGAGCCACTGTCTGGCCATTCTCCACCACTCAGAGGGGACTGCAGGTGAGAAGTTCAGGCTGAATATCTCCCTTCCAGCTCTTACATGAGGAGAGGCCACCCAGGGCGCTCCATTTCCCAGGGCATCATTTGCTTGGACATACCAGTGTAAGAGCAAGGGGGAAATGTTAGTGTCAGACCTTTTCTGAACCCCCCTGGCACCAGAGAGCAGAGCTGGCTCTGCCTGGCCTTGGTGCAAAGCTCTGGCTGACTCCAGCATGCATAACGGCTGCCCACCTTGGGAGCCAGTGTCCTCCTTTGGGTGAGGGACCCGGGTCGGGGGGTAGAGAGAAGGAGAACAGGGAAGGGAGTGCGGGATTTCCCTGCCCAATCAAGAGAACAAACTTCTTGTATAGTCCACCCTTCCCTCCAGGAGCGAGTAATCCTTGCAACCATGACAGCCACTTCTCTTTGCCCCAGAGAAAACTGTATAAATCAGAGCAGAACAAAAGTCCTTTGCTGGGAGCTGGGCATGTGCACTGCGTTCCAAAGGGTAGGCACATTTCTCTATAGATCTGAATTCTCCAGGGACTGTAACTTTGACAGCAGAGAGATTAAGCAAAGCAACCCACTCAACCTATCCTTCTCCAAGGTCTCTCCATGGGTGGAACAAACCCATCACAGTCAAACCACAGGGCAGAGCCATAATTCATACTTGTTACTTTGCTTCTTAGTTGTTTAATGGCCTATTTTTCCTATTTAATGTTTTCAAAGTTTTGAGTAATAATTACATAGAATGCAGGCTCCTTTGGCGTTAGAGCTGGAAAACTTAGAAATAATGAGGAAAAGCAAACCAAATGTACCAATTATTAGAGTCCTTGGGGAACCTGCAGAGCTCTAGTGAGCTGTATCCAAACCTTA
Organism: Struthio camelus; assembly: GCF_040807025.1. Lineage (NCBI taxonomy): Eukaryota > Metazoa > Chordata > Aves > Struthioniformes > Struthionidae > Struthio > Struthio camelus. The sequence goes on from NC_090960.1 coordinate 12,669,192, forward strand.
AGAGAGGCCATTCAAACTATGTTCCTAGCTGGACTGGTAAACATGTACACATGAACCCTCGCTCGCCCACACACTCCTGACTGAAAAGCTTTAAATCAACCCAATGATACCGGGTAAACTTTTAAAGTTAAAGTAACTACAGCGTCTTTTGTTATTAGCAATACCTCACGTTACAGATCTCCTGTGGGATAGTGCTGCTGACGGTATCTGTCATTCACACAGTGGTAAGAGCCAGCCAGATAACTTAGGAGTGGGAGAGAGCACTGATTTCCTCCTGTGCTCTTACAGAGCAAGATCCTTTTTCTTGTAACTTTTCTAAGCAGTCAGGGCAGGGAACTCATTTTTTTTTGCAGTTGTATTTGTACCGGCAAAGACCTGGGCACAGGCCAGCTGAACGAGGTACTGAAAATGAGAGTCATGGGGAGTTTAAGCCCTTCTGCTCCTCAGGGGTTGCTTGGGAATGGGCTATTTTTTTGTGAGCTCCTAATTATACTGCTATTTGCAGGGACAAATTGTTGGCTTCTGGGTTGTCCCCGGTCTGCCTACTTCAAGGATTGGTTATTAGTGATGTGTGTGATCATAACCTCAGTTAGCTGTGGCACCTCTCTGCCTGCCCCAGTGCTAGTGGGAGAGGCTCTCAGTGTGGTCTGCGCCTGCTGCTCCTTCTCCAGCCTCCCTCACATCTCCTGTGGAGGATAGTCCTGATACTGGGGACCAGTCCCTGCCTCACCAACCATTGCTGGAGCAGAGCTGAACATCTTTTACGTGGCATTTGCCTGCAGAGGGGACATGCTGTCATGGGCAAGAGACCTTCCAAAGGTCCCTTGAGGCACCTTGAAGAAGATGCTGGGAGCACCCAGCACCTCTGTTACCCTCCAACCACGGCAGGGAAGCAGGGGGCAATGACTGCTGTCCAGAAATACTCTTCCTCTGCATTGAATGAACATAACTGAAAACCTGGCCTGGAAATATTTTTAAAGGGAAAGGAAGTATCAAAGAGTAATGAATGAATAACAACCACATGTGAATATCATTATTCACACAAAGAAGTGCCATCTCCAAAATCTGTGCCAAGAAACCTACTGCCATGGAGTTCTCTCTGGATAGGAAATAACAAGAAATTGTGCAACTGCAGTTGTTGTCAGATCGTGAGATCAGAGCTAGGAAGTTTAGTTCTGTTTCTTGCCAACCTGCCTGGGTGTCAAATCGAAAACTGATTATGAAGTATATGTGTTTCACAAAAAAAAAAAAAAAAAAAAAATCACAGGAGTAACACTTTAATTAATAGAGACTTTTGTATGAAGCATTTTCATTTTCCAATGAAAAATATCTAAATGGAATAGAAACATTTCTGGTCTTATTTCAGAATGAAATGATTTCATTTGGGGTTTTGAAAGTCAAGCCAAGCCAACAAGTTTGGATTTAAAACAAAAAAAGGAAATATTTCTGTCTTATTTTGAATTGCCTTGCATCAGATAGATAGTCAAAAATCTTCATGGAAGGGAAGAGTTTTCTCCAAGCATTCAGCATTCACATCCAATTTAAAACAGTATGCCGAAAAAGTTTAATATTTTTAAACAGCTCCCTTATTAGTAGCACTGTAACTTCCTCTGCACCAGGATTGGGGCACAGCTCACCCGGTTTTGATCATCCCATTAATGTAAATTTGGTTCTAAGGTGGCCAGCCTGAGGCTGAATTGTCTCCAATCGGTTTCCAGAGAGGCTGAGCACCCCCCTTTTCAGTGCCCATCAGCAGAGGTGCTGGTCCCTCAGCATCTCTGGGTGGCACCAGACAGGTAGCTGCCTTGCAGCGCTTTGCTCTCTGTCTCCTGGCTGTATCCGATGATCACTTCACCCTGTTGAAGGCACAGGAGCCTGGCTGAGGGCCCAGATCCCACCAAAGCTTACGTGCATGCACAAAGAGAATAAGAGACCCTGTTCCAAAGAGCTTCCAGCCTGTACATTGACGCTAAATATATTTACAACTTCTAAACTCTGGGCAAAAAATGACAAAATGAGGCTAAATCTCTGCTTTCTATTTTTTTCTCCTCTTTAATGTAGGGTGGGTAAGACTCCTGAGCCCTGGGGATAGCCTTTATTTTCTCCTTTATGATATTTACTAAAGACTTAAAGATGGGAAGAGGCAGAAGCCTATGGAGTATATGGGCTGAGATGAAAAGGTCCCAGATCCCCAGCGGGATAGGAAGGCTTCCAACAGGAGGCACAAGCTGCTTGGCTTTGTTTCTCAATTCAAATATGGTACCATGCACAAAAGGAGGCGAATAATATCGCTCTCCCAGGCGGCAAGCCCACGCCTCGCTGCTGGCCATAATAATAATAATTCAAAACAAAACAAAAAAAAAAAGGATGCCAGCCAGAAAAATGATTTGGGATTAAGGGCTCCCATGTCCCACCTGCTGGCTCAGGGTATTTTTCCACTGAATAGACACTCAGCTTCCTCAGACCTTGGGCACCCCAGGACAAGGCCCATCCCTTTCCGGGCCGCCATTGACATGCTGTGGGATCAAAATGCCTACAGAAAAATTCCCGGGCATTTGATCATGTGAATAAAAGGTCAACCTGTCAATGACTCCACTCTGGGACAAATGCTGGATTTATGGGGAAAGGGCAGCTCAGGTTTCCTGCGATGCAGAGTTTGTGAGGGGGACAGGCAGCACAAAGAGTGCTAATGCCTGAGCTGACCAGGCCTGGACAACTTAATGACACCCCAGGGGCTCCCTGTAATCTGCCATTATATCACCCCTTTGAGATGGCTTTCCTCTGCTCAGGGGTCCTCTTTGGGCTTTGCTCCCAAGGAACAAGGCCAAGCTGACTGGTCATCCCCTTTCTCAATCCCAAGGTGTGTAGACAATGGTCAATTTTCTCCTAACCGGACAAATACAATGAGGGAGTCAAGCTAGACCTAGGCGTCAATACAGCAGTTCTCTGATTCACATTCGACCTTGTACTAAAACCTGCCCCTTTTTCTCTGCAGCCTCCCCGTGAGTCCATGTAAACTTTTAGCATCCCCTACATCTGATGGCGAGGAGCACCACAGTTTGCCCACAGGGCTGCAGAAATGGTCTCCTTTTGTTTGGCTTGGATCAGGATCCTACTGGCTTCATTTGTTGCCTTCTGCAGAAAGCCACACACATAGGTGAAGAGCATCCTGGCCCAAACTAGGGGTCCATCCGTCCCCGTGTCCTGCTCCAAGTGATGGAAGGGAGAGGCAGCTCAAAGGAAACATGGAGGAATGATGTCTTGGGGACACAGTTCTCACCCTTCTCTGCTTCTTCTTGTGAGGATGGGATTGAGGTAGCTACTATGTTTTTTATTGGTGGGTTTACATCAGCAGTACTCTAGAAACCTTCTATGCCATGGCCCTTGTTGCACATCCAGCCTGCTGTTAAGTCCTTCATGGTTAATGGAAGCTATTTCTGTCTGCAAGGTAAAACATCACTGTGTCATGGGACTACAAAAGAGGTTGTCTCAGAGATGGTAGGGAAAAACTCTGGTGGCCCAGCTCTGCCCTGATGCCTTCTATTCTGAACTGTGATGGGGACAAGCTGTGCCAGAAGGGAAGAGGGAAGCAGGCAGCCTTCTCCTCTGACCAGCTCACGAGCATCCTCTTCCTCCCTACTTTGGCAGATGGAGGGAGCGAAGGGCCAGACTGAGACTGTATGTGAGTCTCAGAATGGACCCTGGTTGCCCTGATGACAAATATTCAGTGTACAGGACTAGGGCAAAGCCAGGATTTAAGTCAGAACTGGATCTCAGCAGCAACTGGTGTATTAAATAGCGTGATAGACCTCTAAGGACAGAGAGAAAGAGCAAATCTGGGCTTGGTTCTGCCCTTGCTTCCACTAGCTTTATGTAGGCTTGATTTGTCCCTGTTTCACACTGGTGTGCCTGGGAAAGAGTTAGGTTTTTGGCTCAGGGATGGAAGCTGTCCAGGGACAGCCTGCTGGAGCATCACTGTTTGTTTTGCTGCAATGAAGGGGCTCAGGGAGACATAATGCTGAGTTTTCCTCAAAATCCATAGTGTTCACACCCCGACGAAAAAGGATCAAGTAGAAGGCTCTACCACATTTGTCTGGGGTAAAATAAGAACCACCTCCCTTCCTGTAAGCCTAATGTCCTCTCTCTGAACTCCAAGCCTTCAGAAAGCTTGGAAATGAGCTCCCCCTGCTCCCCAGCCCCACCGTCTCTCCTTGCCCTGTCTGCTGCACAAGTTCAGCTTGGCTGCACAAGCTCAGGTGTTGCGAAGCCCTGTCAGCCTCAGGCAGGTTCAAATCCTGCTGCACGTGCTGAACAAGCAACCGAGAGTGCTCCTCAGCTGCAGGCGCAGCCCCGGAGGTCAGCTGCAGCCTGAGAGCCGGAGGAACATCCCGGCACCCCGTGGCATGCCTGCTTTGGCTGGCCCTGAAGCACCTTGGCAGACTCTGAATGAAGGCTCTGCCGGCCTCACTGAGCCAGAAGGTCAACGATGCTGACAAGGCGCCACAGTGGTACGGCAAGTAAAGGCTAAAATCTGATTTTGGAGGGAACTGAGCTCTGACTAAGGCTTCCTCGGAAAATAAAACCACTCTGTTGAGTCTCTCAGCCGGCTTGGAAACCTCCGCAGGCCACCTGGAGAGCTGTGCCCTTTGCAGTTTATACAGCAGGCACTGTTCAGACACGTCACTCTATTTATCCTTGGCATGGTGGGAGTTAAGACGCATTCTCCAGAGCACAGGTAACTGAGTGCTGGCATTTTCCATCTTGGGGCTATGCCCTGCTCCCACTGTGATCAATGGGAATGATTCAATTAACTCAACAGAGAAACTGCCATCAGCCCTCCCATCAGCTTTATCCAGCGTGGAACAAGCCGTTAGAAGCCCATAAATAAATAACTTTTTTTTTGAATTAAAGTTAGTGGGATTTTTTTAACTCATTAATAGCTTAGTCTACATGCCCTTCATTTGCCCAGCATATTGCATGAGTATTGGGTGTTTAATGGAAAATAGTGCTTCAGCCTCCCTCACAACTACACTGATCCTCCCACAGCTCTATACTGTGAGATGCTCTTTGTGGGCCCAAGATAACACAAAGGGGAGTCCAACTTTATCATACCAAGGGCAGCAGAGAAGTCCCAGTTTGGAAGGAAGGTTCAGCTCTATAGAGAGCATGGTGTAAAGCGGCACGGCATGTGCACCCACAGGAAAAATTCACTCTGAGAAGCTCCCACACCCAGCTTGGCCCCCGTTCCTCGTTCAACTCAGGACTCAGGTACTCAGGAGGCAGAACCCCAGGCAGCTCTTCAAAGGCTGGCAAGGCTAGGAATTGAAGTAGGAAGGAGTCAGAAAGGTCAAGACATAGGGATAAGCCTCTGCCTCTAGGGAGCTGTAGGGTCCCACTAGGTCAAGGCCACACAAAGAGATCTGGAGCAGTAAAGAGCAGGGCTGAGGAAAACACCCCATGAAAGGAGCGGTGCTGGGAATCAGAAAGCCTCAGAATGAAAGGATGGAGGGAGCTAACAAATGCTAGAGTCTTTCCTGGGCCTCTGCCCAGTGTCTGCAGGAGTGGTCGGAGCTGCAGGATCACTGACAAGCTTTGCACTGAGAGGTGCTTTCAGATGGGCTTGCTCCTTGGCTGGACTTTTGTTTCCCTTGGAAGAGAAGCAGCCAAAGGGCTCATCTGTCCAGGCAAGAATGGGAAATGGCCACAGCCATGTCACCAGAGGAAAAAGCCCCTATTTCATACTGACACACAATAATGCTGATGAGAGATTGCCTTCTCCTGCCCTTATTGTGAACTTTTGGGGTAACAGCACCATGCTAGTGGGGTCTGTCATGCTAGTGGAGTCTTTTACTCTTTCGCTTCCTAAGAATAGATAAATTCCATCATCCAAACCAACCTCAAGAAATACAAATCAGGAAATAATACAGCTAATAGAATGGAGAATCGGATAACTAAATAGGGGTTTGGAGGAAGCAAAGACACCTGACAGCCTCTGGGATCTGTTAAACACAATTGCCAGCTTTCTGATCACACCACCACGCTTGCCTCTCTGACTGCCCCTGCTTTGCTTGTTGATGACCTAGTGGGATGCTTCCAGCTTTCTTTTGGGAACACAACACATCCTGTATTTTGTAAGTACAGTACTTTTCACTGCATTCAGTATAAAGAATTTTCCTGTTGCATTTTCCATACCAAGATATTTGATTCCTTTCTAGCTATTTCAGGGTAAATTGTTTGAGCTCTAGAGTTGTCTCTAATGGTAGCACCAAGATACTGCTCTTCAGCAAAAACTTCTGAACCAGCCACTGGATTACAGAATTGGAAGGTGTACTGCACGCCTAACACCACTAAGTCACATTCTTTCCATCCACCTGGGCCTTTTCCGTAGATTCAGAGATGGGTTAAAGCCAAAGTGGACTCTAAGACTAAATCAAAGGGCACAATATCTACATAACCATACCTACATCAACCCCATAAGGTATAACAGAGCCACAGCAAAAATATCCATCAAAAAATATCACCTATCGCCTCGGTCTACAGACTTTGAATGATGGAGAACCAGTCTTAGCACTAGGGATGTAATTTGATAGCTAATTAGCATCCCCATTAAACAGTTGAGCCTTCTTCCCAGTGTTTTAACTAGCTTCAACTTCACTTTGCCTTATTTTGAGAGATCGGTCAATCACTCTCTTTCTTTTGTATCATCAGTTCTGCTATCAGTAATGACTCTTCTGGTCACCTGTACATATGGGTGAGGACAGGAATTGACCCATGTCCTTGAAGGGGTACATCAAAAGGCATTGCTAAAGAAGACAAGTTGGGGGCCATTACAGTCACAATGCACTACTATATCATGAGTCAATTATGTGTCCAAGTCCAGCTGAAACACAGCTTTGAGTACGAGACCATGATGAAATGATAATCTTCCTCACATCTACGAAAAAGATCCGTGCCACATTTGTCTCAGTGAGAACTGAGAGTCTCCTGTAATTTTGCTTAATCTTTTACATGAGGATTTGAAATTTCAAGAGATTTAGCCTGCATATCTGGTCAGGAAGGAAAACCTTGGCACCATTTGGGTCCTTATCTTCTGCGCTGTTGTTGACAATCTCTGCAGCATCTCCTCGGACTTTCAATTTCAATGCCTAACAGGGTGTTGAATGTGGAGTTGTCTAGGAGGTTTCTGTTCTCCATCTAGCATTACTCCCTCCTGCAGGGTTGGGAATTGCTGTGGATTTTATTTTGTTTTGAAAAAGGGCAGTTCTTGACTCCTGTTTGGTTCAGCCTCCTACTGCTTTGCTTATGGCTTATGAGCCTTGGCTTCTATGGGCTTATGACATCAAATCCTGGGCTTGCTGCAAACTGGTCATACCTGGTTGTTGCAATCTCTAATGTGCCCAAATCCAGCCTGGGAAGGAAAGACCCAGGCTGGAGCAGGAAAAAGGGCAGGATGGCCTCTCGCAATTCACTCCCTGTTCCTGCTCTCCCAGTGTTTCTCCTCTAATAGGTCGCCTGCACTTGAGGTTCTGCACTTCATCTTGTTCATAAAACTGATGCTAGGCAGAATACTTGGCTCAGCTCAAGCGTGACCCACAGCTATAAATCTGCACTGCTCCCCCTACTTACGCCCCCACGGAGCTGCTGTCACTGCCATTTTAAGTTGAAAAACCAAACATGACATTTCCCAGGTGCAGATGTGTTTGTCTCCGCTCCCTTCCAGACTTCCTTGGCTTCTTTCTCTTTTTGAGGAGAGAGAGATTTAGCAGGCTCTCCTCCTGAATGGAAATGGTGAGGCAACGGCCAGGCTGGGGTTGGAGGGGCTGCTCTGACACACCAGAGGAAACGGCTGCCTGTGGGCACACCAGGCACCCCATTAAATGGCTGTGCTGAGGAGCGGGGCTGGAAGTCTCACCTTGCCCCAGGAGGATTGGAGAGGAAGCAAGTTTTCCCTTCCATGACTGAGGGAGGTGAGGAGGTTGGGGAAGGCCTCCTGGTGCTTGCTGGCTGCAAGAAGAGCTCCATGGAGCAGGGAATATGGGCTGTGCAAGGAGGACAGTGGCGAAATGTGGTAAGGCGACCAGATTAAGTGGAAAGTAGATCTTACGGCAAGGCACTAAGCTGGAGTCCAGTGCTTCTGTCCTTGCTGAGTGATCCTCATATCACAGAATCACAGAATCACACAATGGTTTAGGCTGGAAGGGACCTCTGGAGATCATCTAGTCCAACCTCCCTGTTCCAGCAGGGTCCTCTAGAGCATGTTTCCCAGGATCACATCCAGACAGGTTTTGAATATCTCCAGCGAAGGAGACTCCACTACCTCTCTGGGCAACCTGTTCCAGTGCTCTGTCACCCTCACAGTCAACAAGTTTTTTCTCAGGTTCAGATGGAACTGCCTGTGGTTCAGTTTCTGCCCGTTGCCTCTTGTCCTGTCGCTGGGCACCACGGAGAAGAGACTGGCCTCATCCTCTTGACACTCCCCCTTCAGATGCTTGTACACATTGATGAGATCCCCTCTCAATCTTCTCTTCTCCAGGCTGAACAGGCCCAGCTCTCGCAGCCTTTCCTCATATAAGAGAGGCTCCAGTCAATTCTTCATCTTTGTAGCCCTCTGCTGGACTCTCTCCAGGAGTGCCATGTCTCTCTTGTCCTGGGGAGCCCAGCACTGGACACAGGACTCCAGGTGCGGCCTCCCCAGGGCTGAGGAGAGGGGCAGGATCACCTCCCTCCACCTGCTGGCAACACTCTTCCCAATGCAGCCCAGGATACCATTGGCCTTCTTGGCCACAAGGGCACACTGCTGGCTCATGTTTAACTTGTTGTCCACCAGCACTCCCAGGTCCTTCTCGGCAGAGCTGCTTTCCAGCAGGTCAACCCCCAGCCTGTACTGCTGCATGGGGTCATTCCTCCCTAGGTGCAGGAGCCTGCATTTGCCTTTGTTGAACTTCAGGAGGATCCTCTCTGCCCAGCTCTCCAGCCTGTCCAGGTCCCTCTGGATGGCAGCACAGTCTTCTGGTGTGTCAGCCACTCCTCCCAGTTTAGTATCATCAGCAAACTTGCTGAGGGTGCACTCTGTCCCTCATATAACCACTGTGGCAGAGTTTCTGCTGCACAGTGCTATAGGCGGGGGTTGGCAGTGCTCTTAAGGGAGGTAAAATACTAAGCCTACAGTATAAATAGGGCCCAAGCGGCTTTACGTACTTCTTTCTTTTATGAAAGCATAGACAAGATGTAGCATGATTAAGAATCAAGCCTTTGGACCCAAAATGGTCCCAACTTCTCATCAGCACCTTTCAAGTCCCAGTTAATTCATATTAACAAATTCAAAACGTTCCGCATGTGTGATCCATGAAAGAAAAAATTCAACAAACTGCTATTACTACCATTATGCTAATACTAATTACAAGAGTGCCATCTTTGGTTCAGAAACCCTGTGCCATAAATGGTAGAGATTGCACCAGAACACTATTACCATGTTTGCCTAGTACTTAAACACCTCCCAAGGAGTTTGATGCTGCTCACATTGGAGGCACCACCAAGTCTTTGTTCTCACCAGTGTGGCCAACCAGTAAGGTCCAGACACAGTGACAGTGTCTGAGGCTAGGATTCATCCCCACTTATTGCAGGCATTTTAATCGATGCCCATCTTAGATGCACAGCTGTTTCAAGCTCCCTTTATAGCCATGAGGGGAGGAAGAATTTCCAAAAAGGGAATTCAGAGCAGGAGGGGAAATAAGGTGCTCCTGAGTCACCTCTGGAAGAACCTGTTTCTCCCAGAGGCCACAATGCCGAGAACTGAATGATAGCATACAACCTGCTGTAGTGTTGCCTGTATTCCTACTTCAATCAAATTAGACTAGGAACCTCAGAGGTCCTTCCCAAACAACATTTCCATGATTCTGTGACCCTGAAAACACATCAGCACGAGCACAGGACAAAGATCGCAGCAGGCATTTTAGCAAGTGTTACTTGTACATAGCAAGCCCTGAAAATGCACCATAGATTTTTTAAAAAACTACAAGATAAGACAGCCCCAAACTACAGCTTGGGAACTGCAGGTTCTCAAGTGAAGGCAACAGAACTAAGCAGCCACCTCCTAGATTAATGTCCATGCAACTTACTCTGGCTGGCTGTGGGCCCTACTGATCAACTCATGGGGACACAAGAGTTCCCTACTCCTGTGGCGGCCCCGTGTGATTTTTATAGCTTATCATCTGCTTGAGTGCCAAATGCTCTAATGTCTCTCAGAGCTTTGTGGAAGTGGGTCTTATTTATGCAGCTGGTGCCAAAAGACTCCTCTTCAGATCGCACAGTGATAAGAGGTGACTGGGGCTCTTTATGACAGCACTTAACGAGCTGATGACATTTTTACGAACGAAGAAAGTCCCAAGATGATTACACTTGTTGATTCATCAGAGATGCCAAGACTCTTCCCCGGCTAGCAAACTTCATTCACATACTTCTCAGTAGTTCAAATATTCGAAGTACACTTTCTCTTCCTCCCTCTCCCTCAAAGTTGTCCTCTCCTTCTCCTGACTAGCCTGAAGTCAGATCTGGGGATAACCTCCCTTTCCTTTAGCTGAGACCCATTCACCTCTCTCGATAGGACAGGCGGCTCCCAAAACAGGAGGGTCCATGGCTCTGCAGACTGGAGCTCCCAGGCTAGAAGGGAAAAGCAGATCAGTCTAATGTCAGTCTAATCTTTTAAGGTCAGGAGAGGGATGCGGGCTGAGGTATGCACAAAGGCACTACTGTGTATGGCTTTGCAAGAAGAGCCAATGCTGCCTCCTGAACGGATAAGGATGGCTTTGAGAGAATGAGTTAAGTGTTCCAGGGTATACGAAGACTTTCTGAGGAGCTTTTTTTTAAATCACACACAAGAGGCCGTTAAGGAAACCTCGTAACCAGAGCATAAGAGGCAAATTCCCATCTTAAAACCTGCCTTGAATAGCAGAGACAAAGAGTTTGAACCCCTGCAAGACTCGGCATGCTGGGAGGTGAACAGTGCCTGGGGCACAGTCATAATTAAAAATATTAGCACTGAGCACTTTCAAAGCACTTGGTAAACATGATTAACTAATTAGTCAACTCTTTACTAATTAACCAGTCACAGGACTGGCGTTGCTCAATATGTTTAATGATCCGGAGAGCGGTTGAATAGCTGGGGGCAACGTTTGCAGAGGATGCAGTAACTGTGTACAGGCTTGGCTGGGGAGGCTGAGATGAGGTCACGGGTTTGGACAGGAGGGGATGCTCACCACAGGCATGGACAGAGGCTGAGACCCTCTGATCCTACCAAAGACAGAGATGTCCTCTTCTACTTTTCCCTTGGCAGTCATCTCCTTATGTCTTGCCCTCTTCTCTTGGGATAGGGAACTCACTATGCATTTCCCTTAGGTGCCTGTGGTTCAATGTTTATACCTATTTAGGCACATAAGATGTGGATAGGATTTCTCAGAGATACCTGAAATCCATGAATCTGGGCTCCTGCACAACTTTGCAAATGTTTCTTAGCCATCCAGCCTCCGTGAAAAGCCATGTGCTCTGAGGGAGTCGGTGGGCATCAGTTGCTGTCTTGCATCTGAAAGCACCAGTAGTTTTAACTACACACTTTAGAACATAAATATCCTTTAAAAATGTGGTCCCTGGGCTCATCAGAATGTTTTATCCCACAAGTCTGACAGGTAACAGGATATTAGCAATGGATCAGGAGCCCTGAGGATGAGTTTTTGTGGCAGGCTTTGGCTGCTGGAAGGTTGTATTGCTCTCCTTGCCACATGTTCTGGCCTTCTTTAGAGCTATCCTGTGTGAGATCCCATTGAGCTAAATGTGAATCCCCCAAAATGCTGTGCACCTGAAACTCCATGGTAATGCCACCCAGCAGAGAAGCAGTGAGGATGAGTCTTGTCTCCCCTTCATTGCTGTAAATCGGGAGTTGGAGTCATACCAGTGCAGGATCATCTAAGCATACAGATCCTTCTTCCTCAGCAGCAGGATGAGCTTATTCACTGCATGGGGAATCTGCAAGGAGTGAGGCAGTTTTATGTTAGATGTCTCTGCAGGCGCTGTGTGGGGCCGAGCTGCCTGGTTCCCAAGGCCATTTTCTCCTGGAGTAAATGAGATGTGCAAAGCTTTCCACGGTGTTTGCAAGCCTTCATATGGAGTCCAAGCACTCTTTATCCCAGCTCTTCTGTTACCTGTGCAGGCCACACAGTACTGCTGAGCTCACACAGTAGGACAGTGTTTTAACCAGTGCTACAGGCTCTTACAGGATGGCTGTAAAAAGCACAGCTCGTAGAGAAGGTCTGATCTCAAGGGCTGTTCCTGCAGACCTCCATTGACTGAACAGGCATTTTCCTTCAGAGACATCCCCAGCGAGCCAGGAAGGGCTCACAGCTCTTCTCTGCCACTCGTTTCCCTGCCGAACCAGGGTTGGACCTTGATGCTCCAAACGCCGTAATGACAGGTGCTCTGCTCGTGTCAACGGGGGTATCTGAACCTCCTGGAGCTATCACGAAGCAGCTGAAAAAGCATCCTCTCCATTTTCTCTTAGCTGGCCCCTGGGCCTTGAGAATTAGGGCTTGCCATTGGGCAAGTGGCTCCCAGCTGAATTACTCGCTTGCCTTTGGGGCAGCGAGTTTCCAACTGCAAACCCTTGATTCTGCAGTTACCAAGAGAGAAAGAAAGAAAATTCTCCCATGCAGAACACTGTTTCAAGATCAATAGAGAAAATCCTGTGGTCTGAATACCCAATCTGGGGAGACTCGGGAGCCTGGCAGAAACACTCGAGGTCTGGGTGTCTGCGTTGTCACACTTGTAGCCAGGTTACCATGGCTCATCCATAGTGCATCCACACCCTGGGGGTCTGCTGCTCTCCCACATTCAATGAGCTCCGCTTTTCCAGCATTGAGGAGGACAGTTGATTTGCAGAAGAAAAGCAAGTCCTTAGTGGTCTTGTCATGTCATCACCCTGGGGTTCACAAAGGACTGGGGGCGCAGCCCAAATGGAGCTGGCTGCTCTGATCCCGCTGTACCCGGCCCTCCCCATGCCCGGCTTCCCCACTGGCGTGGTGCCTGCTCCTGAGCCCTGCTGCGGGCCGAAGGGGTGCTGCATGGAGGTCACGGCCTGGCGCCCATCTTGCCTGGCTCAGCTCAATCCTCTCAGTCCCCTGGGTGGCTAATGGCCTCTCAGCGTGTCCTCGCAAAGGGGACCTGAAACATTGCTTGTCCATGGCATGGACACAGAAAGGGTCATGCTACCTTAAATATATGGCTTCAGCTAGCCTCACCCCATGCACAAGCACACTTAGGTGCGTGACACCCAGGCAACTCAGGGACCCTGGGTCCTCCAGAGTCACTGATTCAACCAGAAGGGATCGGGGGATTCTGCCTTTTTGGGTTTTCTTCCTCAATGCTTGGGCTGAGACCCGAAGGAAGACCCAGAGCAGTGTCCGGTGCGGAGGCCCGGGCCCGGGGGACCCTGTGGGTGCTCCTTGGTCTTCATGGGGCGCCAGAGCCACCCTTGCTGGCCATCCTGTGACCGCAGGGCTGTCAGGGCTCCCCTCCGCTGATTTCAGCTGGTGTTTGCAAATCCAGGGCTGTTGCTGCTGAGGGAGGGGAGCTGGGTGCCTTGGCCACTTCTCCCCATCCCCCTTCCCTCCATCCAGGAGAAAAAAACTGAAATAAAAGCTCCATTTCTTTAGAAAGTAAGGCCTGACTATGGGAAGGGTCCCTGTATCCATGCAGCTCTCCCAGCCTCCCGGCCCCCTTTTAGTAATCTCACTTCTGGGCCTGAATTCATTCAGACATTGTAAAGGATTAGCTGACCTTTCTTTCAGCGCTTGGTAAGCTGGTGATGTTAAAGCTTCCCAAAAATTAAACTCTCAGGAGAACATCTCAGACTGGGAAGCCTGGAAGCCTGTTTGATCTGTAGTGGTGTCAGATTGTCCCGTGGTCCCCGAAAGCAGACGGACCCACTTACAGCTTCATCACCGGGCTGCACGGCCCTAGACCACCCCCAGGCTTCCATCGCCTGCAAAGCCATAGGCTCAGGGTAAAATCAACTGGTTTTCCTTGGCAGGAGACCATTTTGCCCTTAGTCCTTAGTTGCCCCATGTGCTGTTCTGCACCTGCTTTTCCAGGCTCCTCTCTGCCACTGTGACAGGTAGGAACTAAGAGGAAAAGGGATGTGAGCCCATGACTCTGGGAGCTGGGCAGAGAGGTCACAGAAATCTGTATGGGAAGGGGCGATGCTGTCACCACCAGCAGCGAGAGCCACTAACAGTAGCACCAGGCTGGCCCTGCTCTTCTCTAGGGGTGACTGAGAAGCAGAGAGCTTGGAGGAACCTGGCGTAGCCTGTGTCTGGGACTGGGAAAATGAAGATCTCATTAATTTGAAAGACCCTGCAAGGAACATCTCTATCACCCTTCAAATCACGCCCTGGAAGTGGGTGTAGGATTTGCCCCATCACGTGACCACTACACGGCGTAGAACAATTGCGTTTGGTGAGTGGTTTACACTCACTTTGCCATGGGCTATGAGACCGGGTGCAGAGCACGAGTTGTTCCCTTATAGCCAGGAAAAAGGCTGGGAGGGAAAGTGAATCAGACACAAGAGCTAGCAGGGACAAGCTGCAGCTGTCGTCACAAAGGAGTGTTCACTCTGAAACCTAACAATGACTGGTGGCTTGGTTAGCATTTTGCTGCAGAAACCTCTCCAGCTGGGACTGAGTGTGAGCATTCGTGCTGAGCTCAAACGCTTATATGAAATACTTCCCGCAGAGATGGAAAAGTGCACACAACGAGGCTGTAATCTCCTGTCCAAGGGAATCTAATCCTCAGACCTGCTGTTCTCTGGATGCACTGGAGACATGGCAAAATTTCCCTCTCTTCTTCCACATTTCTGCTATCCGTTTCCCCATTAACAGTGAATCTCAGAGCTGGGGGACTACACCTGGGCACAAGCCCAGGAAGCACAGCTGGTCCTAGGCACCAACCTCGGAGGTGAATTGTGACAGAGGATCAGGCCCTTGAGCCCAGTGACCGCGAGTGATGCCACGGGCTCCCTTTGGAGGAGCCATCCTGCTGCACCCGGCAGTCTGTGAGTCGGAGCAGCCAAACTCCTGAAGGCAGCACCTTCCTGACCCTATCTGGCCTGCGGTGACTTTCATAGACTGTGCCGTTTGGGTTCATGTTATTTTTACCCTGCAGAACAGGAGCAAACTCATCCATGTGTGCAAAGCCTTTGTGCAGCCAAGCCCAACTTTCTGCCGAAACCCAGACAAGGAAAACAAATTGCACAGAGGGAGAACGGGGCTTAATCCAAAGCCCATGGAAGTCAGTGGTGAAACCAGAAATCATTTCTCCCTCCTGCTTGCTTTCTCGCTCCCTCCCATTTGAACTGAAACATTTTGCGTGCAGAAATAAAGAAACAGATCCAAGCTGCGGAGCAGACATCTGAGCCACGGGTAATCCTGATTAAAGCAAATTCAATGCTGTTGCTGTGTTCTTTCCATCCAGTTAAACCAAGTTATTTTATAGAGGTAGTGGTGGGGGGGGAGGGGGAGATGCCACCGTTTTCCATTTAAATTACTTTTTAAAATGGGCAGCCACCTTCTAACAGGGCTGATTTTGCAGACACCATAACCTGACATGAGAAGTTTCTTTTACTACTCTCAACTCCCCCTTTCTCAAGCATGTGCAGAAGCAGGGGTGCTCTTTGAAGCACTTGGAGAGTTTGCACAGCCAGTTCACTGATGGAAGAATATATCACTAATGGCAGAAAAACAAATCTGTGCCACCAGATACAAATGGGACTATTGCACTCTGGAGATGCGCTGGTCCATGCATCTACGAGGCCGCAGTCGTCAGAGAGCATCTGTTGCAATCACCGGTTCTTCCAGCCTGTGCGGCAGAAATGACCTCCCAAATATTTTAGCAGCAGCTGGAGCTCGCACAAACACTCAGTGCTCTCTATAAGGCTGAACAGCACGTGCTTGCTGTGCACTAAATTACTAGTTGGTGGGCTCCATTTGATCTGTGGACTTGGGGTGGGGTAAACGCAGAGCTTCCCTCGCTGAAGGCAACGTGGTCAGGACTGTCACCTGTGCAGGAGGGATTGCAGGCTGACCCGGGCTCTCTTTATAGGTTTGCACAGTGCAAAGTGCCCCCTTGGCACTAGATCAGCAATATTAATTGCCCGTGAGAGGAAGCATATAATCTGCCTTCAATGCTGTATAATTACGCAGAAATTACCAGAAGAAATCAATTCCAAAAGGTGAACATATGGGCTGCAATGCTGAAGCTGAAGCTGGATTTTGCCTCTGGTTACTGCCACTCATAACTGAGGGCAGAATCTAGGCCAAAAGTGTGTTTTCTAGTTCATGATTTATTGCACCAAAATGTAACTGGTAATGAAAACCGTGCTCCACTTAATACACATTTGACTTCCAACAAAAATGCCAGCAGGAACCCTTTATTTTCATTTTTGCATTACGGCTGCCCGTCAGCAGAGACTCTACGGTCTTGGCTTTCCTACCCGCGGAAGCCAAAAACCGCACAAAGATACGAAACCCGAGCTCTCGTTGCCGCCAGGCACCGCGGGTGTGCGCCCCGGCCAGCCTCCTTCCAGCCCCCAGCTCATCCGCAGACCTCCCTCCGCATCTCACTCTGTTCTTGCACTAATTCCCCTGCTTGAGCAGGGCAGAGCCCTTGCAGCTCGTGATGTCCAGGTTATTTTTGTGAGCAAATATGCATTTTGGGGATGATGTTCTTTTCTGCCATTTGGGCGCTGTGAGGGTGGGAGGTTTCTTTGCAGTCACGGACGCCAGGCTGTTCTGCTCCTCGGAGCTGAGCGAGTTGCAGATCTGAGCGACATGTGCAGCCTCTGCACGCTCAGAGGTGGCCTGTACCAAGACTTATTGGGCCCAGGCAGCATTTTCTGTCATTAATGCGACTGCAAACCTGTTTCCAACCTGGTGCGTGCTGCCCAGCCTTTGGGACCTGCTGGCTAGCAGCAGCTAAATGCTATCCCTGCAGCACAGAAACACATTTCAGCACTTAGCCCAGACGCCACGACTTTGTATTTAGGCATGCCGGTCTCCAACCCCCCCACCCCAAAACAGCCCCCGCAGGCCGGCTCCGTCATGCTGAACTATCCCTGCTTTGTTGCTCAATCAGCTCACCCTCTTCTCCAGCGGTGCTGACCACCTGAAGCCGATGGGAGCTACGAGGGGCTGAGAGCTTCGCTCCCCCCAGGCCCAACATACTGTGCTTCCTTGCCTTAAAAACGCCACCCCTTCTGCACGCAGCTCCTGGGTAAGAAACAGCGCGAAACTTCTCTCCCTGCTGGTGAGGAGCAGGTAGGCAAACCTCCGAGGAAGCTGAAGGGCGGCAAAGAGACCCCCCCCCAGCCCTCCCGAACCCCCCTCGCGAACATGGGGCAACCGGTGGGAAACCATTCGGAGATGGCTGAATGCCACGTCTGAGCCCCTTCGCCGCAAACAGGAATTCATTTGCATGCCAGAGTTGTAGACGGGCACTTTACAACACGGTGCAAGCATGTAAATGTTTCTGAATCTTCAATATTGCCCAGCCATCGCCCAGCAGGGCGCTCCCCTTGGAGAAAATCCCTCAGAGGGTGGAAGGGGACCCCAAATAACATGTGCCTAATGGAAACCTCGGGTCCAAAGACCAGCAAAATGATGGAGATAGATACAGTGTGCAGCGAATTCACGTACACGGCATATCTGCTACTGAGTTTTCCCAGCCAAAACCGTGTGTGCCAGTGGCAGCAGGAAACTCGCGGGCTGTGTGACAAGTGCCACGGCCTCGCTTTAGCTCTCTTCACTGCCTCAATGGATCCCAAATGACTCTGTAATCAAGGCCCCATTCAAGCCGGGAAGAGTCGAATCCTGGCTATATGTATTAGGCCAGCAGTTTCCACTTCTTTTTCAGTTCATGGACACCTATTTGCAGAGACAGTGCAGGCACTTCTTCATACACCGGCAGGCTGTGGCACAGTACATGCCTCCTTCATAGCCACATCCACAGAATCCTTGCAAGTAGCCCAGGACTCTGTGAAATTCATTGTATTAAGCAAGTAGCAGTGCATATGAGTTTATGGACCTCCTTACTGCCAAGGACCAGAGTACAAACTATATCACCCATGATCAATGTGAGCTAGTCAGATGCTTGGCCATGAACGTATTTATCCCGAATGTATACCCACTTTACATCCCTTTACACTGTGCGAGAGCTGTAAAGTGGCGCTGGAGTAAAGGCAAATAAAGGTCTGTGCGTCTTCATGCCTCCCCAGTTCTCTGAGCAGAGCTGGCTAAATTCTGTTGTTACTTTTATTAGTATTGTTATTGTTGTTGTTATTGTTATGATTATATGCATTTCATTCCCTTTTGGGTAATGAATAATTTATGACTCTGTCTCGATTCCCTTTCAATGGATTCACTATCCAGGGAGACTTGCTGAATAATTTGGATCATTCGTTTTCAAGTGCATGGCCTGCCGACAAATTGTCCGCTTTTCATTACTTGGGACATTCATTGGTCACCCAAATCAGGGGAATTCTTTGGTCATCCCAAACACGTGGTATGCTGTCTGGGGTTTTGTCATTGTTTTGGGTTTTTTTTTTTTTTTTGATTGAGTGAAACTTTGTAAAGTGGAGAGTAACAAATAGCTCATTTTGGGGGCTGGATTTCTGGATAAATTAGTTTGCCAAATTCTCTAGTTACATTCTTGTAAATACTTGTTTTCTCAAAGACTTGTGAAAAGTAAATGCTATGGAGAATATTAAATGCTGTTTAATATTTTAAAGGCATTCCTACTCATGCTGTTTGATTTGATCAAAAATATTATATAGCAGATTATTAAGCATGTTACTTCCTCAGTGCTAGCTGGAGAGACCTGGAAGGCATTAGACCTGGCTTTCCCTTTGGCTAAAATCCCAGGGGTAAATGAATTTTTGAAAGGCTTGTATTTGGTGATATTTTTGCCTTAAAATCAAATGAATGTTGAGTATCTGTATTCACTCGGCTTTGCCCAGCAGGGCTGGTTTTGGGGTCCAGCAATGCGCTGATCCCGCAGGCACAGTCCATCCCCGAGAGCAGCATCCCACCTAGCTCAGGGCCATCTCTGAACCCCCGTCAGAGACGTGTCCGTCAGCCGAGGCCCCGGCACACCGTGGTCCTGGGCATCAGCACATTACTGCTTTTTGCCATTGAGCACACTGGAGCATGGGACGGAGATGGTCGACCTGTCACCGCTGGGTACCTGCAGTTTGGCTCTGAGGTCCTCACGTGGGCATCTCGACAGGGCATTTGCTGCCAGGACCCCTGGCTCCATCAAAATCATTTGGAAGTGCCAGCACTCAGCAGCAGAACAAATCGATGGCAAAGTCAGGTTGCTCCACAGACCCCTTTCACTCTCCCCCCGCTAGCTCAGACGTGCGCCTTTCCCAAAAACACCACAGGCTAAATCTAGGCACAGGCTCGCCTGTGAATTAGCAGGGCTGTGCATCCCTGCTGCGGTTCAGACCTTCCCTACATGCTGCAGTGTGACCGCGACCCTGCGGGCACAGAGCCCAGCATCAAACTCCCCAGCACCATGAAGCCAACATCGTACTCCCCCGGGGTCCCGAGCCGGAGGGGCTCATCCTCTCCCGGCTCAGCATCGCCTGCTGCCTGGTTAGCTCCGATTTACGAGCAGCATGTGAAGGACAGACACTGGGCCACTGGGCTGAACAATGCGGGAATATTAGCCGAGTTACAAAAACAAACAAACCAAACCCCGCCGGGAGCCCGTTTCATTTATCTTCTTTTGTCCGGTTTTGCTTCAGCGTGAAAGTCGCCTTTTCAAGTCCAGCAGTTGTGTTCCAGCCCCGGCGGGTAGCTGATCCAAAGCGTTACACTGAGAGCTTCCCAATGGCATGTTTGCACAGTTCAATTCATTTCTAAATATTCAGTGGAGTTTCCCTCCCTCCTACCCTCCCAGGACTTTCTGCCCAAGAACTGAGGGTGTAAAGTACAGGGCTGGGGATACTGGTGCACAGAGCCTTTGTGTGCAAACACAAGCTGCTGTTTGTATTTGCCTTCACACTGTCAGAGCTCAATTGTGTGCAATGCAATACTGGCTACCAGTCTGCTTTCAATATCCGCTCGGCCATCCCTGCTGCCAGAGAGACGCTCCCCCTCCCTGTTCACTTTGAAGCAAAGTGATTTAATTTCATGAGACTTTTGGTAATCACGTTACAATCTCGAACATTAACCAGAACTGACTCCCTATTGCAAAAGGGCGGGCGAAAGACAGGGTAAACAGCTCAGCTCGGGACAGCCTGCAACACAAGAGCAAGGCAAAATTCACGACGGCTGCCTGGCTGGTTCTGCGTCGCTTATCAGATCATGCAGGAAAACTATAGACTCTTGCCAGCAACGTCAGATAGAGCAGTTGTGTTTGGTCAGGTCAAAGGAGGATGCTCCAAGGGCTAATCTGTTCATTTCAGCTCAGTTCTTGCGCGCCACAACGGTTGATTTTTAAAACCAGCCCCTTTTTCTCCCATCTGTAACTCTTCCCTTTTTTTTTACCTTCATTCCTCCGTTTCCCTCACTGATGCTCCTTTTACAGTGTCCTCATGCCTCTGTCAAATCCACCAGGACTGAATTTGCTTTTAAGACAGGCTCAGTCTGATTGTGGGCTGATATATGCTGCTGCGGCCAGTGGCCCAGGCAGAGAGGCAGAGATGGGGCTTCCCTAGATGGGGTAGTGAGGGTCTAAGGAAGGAGGAGGGTTGTGATGGGAGCCTGGTGGGATCCTGGCTGCTTTTGCTTGCCTTAAGGCATGCAAGGCAAAGTGTGGGAAGGATAAGTCTTCCAAACCCTACACGCACCCCCTTCCCAAGCATCCTGCCGCTGGCTAGCCAGGCTCAGAGGAACATGCCCAGGGAAGAGCGACCCAGGCACCACTGGAAAATGCGTGCACGTTGCACGAATGGGACCAGACCCAGCTCAAAGGTCTACGTGAGCTCTCCTGAGATGTCCAAGGTGGCCTTAGGAAGGTCTGAGCATGGCAGAGTCTTGGCTGAGGCATGGACCTGGGCATAGCTGACTGAATCGTGAAGGTTTGAAATGAGCTTGCAGCAAGAAGAGGAGGCCAAGACCCAGGAGTGGGATTCAGATGTTAAATGAGGGTGTCTAACGTCAAGTGGTATGTGATGGGCTCCAAGGTACCTGTTCAAGGCTGGCAGAGGGGACACAAGGTCGTGAGGACCCTCTGTCCTTCAGAGCTTGAGGCTGGATGGATTACTCAGAGAAAGCAGACACCTGTGGATCTGCCCTGCAAATTAACACCAAGGTTCATGTCTCACCTGCCTGCCCGGCCTCTTCCTACCTGTTCCCACCTCGCTGCACACATGGCTCAGCCCGTCTCAAAGCATCTCCTAAACAGCTAGGTCCTAAAATCACATGCTAGGTCCTGCAGAAAAGGCTGTCTGGCGTTTCTGAAGCTGTGAGAGCAAATCCAGATACTGCACTGGGCTGCTGTGTCCCTGGCAATCCCGGGTGGATGTAAAAAAAAAAAAAATCTCTTTTTTCTAATAGGACACTTCGTCCTCTATCTCTAAATCCACTATGGTCTGAACCTCACTGACTGCCTTAGACTGGACACTAAATATCCAGGTGGATAACATTAGAGGACATTAATTCACCCCATGGAGCTGCAATGAAAAAATAGTCATAAATGGTAAAAAATGAAGCACAGATCACAATGATTCACACAGTGCTGCAGAATGCAGCCTGGTAGGGATCAGGGTGATGGATGGTTTAGAAATACCACGGGGAAGATGATATAGATTCCTCATCCATCTTTCCATCTAAATTTGTGAACCTGGAGTACAAAGATGTGTGTAAAGACAGTGATCAGGGACAGAACAGCTGGCTTTGCTTCGCAAAAGCTGGGAGCTCCCAGACCCTGGCATGCAGCCTGGCCAGCGAGCTGTGCAAAGGGGGAAGTGCTGAACCAGCAACTCGCCTCATGTGCTTCTACTCTCTCTTCAATTCCCACCTGGGACAGTGCGAATGAAATCCCCGCACTCCCCAAAGCCGTGAAAAGCTGAGCAACGCTCTTCCCTCTCCATCACCCACCATCGGCGAATCAGTGCATGCGCTCATCTGCAGAGTTTCCCATCCCATCCTTCCCCAACAGCAGATCTAAAAGCATGAATTTGCCTTAAAACAGAGCACACATACCCCAGCTGCTCACGATCTGCTTCAGTGCCCGGCCACTCCTGCCTCCAGATCGTCTTTACCCCCTTTTCCAGGTGAAACTGTGGGCTGGCGAGTGAGCGGGCCAAGAAGCGCTGGGTGTGGGCACACAGGTCTCCTCTCCCCATAGGGGGGCGATAAGGCAGCTGGGGCCCTCGAGGAGAGTGTATGAGGGTACATCCCTCTCCTGGGACATCCCTTTCGGGGGATCCCGGATACCATGACCCGGGTGACAAAGGTGAACAAGCAGATGAAGAGGTCCCTTCCAGCCCGTACCCTCCATGAAGTACTTTAAGAAGACTCTGTGCTTCAAGGAAAGAGTGAAAGAGTTTTTTTTTTTTCTTGTCAGCCTCCAACTCTGTATCAAGGAGGGAGAAATAGATAAAATGTTTAACCTTCCCTTCATTTACAAGATGCTTTGAAAATGTCTGAAAGTAAAAAGCCTGCCTGCACCCTCCCTAGTTTCAAAGCTGTGTGGGGGACATTAGCCCGAGCTGTTTTGTATCTGTTGCTTTCTTTGTCTGCCGGATTCCCTGGCGATGTGGCTCTCGGGGAAGAGGGAAGGTTACTTTGTGCAGAATGGGGGTCTTGTGAAGAGCAGTGATTTTCTGCTTTCTCAGACAGTGCCTCCGATGCACCTGGACTTCCTTTCCTATCTGAGACCCTCCTGGCACTCAGCACCCTCTCTGCTGAGGCCCTGGGCCAAAGCAGGCTCTCCATATCACTCCACCAGTTTTTAAACTCTGGTCTCCACTAAAACCAATGCTGTTCTAAATAAATGCAACCATCAATCAGGGTCCCAGCTGAGCCACGCGCCTGCTCCATCCCCTGACCCCAGCCTGCGTAGGTAATCACTTTGTTTCGGCTCAGATTCAATATTTCTTTAGATCTACCCCCACGAAGACAAGATTTTATCCTCCTCCCTGCTCATCCTCTGCCTTCCGCCAAGCCTAACTCAAACTCCCAGCTCCGCACAGCCTGTACTCCCGGGAAATGCCGGAGCCTGATCTGACGTGTGGCCCAGCCTCTTCGTATCACTAATTGCTGCTGATGAACATGCAGCTCTTGGCTGGGGTAGTCCAAAATGGGTCGAGCCCACCAGCTCTGTTCACTTCAGCTCTAGCTGTCGTTTCTCGTAGCCTCCCAGCTGCACTGACTCAGAGTAGCAAAAGCCTCCCTGTCTTGTTATCAGTCCCCTGGGCATCCTAATCCCCCTATAAATGAAAGCTATTATACAGATATCTTTTTAAAAGCCTGTCTGTCACTTCAACCAGGCAGCAACATCACAGCCACGGTGTGTAGTTAGCTAGGGTAAAACACGGCCACCGGACCAAGCCCAACTTGCCTCAGCTGATGATCTGGCCCCATTTCTTTACAAGATGCACTGATGGCACTTAGGTTTATACTTGGGCTGAGACCTGTTAAACTCGTGACACTAGGCTCCAGCAGCCAGGCTGAGCGCTGCAGCCTGTGCAAATGGCAAACCCGCATCCCACAGCTGCCTCCCCCGGCTCCTGCCATGCTGCCCGGGGAGCAGCAGCGCTCGGAGAGGGGAGGTCAGGTCACGGAGAGGAAATGTCACCCTCTGATTGCAGGAGCAAAGGCCAAACGGCAGCCACTGCTCCGGACACCCTGGGGACTAAGCAAATGTGACTGCTGGGATCTCTGGGTGGCCCTGGCTGCTCCTCGCACCTCGCGTGTGATGCGAATCCGGCCCTAAGGCATTTCGCCCTCCCTTGGCCACATCTGTGTAATCCCCGAGGAGACATGCGGCACTGCAACGTCCCTAGGAGCAGAACCAGGCTCTGCTTCGGGGCGTTCTTGGTGGCATTGCTCCTTGCAAACACCCAGTGCAGCCTGCAGGACCCTGTGAGCAGCAGGCTGACTGCTGCCTGGGGGAGGGGGCGGGCAGGGGGGTGCTGTTTTTGTCCCAGACTCTGGAGGCACCTCATCCAGACAGTGATCCGTCACTGCTGAGCCCTCTCCCCGGAGCTAAGCCATCTGCATGGACTGATCGCGGGGGCAAATCTGCTCCCGCCCCAGCTGCTGCCTGAGAAAGAAAGGAGATCCTGCTTGATACAATCACGAATGTGCCTCAAAAAAGTGATGCAGGTTGGATCAAACCTGGGGGAGAGTGAAGTCCCCCTGTGTGTTGAGGGCTTGGGTCCGTAGGGGTGAGGGCTGGTGATAGCAGGAGTCCTTTGCTACAGGCCAGGGGCAGCGATGGCAGTGCTTTCTAGGAACGGCTGCATGTTGTATTTGGTGGGTTTGGGGCTGTTTTGGATTTATTCCTGCAGTTTGACTGCCGCACAGGTCTAAATGATCTGTGCCGTCTCTGCCGTACTATAAAGGTAACCAACTAGGTTTTAGTGGTCCTGACCCAAGATTTCCTTCATCCTGCATGTTACCCAAGGGAAAACTTTCTGGGGAAGAAACACCTCAGAGCAGCCACAAAATAGACCTCCTCCAAAAGATGCCAAGGAAAACCACTCCACTTGCACATGTCCAGATAGCTCCATAATAACCATAAGTGCCTTTAAAAGAATGTACCAAACTGCAGGGTATCCCAGAAAGGAGCAGGAGAGACCTAGGGCCAAAGAGGGCAGCAGACTCCCAAAGCCAGAAGATCTGTCCCCTAGCCCCGAGGACAAAAGAGGAGATATATTCAGCGTATAAGGAAGGGCTCACACTTCTGAAGTGCCCCCACTTAACAGGCCACATAGGAAGGCCTAAGCCCCAGGAGTGTTTTTAGAAGCAGGATCCTTGCAGGCAGTGGAGGTTCAAGAGCCCTCACATGCTTTTCGCTCCGTCCTCAGAGAGGCAGGACATCCCCCTCGTCAGTCACAGGGAGTTTACTGAAGCAAGGACAGCATAGTCTGAATAAGGATGACATGCTTTGGCCCAGAAAGCGGAGGGCAGAGATTAGCTGTGGACAAGCTCAAGGGAAGGCAAGTGTCCAACCCAGAGTGCCAAGCGTGGTTTTGTTTTAGCCTTTACTGCGCTTTTTTGTTTGTTTGTTTGTTGGTGTAAAAACCTTTCTGTTGGAAATCAGTTTAACTTTAAGCTTCCTGAGAATAAAAGGCTGTGAGAAAGCTCTGCCCATGCAAGGCCCACTTGGGAGGCTACAATGGGAGTCTCAGCAGCTTACGGGCCCATATTTCTATGGCTACAGCACCCATCTGCTCAGCAATACAATGTTACCCATATCTAGTGCAATTCTTGATGCAGAACCACCCGCCGGGAGCTGAACCAGGAGCCGGGGCCTGATTATGGAAGGTGCAAAGGCCCTGGGGCTCCAGGGATGGCAGCTGGCATACGAGAGGTCCAGCCCGCCAAAGGATTTGCTCTACTGTTGGCTTGTGCCACATTACTGGTGAAGCTGCCCCAGTCGTGGTATTTCACAGAATCTAGTTTCCCTAGACACAAGAATGCTGTGCTACAGCTTCACACCTTTCTTCTGCAAACTCTAAGGTATTTTGCACAACCACTTTGGGCTCAGTAAATGGGGAAACTGAGGCATGGGTGGCAAGAAGAGGCTGGATTTCAGGCAGGGTGAATGCAGGGGAGGGGGGGTGAATGCGGGGGGGGGGGTGAATGCAGGGGGGTGAATGCAGGGGCCGCATAGGCACTTTCCTCCTCACAAAGAGTTTTACATGGCCACTTAACTGCTCTCTCCAACTCTTGTCCCTCCATGGTGCCAGGAACCAAAGGGGAAATGGGCACAATGGAGGTGCTCCTGCCCAAATAATTGCCTGTCAGCTCTGGTGGCCCTACCTCCCTCCACTTTCTGCTCTGTTGGAGGTAGAGCCCCTCTCTCCCTCTGCTCTCCTCAGAGACGGTCCATTCACAAAGCCCTGCACTGCCACAGGAGAGGAGAAAACAACACAAAAGAAAGGGAAATGCCACTCTTCAGTCTCTGCCTGCTGTGATTTATGGGTAGCTGCCTATCTCTGCATACTTTAATGCTCTGATATCCCTCAGTGAAGGAGAAACCCTTCCTGGATCCTCTGTGGATCTCTCCAGTTCTACTTTCTCAGCCTGAGATCCAGAAAGGACATCTCCCACCAGCTCAGTCCTGCCTGATGGGCCTCAGCTCCCGTGAACTGTTGTCACCCTCAGGAGGCTCGAGGAACTGCACTGATTCATTCAGGCTCACCATCCTCCAGTTCTCACCAAACCAACACCAATCAGATGTTCTGCAGTCGCTTGAGAGAACTTCACCCTGGGCAGATCATTCCACGGTCGAGCTGCTCTCTGTAGTGGGAAGCTATTTTAATGCTTGACTGCCCATTCCCCTGTCTCAGGTACATCTTTCTGTGCTGTCCCATAAGGGTATCTGCAACACCTTAGATTTTCCCTGTGATCACAAGAACCATGTGCTTAGGTGAGCAAGTGGATGAATGATCATGTCTGTGAGACTTGCAAAGCTGAGAGGCAAGAGGGTGCAGGGATCTCTCTTTGCAATTCAGCCACAGATGGACCGAGGAGAGTTTGAGGGCCCGTCGCTTTCACTGTCTCAGTCACCCTGGGGAGCTGTGTGGTGCCCAGCATGCAGTGCAGAAGGAGCTGTCAACCTGCACACTCTGCTACCCCTCACCCCGGGGCTGCCTCAACCCCTGATATGCAAGTGATGGTGATTCCTCTCTCAGCCAAGTGACGGCCACAGGAACGCTCTGATGGGCCGGAGGCCATCGGTCACCACTAGCATGACTCCTCGCCCCATTTGGAGGCCAGAAGGAAAAATAAGAAAGTCTCACACAACTATCCAGCACCCCACTGGGCTGACCCAACGGAGAAAGTTTACACACAGGAGGAGAACCAGGCAGATATTTTAAGTGGGAAGATTAAAGTGGGCAAAAGAAGCAAGATTCCTAAGGTTTAATAAGGGGCATCAGGCATTCCCAGAGAGAAAATCCTACAGTCCCTAGATCCCTCTGCAGGACCAGAGCGAAAAGAGCACTCTGCTGCAGCACAGACGGGGCTAGCATGCCGAGTTCATGGAAGGATTTGA
Source organism: Struthio camelus (assembly GCF_040807025.1). NCBI lineage: Eukaryota > Metazoa > Chordata > Aves > Struthioniformes > Struthionidae > Struthio > Struthio camelus. The sequence continues at coordinate 12,696,468 of NC_090960.1, forward strand.
TTTCCTTGATTGCAACGAGGATGGAGGGGAGCCCAACAGCTGTTTTAGTTAGCATTGCCCTGCAAATATCTCCCTGAACTGCCACTGAGACAATAAAGGTCCAGCCCCAGGTTTGTCTGGGAGGAAGTTTTTCATTGGAAATATTTGGCAGTCTGTTCTGCAGTAGTTACTGGTCCCTTCAGCCTCTGAGATGAAGTTTCTTTTTAGCTGGGGGAGAGAATTGCTAGCAAATTGCTCTGACATCAGATTTATCCAAGCCTGGGAACCCTACTGCAGCACACACCGCAGAGCAGAGTCTGTCTAACACCAGGCTTCACGCGTCTCTTGTGCCAAATCCCATATCTGAAAATACAATATGTTTCCTTTTTCTCACTGCAGTTGCACTTGTTATTGTTAAACACTCTCTAGGCATAATATAGGGCCAAAATCCGAGAGGCGCGCAGCACCTGCAAGCACCATTGACGTCAGAGAAATGTGCAGGTGCTGGGTACCTCTCCCGTCCCTGCAAGGGAAAGCAATGCAAAAGCACCAGAGTCGGCAATGGGAACAGAGTCTGGAGGTCATTCTCAAAGCGCCTGTCAGCATACGGCAGCACATGTTTATCTAGTAGCACTTTCTCTGGCCAAGGCAAATGCAAAGGCATTTTATGCAACCTAAAGGGAGCTTTCAAAAGTGTTTCACAGCAGTTCCTGTCTCTGATCATTTCCAGCACTCAAAATAACATCGTGGCTCACGAAAAGTTGTGGAACAGTGTTGATTGTAATTTACTGATGATGCTAAATATGCTCAAAGCCTAGGTCCCTGGCTGCATTTTCATGTGTCCGCACAAGCTCACTGGTGGCAGGGCTCCAAAGACGTTCTAGCTGGGGCCTTTTTCCACAGCAGCCTCCTCTCAAAGGATGAGCTAGAAGCTTCATCAGGACAAGCTGGGTTGGAAACAAGGAGCTTGGGCTGGGCTGACATTGATCTGAACAGCACAGACCCAATGGTGCACAGCATTGGTGCTGGAGAGAGGGAGGCTGGAGAACAGACCTCCCAGCCCGGCTGACTAAACTGAGTGATTGCAACAGCTTGTCTCCAAGCTGTGTCCTCCCTGGAGCATGTTAGCTCCCAGGCACTCTGCCAAGCCAGACTGTAAGCCCAAACCCTACGTGGATAAGTTATTTGCCAGGTAAAGTTGATGGGAATCTGTATCAGTGAAAAGCTCTGCTGGCCGGGATCCTTTTGAAGGATCAGGTCCCTGGAGAACATCCCCTTGTGCCAGGCCCAGTCCTTTCCATGTACAGTGCCCAGGCTTTTGCAGGCATCAAGAAGTGATAAATAAAAATTAGATCTGGCTGGAAAAAAACCTTCCCGTGGGAAATTTTGACTTTTTTGTCAAAAACTCCAATGCGTTTCTTTTTTCAGCCCCAAATAAGCATGAATAGGAACAAAGATTCAGTTTGGCAGTGGGAATGGACTTACCAAAGAAAACACCCAAATTTTCAAGCAAAGCAGACACATTCTGTCATTTTTCTCTCTGGTTGAAAACCCAATTTTCCATTTAAAAAAAAAAGGAAAAAAAAGAAACAAGTTCAGTGAAAAAAAATCTTGTCCGATTCTCACACCACTCGCTGCGGCAAATTCAGCTAATTTGGCTAATTCACCTGCACCTTCACCACTGCTGCTAAGAAGGGTCTTGCCTCCTTTGGCTTCACTTTCTCAATTAGTTGAAGACCATTTCAGAGCGCAGCCACAACATCACCATTAACAGCCATGGGTTTTTTTCACTGCTTGTCCCGAGTCTCTGCCTGTCAAAGGCCATGTCTGTGGCCTTCGGACGGCCGCAAAGCCTGACTTTTCTCTGGACTTAGGAAAGAAACTAGGGTGGGCTGATGGTCACGAGCAAGTGGGTGGGAACTGAATGGGGTTATTGTGATCTTTATTCTGGGCAGCGTGGGCTTGGCAGGGCAACGCAGTTGTTCAGCTGAGGTTGTACTGCAGAATGATAGGTTTGGACCTAGGGATTCTGCGGTGACAATGGACCCAAGACAGTTATTCTATAGCAACTTTACCCCTGCAAAGTTTTCACTTCCCAATAAATCCTAATGAGAAGAAAAAGAACTTTCAGCGATTGCTGCTGCAAAAATTTGGCATGGCTAGAAGAACCATTTGTGCATGGTCCAAAATGAAAAGCCTGGCATAAAGTCCTGCACTTTACTGGACACTGGGAACATGTTTCCTTTTCACTGGAAGTAAATTGGAAGTGAGAAAGATATTAAGTGCCACAAGGCCAGTGAAATAACTGAACAGAAGCATTTTCAGGAGCATTTAAGAGCCCTGCAACTCTCAGTGAGACCAAGGGTACAGCAGTGGGCATCCCGACATCGCACTGAATTACTTTTTTTATTTTTTTTATGGTGATTGCACGGTATTGCTTGGTGGGAACCTGTCCCTGCCAGTGAAACGGGACTTCTGGACCCAGCTACCGGTGACAGCGTAGGGCCGGGCATGCACCGGGGTGCCGCGGGCAGAGCTTGGCTGTAGGGGAAATATCCCGGTTCGCTGGCCCAGCTGTGGAGTCCCTTCTCCAGGAGGCAGGCTGTGCTGGGCAGAGGGACCCCGCAGCTGACGGAAGAAAAGCAAAGCCGGCGACTTTTGACGTGTCTGCACGCTTCAAAGCGCTGAATCCCCGGGCAAAAAGAAAGCATTTGCTAAGCGGCGGCTCCCGGAAGGGCGGAGGAGCAGGGAGAAGGGCCCCGGGCAGGGTCCGGCAGCGCGGGGGCCCGGCTCTCCCCGCTGGGGCGGGCGGCTCGGCCCCGCGGCTTTAGTGGGAAGCCCCGCGGTGGCTCCGCTCCAGCCGCTGTCGGGCAGCGGAGATAAATCACGGCTCGGCGCTGTTTACACATCCGAGCGGCACTTACCGCTTTCACCCCGGGCCCTGGGAAATGGCATTTCCTCGCCGCTTAACCCCCCGCTGCCTGCCGCCCCGGGGCAGCTCCCGCTCCGCCCCGACGTGAGCGCGGCGCAAGCGGCGCCAAGCCGCAGCCCGGCGGGCAGCGCAGGCTCCCGGACCGGCCCGCCGTGCCCTCCGGCCCCGCCGCGGGGTAGAGCATCCCCTCGGCGGGGTCAGGCACCAGCACCTTTCCCCGCCGGGTGGGGAGACCGCAGTCCCGCCAGGGCTCCCATCCGCCGCCGCCCGCGGATGCCCCGGGGCCACTGGGCTTCAGGACCGGACCCCGGGGAACCCCGAGCCAGATAAGTCCTGGCCGCTGCCAAGCTTGGCTTCGCCTCGATGTTAAGGAGCAGAGGAAGAAATTGCGCTCTCTACAAGGGACACATCTGATTGTGATTTGGGGAAAAAAAATTGAAAAGTAAGGAAAAAAAAAGCCCAACCCCGAACCCGACTGCTCGGCGAAGTTTTTCCAATCGGCGGAGTTTCAAATGTTTTGGAAGACGGGGCCGTGCTTTCCGTGTAAACAAGACGGCTGCGGGTGCGAGAGGGATGCCGGAGGAGGCGCTCCGGCCGCCGCCGCCGGGGCTGGGGGAGTCCCGGCGCGGCGAGGCGCTCCTGGCCGAGCCCGGAGAAGGCAGCCGAATCCCCCAGGGACAGCTGACCCCGAGCCGCGGGCGAGGAGGCGGCGGCTAGGACGGGTCAAACACAAACCGTGGCGAGGAGAAGACCGGCCGAGCTAAGGGGTCCGAGGGAGCAGGGGACGGAGGGGGCGAAGGCTGCGGGGACCCATCGGCAGGATGTGCGGAGATGCGGGGGACGGCTGTACCCAAACTCCTCCGCCACTCCGGACGGAGGCGAGGGCTGCGCCGTCTCCCCGTGGGGAACAGATCGGGGCTCCTTTACCGCCAGGATGGCGCGGCTTTTTCTCCCGAGACGCAGCGAACCGGCTCGTCCCCGGAGCGCGCTGCTGTTTCTCATTTGGCCTTGGGGCTCGTTCAAGTGCCGCCACCCCGCAGCCCGCCTGGCTCGGCCGTGCTGCCGCAGGAGCGCAACCGCCCCGGCGCCCCGGCGCTGCGCAGCCCCGGGACGCGCGGCGTCGCGGGCGGGGGCACCGCCGCTGCCGGGCGCCCGCGGCTCCAAAGGCGCTGCACGTCCAGCGACACGAACCGCAAGCTTTGCTGAGCATCCCGCCCTCCGCCCTCCCCAGCGGTCGGCGGCTTTCTCCCTCCAAGACGGATCACAGCCTGCCCACCCGTCCAACTACACTGATCCCGGAGTGTGAACTGGAGGGCTTTGCTGCCGTGCCGGTGTCCTGGGGAAGGGAGCAGGGCTCCTGCGGGCTCTCCGGACAGGACCCCCCGCTTCGATGCGTTCCTGGGACCCTCCCGCTCTCCCAGCCGGACAGGGACACCCTTCCCAGCGAGCCAGGGGTCTTCAGCGCTTGTCTAGGCGTTTGGGCGTCTTCGCACAAATCTGCCTTCCCGGCCCCTTTGGTGCCCCCCTTCCCTGTCCTGAGCTCGCAAGTCTCTCGGTGTCTCCCTGCACTTCGGCGTCCCTTGGTGTCCCCTGCCCTGCGCTTTCGAGTTGCTCCGTGTTGTCTGCTCCGCGCTCCAGAGCCCCTCGATGTGGTCGACCCTGCGCCCCCCGGTCCCTCGGTATCCCCTGCTCTGCACTCTGATGTCCCTTGGTGTCCTCGACTCTGCGCTCCCGACTGCGTCGGTGTCTCCTGCCCTGTACGCCCGAGTCCCTCGGTATTCCCTGCCTTGCACTCCTGGGTCCTTCGGCGTCCTCTGTCTTATGCTTTCGGATCTCTCAGCATCCCCTGCCCTGAACTCCTGCGCCTCGGTGTCCGCTACCCTAACTTTCCGAGTCCCCCGATGGCCCCTGCCCTGAGCTCCTGTGCTTCGATGTCCCCTGCCTTGCCCTTCAGTGTCCCCTGCTGCACCTCAGGGTCCCTTGGTGTCCTCACCAGTGCACTCTTGGGTGCCTCGATGTCCCCTGCCTTGCACTCCTAGGTGACTTGATGTCCCTTACTCTGCGCTTCCCAGTCCTTTGATACTCCCTGCTCTGTGCTTCTGGGTCTCTTGGTGTCCCCTCCCTTGCCGTACACTTCTGGGTACCTCAGCGTCCGTGTCCCTGGATGCCCCCCCCCCCGCCCTGAGCTCCGTATTCTTTAACATCCCCTGCCGTGCGCTTCTGGGTCCTTTGGGGTCCCCTCCCTTACTCCGTACTTCTGAGCACCTCAGTGCCCTCGCCCTGCCCTGCACCCCCGTGTGCCTGGGTGCCCCTGCCCCACGTCCGCGCCCCCAGCGGTGCCTGCACCGAGCGCTCCCCCGGAGCGGGGACTCACCCACACACTCGTTGGCCTCCCGGGCCGTTGCCCTCTGCCAGGGCCGGTCGTAGTGGAAGGGCTTGCAGCGGTCGCACTCGGGGCCGGCCGTGTTGTGCTTGCAGTCGCACACCAGGTTGTCGTCGCGGTCGCGGACGCAGCGCGACGCATGGCCGTTGCACTTGCAGCGGCCGCCGACCTGCAGGTCGGACACGGCGTAGAAGTAGGAGTCGCGGGCCAGCTCGGAGTCGTCCTCGTTCTCGTCGCCGAAGGTGTGGAGGCGGCTGAAGGTCACCTTGATATCGGTGGCCGTGACCCAGTCCTGCAGCACGGGCGAGTTGTCGAAGTCGTGGGCCGTGGGGCGGCCGTCCAGGGTGCTGAAGGCGATGAGGCCGCCGGAGAGGGGCCGCATGTCGGTGTGCGAGTCGGTGCAGATGGCCTCCTGCTCGTTCTGCTTGGTGATGGTGGCGCGGCTGGGCTTGTTGTACATCTTGCGGCACTGCGTGGAGTAGAACTGGAAGGGCACCCAGGTCTTCCCGTAGTCCATGGACTTGTAGATGGCCATGGACTCGGGGCGCGGCGAGCAGAACTGCAGGCTCACGTAGGTCACCTCGAACTTCTTGCCGAGGGACAGGGTGAGGGTGACATTGTGCGGGTACTGCACGTAGCTGTCGGACTGCCAGCACGTCAGGTTGTGCGGGTTGTTGAGGTCGGTGAGGAAGGAGGGCGGGTGGGCGCGCTTGGGGTCGGAGGCGTTGCAGAGGTGGCAGGAGCGGACCTGCTCCTCGCCCTTCTCCGTGACCACGCAGTACCGCGACGGCGGCTTCCCGCAGGTGCTCGACACCTTCACCTCCTTGCCGAAGGCCGAGTTGACGAAGTCGGGGATGCAGCGGCGGGGCAGCCCGTGCTCGTCGTAGCAGGGGTCGGGCTGCGCCGTCTGCACGGCGAACATGCTCATGCCGTGGTAGCCGCCGCGCAGCGGCTGCGCCAGCCACGCCGCCGCCAGCAGCAGGGCGAGCGGCGCCTCCGCGCCCCTCCGCGGCATCCTGCGGCCGCCGACCTGCGCGACAACACAGAGAGGGGCGGGCGGTGAGCGGGGCGGAAAGTGCCCGCCGAGCGCTCCGCGGCTGCGGCGGCGGGAGGGCAGCGCGGAGCCCCGGGCACTGCCCGCGGCGCGGGGGCCCGCGGGGGCCGCGCCGGCCTCTACCGCGCCGCTCCGCGGGGCAACTTGGCGGACGGTGCCGGGGCGGCGGCGGCAGGACGCGATGCGCGGCTCACGGAGCCCGGAGCATTCCCCGCCCCGGAGCCAGCCCCGCGGAGAAAGGGAGATCGCAACGGCGACAGCACCACAAAAGTGCCGCTGGCGGCGGGGCTGGGTCCCGCCTGCCTCCCGCCCCGGCTCTCGCACGGAGAATGACTGGCGGTCCCAGCCCCCGCCGCGTTTGAGGTCATGCTAAAGGAGTGACATTGCGCTCAAGGAACAGAACAACGACATCCACTGGCGGCTCAGCCAGAGACACGCACAGGCGTCGGGGGGGGGGGGCGGGGGGATGGGAGCGGACACGGAACCTAGCCGGGGGTGGACCCTCTCCGACACCGCGGTGATGGGTGCCAGCGGCATTGCGGGGCTCCCGAGCCGAGCATCCCCAACGAGGCGGGGAAGGGCCCTCCTTCTCCCGCACCCCGACGCCCCCCCCCCCACGCCTCATGGTGAGTCTCCCCGCCCCGGGGGTTTGTCCTGGCTGCTCTGCCCCGACGGCAGGCTGGGGCAAGCCAGGACTGTCTGTGCTCCAGCACCGGAGATGCTCGGGGGGCTTGGGAAGGGGAGACGGGAACTGGCGGTGCGGAGCCCCTCAGGGTTCCTGGATACCTGTTGGGACGCCGAGGGGGACAGGATCGGGACCCTTTCCAGATGGCCCTGGGCTGGGCTCCGCTGGCCTCTCCTTCTCTGCCTGTGCCCGTACCAGATCGGGCCCTGACCCCGCAGCGCGGAGGCATCTGCTCGCCAGCGCTGCGCAAGGTCGCAGGGAGAGATTCCGGCCGGGACCCGGGGTGGCAATGTGGGACGGAGCCACCGCCAAGGGCAGTGTCCGGAGCCGGGGACGGCGCTCCGTGCACGGCTCGGGTCCGAGGGGGCTCCCGGCCCCTCGGGTCTCGCCGGGGCCTTCTCGCGTGGGAATGAAACCCCACTGCTGGGACACTTTCACGCGGGGAAGTTCCGCGTGTTTGGGCATGACACGGGAACAAAAAGGCTCGGAGAGCCCCCCCGCCCCGGAGGATTTCAGAGCCGGGGAGCGGGGGTGATCTCCGCCGAGGGGTATTTTCCCGGCGCAACGAGCCGGTCACCGGGCCCCCCTCGGCGGGGGCTCTGCCAGAGCACACGGGCTGCACGGCCCCTCTCTCCGCTCTCCCTCGCGTTGCACCTTGTCAGCGCTGCCGTCTGCGATGGGGCGGAAGGGGTTAACAGGCGGCACTTCCCCGCACCCCGGGGCCGTGCCCCAGGGGTCTCCCGGCCCCCCGCTGCCCTTCCCGGGGGCACCACGGCTGCGCCCGGTGCAGAAGGGACCCCCCGGGCAGGGCAGGCCTCTCGCCGACGGCCACCTCCCTTCGGCTCAGCTTCGCTTTCGGCCCGGCCGGCTCTGGCTCGTCTCCGGCTTCCCTCGGGGATCCCCCCCGCTCCGCTCCCCGAGCCGCCGGCGACACCCGGCCGCCCGCTGCCTCGACGGGGACCGGAGCGGGGCCGGCGTTCGGGGAGCGGCGGAGCATCGCGGCGAGATGGAGCGGGAGGGAGCAGAGGGGGCTTCTCTTCTCTCGGGCTCCCTGCTCTCCCCCCGCCTTGCCCGCTCGCCCTTGATTAAAAGGGCACTTTTATTTTTCCAACGGAGGTGCCCTTTCTCGGAGGGCTGCCCATATGTTGTCACTCAAGCGGCCGGGCCTGGCACGGCGGCGCGGCCCCCTCCTCGGCGACCCCCGGTGGGGCGGCCGGCAGGCCCGAGGGGACGGGGCTGCCCGGGCAGGGGCGAACACCGCGCCGGCCTCCCGCCCCCTCCCCTCCGCCTGCCCCTCTCCCCCTTTTGAATTCCTTGCCACCGAGCTGAATAAAAGTGGTTGTTGTAAATTGAATTAGTGCCTGATTAATCTGCTCCCGGGCCTGCTAGCCCAGCGGGGCGTCTTTGGCAATGCAACCGCCTTCCCTGCAGGGCAGCGGGGGCTCCGCAGCCTCCCTGCCCCCATCTCTCCCCCCAGCTCCCCACCGGCAACCCCGCGGCTGCCGGGATTTGTTAACTCTTCCCCGAGAAACAGCCCCTCCGTCCTGCTGCCGGCGCCCTCGCAGCTCCGGCTCCTCGGCCTTCGCCAGAGGAAGAGGCGTGTGTTGCGGGGGATGCGATCGGCCCGGCACCGGCGGGGGATCGCAGTCCTCGCTGCTCCCACCGAGCCATCCAGGGACACAAATACACCCGCGCACACCAGGGAATAGACAGGCGGGACGCCTCCCCCCCGCCCCCCAAACACACACAAGCGAGTCCCGGTGTAACCCAGCTCAGCTGCATGCTCCGCCTGTACAGCCTCTGCTCCGTGCAGAGATTTTCTCTCCGCTCTTTCATCGCAGCCCGATTTGCAGCAGGTTATGAGGCGGCCCCGGTACTCCCCATCCAGTTTCGAGGGGCTCCAACGGCACGGGGAGGGGGAGGGGATTCAGACCAAACTCGCCCTGGACAGGCCGGAGCGGGGGGTGGGGGGTGACGCCTCCCGGGGCAGCGCCGCCCGGTGCGGGCTCTCCCCACCGCCGGCTCGGCCGCTCCGAGCGGCGCTCGGGCCCGGCTGTGCGGACACCGCGGGATGCGGGCAGCTACGGGCTGTCCCTCCCGGGCCTGCCGACGCCTTGCAGGTGACAGAGCCGTCGGGGCACCTGCGGGATGCCACCGCGGCCCGTGCGTCCGTCGTGCCGCTGGTGCATGGTGTCCCGGGAGAGCGGACACTGTTCAGCCCCAGCACAGCAGGCGCCGCGCTGTAGCCGAGGATCGCGTTGCCCAGAGGGACGCGCTGGAGAGGTGTATCGGGGTCGGGGGGGGGGGCTCTGGGTGTGCTCAGCGCCTCCATCCCTCACCCGCGGGGCTCCGAGCCTCCGCCGAGCTGGGCAGCGGCGGGGCAGCGCAGCAGGGCCAGCGCGGACCCCGCGGAGCGCCCGGGCCCCGGCGCCTGTTGCTGCCGAGGGCGATCGCTGCAAAGGGACCGTGCCCCCCTCGGGGTTTTTGCACGTCCCTCTGCCCGGGAGAAGCTGGGGGCTGAAGGCGGCACGGGCAGAGCCGGGCGGGGGAGCAGAGCTGGTCTTGGGGCTGCAGGGGATCCCCAGGGCTGAGCCGCTTCTGCACCCCCCCCGGCTCCGCGGGAGGCAGGTGTAGCACCGGGCACCCCAAATCCGAGCTGAGGGACCACCCCTTCGGGGTGCCTGCGCCGGGCATCCACGAAGCCCCGCTCGCCGCCGACTGCACCGCGCCACGGACTCCCGCAGCCGCTTCGGAGCCGAGCTTCGCGGGGTCTTATCGGAGCCACCCACACTGTCCGCCCCGCGCTTCTCCTCCAGCCCGGGCCCCCTACGCGTGTCCGAGCCCGGCCGTCCTCCGCGGGGGGCACCGCTCGCCCCCGACCCGGGGGAAAGGCTCCCGCGGTTCTGCCCTGGAGAGCGGCCGCGCGGGGGGGGGGGGGGCCGGAAAGCCGGCATGAACGCGCTGCTCAGCTGGGTGCTTTTAGCCACGGGGGGGTGGGGGCCAGCAGCCCTGGAGGTTTGCTTCGGGTCGGAACGATGTGCAAAAACGGCAAATCAAATTCCCCTCGATGAGCCGGGGCGTATCCAGGGACCGCTCGGGGAGTGAGTGCACTGGCAGGGCGCAGGCAGCCGCGGGGCCGTGCGGCGGAGGGACGGGGGGGGGCCCGGCGGCCCGGCTCCGACAGAAGCAGGTGTCGCTCTCCAAGGGCAGCCGACAACTGGCTGGTTTCTCCAGGAGAAGGTGAGCTTTTGGCAGCCGGTCGCAGGCGCTGGCTGCCTCTCGTCCGCCGTGGCCGAGGCTGAGCCCTATCGGCGGCCGCCTCGTTGCCCCCGACCCCCGGCTGCTCCCTTTGCCGGGGACAGCCCGGTTTGGCCCCGGGAGGGCCACCGCGGACCCGCTGCCCTGCCCCGACAGGCCCCGGAGGGGAAACGGGCCTGAACTCTCGGCATTTCTTTAACCTCCGTTAGCCTCCCAAAAGCGGCGCTCCTAAGAGCCGGCAGCGAGAGCGGCGGTTCCGCAAGGGACGGAGCCCGCCGCTGTCCCTCAGGGGATGTCCCCGGGCCCCTCCAACCTGCACGGTTCTGAACCAACATTTTATCGCCTCGCAGCAAACAGGGGGAAAATACCACCCCCCCTTTTTTTTTAAATCGGCCGAACGCTGAACTCCCTGGCAGACCCGAAGTGCTGTTTAATCCCATTACCAGGGTGTTAATTTAACAAACATCCGGCGCTACCGACGAGCAAGGAGGGATCGTGCTCGCCGACTGCCGGGGCGCAGGCGCTCTCGGATCCGTCCTGCCCTTGTTCCTTAGTTTATTCGGTATCTCACAACCCCCGGCGTTTGTAATGGCTCTTGCGGTCATTAACGTGATTTACTGAGGCTTTCCTCTAATTACCTCTCCCTCGAGCTATTAAATGCATATAAGCAGCTCCGCAGGGACCGAGAGCGAAACTCTCGGGGCTCCGAGGCTGCCCGCCTGCCAGGGGCAGCGGGGCCTCGGGCTGTCGCGGCCGCCGCAGGGCTCGGCGGGCGGCCGGGCCCGGGGCACGGTGCCGGGCCGGAGGATGCTCGGGAGACGGAGCGGTCCCCTCCACCCCGGGTCGCCTTACCCTTTTCTTTTTCGTTTTCGACCATTAAAAACAAATGAACCCTGGCCCGGGATGGGAGAGGTGACAGCAGGTTAGTGCTGTTCGCTGGCCCCGGGGCTGGGGACGGGGTCCGGCCCGGGGTCCGACCCTGTGTCCCGGGCTGCCCGGCCTGGCTGCGGGAGGAGAGGGACCCTCGAGGCTCCAGCCTCGTCCCCGGTGCCATCCCGCTGCGCTTTCTCTCCCACCGGGGCCGGGACCAGGGTCGGCACTGGGGCCACGGGCTGAGAGGCCGCAGGACCCCGACGGACTGGACTAGAGCAAAGCGGAGCGGCCCTTCCCCCCCGCATTCGGCCGGGAAGAAGCCCGATAAAGAAGAGGGCGAAGGGCTTTAGTTTAGCCCCACCAAGGGCAGCCGGGAAACGCGGCCCCGACCCTCGGAGCCTGTTTTAAAAGTCAGATTGCTTCGGGTCCCGGAGCTCGTCCACCTCCTCGGGAACAATGCGCTGCCCCGGGCCCACCTCCCCCTGCGATCGCCCGGCCTTGAATTTTGGAGAAGGGAGGGGGGAAATCCAACCAGATCTTCCCCTCCTCAAATATCTGGGGGCCGTCCCCCCGGCGGGGACCAGGAGCGACTGGAAAAGCAGAGAAGACCCGGGTTGAAATAATCAGGAGCGATTTATTCCCCTGGAGTGACAGTTCTTTTGAGCAGTTGCCGAATGGCAGTTTCTGTCTTTCTGAAAGCTTTTCTTCCAGATTCTGTTCAGATTAGGCTGGGGAGATGAATGAGGCCATTATCCAGCCCAGTAGCTATTCTGAAATGCCAAATTAATTACCAAGGGCTAAATCAAGGCGATGGGGGCTGGAGGGGCTGGAGGGGGGGAGGTCGAAGAACCAGCAGTTTGAGGTGTGAAAATATCTCCGCGATCTTTTAAACCCAGACATCGGGGCCAGGCTAGGGGTGCGCCCCCCCTCCCTCCCCCGGGGGCTTCCGAGAGGGCCTAGCGGCCGCCCCCGCGCAAAACCCCACAGCGGCGGCCGGCCCCGGCCTCGGGGCTGCGCGGCCGCAGCGGGCCGAGGCGAGCCCCCTGCCCCGGCCCCTCCCGGGACGGACCCCTGCGGCCCTTCTTACCTCCCGCGGGCCGAGCAGCGCCGGGGCCGGCGGCCGCTGCGCCCCGCTGCCGAGGTCTCCGGGCCGGGAGTGATCTGCTGCTGGGGCAGCACGTCCTCCTTCAGATGCTTTCCCAAAAGCGTGCACCGCGCGGTGCCTGGCTGAATCCCCTCCCGGCAAAACTCGCCTCTACCTGCCCACCCGCCCCCGGGGCTGGCGAAGGGAGCGGGCTGGCTGTCTCGGGGCAGGCTCGCCCCATGCCTGTCTGCGGCGCTTTGCCTTCAGCTGGGCCACTGCGGAGGCAACCGGAGGGATTTCATGCTTCCGTGAGCTCCAAAAGGGCTAAATGGGGGATCCAAAAAGTGATCAACCAGTCGCTTCTTGCGGGCCACTGGTGTTTGCAATGAAAAGAGAAAGGAGGAGGGAGAGGGAGTGTGTGTGTGCGTGCAGGGGTGTTGTTCCAAAACTTCCCAGTGCACAAACATACCTGACATGGTTTGCATTGCCTCGCTCGGAGGGTTACAAAAACACCGCGGAGAAAGGGAGGAGGAAAAGACTGGCCGATTGCAAACCCCCTCCCGTGCAGGGACCTGGAAAGTTGAACGCCTTCAATTCAGCAAGAGGGGGCAGCGCCGGGGGAGCCGGGCTGGGTGGAGGGCTGCACACCGCTGCTTTGGGGTGTCTGGGGAGAGCTATTGCTCCTGGGAGGTTACACAGGTTGCACATTTGCAGGAACGTGTGGAAATCTGGCTGCACTGCTAGCAAACGGAGCAGGGCTTGGTGCAAAAGGCGTGTGCAGATAGGATAATCTAGGAATTTGGAGAGATGTATCAAGGGAATTAGGCAAGTAGACATTGCTGGCTCTTCCCGGACTGATGTCTCTGCCAACGCAGATCACAACATTTGCACATGACATTTAATCCCCTACAAAGCTCTTTGGCTCTCCGCAGGCAGTTATTGTTATTATTATTGCTCTAATATTTATGTTTCACTCCCAAGCAAATGTAATTTGCACAGAAGGCCTGATTGCTTTGTAGATCCCCAGCCCGTAATCCAACTTTCTTTTTGAGTTCCCAAGAAACCACACCTCCGGCTCCTCTCATTTACACAAAAATTGCCCTGTTTAGGGCATGTGAGTTCCAGCTGCACTTTCAGTTTTGGTGGGGGCAAATCTGGGCCTGGTTAACCTGATGCTTTCTCTACGGGGTGTTTCAGCAGCCGTGGTGGGGACCCGCAGCATAGGCACAGCTTGCAAGAAGCTGCATTTCTCTCTCCTGGGACTCAGGGCTCTTGGCTCCTAACCGATGCAGAAATATTTATACACTTGCCCTGCTGATGACCAGAGTCAGTGTGACTGGTGCTGCACAAACACAGCATACTGCATGAGGAATTCAGACCTGAACAAAACGCAGCAGAATTAGCTCCAAGACTTAAACAAAGTATCCGAGAGTCATTGCTCTGGTTTTAGTGGAGTAAGCAAGAGTGGTGAGGACAGGGAATAGCCCTCCTGCATGAGACACTTGTAAATCCCTGGCTTTCTCTGTGGTTACACTGCAGGTGTGGCTGATGCTAAATCTTCTGCAGCAAGTGAACATGGCCAGTGACAAGCTTCAGCCTGCTGAAACCCATGGCAGAACTGCTGGCCACAGTGGGAACAGGTCTACACCCAGTAAGACTTTTCCTTAAACTAGACAGTCCTTGCAAATGAGAAACAAGCAGTAAGGAGATCTCCCATGAACTGAGAAGTGGACTGTAGAAGGAACCAAGCTTCTAGTGCAAATACTGGCAGAAATCACTGAACACTAAGCTATTCAGCAACCCTGTGAACCTCTAATGATCAACTCGGTTTTCAATTCTACACCCAAAAGTGCAGCCAACTGAGATAAGCCCCTGGAATACTATATTTTCTCTTGCTAAATGTTTGCTTTAGGGCAGGCAGAATAGCAGAATAGAAAGCTCTGTGTATAATATTTGGCTTATTTAGAGCAGACTGGTCAGATACGCACCAGCCTGCAGAACTCCTGGCCTTATCAAATGGGTTCCCAAATGACTCATGCGCTCTTGGGGACTTGCAGGTGGATTCATCCACTGTAGAGACTCTTAACAGCACTGCAGGCACCAAATACACCCGAGAAAATAGAGGCACTCTCTGATGGTAAAATTGTTAAACCCTCTGATTTATTTGTGTACTTCTCTGCGGTAACAATGGTTTAATTTGGGTGGGTGCAGACAGAACAAATAATAATGCAGATTAGCCTGGAAAATGTTACTATATTCTGTACACTGGAGTAAAAGAGTGGATGTTACGTAGCAGTTGTAACATCCGCAGTATCATTCAGAAATTTCCATGTCCCCTCCCGACTTCAGTTGCTCCTACCTCCCAAAGAAGGCTACCCTCAATTTTCAAGCTATTTGCAAGGTGAAATTACTTTCTGAGCAACATGTTACAGGGAGTGGGACCAGAAGAACACAATGACCTTGCAACAATGTTCTGAGCTCAATGTGAAAAAAATACCAGAAGCAAATTCGGAGCTCAGTCCACAGGGAACACCCCAGCATAGCTGAAGAAACCTCACTGTGACCTGATTGATGGAGGCCTGGTGCGAACACCTGCCCTGATGGAACAAATAAACCCCATGCATTTCTGGGCACTGGCAGTATTATCCCGATTTCATGGAACATTCTGCACAGACTCTGGAGGACTATGCTGACAAGCTGAGATATGGAAGATGTGGGGTGAAGAAAACAGGTTTTGGCTTGAGAGAGACAGACTCTTGAACAAACTTTGCCGGGGAGCTGGGAGTTAGAGGGGGCAGCTGATTAGTTTAACAAAATGTTTTTGTCCAGATAGACTTCTGCTGAATTTGTGGGGCTTAGGAATGGCACGGTGTTTACTGGCTAGTTAACTGTAGGACAAAAATTACAAATGTTTGTCTTGCAAATCTTAAACAGTGCAGGAAGAAGTTGTTCTGCAAATCTTATTTTTAGATTAAAGCATCCACCTGGAACTCAGGGGATGAGGACGGGAAGAAGCCCATGCTTGTTGTGCCACAGTGGTGCTGGGACACAAATCTGGCAGTCACAGGCCCACCTGTTTTCAGAGGTGAAGGCAGCAATGCAGGAAGCAAGGGGTACGTGACTGGAGGAAGATGGGGCTGCTGGGGAATGAGTGGCCAAACTCAGGTGTTTTCCCATCCTGGGGACAAGAACAGGTCTACCAGTTCTTCAGGGTATATTTTGGTGTGGGTTGCACCCCTCTCCAGCCCTGAACTGTTTTGTTGAGTTTAGAAGAGGCTGGGGACATTCATGAGTCACCAGGGAGCAAAGATCTGTCCTACAGCATCTCCGTTCCAGCTGCCCTTCTGCTCTGCACTGAAGGAGGCCAGAGAGGCTTGCTGACTTTGCCATCTGCGCTGTACAAGGTTGTTTGGAGACAATCCAGGTTGCACGGACTTGAGCGCTTTTGCAGTGGCTGTTGGCCCAAGCTATCCCTCAGGCATTCATCAGGAGGTTCAAAGGGACACCGCCACTGTGCCCACCAGCTGTTCGGCGACGGATGCACCTCTGCAATGTGCTTTGCCTTCCTGTGCTGATGATGGAAGGGGTCTCCTTCCTGGCTTTCCCTTCTCTTATTTATGGATGATTTGCAGCAAATGGAGCAGAAGGGAAGACGCCTGGGGTGGGATCTTTGGGTGGAGTCTGACCGCCACGGCCATCAATCGTCCTCAACGTCTTTTTTTATTTCTATTTTTCCTCTTGCCGTGCTGTGACTCAGCAGGGAGCAAAGAAAAGTTTCTTTGCCTCCTGCAGAGAACCAGTGAAGTCCCAGTCAGCCAGGCTGGGTCAACCAGGGCTAGCCTGACTGATCTGAGCTGTCTAACGCAGTAGCTCGCACGAGTCCCAGGAGCCACGAGCTGTCTGCTGTTACTTCAGGAGGAAAACAGAGTTGATTCCGTTGGAAGCGTATGCCCTGTCTGGGGAGAGCAAAGGCTAAGTCCCTTCCTCTTGAGTTTAGGCCAGTATTACTCAAAGAAAGTTGATCCTTTTACTCGCTGCTTTTACTGGTTTTAGCAAAATCTGAGCAGCAACTCAAGCACAAGCTTTCTGGAATTGGGGGAACCCAGACAGAGAGGGAAATTTGTCAATGTTATGGCAGTGACTGAACCCTTCCCAGAACAAAGAGACAGCAGCTAGTTTGAGCAGCCAGGACAGCAAAATCGCAGCCTTGCTGTGACTTTACGCTTCGTGTGAGCAAAGTTCCTTTAAAATAGCTAACTGGTGTGATGACGGCCTCCTCACCTGCACTACAGAACTGTTTGCTGGGCATAATAAATGCTATTCACAACAGCCCACTGTGGGAGTTTCTTTCTTTGGCTCTGGCATAAGAAAACGTCCCATGTGGAGACTTTCTACCTCATCAGAGATCGTTTAGGAGAACTCGAGATCATAATTTCATATGGGACCTGTGAAAGGCTGGGGAGCTGAAACGCTGATCTTCTTGTTGAGAATTTTCCTCCCCGCTGATTCAGAATAGAATCACGAAAAGGAATTTGATCTTCTTAAGCCGATGTAACGTAAAGATCCAACCTGGGCAGAGCTTCAGGGGGAAAAGGAGGGAGCATGGCTGATGCTGGGGCCAGGGCAGACGGGACCAGGCATATTTCAGCTACCTCAAAAGCAGGATTATTGAAATGTGGGTCTCCAGAGCTCCTGAATTGCCACCATCTTACAACTCCCTTTGCCAAATAATTAACTCTTCTCTAGCATTTGCTTTACAATGATGAATAGTATCTCATGGGCTCAGCTTCATTTGCAGCTGTGGTAGTTCTGTGGCAGGCTTTATGTCCGTGTGGCAGATGAAGGGGGTATTTTGTTCTTTCTTTGTTTAAAAATTTGAGAAAAGATTCCAAAAAGCATCCCGCTCCCTTATGCAAATTCACAAGGTGAGGAATCTGTGCTGATTGACCCAACAGGACTGCGCCTGTCCATGGGTCTGGGCAAAGACAACCAGGTGAATGACCTCCAGTGTTTTGTTTTAGTACCTTCCTGAAGCAGAGTGTCCTTTAGACGCGAGGCTGAGTGTGGCCTACACTGACACCGTCTCAGAGCATCCCCCGGGCACCAGCCCTGCTCCCTTGCAGTTTCCACGGGCAGAACCAAGCTGAGGCCAGCTTGCCTTTTATTTGCTACCAATGGCTAGACAGGATGAATCCAGAAGAGACAATAGCTACCGTTATCTACTTTCTGCTTCAAACAGAACAAGCCACACCAAACACATATTGCCAGAATATCATTATAGCAAATGTCTGGTAGCAGCATGCTAAGAGCCTGCAGACCTTTTCCCATGCAGGATGGTTAAACCTTGCCCAGGATAGAACCATCCAGTAGAGCCAGGCTAGCCTGTCCTGAGTGTCCTCTGGGCCTGCTGAATGGCAGTCTGGACCCACCTGAGCCCAAGAGGCTGGTCATGCAGCAGGTTGGCTGTGTTTGATCTCTCTCACTCTTCCCTGGACCTTTAGGAGACAACGTGCCTGCCCCATCTCCTTAGCTCCGTCACGTCTTGTGACCTAGCACTGCACAAGAGAGGGGATTGTGATCCCTTCCTGCTCGTGTGCTGGCTTCTTGCTGTGCTGACCCCTCTCTCTGGAAGCTCTAGTAGAGGCTGAACTTTGTTCCCCAGCTGGCAGGTGCGGGTGGGGCTTCCTAGCACCCCTGGGCCTGCCTGCGGGAAGGGAGGCTGCTGAGACCTGCGGAAGTCACAGCAAGACTCCAGCACCTGTGTTGAGAGCAAGCCCTGGGCCTGGCCCCTGTGCAAGGGGTTACGTCTCAGTGAAGGCTTGTCGCCAGGGCCGGCCATCAGGAAACATGTTTTTCATGAGTCTTACCCAGAATGCTTTGCCACATTCAGTCTCTTTTTGGCAGCTGTCCTAACCTAATTATAATTAAGTATGTATTAAGCTGGGATGAAGTGGCCTTGAAGTGGCTATAACCTTTTAATAGAGGAACTTGCAGTAAGGTAGCTAGAGCGTAACCCAGGCCAGGCAGCAAGGCTTCTTGTGCACTCTGGGCTCAGTGCCTTGGGGAAGCGGGCAGCCACTTCCGTTGGAGGAACCTGCTTGTGTTTCCCTCTGGAAGAGATAGCGTCATGGCCCTGCTTCATCCCAAGGCTGTGGCATGGAGAAACCCCAGCTACACAGAACTACTTGCCCCAGTGCCTGGCAATTGCTCCTGAGTGACACAGTCTTATCTAGGGGCTGTTTCCATGCTTCCAGTCTTTATCAGTTTCATTAATTCTTATTGTTGTCCTTGCCCGGCTAATCAGTGCCCAGCTGAGGGTCAGTGACAGGGGGCAGATGCATCTGCTTGAGCAAGCAGAGCCAACAAAGTGCTGTATTTGCCCTGGCGCTGCGCTCCGTGCACATCGGTCCTGGTCTCTGTGGGATCTGCACGGTCCAGTAATGCAGCCGGAGCTCCCCCTGCCCAAACACAGCGGGTGTCAGTGCCCGGTGATGGGTACCACCCTGTCCCATCCATCTTCTTTGCAAGAGCAAAGGCAGCTGGGGAGCGCTTGTTTGCGGAGCCAAATTCCAAGCTGTTGACTGAGGGTCAGCAGCCCTGTCACCCTACCTGCTGGCTCTTCCCCCTGGAGCACTCCCTGGGGTGCTGGAGCCCCCAGTACTTTAAGGGGGGGATAACGTGAATGCGAGTGCAGACCCACAGGTTATTAATGCAGTGACGAGAGGAGGCACAGCAGGTCAGCGGCTGTAGGTTACTTCACAATTGGCTACGGTTTCTCTGGTGTTCAGAGAGGAATGGTGCTTACTTCCTTTATAAGGCTTCCTGCTGTCCATGGCAGGAAAGCCTGCCGTATGCACAGGCCAGGTGACGGTCACAGACCTCATCCCTGCTCCAGGGTTCCTTAGTAATGTGGGCTAGATAGGGGTAAAGGCTTTCTTTTCTGCCCTGGCCAGTGAATGCCCCATCCTTACCCTCTATGACTTCATTAATCTTGTATTATTTTTTCATGTTCATCATGTGCTAGAGAAAAGGAAAGCCATTGTCATAACTCCCTGACTAATTTTTGATTCTGATGGAGAACAATCTTATCTCCAGGGTCCTGCCTGTGCCCCCATCCCTAGCCCAAGGGATGCTCATGATCCATCCATGCAGACATAGCCCATGAGTGGACAAATCCCTCCTGCTGACCATCTCACAGCCTCTAAACACAGCACCAGGACCTCACTGCTTATCTCACTGCTCCCACCTTGCTGTCTCCCAACACAGGTTTCCTGCTCGCTTGGAGGCATCAACAGATGCGCTGCAGCAAACCCAATAAAACGTTACTGCTGCAAGATTTAACACATGGCCAGGGACTGCATGAGTGATCACAGCTATATGAGAGTAAAGGGTTTGTTTAAACCACTGCCAAAGGTGCTTGAAACAAACTTGTTTCATTTTGTGCTGGAAAGGACTAGGAGTGCCCACCTAGTCAATCGGTGTGCCAAAGGACTCCCTTGGGCAGCTTCTTCTTGCTCCAGCTGGAGCAGTTCAGATGTTGCTGCTTTCCCGCTATTAATCCCCAATCTCCCATCTTTGCTGGAGTGGACAGACTACGTAAACTGTTCCTATTCTACTCCAAATCGTACCGATGAAAGTACACGTCACTACGCTGCCTGAGACCAGGAGAGCATGGAGACATCTGGAACACCTGCCCCTCCCCTGTTTGTGGTGGGAGCTGGCATCCTATAGATGAGAGGGCTTAATATTATAGTCATCCTGTTTAAACACACAAGTTTGTAAAGGTATCTGAGCCTAGAAATGTCGATGGGACCTAGGAGGGTTTTCCAAGTATTGAATGCTTTTACTATAAATGAGTGTTAGAGTACTGGGGTGAAACTAGCCCCCGAGGGGATGCTAACTCACTTGAGGTTTAAGGATTTAAGCAGGGTAGAGTGTCTATGAGGGTCTCCTGCCTGGGGAGACCTTGCACTCGTAGTGTGCCTCGCTCTCGCTGCCTGCTCCTTCACCTCAAGGCTGCCAGGGAAGTGCCAAGATCTCCCAAGAAAAGCCTTGCCATGGCCACCACCACCTTGCAGACGGCATCCCATTTTGGTGGCTAGTGTGCCGAACCCAAACATGCTCTGGCAACTCTCAGGCCTCCTCCACTGCCAGCTTACAAATAGGCTTTTTGTTCCTGCCCATGCAGGGGACAAAAGGCTGCTCATATTCCACTTTCCCCACCCTCCTGTTGTGCTTTGCACCTGCTCCTGGAACCTGAAAGGGAAAGGTTTCAATATCCCAGCAAGCTTACTACAAGAGGAGGGCTCCCGGCAAGTGCCTTCCTGGATGGGCACATTTACCTTTCTGCGTAATGAGGCCCTGGGCATCACTGTCCACTGGGGACGCGTGGGATTCTTTCTCTTCCTGCCCCTTGCCAACACCTCACTGCTTCCCATCCAGGCAGTTATTCTAGGTCTGTGGTCTTGGAGAAGGATGGGTAAGCAAACTCATCTCAGTTAACATGGTTTAACTTGATTAATACTGGTTAATTTGGTTAACAGTGACCAGAAGGCTGGGCCAGGGGCAGGTAATCCAGCATTCGCTTTTGGCTCCGGTGGAAGTGCTCCCATCTCTGCCCCGAAACTTCCAGTCTGAGCTCGACTGCACTACTGTGGGCTGATGGGGATGAGGTGGGGCAGCTAACTGAGATAAATCCGTGCCAGCACCCAGCTGGAGAGGCAGTGGAGATCACTGAAAGCTTTGTGAGGTGCTGCTACCATCACAGTTTGCATTCGTCAAGGTTCTGAGCATCCTTTTGTCTGCACCCCTTCAGGAAAGCCCTTAAAAAACATGCTTAACACTAAATATATGGTTAAGACATGCCAAAGTCAGGGAGACTTCAGCAGCTGCTGAAGTGCTTTGTCACATGAGTGGACAGCTGAATCAGGGCCAGGATGGGAAAGGCCTGGTGTCCGCACCAGGTTTCCCTTGCAGATTTTGTATGTCGAGGGCACATGTTGGGAACTGCTCCGGGAGACGGACGTTGACATTTTCCTGCCTTCTTCAATGTCCCCATGGCCATCAGATCAAGGCCCCCCCAAACCTTTGCTGAAAGTTTCTGTGGCTGATGCTGATTTTGTCCTTCCAGAAGTGGGATGGCCCCAGACCTTTCTCATGAAAGACAACAGCAACTTTGACTGGCATGGCTGATACCTTCATGTCTCTTTTTACAATTTTTTACTTAGCTCTGTACAACTAATTTATTCTTTAAGACATTAAGAGTCCCCTCTCTTGATGGAAATCTGAGAGCTAACCCTGTGCTGCAGAGACCTCCCCTGGCTAGCACGGGTCAGCTCTCTCCTGCTTTGAGCTTCTTTAGGTGGAGCTGGGAGTCCTCGAGTCCCTGGCTATGTGTCCAGAGGATGAGATCTCTTATCCCTGCTGGTCAACCTGAGTGTTTTTGACACCAACCTGAGGGTGAGACAAATCTTGCCTAGAAATATCAGTTTCTACTCACCACAGATCTGGGCAGATAACTCAGAGATAGATGCCTGCAGGTGACTGCTACACAGCTGACCAGAACAAAGGTAACTCTTGTAGGCCAGCTTATCCCATGTTAGACACAAGACCCATCAGCAGGAGAACTGAAGAAACTCACTGAAAAATCCACCGAAACTCACTGAAATAATCAGGCTAGGACATAGCTGCAGGACAGAGCGTTGCAATGAAGGGTAGTAACAATCGCTAGTTACTCTGAGACCTGGCTGCAGACTCACAGGCACAGAGCACTGCTCTGGTATCCCTATTTTGAGATGATGGGAATATGTGCATCCCCCAAGGGTGGCTGGGAGCTGTGGATCTCGGCTTCTGGGGAAAAAGTCCCCAACCCATTCCCAAGCAACCTCCTGTCACGTCCCTGAGTCCCTCTTGGGGGGCTATCACCTGGGGTCCTCGGGAGCTGGGAAAAGCCAGTTCCCCCTCGCCTCTGCAAGGGCTCTGGGCCACAGCAGGCTGCTTCTGGTCCAGACTGGAGAAATGTGTACGTTCCCTGGGGAAGCTGGGAGGGTGTCTGGGGCCACCGGCTGGCCTGGCCTCTGGTCCCACTGCTGTCACCCTTAGGCCATACTGCCATCTACCGGGGACCTGAGTGCCAAGCCCCTAAGGCCAGTGACAGGTGGATGCAGCAGAAGATGGGGCTCAGGCCTGTCCTGGTCAGCTGATGGAGGTGAAAGTGCTGCCCCAGGACCCCAGGACAGGGGATGGGGAAGGGACACAGCCCCCACCGGCTGCTACCAGCTATGCTGTCCTCAGCCTGTCCCTCTCCAGGCACAGGGTTGCATAAACAGCTGGAATAGCCCCTAACAACCTCTGAGCATTCCAGCCCAGTTGGGCTTCAGGGGACAGAACCATGACCATCCTCAGCCCAGCCTCTCTCCCACTCCTCTGGGCCTGGACTTGCTGCAGTATTTCAGTGCCTGTCTTTGGTAGGAGGTAGAGCCCCATTTCTGAGGGATGTAGGCACCTGCGGTTTCTATTGGCTGATGCGATTTTCACATTTACTCCCGATGTTCTGCTTGTCCCATCACAAAATGCATATCCAAAATATGTCTCTCCTTTTGTGCAACGGAAATGACAGCAGCATCCAGAAATCTGACCCAGAGGAGAGTCCTGGTGTGCAGCGACACGTGCATGGCAAGGGGCAGGCACTGCCTGGATGACCTTGCAGCTCCCCTGAGTAGCAGGGCTAGGAGCAGGAAGAAGAGGCTGAGACTGCAGGTGACCTGCTTGTGGCCACAGAGTGGGTTAATGGCATGCTGGGTCCACAAACTTCTACTTTGCATGTAATGCTCAGGGGAGCATAGCATCCTTCGAGTTCTGGCACTGCTGGGACCGGCCATATGGGCCACCCTGGAGCTCACATGGCTTGCACCACATCCTGGAGTGCCATAGCACACTGCTGATGGAGCTGGCCACCTGCAGAGCCAGCTCCAGGGGTTTTCCAGAAGGTTGGTTCAGCCCCATCACAGCATGGAGCCGGGACAATTGGTTATAGTCATCTCTTCAAGCCACAATGCCTCGAGCAAGCTCCTGAGTCCAGGGTTTAGCACCTGAAGGCATTTGTAGCTCCTGGGAAGTTCATCATGAGGTAGGATAGGCTAGTGCTATGGGAAGGTGGTGGTGGCTTTGGAGGCTTACAGGAGGCTGGGGGGGGTGATGCGGTCACAACTGCCCTGGTTGCCCACCAGTTCTCAGTAGCCTCACTTCAGTGCTCCTTTTGGTCAACCCCACGAAGGTTACGGGAGGCAAAGTCCACCCTGGGGAGGTGCTTTGCAGAAGAGCATGGCTGGCTGCAGTTGAGGGGGAGGGGAGGGAGCTGAATGGCACCTGCTGCAGGGGTGCTGAGCCGAGCTCAGCCCATCCATCCCTGTGCAGTTCTCCTACAGGACACAGGGTGGAAACCTTAGCCTACGCAAAAGCCAGCCTGGTCCCAGCCCCGGCTGCTTCCCAGGGCACTGCCTCCTTCCCATGCCTCCTTGGCTGGGCTATTCAGGGGGCTGGAGACACAGGTCCTAGGGGTGGTGCACTGAGATTTCGCTGAGCAATCACTCTGCTGCAAAGCTCTGAGGAGAGGGAAACAGGGGATGAAGCTCTAAAATGTGAGGAATGGGTTATCCCAGCACTAGAAGAGAATTTTTTGGTTCATGCAAGGCTGGGGCAAGCCCAGCTCTTTGCATGCAAGAGGGCTTTCTGCAGGGGCATCTTTGAACCAGCTCCTGCTGCAAGGGATTGCTAAATAAAGCCTGGATGACGCTCCTACAGCAGATGACCAGGCAGCAGCTTAGTAGGCACAGCCTGATGATAGAGCACCTGTGCATCTGCCTGCTGAGATGTGCTCTTGTGCAAAAGGGCAATTGTCCACAGAGCTGAACAGCCAGGAGCGAAAGGCACAGACTGTACAAACCAACATCCTGCTCAGCTGCACCAGGGAGGCCTTCCCTATGCTGCCGCATCCCTTTTTAGGGGGATATGGCTCAAAAAGGCTGTCAAGGAGGGTGAACAGAAGGCTGGATAATGTGGCAGCACCAAGGCTGTGCAATCGCAGGAGGACTGAGCCAAGGTAGATGTTGTCAAACAAGGAAAATACCACACAAAGGGGTGAAACACTCTTCCATTAAGCCACTGGCAATGAGAGAACTCATGGGACTAAGTCCATGTTCTAGCTGTCTCCCTATATTTCTATGCTAACCCCGATTACTGCACCACTTCCTTATCTTTCACTGTTTCTTGTGGAAGAAAAGAGCACCCCATCCTCGTACATGCTCCTCAGTCTCACCCAGTACCTGGTGCAAGCTGGACCTACCTGTGCCAACCCCTGCAAAGAGCATGAGCTTCTCATGGAGCATTGCACGGCTTGCTTGGAAATCCAAACTGCAGCCCTCCATTTTCTCCAGGCCTGCTTAGAGTTCAGACATGAATATCCCTTTGGTGCAATGCCCTCCCTGTGTAACTCAGAGGTCCCAAAAGCACTTTGGCCTCTCTTGCAGCATGCATAGAGCAGCCCCCCTCCTGGGAAGTCGAGGGGCAGTCCCACTGGGCACATCTGTCAGTCCCATCGTGTGGCTGGTTGGCTGGCACTGGGGTATTTCTTCATCTGGCTGGCCTTGCCTGTCTGGATGGAGAAATGAGAGGTAATGGCAGGATCTCAGCGGTATGGGCTCTCCTGTCTTTACTTAGGGACTCAGTGAATCTGGCTGGGATACTCTTTGCCCTTCACACAATCTGTGGGAGGCTAGCGCAGACAGAGCATGGTCCTCTGCCTGCATTGGAGCTGTTGAGCTGGGACAGGACAGGAGTCCAGGAAAGATTCATCCTCTTGGCTGGCGATGTGCAAAGCGCTTGAGACATGGGCCAGTTCTGTACTGGGGAGGCTGCCTGACCCTGGGCTCCGGGAGCAGCATAATGGGGGCCCTCTTCCTCTCCACCTGCTGCTGCACTTCCTTAACTCTGTCCTTTGGCTCACGGGTTGTGTGAAGTCTCACAGTTTACCTTCATAATCACCAGAGTGAAGCCGGCTGGCAGCAGAGAGGTGGCTATGGGGGTCAGAAGATACGTGTGTGCTCCTTCTCTTATTGTTATTACTATAATTGTTAATAATATTACAGATGAGAAAACATTTATTTTGACTGCATCAAAGTTCTACCTAAACTTCAAGCCCTTGTCTTCCTCCTCCCTGTAATAAGCATGCAGGATTTCCAGCAAGAGCCCAGCGACTTTGTGTGTGCAAAGTCGGGGACTAAAACAGAAATGATTCTGCAATCTGCAGGATGGATCAGCCAGGGCGAGACCTTCCACGTCCCCTTCTTGTAGATGGGAAATGGGAGGCATGGAGGGCTGAGTGACGCGCTCGTGTCCCCCAGAGCACCAGGGGCAGTGTGGAGAGGTGAACCGTGATCACCCAAGGGAAGATTAAGATCAGACTTTCTTTATGGAAGAAAGCACTGGAGTGAAGCACTAGGTGGAAGAGAGCCAAGATTTAGCATGAGTTTGCTCCAGGCACCCTCAGCCTTTGCTTCACAGGCTCAATAGATAAGTCTGCATAGGGCAAGAGAGCAGAAAAGTGCAGATCAGTCAGTTGTTTGCCTACAGAAAGCACAAACCGCGCAGGGTTAATCCAGGGCCCTTCCACTGTGGCCCAGCCATGCAGAGCCAGTCAGGAAACCTTCAGCTCTTTGCTGGATCAGGCCCTTAGAGAGACAAATTATTTAAGTTAAATTTTCACCTCCTGCATAGGAGGAAGGGGAAGATCGAGGTCAAATCTGCCACCACTGAAGCCTATGGCCCATTTTCATTTCTCAAGGGTTGGATTCAGGTGGTATCAAGCAATTCTTCAGTATCCTTTAAGTTGCACCCAAGAAACGAAAGACGCAAGCTTGAGGGGGAACCAGCACAAAAAAGCAGGTTCCCTTTTTGGTGAATCCTGCTTCCCCTTCCCCCTGAAGCTATGCAGGCAGCTATCCCTGGTAGAGAGGACGCAAGGTACAGAGCTCCCTGCCAGAGCCCTAAAGCTCGGTCATTATGCGAACACACAGAAAAGGAAGTACTGAGCATACCTAAGAGGCGCCGTGTTAACTGAGCCATTGAAACTGTGGAAGGAGCCGTAAACAGACAGCAACCTTGGTGTTCATGTAAGGACAAAGTTAGCCATCCTTGATCCAGGGGCAATGGCAGCCTGGACAACAGCGAGAGGAGATATGTGGCTGGTGTCTGCAGCAGGACATGGTATGGCTCACACCTGGGGCTGACTGATTTTTTGGAGCTAAATTATTACATTTCCAGTGTGTGGCTGGGTCTAAATCCAGCAGGCACACCCTAGATCTATCTGTCTGAGATGGTAGCCCTGAGCTGGCCTGCTTTACTCCTTATTCCTGCCTGTTTGGCAGATAATGCTTGGCTGGCTCCTGTGACCCGTTGCCTGCTGCATCCCAGCAAATGCTACTGGGCTCCAGTGTGGTCTCCGCACTGGTGTGACATGTGTGCCAGTGACGTAGTAATGCCTCCAGCCAATATCTCTGGACAGCAGTGCACCCAAGGGTGCACAGTGGGACACAGTGGCTCTGGGTCACAGAGCTTTGGAGCATCGTAAAGCCAGTTCAGACTAATCCCCCCACAATCAGGGATGGTCTGCCTGGCCACAACCCCTTCCCCCCACTCTTTCAGGTTATACGAGCTCTGCCTGCACTAACTGAAGAGCATTGGGGTTTTCTAAGCCTGCTTTCATTAAGGAGGGCAAGGGTTTGTGAGGATGCAGGGATGGATTTGGGGTGGGGGAGAGGCTTCGGAGCTGGTGTGGACATGCGTGGGGGATTTTGAGCTGGGAAATGGAGAGCACAGGCTGTGGAAGGGAGAATTTTTCAGCACGGCTGCCTCCATGGAGGCGCTGCCTGGGGACACGGGACCTTCCGCTGGGCTTCCTGCGAAGGTCAGCCGCGTTGGATAGATACAGTGCCTGCAAGCAAAAACTCCCTGTGTGTGGTCTCGCCTCTGCACCAGCCCACTCTTTCAGCACCTCTTGGCTTCCAGCCTGCTTGGACCAAAGTGGAGAGACAGGCTACCTTGCCACACTCTCGGAGGGCTCTTGCAGCATGCAAAGAGCTGTGGCTGTCGGCCCCATGCTTGTGGGACATGAATGCAGAACACTAGCAACATCATCTCTGCATTGGCAGCATCATCTCTGTGCCTCTCCCAGGCTTGGCCCTGCTCTGCAGGGGGTTGGCGGAGGTGCAGAGCTGGGGACGGCTCGCCCCAAGGCCTCCCATACACCCAGCACGTGAAGAGCACCCAGGGAGGAGAAAGTCGTCTCTTATGCAAATCCCCGGGGAGCTGGGAGGTTGCAAAAAGAGCTTCCTCTTTACAGGCTGTAATATTGACTCAAGCTACCTATGGAGAGACAGGGCCGTCGTTGCGTCCATAGGTCTCCTTTGCACTGCTGCAGAGGCCCTGCCGGCTTTCCTGGGTCAACCTGGGGCTGCCCAGCCAGAACGTGTGTGTCCATGCGGGTTGCTCTGTGAAAGGGTCCCTCTCCCCGCTATCTGTGCACCTCCGTCAAGCAGCCTGCTCCTGGGTCCCAGGGACGGTGGGGCCTGGCAGAGCTATTGCTGCAGCTCTCCGTGATACGCCCCGACCAAGGGCGCTGCTCCTCGTCAGCACAGCTTGGGAACAGCTGCTTGGGGTGTAAGAAAACCTCGTCTCCTAAAAGAGACATATACAGAAAGCGTTAGCTACTTGCTTTGTATCTTCACAACATTACAGCCTTTCCTGATTTTGCTGTGGAAGACATGGAGATGGAGAGCGAGAGTTTCTTAGCCTGCCAACAGTAAGCTGGAGCAATGAATCTTTACCCATAAGCTTTTCTTTCTTCCTAAATTTTAAGCATTTTTGTCAATAGAATGGTATCAAGTGAGGGGCCATCACAGGCAGAACAATATTTTTATATTTGGCCTATAAATACTGTGTTCTAAGCAGAAATCTTGCAAGATTTGGGAACAACAGTTTCCCAGGTATTTATTATACAAATCTGGAAATAATCTACTCAGCTAAGCCTGATTCAGCAACATTTTCCCGATTCGGGAAAGCATGTATGTGAGTGGTATAAATACAGGCTTTATCAATGTGTTGACTGGAACCGAATCGAAGTGTGGCAGAGAGGAGTTTTCATGTACCTCTGCGAGTTAGGGGAAAGTCCCCTTTTCAGTAGCCACCTAAGCAGCACCCTTGTGCTGATTTGGAGGATGAGGAAGCAAAATAGAAGCTGGGGAAAGGGGAGCTGGGTTGGTAAGTTCACGTTCCTGGAAATGAAAAAGGATTTGATTAAAGGAGAGCGACTGCCTTCACGGGAAATGTTTACCACCTGCTGTCCTTCATGCCCCTCAGTCCTTCTGCATACATTGGAAACCTGTTTTGCTTAGAAATGTCCTTTATGGAAATCACTTTCTACCACCAACAGGGCTTTGTGTGGTAATTACTTTGCTGAAGGAAATAACCTGTCCCAGCCACAGGTTTCCGTAAGTCACTTAGGAGCTTGTGGAAAATTTACGTTTATACCTAAATATGTTTTGTTTAGTCTCATATCTGCTCTTCGGTATCCTTCAGAGGGGAGGTGTTGTCACCCACCACAACAGGGACATCCAGAAATAAAGATCACATGACCTCGAACAGACGTCTGCTTGGAAACGCAGTTAGTAACACCAGATCTCCGCACTCTGAATCACCCCTGCTCTGAATTTGCATTGGTGTGGGCTTTTCTGTTGAGTTAGCTGGAACTCGCAGTTTGGTAATTAGGTCTTTCATCTTGTCCTACCGACTCTGGAAGGACAGACGATACTAGGTGAGCATGAAGTTAGGGCAGTACAGATAGCTCATGCATCTCTGACACAAAGTTTGCCCGTTGGGTCTCACATTTCCCCTGGTGGACAGAGTTTACTCCCGGTCAGTGTTTTGCATCACGAGACTTGGGCATGTTTGCTCCGGTACTGAGAACCCAATGGTCTAAATAACTGTGTCATCAGTGTCCAGCTTCAGCTTCCTCCTCTTGAGACGGGGGCTTACCCATCGCAGAGCGTATCCAAAAAATTGCGGGGCAGCTTGAGAGGAAGCAGCTGAGCTCAGGAGGTGGGCCCAAGCAGCTAAGATACACCCACAGACTATTTCCCAGCTTGCTCAACAACCACTAGGATTCTGGAGCCTAGGACCAATGGAGATCGTTTAGCTGATGAGCTTTGGCCTTGATGGTGGCGTGACCCTGAGCGCAGTCCCACTGCAGCCCCACTTGGGAAGCTGGGCAGAGGCTCGGACAGTGACTTGGTGCTGTCCCCCAGTAGGGAACCTTTTGGAGCTCGCTGGAGTCAGCAGCCCAACGAGGAGGCCCTTCCCCGAGGTCCCTGCTGCAGACACCTGCCAGCAGCTGCTGCTCTGCTTGTTTATCATTCTCCTCACTGCAAACTGCAGCAAACTCCTTGGCAGTGCACGTGGCGTGGTACGCTACCTCCCTGTGTTTCCTCACTTCTTTCCTTCAGACACAAGCCCCCCCCTAAACCGATCACTGTTTTTAATAACTTCCTTAGGTTGCTTTATGCCCAGAGGAGCAAAGCAGGCAACTGCTTTACGCATGGTGCAGCAGGTGGGAGTGCGGAGGACACGGGATAGCTGGAGGACATTTTGCAGCCCTAACACCTAATGAATTTTTGCCTTTGCAGATTTAGCTCTCTGATACCTCCTGATACCTCTGGCTTAGGGATAAGACTGAGTTTGGAGCCTGAAAGACTGGGTCTTTAATCAGGAGGTGGAAATGGGAAAGAAAGGAAGGGAGAGATCCGATATGCATCCTTAAAACGCAACCTGCTCCTTAAAGCTTGCATAGTATGAAGATCCCAGGCTGGAAGGAGGCTGTGGTGTAATGCTGCTATAAAAGAGTGGGAATATTCGGATAACAGCAGATCCCAGAATGTTTCTTCACCAGGACTGGCACAAGCCATCCTTTCCTTGCTCCTTTGTTTCTGCTCCTGGCCTTGTCTTCGCAAAAGCAGCAAGCCAGGACCATGCATCTCTCGTATCATGTGGGCTTGAGCTATCCTGCATGGATATTTTGCTATTTTGCAAGGTGTGGGAGTAGTCTGAGAGCCTCAGGGGCAGGTGGCACCACCACACAGGCAGAAGACTTTCCCCTTCCTGTTATTTTTGCTGCTAGAGCATTTCTTCTGAATTGCTGGGGTCTGCTCGGCTGCTGAAGGTCGAGCCCACATCCACCTTCTGCTCGGGTTCAGATGAGATGCTGTTTCACCTGGTTTGAGCAGCAGAGCGATACTTGGGCATTGCAGCAGTGGCCGCCTGAGCGGGACTCTGAGTGCTGGCATCCCACATAATTTGCACATGGGGTGGTTATCTCAATGGGTAATCAATAAGGGGGATTTTGTCTCTCACTGGTTTTGCTTTTTTTAAAATTCACTGGAATCTCACTGTGAAACTCATATCTATTTCGGCTCCCAAGTGACTTTCGAGTCTCGGAGCATCGGCAGCAGCGGTCACTCTCTTTTGAAAAACTGAAACCCGCAAGGAAACCCAAAGGCCGATTGTTTTTCCGGCCTGTACTGTCAGCTGAGCCGAATCCAGCTGCAAGTGCCGTGCGACACATGGGCCGGCCGAAGGTGTGGGGTGCAGAATATTGCTGGTGGTTTGAGGCTTTTCACTGGAGCTGCCCTTGAAGATGATGAGGGATGGGTTGTTCCCAGATGCCACCAGAGCAGAAATCAGTGCAGCATGTCCCAGGCCTGAGGAGGGGTGGCATGACCCAGCCAGGGCCATGGGTGACTTTCCATTGTCATGAAGGGCTTTTGCAGCAGGGTCTGGCTGACACAGGGTGCTTCCTGGACCTGAGGGTGCAGCATGGGGATGCATGCAGGGTGCTGCTGTTCGCTGACATAACGGGACGGGTGCCAGCTGGCTGTCGGGAGTGTGGTTTAGCTGGGCTTGCCAGCGGGGGCATCCTGATGTTCAGCTCAGCCATGGAGGGAGCCCATCCTGGCACAAGCCAACAATCCCGTTCGCTCCAGGAGGACAAATTCCAAGTCTCCCTTGGACTCCACAGCCTTGAGATTCCTCTTGCTCCCTTCCCCGTCCCCCCTCGGGTCCTACCCCAGGTTTGCCCTTAAAGGAGTCAGCTACTCCAGGTGGGTTTACCCAGTTAGGCTGCTGAGTGTATTAACTCTTTGAGGCCCCTTGCCTGGCTAACACTGTGCTGTATGCAAGGGAAGGAGAAGCAGCATAGGGCTGGAGTGCTGGATAAGGGGAATTCAGCTATTGCCCAAGTCAACAGCAGGCAGATGGACAGATGTCAGCACTGGGCTGTAGGCATGAGGGAGATGGGGAAAAGGAGTGTGTGGGGAGAGAAAGAAGACAAGAGAAGAGAAGATCAAAATATAATAAATAGGATGGGGGGGTTGGAGCGATGGATGGATGGAGTGACGGAGAAGTGGAGGAATGCAGGGAAGGATGGAGTGACAGAGGAGTGGAGAGGTGGAGGAAAGGGTGGACGGAGGATCAGAGAAATGGAGGAAGGGAGGGAAGCATGGTGAGGTTAGTGGAGGGAGGCATAGCTGCATGAACGGCAGGATGGTGGGGGACGGATGGCAGGGGATGAGGGATGGCAGGGGACGGAGCGCAGGGCGGGTACCGGCAGAGGGGCCGGCGGGGCGGCTAGGGGTGCGGGGCTGCGGCCGGGCCGCCCACACGTGCGGGGGCGTGTCCCGGGGGGGGTGTGTGTTCCAGAGGGGGCGTGTCTTGGCGGAGCCCCGCCCCCGCGCCCGGGGCCGCCGGGGCCGCCGCCGGGTGAGCGGAGCCCGGCGCGGAGCAGAGCCCGGCGGGGCGCACCGAGGATGGGCAGGGAGCCCCGGTGGGAGCCGCCCTCCAGGTGGGGAGACCGGGCCGGGCAGTCGGGCACAGGGCGCCGCTTCCCCGGGCGCCGCCGCCGCCGGGGGTTTCGGCAGCCCGGGACCGCCCGCGAACCGGGGAGGGGACGTCCGTGCACCCGGCGTGCGCGGGGGGCTGCGTGGAGCCGGGGAGGGCTGTGCAAGGTGTTGGGGGGGGGGGAGAGCACCGTGTAACCGGGGAGTCTGTGCACGCGGTGTGCCTGGGGGGTCCGTGGGTGGCTCCGTGCACCGGTGTGCCTGCCGGGGGGTCTCTGTTACTGCGGGGTTCTTTGTAACCGGCGTGGGGTGGTCCGTGTTCCCGGTGTGCCTGGGCGGGGGGAACTGTGTAACCGGGAGCACCAGGCACACGGCATAACCGGGGGCTCCGCTGGAATCTGCAGGGGTCCGTGTAACTTGGGGGGAGGCCCTGGGGCTGATCCCCCCCCGGGGGCTTCCCACAGCCCCAGGGGTCCCAGCAACGCTGGCAGGGTGCCCTTGTGCCTGGTGTCCCTGCCCTTGGTGGCCACCCTGTAGTCGTGGCAGGCGTCTGCACCCTGTCTCCCTCAGGGTCCCCGTGCCGCCCCGGGGGGCTGAGGCCGGCTGCGTGCCCGGCTGCGAGGAGCTGGTGGCGCCCGCGGGTGGGGACGGGGCCCCGCTGCCGTGACTCATTTCTGGACTGTGTGCACTTGTTTTCCTTCCCGCCAGCCCCACAGGGTTGCTGCTCGGAGCCCAGGTGCGGGGCCCTGCCCTGCCCCAGGGGGCTGCCCCGCTGTGCCTGCGCCCCCCGGGAAATCCTGGGGGCTCTCCAGCACCCGCCTGGACTTTTGGCAGAGCTGCGGGGGTGGCAGCAAGTCACTCTGTGTCACTGCCGCGGGAGCTCTGCCTGCTGGGCTGGAGGGACCCAGGGGCTCTCCCAGGTGCTGTGTGTCCCCAGTGTCACTCGGAGCCCTTGGCCAAGTTCCCGGCGACCACCAGGGCAGAACGTGACCTCTAGGAGGGCTTTACCTCAGCAGCAGGATGTGGTTTGGGATGTGACAAACCCAGCAACGTTTTATCCCTCCAGCATCAGAGTCGGGACGTGCACCAGCCCCGAGATGTCCCCGCCACGTTACTTTGTGCACCAATCTGTGCTCGTGAAGAAGCGTCTTGGATCAGGCGCTTTCTGGGGTAATGCCAGCGCCTCTCATTTAGGTGTCAGCTCTAATTACCTGTGAGAGGCACCCTTCTGCGCCCCTGGGAACGGAGAGCGTGCAGACCCAGCCTGGCCTCTGCTGTGCCCGCTTGCAACACCCTCGCCCAAACGATGTTTGGCTGCTTTGGATGGTGCAAGCCCCATGGGAGGAAAGGGCCAGGCTGATTCAAATCACTAATGAAAGAGGGAGAAAAGAGATTTCAGACCTCCGTCTTCATGTTTATTAAAATCTCACTGTTACCGCAGCACCCGTTAACTTTGCTACTAGCTTATTTTCGGTAGCGCTGCTGCTACTGTCAGTGCAGTGACAGTGTGCTCAGGCAGCTGCAGGCTGGTGCTGCTTATCCTGCTGTTGAAGGGGCTTTCTAATGCTGAACAGTTGCCATTTATTTAGTTTTTCCGTTTAGATTAACTTTCTAAATCTTGGTTAGATGCACAGCCTGCAAACTCTGGGGATATGCAGAATGCCAGCACTTCACTTTTCATGTGTATATTGGGGGTGGGGGAGTCTTTTTTTTCTTGTTTGGAGCAAAATTTGGATGGAGCTGCAAAATATTTCAGAAACGTGACTGCAAAGTGTTTTGGAGCTCTGGGCACCGTTCAGATTAGAGCTTAAACCTAGAAAGATAAAGAGATAAGGAGCAAGAGACTAACATTTGTGGTTTGTAGTAGTTATATCCCGCAGTTACAGTGACTATGTAAGGTTGGAGGGCTCAGATGGCAGGTGATGGGCCCCGGCACATCCTTTGGAGCTGGGCCAGGTGATCCCCAGCTGGTTTCTGCTCTGGGTCTGCAGTGCCTCTGCTGAAGGGAGCAGATCCCAGCCTGTGCTGTGCAGCACTGTGATGCAGACGTGCGTGCCGTCTGGGGCTGTGTTTTAACCTCCTTGCGTTATCCCACTGAATCGAAGTGTGGGGAGCTGCCTGCTTGCTGCTGTGCTGGCTGCTGGCACCGCGCAGACCTCGGGCTCTAGGTCGCTGCAGCTCAGCAGCCCAGTCAGGGCCGTCCTGGCAGGGAACAGCAAAAGTGTCCAAAGTGCTTTTACAGAGGCAGAAACTCTTAACGCTAGCATGGATTTATTTGGAGTAGGGGGTAAGAGCTCTCACTGGCAGTGCCTCGGGCTCTGGCAGTGTAGGATGGTGCAGCTGGCCGGTCCCTCCTCGAGATCAGGCCACCCCAGTTTGGAGAAAAGCAAACGAAAGCTGTCATCTTTTCTGAACTTAAAAACGAAGATGCAGGTTCTGCACTGAGAAAGAAGAACTGAATCTAGATGGAAGCGTTTGGGGAGAATCACCTCACGCACTCCCCACAAGGCCTGCCCCATATGCTGCAGAAGCCTTCGAGGCGGAGGGACCCGCAAACACGGAGGATGGCTTTGCAGTTAGCGCGGCTCTGCTGCTGCTGGCGGCTCTTTGGCCCCAGCGAGGACAGGGCTGTGATCGCCCACTCTGGCGTGCAGGGACCGCTGCAGCCTCATCAGGCTACAGCTCACCTGGGTAGTTTCAGCTTCTCTTTTTTGGCTGAGGTCCTGGTGTGCAGGGGCTGTCTGGTTTTGCATTCTCCCCTCTTGGGGTAACGCAAGTGGAAAATGTGCATGGGCTTGCTGGAGCAGAGTTGCTCAGATGAGTCCCCCGAGGACGTTTCTGAGTAACAGGGGGTTCCTGCTGCTCCCATCAGAGCTTTGAACTTGTGCTCTGGAATAGGCGCGAGGACTGGCCGAGGTTCCTATGGAAACTGAGCCCCCCGCGGGCATCGCACTGCAGCCCGGCATCTCTGCCCTTGCTATGCAGCGTGGCTCCGTGCTTCGCAGATGCTCAGCCAGGGAGGTGTTTTGGACTAAAAATGTCACTTCTGACTGTAGTGGAGGAAAATGTGACCTGTGAATGCAATCCAGGCTCTGTAATTGAGGCTCATGCTCTTCCCCCCCCGCCCCCCCCCCCAAAGACTTCCCTTCTGCTTCCCTAAGAGGTCCTGCATTGTGGGACTCACATCATCACCTTATCTGATGTGGTGTGAGGTGGTGGGAGGATGCTTGTGTCACTCGTCCACTGTCAGCGCTTTCTTTGTGAGAATCCCACCCATCTAAAGCCATGGCCTTGTCTGGGGGTCTCCAGGTGACCTCTGCAAACCACCTAACATTGTGTCCAGCTTGCACTGCGTGTTCTACAGCTTCCTGAAAGGGCATCTGGTCACCAGGCACGTCATGGAGCTGTGCTCTGCCAGCATGATGTGGTCATGGCACTCACGAAGGCTCCTGCGTGTGTTGTCTTGTGCTGCAGCCCTGAGAAGCAGACAGGAGCTTTCATCAGCGGTTGCTGCTGGCACTGGTCCCTTTTCATCGGCCTCCTGGGTGGGAGTCTGGAGACCTGCTGCAGTTCCCTAGCACCTTTCCCAGC
This sequence comes from Struthio camelus, assembly GCF_040807025.1. Classification (NCBI taxonomy): domain Eukaryota; kingdom Metazoa; phylum Chordata; class Aves; order Struthioniformes; family Struthionidae; genus Struthio; species Struthio camelus. Next base: position 12,732,247 of record NC_090960.1, read on the forward strand.
ACGGAGACCAAAACTCCCGAAAACCAACATTCCCATTTTTATGATCTTGTCTTTGACTGCCAATTAACACAATGTGAGAACTTGTCTCCCCAATGACACGTCTGTGTGACTCCTCAGCTGCTTTAATTGCAGGGTTTTCAGCAGCCAGAGTGCGATGAAATGGCAATTGTTGTGATTGTATGCTGTGCGGTAACTAAAAGACGTGGCTCTTTGGTGAGGCTTAATTAGGAAATAGGGACGCTGTTGGGAATAGTTCTGAGATGCGATTTTCCTAATGAAAGCTACTGAATAGGCAGCCTTGTAATGAAGAACAGACTCGTGAGGGGCGCTGCCAATTGCTCTTCTCTAGTGTTAATTTTGTATTTCCTCTCCATTGTTTCTAATACCCTCTTGGAAAAGCTTGAAGATAAATGCTTTATTTTCTTACGACTTGTATCCTGTTTGGCAAGCCGTGATTATAACATGTGCAGCTGGAATACATGAATTGCCAGGCATGAACTCCTTCAGACTCGTTAAGCTCCAATTTCAAGCTCTGCCATTGAAAAAAGCAAGTTAGGCTTGCGGTCAGATGATCCGGTCCTTCTGTGTCTCTGTGCAGTGAAGGCCGTCCACATAGCGGGAGACGCTTGGCTAACTTCTGAGATGTGTATTTGGATAAGAGCTAGACCTGTCAAGTGTGAAGGCAGCGTAACGCTACGGGAAATGCAGTTTGTTTGGAAACAGCATGGTGGGGTTTCATGTTCGAGTTTTGGCAGTTTTTGTATCAGATGTGCTGTATTTAACCGTAGCCTTTCGCGTCTGAGAGTTCACCTAGGTTTGAGTCTTCTGCTGGTAAGAAAGGGCCTGGAGGCCAGATCTTGCCCTAGGCCAGCTGTGTGGCTTCATTCAATGCCTCCCCACCTGCGAGGCATCCTTCCCGTAACGGTGCCGAGCGAACAGTTCAGCATGTGCATGGGGAAGAGTGGGCTCCGGCCCTCCTTCCTCCAGCTGTGCTGGGCAGTGAAAAGCCATGCAGATGTTTTTAGCCACCAGTGCGACCACATGTGAGCGTGGCCCTATTGTTGAGTTAAAAGGGGAATTAGAAAGCACTGCCTGGCCAGTTGGCGGAGTCTGGTTTGTGCTGTGACAATTATTAATGACTTGCCGCACTCCTGGGGACTGTCCCCCTGCTTATGGAGAGATGGGGATGGAGCTCGGCTTTTCCTTGAATGCTTCATGTCATTGCCTGAGGTTCCTGCAGTGCTTGGGGTTGGCAAGAGCAGCTCGGGTGCTTCTGAAATGCTGCTTGTCTTTATTTTGGGGTTGGTTTAAGCAGAAGTGAGCAGGGACATGAGCAGTGGCATATGCTGTCTCATGTGACAGGAGAGAGCACCCGAGAGCATGCGGGAATGGCAGGGTGCGCCAGAGGGTGGTCCCTTGTGGCCATGCTGCTCGCGGCTGCCTGAAGCTGCTCCCACCAAGCTCACACAGAAAGAGCTCAGCTCTGAGCCCAGTCTTGTGACTGTCCGTAACAGCCACTGCAGTAGGGTATTTGTCTCCTTTTCTATCCTGCGTTGGAGTTTTCTGTGCTGTAACATCAAAGTGTTTTTGCTCTGCATCTAGCAGCTGAGTTAATGGCCGCTTACTTGCGGCGATGTGTGGATGGATGTAATCCTGGTGTGTCCATGCTTTAGGAAAGATGGTGTTGTCTTGAACTTGCATAAGTGTTTTTTATCCCTTCCACAAAGGCCCGTTCTTTGTTGTCTCAGATTAGCATGAAGTGTTTCTCCTTTCAGCTGCTTCCCCCATTGCTGCACATCTATTTAAACCCTCAGCTCAGAGGCTTCTCTACAAACAAGCTCTCATCCTTTCAGGTGGCATTTCCCTTTTCTCATTGTTTCTGGCAATCTGTACATGTGAAACTTCACAAATGTTTCTTCATTCTCAGTGTCTTTGTGTTGATAAATTTTACACATCGATACGTCCCCTGTGTGCAGCCTCGTAACTTTATTATTGTGGCTCTTAGGTTTGGAGGCATTACAGTCTGGCTGAGTGACCTCCAGCCTTGAGTCCAGGTGACATCCCTGCTTCTCCTCATTTGTATGTGTTAGTCCAGCCCCTCTGAGAGGGCTTCTGCTTGAGGTGGGCCTCCCTGGATCAATTAACTGGGTTGCGATCAAAGCCAACAAGCTCAGAGTTGAAAAAGGACTGCTCTTTAAAAGCAAATTATTCTCAGGTTGATCTGCTCTCAATGCTGGTGGGTGTTTAATCCTTTAGGTAACCTTGACAGAGTCAAGAAATGGCTACATGGGTCTAAATCAGTGTTTGCTGGGTATGCAGCACGTCTAGAGCTTAGGGATATCGTTCATGATAGTCCACGAGCTGCGGGCTCACTGCTCTAGGTTTAGAAGTGCTGGCAGCCTAACAGATATGTAATAGCATTCCACCTATTTGCTGTGGCCTGCAATGAGAACACCACCTTGAACATGCTTTTTAGGATGATGGAAGTAGTCTGTGGCTCTGCTTGTGGAAATAGGGTACTTATGAGTCACTATCACATCAGTGCCCCCAAACCATATTTCTAGCGCAGTGCTGAGCTGAGGGGCTAGGCTGGGCTCCCCCTCAGGATTAGTGCCCTGTGCTGCTCTGTTCCCCACTCATGGGAAGAACTGAGGCCTGGAAAGGGTTGGTTCAGGCTTACGCTCCAGGAGGTCCTAAGCGCTTTACCCCTGTGATGTGCTAGTGTGGGGATCCTGGGACTTGTCTGGCACATGTGCGATCAGCTGGTTTGGGCCTTGCCAACCTGGGTGAAGGCAGTTCTGGGAGGGGGTGCTCTGGGCGTCCCTCATGGCCAGCACATCACCTACAAATAGGAATAACTGAGCCAGGGAGAAGGGAATTAGCATGGTGTATAGGGCCTTCATGTGGAGAAGAGGACCTCTCTCCCCCTTAGTTCACAAGGGGACACTGCAGCGGCCAGAGGAGGGTTGAGGGTCCTGCCTGGTATAGGAGCTTCTTGCAGCAGAGAGCTGGGGGAGCGTCGTGCGTCTGCCCGGCTCATCTTCTCGATGGCTTCTTGGGCTGCTGAGGAGGTAGCTCTGGTGGCTGTGCTGGGTCAGGCTGAAGGGTGGTCCAGCTTGGGGTCCTGTCCTTGGTGAGGGAGAGCCGTGGTGCTTGGGCCTCGCAGTTTGGGATGTGACTGCCCTGGGCTTTGCAGTCCCAGTATCTTCCCTCTGCATGGCCCTTCCTTCTCCAGATGTTCATGGATTTGCACATCTGGGATGCTGCAGTGCTGTAGCCTCCCTCATAGCTTTGGAGGTGAACACGTGGTTTGGAAAGACTTTGTGTCCTGTGCTTGTCATTTCCCTCTTGAATGGCAAAGTGTGGACACTGCTGCATATTTCAGCACTGTGGTGCGTTTGATGCTCTGGGCTGAATAGCCTGGTGGTGTTGGCCATTGCTGGCTGTCAGGTTGTTAATGGTGGCTTGGACACTCATCTCTCCTTGGCCTATCTCCTGAAGGTCTGAAGGTTTCACCTCTTATTAGTTGTGGTGGTGTGGAGGTTGTACTGGGTCTTCTGGCCAAAGTGCGGTGCAAATCCCTCTGTGAGCTTTGGAAGATGGTGTGAATCACAGTCTTGCTTGCCCTTGGCCTGAGGATCACTGAGAACAGCCAAAAACTGTGGAGTTGCACTCAGCGGCGCTGGGAGTGAATCTAAGTCTTTGGGCAACCAAGTTAGGGACTGAAAAGGCTCCTGGGTTCTCAGCAGGGCCTCCACAATGGCAGGAAGTAACTTCTAAAGCTTCCTTTGGATACACAGGGCCTTGGGGGACAGATTTACTAGCTTGTTTATGCTGTAAGTTAATCTATTTAGTGGATTTGGCATTAAAGCTCACAAAAAGCCTTCTGAAAGGGTCACGCTGCTTGTTTGTAGTGCTTTGTCTCTCACTTGCTTTGTTTCACAGCTGGAGTAGTTAAGCAGAGACAGATCCAATTGAAACCTCATGTGTTAATTTGTTTTTTCCAAATAGGCTGCAGGAATTGGCATCAGCTCTTGCCATCCTTCATCCTGAGGGAGCTGTGAGGGGAGGCAACGTGGGGCAGCGGTTAGAGAGACTTCTGTCCAAGAGTGACTCTTGGTGCAGGACTCTTTGCTGCCCTGCGACTCCATTTCTCTCTGCCTTCTCCATTTGGATCGCAGGTGCTCTGTGCTGCTCTGCACAATTGCAGGATGTGGATGGTGCTTGGCTCAGTTGGGGTCAATAGATGCTTTTGCAATAGGAGGAGAAAAAAAAAAAGTAATGAGTCAGTGCTGCAGAGCAGAGAGCAATATGGCATGAGCTTTTTTGGGTGAGAAGTCTTTGAAACAGTTTGGAGAGGCAAAGGAAAGTGCTGGGCCAGTGGAACAAGGAATAGGGGAATTTTTTGTGATCTCGCAGTATTGTTCTTTCCCCTGGTCTTTGGTGCTATCCTAAATATGACGGTGCCAACCACATGTAACCTTACAAGGTAGAAATGGATTTTCCCTGAAGGCCATGCCATAGGAAGTGCATGACATGCAGGACACCTGGGGTTGAGGTCTGTGCCTGGTACAGAGTGGGGCTCTGGGCTTTCTGCGAAGCTGAGGACTTCACTGTGGCATGTTTTTGGGAGGATCTGTCCTGCTGAGCATGAAAATAATTGTGTGCGAGGACTGGAGTCCTGTCCTCACCATGCCATGTGAGCAGCCAATGGCCTCCACAGAAAGGGACTTCTCCTTGTGGGTCTGACCCTCCAGGTGAGCAGCTGCATTAGGGAAGCATCAGGAGGAACTGTTTGACACTCCCAATTATGTCCTTCACTTTTTGCTTTGCCGTGGCAGCTGGGGTCACTGTTTTTATTTTGGAAAACACCTTTTTTTCTGTAAACTATGTGTTTGCTCTTTTTTTTTTTTTTCTCCAGTCCTCTTCTATGGCAGCTGGCCACTTCTCTGCTGAATGTCCACCTTCTCTGCAAAGCAACTCTGGAGTTTCCATTGCATGCTGATGACGGCACTCAGTAGCCTGCCAGGCTGTGTCAAATGCCATCGCTGTCTCAAGCCTAAATCTTCTTGGGGCTTAACTTGATACTGAAGTTGTAATTGACTGTGGTGTTGGGTGAAACTTTAACCTTCTCTGTTGTGATAAAGACTGATATAAGCTAAAATTAACTCTTGCATCATGTGGCCAGGGGTTTTCATAATTGATGCCAGGAACATGTGCATTTCCTCTCTGAAAAGTGAATATGTGTAACTAGTCTTTTCTTATTCAGATCAGATATGAGTCTCTTTTGCTGATTTCTGATGAGACAAGTAGAAGGCATTTCTTACCCTGGCTGAGTTTTGCCAAACCAACGCAGCTGTGAGAGTGGTTGTGGATGGGACTGGGACTGCTAATGTTCAGAGTCAGCTCTCTGTGCCTGTCACAGGCTGGCTGAGAGTAGCGTTTGAATCCATGAGAGGTGCAGAGATGTCCCTGGCTGCGTGGCGGTGGCTGCAGAGTTGCTATTGCTGGGGCACGTGTGAAACGAGAGGCTTGGCTCTGTGGTTCTGGCCAGAAAGCAAAGCACAGGCTGCTGAAACCTGCCAGGCTTGGTCTGGCGTTTGGGGGATGAGCAAGGCATTGATGGAGAAGAGAGAAAAGGAAGCACGGGGTAGGGCAGGAATTTTTTTTTTGTCCATTTATTTATTTTTTAGGAAGTTACCATGCAGAGTCAAGATGTACTTTACAATGGTGAAATCCAAAAAATTCCCACAGACCTCTGAAGCTGCTCATCTGCCTAGAAGCAGGAGGATTGAAGAGGCTATGGGAACCAGAGGATTGCAGGACTGGAGGACCCATCAAGGGTCTCTTCCTTGCCTCGGGCCAACTCAAGTCTATTGCTGCTTGTTTTGCTGTCGGAGACATGGGGACAGATAATTCTCTTCCTCTTACAGCAGCCTTTTTATGATCACCTGTATTCCATTTCCTGCTCCCAACAGAGCTGGCTACATTTTGTCCCTGTTCTTCATCTTGCAGCTAGTTTTTCAGCATCTCCAGGAATGGGGCTTTTGCAGTTTCTTGAAGAAACTATTGCGAAAAAGTAGTAGACCTTATTCTAACAACATCAGGGTGATACATTCCTCCCCGCGCCTTTCACTTCCCAAAAGCTTGATACAGGCAATTGCGTTAGAGAAGCTGAAGATAAAAGAATGGAGATGGAGGGTGCAGCCCTCGTGTTTAGCTGAAGCTGGGGGTAAAGGCAGCATCTTGCAAATAGTAAGAGCATCTCTGACGGGACCCTCTGTGAGTCACCGGGGTTGTACACAGGGAAATATCTTTTTGGAGAAAGGAGGAGGACGCCATCTCAACTGTTCTTCTCAGTGATGGCTTGGTGGAACTAATTTAGAGATTCTTATTTCTCGGCATCAAAATACATCATAGCTTTAAAGGGGTAGTGAGTGGAATTCCCCCTGTTATCTGTTTGTCAAGAATACACTAGATCCTGTCCTGAAAAATGGTAATTGCAAAAAAGAACATTTTAAAAATAAGTCAAGAGGAAGTCTCAGTTTGCAGAATGGGTGGTAAGGAGGCTTGCAGCCAATTTTGCGCTGGACACTACCACACTGTTGTGGTTTCAGTTTCCTCTAAGTTTTACTGCTAGGGTCTAATGCTGGCCCTGGTCTCCATGCAGCAGCCCCGTTCACATCACTAACCTCATAGCAAGGGAAAGCTCACTTACAGAAAGGATAGGGTTTGCAAGTGTCTTCAGCTTGTATGAGTCTGTGATGCATTACGAGCTATTTCTATTAAACAAGGAAATGCATAGTTATGCTAAATTCAGGCCTTAACATGGAGGCAACAAACCTCCAAATGACAGGTTTGAACCCAGATCAGTCAAGAGACATAGTCAGTGCAAAGTGCTGTGATCGCTATCTCTCTCTGTGAGGTCCCTTGGCTTTCTAAAAGCTCCTGCCGGTCCTCTCAGTGCCCAGTGTTATAGCAGATGGGTGCTGTACCCCCACTACAAATTAGATGCCCCAAGGGCCTGAAACCGGGCACTTGCAATTCCTGAATGGCTGCTTTTTTTGTTCTCTCCCATCAGTTCCTATTAGGAAGGAAATTCCTATTTTTTCTCCTAATTTGGAGAAAAAATCTTTATTTTCATCTTTCCCCTTTACTTGCTCAAAGCACAGCTGATGGGGAAGGCGGTGGTGAAGCTGCAAAACCAGCACGTGGTTGTCTTTAATTTGACATTCATTGAACTCAGCTGGATTGCAGTTCACAGACTGCTCTTTTTATTGGACATTGCTGAGACTCCTTTTCTGTTACTTTATCCAATTGTGGCTACTACTGCACCGAACAAGGCTCTGGAAGGATTTGAGGGGGTTTTATGTGAGCACTAAGCATCTGGTCCCTGTGAAGCTGCTCCCTATCCTTTGCAAATGAGGGAGACAGCAGTTCACAGAAATCATGCCAGATGCGCAGGTGGCTGTCATGGTGGTGTGTCATTCCTGTCTCCATCGGAGAATAGCTAACAATGTATCTTGTCATCATGAAGGCTGTGGTCATTTAAATCCTCTTGAGAGAAGGAGCTACAGCTAGTGGCCTTCTCCTGTAAACCAGTTAGCTGTGGTTACTTTGTTTCTCTCAGATAGCTGGGAATAAGGTTGCATAAGGTTGCTGGTGCTTCCCCCCGTACTGCCACCTCTGAGGGTGCTGGCCCATGCAGCTTCTGGCTGCCTGCTGCGACTTCCTTGCTAACGCTTAAAACCAGTGTTGCGCTGGACTTGTCCTAGTGTGACCAGAAGTTGAGCCTAGCTGCAAATTCATCCCTAGGTGCTATCTGTTTCCTTCCAGCTCTTGCACTCTGTTTTGCAGTGGATTTTAATCTGGAATCTCTGATTGGGCTTGGAAGGAGACTGTCTTTTCTACTTCAAAATGAACTCCTAAAGCAGCTCCCTGGAGTGGGAGTCTAATCAGTAATACTGTGACAAAAAGTTCATTACTTGAAGACACGGTGGTTTCACTCTGAAATCACCAAAATCTTGCTGTGGTTGCATTTTGCACCCTTTGGAGGTAGCTCCACCTGCTTGTCTAACATTTTCTCATCAAAAATGACTGAACTTCTCTTTTGAGTTGAAAAGAGGAGAGGTGAGCCTTGTGTGGTGCAAAACTGTAAACAGCAGCATTCAGTGATGATCCTCCCGTGGATGGCTGGGTGCTGAAGCTTTCCTCATTCCTCTACCATCAGTTCAAATCCTGCTTGTGTTGGCCAGCCTTATCAGGGTGGTTGAGAGACTATATCCTCCTTACTGGAGTGATGGATGGGCGCTTGGTTATAGGCACAGTTCGGTTAATTTCCATTAATGTCTTTGGATGAGGATCAGTGATTGGTTCTGCTAGGCTTAATGGGGATTTTCCTGCTGATCTCAATAGCTCCTCAGGTCTTTGGTTGAAGGCTAACACATCCTTGCTGTGGAAATAAAACCCTCGCTGCCTCGTGCCCTATGTACTGGACTGTTGGTGTCCATGACTGTCTGTTGCTAGCCTTCATCTGCTCCAAATTTGTAAGTAATTATGTGTTTATTTGCTTTTACTGGTTTGTGTTTTCTGGATTACCAGCACTCTAATGTAGCCTATTTGTCATACAGCTCCATAAAATTGACCTTAGGTGGTTTTAAAGCACACGCTCCATCTTCAAAGGTGAGAACAATTTACTCTTTTTACAGCAGAGACTTAAGTGGCAACCTTGTAAAGCTTTCTTGAGTTGGTGATTTATTGAGAACTATTCTTTATAACCTCTGGCACTCTTCCTCAGAGCTTACATCTAGCCGTCCAGAAGTGGAAGTCTAGTGAGGGGGTCCTGGGGATCTCGAGCAGACAAAGCCACTTGCAGAAATGTTGGCTTCTGCTTTTGTTTGTTATGAATCAAATTTTCAAATGAAAGAAGTAGAAGCTAAGCTAAGTGAGTCTATTGCAATTTCCATGTTCCCAGTATTGCACTCTTGCGAACTTTGAAACATTTGGTCATGCAACTGCTGGGTGAGGAAGGAAGTGTGCTTATTCCTGCTTTGCATGTGGAAAGCGTCTTAAGAGAACAAGGCTGGGAGTTGTCTTGCTTAAGGAGGGCTGCCTAGAAGTTGAGGCGGCTAATCTAACTCTGGTCTGCTGACTCCCTCTGAAGAGGGATTTGGCCTGGCTGGGACGAGCCGGTCTCTACATCAGGTGCTCCCTCTGTCTGAGCTGTCAGTAGATGTTGATGTGCTTAGATATTCACCTCATTATTGCGTAGCTAAAGTTGGAGGAGATGAATCCTACCTCAAGAATGGAGCCAGGGTCACCTAGGAGCTTTATGGTAGAGCAAACAGTTGATTTGGACTCTCCAAAGTCACTGGATGATTTATGTTTCAGTTATTTTCGTGTCTTGGTCAACACTGGTTTTTGACTGATAATCCTGAAGTCACCAGCCCTGAACACCTTAGTGTAAGAAACAGATACAAAATCACAGAATCACAGAATTGTTTAGGTTGGAAGGGACCTCTGGAGATCATCTAGTCCAACCTCCCTGCTCAAGCAGGGTCACCTAGAGCATATTGCCCAGGATCACATCCAGACGGGTTTTGAATATCTCCAGCGAAGGAGGCTCCTCTACCTCTCTGGGCAACCTGTTCCAATGCTCTGTCACCCTCACAGTCAAGAAGTTTTTTCTCAGGTTCAGATGGAACTGCCTGTGGTTCAGTTTCTGCCCATTGCCTCTTGTCCTGTCGCTGGGCATCACGGAGAAGAGGCTGGCCTCATCCTCTTGACACTCCCCCTTCAGATGCTTGTACACATTGATGAGATCCCCTCTCAATCTTCTCTTCTCCAGGCTGAACAGGCCCAGCTCTCGCAGCCTTTCCTCATATAAGAGAGGCTCCAGTCAATTCTTCATCTTTGTAGCCTCCAGGAGTGCCATGTCTCTCTTGTCCTGGGGAGCCCAGCACTGGACACAGGACTCCAGGTGCGGCCTCCCCAGGGCTGAGGAGAGGGGCAGGATCACCTCCCTCCACCTGCTGGCAACACTCTGCCTAATTCAACCCAGGAGACCATGGGCCTTCTTGGCCACAAGGGCACACTGCTGGCTCATGCTTAACTTGTTGTCCGCTAGCACTCCCAGGTCCTTCTCGGCAGAGCTGCTTTCCAGCAGGTCAACCCCCAGCCTGTACTGCTGCATGGGGTCATTCCTCCCTAGGTGCAGGAGCCTGCATTTGCCTTTGTTGAACTTCAGGAGGATCCTCTCTGCCCAGCTCTCCAGCCTGTCCAGGTCCCTCTGGATGGCAGCACAGTCTTCTGGTGTGTCAGCCACTCCTCCCAGTTTAGTATCATCAGCAAACTTGCTGAGGGTGCCCTCTGTCCCTTCCTCCAGGTCATCGATGAATATATTGAACAAGACTGGAGCCAGGACTGACCCCTGGGGGACACCACTAGCCACAGGCCTCCAACTTGACTCTGTGCCATTCACCACAACCCTCGGAGCTCGGCCATCCAGCCAGTTCTCAATCCACCTCACCGTCCACTCATCTAGCCCACACTTCCTGAGCTTACCTATGAGGATGTGATGGGAGACAGTGTCAAAAGCCTTGCTGAAGAACTCTGGCTGATTTTACTTGCCCTAATGGGATGTTAGTGGTGTAGCTGATTCCCAAGGTACTCAGGACGTTAAATGCTTGCTTCACTTTATTGTGCACTTCAGTGCGCTGTTGAGAACCTTTGCAAGGATGTCATCAGGGTTGCTGCTGGCCCGAGGTCTTCAGAGAAGAAGGTGGAAACCGTTTTGGCAGAGAGGGATTCTAAATGAACAGTCTTTGTGCATGCGAACAAGTCCCTTCTGGACTTAAGCATGTTACCTCTAACCTAGCCATCAACCAACTCTGGATGGCTTATTTTCATCTGAATCCTCGTCACAGTCAAGCTTATTGTGAGCAAGTAACAGCATAGTTCTCTGGTTTAGATGATGTTGAGTATTGATGTGCCGTCAGTCTTGCAGCCCACACTTTCTCCATCTCTCTTTTAGCAGCTGCACTTTTGGGACTTTTTGGAGGGGAACTGAGTTATCCTGATCAGTCCACTCATCTAGCAGGGTCGTCCTGCTCAGCAGCAGTGAAACTTGAGTGATGCTGTCCCTTGGTCCATCGCTGTGAGATTGCAGCTGGTTATTGGTACTGATGCTCTCTATGCACACACTAGGAAAGTGCAGGAGTTCCAGCGATAGTTTGAGTTACTCTCACGCTTCCTTGCCTTGTACCTTCCTTGCCTTGTGCCTCTCACGCTTCAACTTTCACCCAGTGGAGGAAGCTCTGGGAGAAGAAATCCTGGGTAGGGTGGAATCAGGTTATGAACTTCTTGAGAAAGGGTCTAGATGGCTCAGGAAACTGAATCTGCCCATACTTATTACCAATGAACTTAAAAATTTCTCTAGTCTTAACAAGCCTTAAAGAAGGCGACTCCATCTCTCAGGCTTAAGATACTTCAGTCATCCAAAAGGCTGAAGCTTCATGCCTCTGTTGAGTGGCATGAGTGACCACTGACACCAATGCAGAAGCATTTTCATAGCAGTTATCCCAGAAGGGCAAATGTTTACAGCTCCTTAGTTTTCCCCCTGAGCCATCAGACTGCTGAGCAACAGCTTTGCAAGCCCATGAATTTCTTTCTAAGGACTGACTCCACATGTCCTTAGAGCCCCTGTTGATTTTTGCTGTCTGTGAGGATTTTGGCTGCCCCAGAAAGTAAAGCTCCCCTGTTGTTTGTTTTGGGGAGATGTGAACTTCTGTACTCAGACCCCTAAAAGATGGTAGATCTTGTGATGACTCTCATGTGTCCCATTTGTCAATAACTCCCAACAAGGTGTGAATTATGGAAGCTGCTTTTTGATCTTGTAGCTGTAAATATGTGGCTCTGTGCTAATTAATGCACTGTAATTCCTGTACTAGCTGATATTACCTCTAAAAATATCTAGAGGTGCATCTCTGGTGATAAGGCCACGGCAGTAAGTTTCAAGTAGGAAATATGTTGAGACCTGATCTCTGCTCTGGCTGTGTTGTAGAAGGCTTCTGGTGATGTGGCTTAGCAAACTCTGTTGGGCAAGGGAGACAGGAGATTTTGCCTTGTAAACAAGGATGACATTTCCGTTGGTGTTGGCAGAAACCCAAGCTATTAAGGCTGTGACAAAAGCCTTCCGTATGTAACTGTTGGAGTGATGCTCGAGTCTGTCGTCCAGACTGAAAGAAAGAACCAAACTGTGCAGGGGAGTGTAAATCATGGCCTCAGTGCCTATGCTGAGCAAATGGGGGGGAATTTCCAAAGGATAAGTGATGGAAAAATCTTCCCTTCAGATACTGGTCAGTGATCTGTTGTTTTGTAGCTGTTCCTCTAACATCAAGGTGGGAAGCTTCCCGCTCCATGAATGCGTGGGCAGGAGTGGATCTCTTCGTCACTCTAGGACCACTCCTACCTCATGTCAAGGTGGTGCTGTGTGACCATGGGAAGGGGGTCAAGGGAACTCAGACCTCCTGATGGTTTGAGCCTAACCTAGATGTGTCTGTTGTACTTCAGGAGGAGCATGAAAGTCATTACTTGGACCTGGACTGCTGCTTTCGTGTAGTTTTCCTTCCCCCAGCCTCTCCGTCTCTGATCCATGCACGCTGCTTTGTTATCCTGTAGGTTGCTTGCCTAGCAAGTGCCAAGTGACAACATGGTTATTTCTGACTGAATCATTTGTGTGTGGTCTTTATTTTTGTATTTTCTTGAACATGACTGTTAAGTTTCCTGGAACTGTTTGCTCTAAACCAGAGCCCTTTGCATGTTAACAGCCACATGGCTCACTTGCGCAGCATGGCGGGTGCCACGTGTGGCTCTCGGATGTGGCAGGAGAGTGAAATCATAGTCCAGAATAGGAAATGGTGGCACAACTTCCTTCTGACTCCAGAGCACTTCTTCTTTTGGCACCATTGCACGGGAAGGTGAAGTAAGAAGATTTCTGTAGAAAATGCAGAAGTGCAGGTTGCTCTTGGAAACCATCTTGATGGGTGAGCCGGTGTCAGAGCCCTGGGCTTTTAGGCTGTGGAGAGGGGTATGCTTTTGTGCGAGTGGATTCAGCCACAGAGCTTGTGGCTTCCTCTCCAGACGGGAAGTCTACTCAGCGTGTAATGAGAGAGGTAGAGGATGGGTGGGCTGCGGGCTCCTCAGTGAGTCTTCCTGAAGAGTTGCTTTCTCCACTTCTTCTGCCCATTCCCTTTGGAAATTAGTAGTCCGTATCCTTGCTTGCCCATATGTCGTGTTTTGGATGTCAGCCGTGTTTATGGCCCGTTGCTTAATCCCACAAAATTATTCCCACTTTCTATATCGGTTCATGCCATGCTGCCAGAGGAGGGGGCGTGATCCTCTAACCATGGGTTGCACTAGTTTGGGCGTTGTTGGTTTGTTTGTAGTGGCTGCTGCCAGGGTGGGACTGAAGCTACTGGGGTTTTAGTTGGAATTTTCTTTGACCTAATTTGATTACTGAGTTGTACGTGCTCAGCAGTACAGCAAAAAACATCACAGGAAAAGTAGTTTATGCAAAAATACCTAAAGCCAATACATATCCAGATACACACATGACTTTCCAAAGTTACATGGCAGATTCTGCAGTAGAGTCTTAGCCTCATGCACAAAGTTCTTGAGAATAACTCACCCATGGCACAGGGCAGCTGATGGGGTGTATGAGGTGGTCATGGGAAAGTAGAGGTGGTCATGGGTACACAATGGATGAAGATGACTGAGGGTAAGTCGCTTTGCCTCTCTGGGCTTCTGGGATACATGTATGGGAGCAGAGGATCTTTCCTCCTTCATGCTGTGTTGGGTGCAAGTGTTACTGTTGTTGCAGCCCCAGGGGCTTTGAGAGAGTTTTGCTCCATCAGGTGGAGGGAAGAGCGGGCATCCCAGCCAAGGAGAGAACAGTCTTCACATCTTTTACCTCAGTTCTGCTGCCTGCTACGATGTTCTCAGGCTATTTAAAGAGAGGGTGAAGTTGGGAAGGGCTGGGAAAAAGACTGTATGTTGGGAGCGTTTTCTAGAGAGAGGAGGTGCCATCACAAGGGAAGTATCTGAGTTTTGGCAGCAAGAAAAACAGGCAGTGCGGAGCACTTGTGAGTTTGGTGCTACAGCTGGTACCGGACCTTTGTGGTCTCCTCCCAGTTCTACCACGAGCTTGCCCTGAGACCTTGGGTGAGTTACTTTTCTCTTTCTTCTCTCCCCCTTATTTCCACCAAAGGCATATTACAGTGATGAGCCCATGTGTTTGGGGATGCAGCACAGGCTGCCAACACCATTTCTGCTGATGAGGGATGTGAAGGGGTGCAGTCCACAACTGACAGTGCTGGGCTGCAAGATGTCATTGAATAGATGTGGTTATACCTGTAAATTGTCTCCCTCTACCTGAGCTTTTCTACAAGTGAAGGACTCGACGGGGATATACCAGATATAATAAGCTTGTAGCCCTGGTGAGAAGTGTCTGGCCAGTCCTGTGTGTATCATTGGCATCTTCCAACACACAAAAGGTCCAGATCTAGATCAGAGCTTCTTGGCTGCTGCTGGAGGACTGTCTCCTGTTAGAAGGGCTTTTCTGGGGATGAGCTTGCTCAGAGACGAAATGATTGAACTGAGGCTATAGGCTAAAACACTTTAGGCTTTGACAAATCATAGAGTATTTTCAGTTTTTGCATCTCTCAGGTTTGCAATATGAGAAGCTGTGGTTCAGTTCCTATCGCTTGCTTGGTTATGCTGTGAATCTCAAGCTGAGACTAATGGCTGTTGCTTTCTGTCTGAAAGGGTATGGGTCAACTGCAGCCTGTAGAGCATCTCCTCAGTTACATTTCAACTTGAACTGGAGCTTTTGTCTTCAAAAATCAAAGCAAGACCAGAAGAGCCATCTCCATCCCATTGTGACCATAAAGTCCATCAGAGCATTGCGGTAGGTGTGTCTGCAAGGCCAAATTTCCCAGCTCTTGTCATTAGCCATGGCAGTGTTTGTGTTGGACTGTTGAGTTGCTGTAGTGGATGTTAGGATGCAAACACGGACCAGCTCTGCCATGCTGCAAACACACACAGTTACTGGGACTGTCTAGCCACTGTTTCTTAGTATGCAGGTTACTGCTAAAGCTGTGCTGAACTTCTAAGAGGCTGTCTTCATCTATAACAGTATGAAGGATCATGGTCAGTAGCAGTAAGTGATAATCCTTGGGTCACTTTGACAGTGGCAGATAGATTTAAGGCCAAATCTCTTGTATCCCAGCAGGCAGTCTCGTCTGCAAAGCTATTCTGTCCGTGTCTGGGATGCTGCAATGGTTAGGAGCAGTCCTTGGAGCTGAGAATGTCAACAAAAAATGAGGCTTTGTTTGAAACCAAACTTTTTGGAGGGGAAAGGTTTCTGGGGTGCAGGAGTGGGAAGCTTTCTTCCTCAAACTAAAAGCAGGCGGTGAATACGTGCATGCTATATGTACACTTAGCTCCTGTCAACCTCCAAGTGCTCGAAGTGGAGGCACCCATGTGGGAGGTGGCAGCCTCGAGTGGATCCCACTCTGCTCTTTTTGCCTTTGTGGTGAGCTCCCTGATCACCAGGTGGTGAGTTATTCTGGGAGTGAAAAGCATTTCCAACCTTGGGGGTATTTGAAAGCTCAGTCTTGAAGATGATTTCTTACCCAGTTCTGATTTTGAAGGCCACGCTTAGAAACAATAGCTTTAGCCTTAACTTCAATTATGAATCTTCTGCTGTTCCCAGGTTTCCCTCAACAGGTTTCCTGTGAGAACTTACAAACTTGGTAAAAACAAAACTGCTGTTTTTGTGAGGGAGTTGGTGGCGTGAGATTCCTGAGCCCAAATAAAATGCAGCTCAGCTGCAACTTCTTGTGAACCGCTATGGGGGTGCTGCGGTCAGACCTGCAGCCAGACACTTCACAACAGTGGCATTATATGAAACATAAGCTGATTTACATGCTTGCACTTTAAAAGTGCTAATCTATTTTAATTTTTTTTTCACCCCTCTCTAATCTTCCGCAATCTTTGCCAGGTTCCCAGCTTCTCTGGCTGGAATAGGCCCCAGCTGAATCTTTTATCTGTCTATTTGGCAACCCTAGGTGAAGTCGTTAGCAAATGAATGACACTTTTCCTGGCTCATTAATTAAATTTACCGAGCTGAGTGGCTGCTGTTGCTACAATACTCTGATAAGGCAGTTCTGTATTTTGTTTCTTAGGAATTTGAGTTTTAAAAAAAATAATACTCCAAAAAAGTCCTGGTACTAGTGGTCAAATCCACAGCTCCCCTGCATGAACTGGTGTTGCCCTGATGAGAACACACATCCTTATCTCACACACAGCTTTATTTCTGCAATATGATATTGCCCGAGCTGTTCTGATTGCATATTGTCATTTTTATTGCTTGACAAGTTCAAGGATGGGTATCTTGATGCTCTGTTCCTGAGGTACCCGCGGCAGGATATCTTGGTTAAGGCAAGTGGTTCTTGTGGGTTAGAAATAACCTCTGTGAAATATTATTATGTTTTGTTTTTTTAAAAATAAGATTTTGTCATGTGCTGCTCTCCCAGCCTTACCTGTCAAGGTTATAAGTGGGGTTGTGAAGACTGCATTATGAATTAAAAATAACGGTATACAAGAAAAATAATGCTTTCACCTTTTCTGCTGTTGCTTTGCAAACTGGGTCTAACAGGGTGTTTTGCAAAAGGAGCCCTTGCCTCTGATTTTGGAGGAGGAAACTGAGGCACAGAGAGGTCACTCAACATGCCATGGGACCTCAGAGCTCTTGGTTTCTATTGCGGATTTTCGGTTCCTCCTGTAACCGCTAGACAACACTGTCTTTTTCTCAGCTTGAGGTCTGAATAGTCTGGTAGGGAGGCAAGTGTTGAGGGTCTTACTTCTTGATATGGACCCAGGGTCCTGATGCCAGGGCACTTGGGCACCCTGCAAACGCTGTGGCAGCGATCTGTGCTTGCGATGCTGATGTGCTGCTCTTACTCTCATCCCATTTACAAGTAGGCAATTTGGACATGGAGACACCAAAGTGTGGTCACTGAACCTGTGTCAGGAGCCCCATGTAGTCAGGGGAAAAGGGTGTCTCCGCAGAATGAAGCACTAAAGCGGGCAGTACTTAAGGCCCTTGTGTGTAGAGTACCTCTTCTCTTGGTGTAAGCATCTAAAGTTAATGAGTTGCCTGTGGTCAGACAGGAGTCATGCAAAGCACTAATAGATGCGTCTTTCTGGATTGCCCTTCTACAGCCCTGAAGATCTACAGGGCGGGGGGCCCTACCTAGTTCTCATATTCCTCCAGGTTGCCAAGGTTTTTCTTGGAACAGTGACATCCAGGAGGTAGATTCCAAGTCCTCTTGCTTGCTTTCAGTTGAGCATTTGACCCAGGTAGATTTGCAGCTCGCTGGTGCGAAGAGAGTGCCACGTGCTGTGAAACAGCATTTCTCCTCATTGCACCCACAACCGATGTGACAAATGTTGCCATGGCTTGCCCTGTTCCCTCCTCACTTTGGAAGGAAGCCTCCCGACCGCCTCCAGAGGGTGCCCGATGTGGAGTCTGCCCTGTCAGTTGGTGTCGCGGGATGCGAGGGGCCTGTTTTCCTCTCCGGGACATTGCCTCCTCCATCGCTGGCTGGGAGCAGTTGGGATAAAGCTCTGCAAAGCCACTGCTCATGGGAGAATGTCCGCTCTGTGCTCACGGAAAGAAGGTCAGTGCTTCTAGCAAAAACTTCCTACAGCAACTATTCACGTTAACTTGTATTATTTATTGTCCAGCGGGGCACCACAACTATTTAAAGCTTTCGAGGGAAGCGGCATGTTTAACATTTTCTAAAAGTTGATTGAAGCTGGCCACTGACCCCAATGGAGCTTAAAACGGACTACTTTTGCTGTTTGGCAGGCTGATAAGACTGCCTCGAGGAAAGGGTTAGTTTTGCTATTACACCCCTCAGGCTCCTGGAGCCTCTTTGATGCTGTGGCTCACAGGGCATCGGAGGATGGCAACAGGCGAAATCGGCTATCAGCGTGACACGCGGTCTCTGCTCTCCTTACCCTGCCTGCCAACTTCTTTCCAAGTGGGCTCAGTTTTGCCTTGGCTGATACAAAGAGAAAAACTCTGTGGTGATTTGGTGCAAGCACCACTTGGGCTTGTAAGAACGATCACAGTGTTTTGAGATGGAGAAGTAGTGCTGCAGTTACTGGAAGGAGTTTTGTAGGCGAAGAACTGTGGCGGGGAGGAGGGCAGAAATAGCTGCAAAATGTCAAAAAGCTACGACCAAAAGCAATTCACACTTAACCCACTTGAGATGTACCCTCCCAGAATCGGAGGGATTATTTCTCTACCGAAAGGAGTCACGGCCGCTAGAGGCAAATTCCCTGCTAACTAGTTTTTCTGCAAAAGGCAGGGGGGTTGGGCTAGTTAATTAGACTGGTCTTTACACCTTTCTGGCTGATTTGCAGAGTGGAGCTTACTCCCAAAGGGATGTGGACTTCCCAAGGAGGTCAAGCCCTTCAATTTGTGTTTTGTGATCCCCACCAGGCTCTTGGGAACTCTGCTGTTCAAGGCAGCTGAGCCAGGAGGACCTGGCAGATGCGTGAGAGAAGCTCACACTCTGTCAGTCAAAACAGGAGACCTAGCAGTCTCCTTAAGTTAGTATTTTGAAATTAAAACCAAAAAAATGCCGTGAGGATTTTCTAGAGGTAAAAGGGAAGGGAAATACATTGGACCCTATCCCAGGAGCGCTGGGATGGGAAGCCTGTGGGTCTGCTGTGAGCATCCTAAAAGTTGTGTGCCAGCAGACCAGAATGACCTCGTTTTGCTGAACCCGTGCTAGTTATTTTTTATTATTATTATTTGTAATACCCAAAGGAATGTCTAGGCACTTCTCAGAAACAGGAAACCGTCCCTGAGTGACCAGCTACATTCATGTATGTTCTAAGCAGTGAGTGAATGAGATAGATAGCAGTGAGTAGGTAAATAAAATGGAAGGGATGGAAGACCAGAGAAAAGCACAAAATTAATATGATGAGCAGGTTTTATACTGGCTCTCAGAGAGTGAAATGGCTGTACATTTAAAGTGCTATCCAGATACTGTTACAGTTCCTTGTCTAGCCGCAATCATGCTGTGTGGCCTGGGCAAGGTTGCCTTGCCTTTATGTGCCTTGGTTCCCCATCTCTGCAAGGATAACACTTCCCCCCCCCCCCCACCTCAAAAGAGTGATTTGAGGATAAAGGCATTAAAAATTGTCCGGGTCTGGTGCTGAGGGAATAGGATGTAAATAATTACCTTAGACTGTGGTTCTAGGGGAGCTGGGAGCTAATCTGGGCTTTGGGAATGGAGTGATTAAGCCTTAGGGCAGTGACGCGTGACTTCTCAAGCACAGCCTGGGACCTGTTAATTTTTTCATTCTGTCTAGAAGCCATGCAAGAACTGGGACTGTTTTCTCTTTCTGCAGCTCTCTAATAAAACAGGATGCCTCTGGTGTCCTGTCAGAGGGACTTTGCACAGACCGACAAACGGCATAGTGCGGGATGGGGTCTGGCATAGCGCCCCAATGTGAGGGTGCTCTCGGAGTTGGCTTTGGTGAGCAGGCTTACAGAGACGCTGCACACGGAGCTGGGAATGGGGGAAGAAACAATGGGAAGGGAGACATTTGAGGCTGGCCCTGATATAGTGAGGGAGCTGAAGAGAACGCTCATGGTGCAGGATGGAAGTGGGAGACGTGCAAGGTTGAAACCCAGGTCAAAGTCTTTTGAGCCCAACAGCTAGACAGGGACTGCATAGAAAGGATGAGTGGAGAATTTACTGCAATGTGGCCACCAAGGGTTTTTGAGGCCTGGGCCATGGATTACTAAAAATACAGCTTCTCGTAGGCCAGCCCCTCCTTGGCAAGCTGCAGGACGTGTATTTGCGAGCTGCAGCTGTAGCGTAACTCGGTCCCATCTGCGTTTGTGGCTTGGGGCTGGCGAGCCTTGTTCTTTCAGTAACGGAGGGTTGCTGCTCTTGCAGGGTGTGGTCAGCCCTGTCCCCGCGCTAGACCTGCCTAAAAAGGGCTTTAAGCTCTGCACTGGGCTCTGAGCCCTCCTGGTGAGGGGGTCATGTCTGGCCCTGCTCAGGGACCTCAGCACTGTGATGGGAAACGGGGGCGAGCCTGTTGCATCAGCGTCCCTGAGTCTTTGCAGTCTTTGCAAGCAGCATCTTCATGATCAAGCCATCATTTCTAGCAGTCTCATGCTTGAGACTTGGGGAAGCCTCTGGCAAATGGGACCGCAGGAGGGTTTGGATGTCCCATCAGCAGCATGCCCTGTGTCAGCTCCAGCAGCAGCCTCATAGTTAGCTTTCAAAATGAGGGTGCACTGGGACGGCACTTTGCAAGTTGGATCCCCCCTGGCTGGGTGCCAATGACAAATGCTCAAAACATTTGAGCTGGCCTTGTTGTATGGAGAGAGCTGGCGGCCGGCAGCGCTTCATCCAGGGAAACGTATCCCTGCTGAAAGCCCTGATTTCGGTGAATCACTCCCGCATGAGGGTGTGCCTTTATAGCAGGGGCTCTTGAGTAGCCATCAGGTTGT
Source organism: Struthio camelus (assembly GCF_040807025.1). Lineage (NCBI taxonomy): Eukaryota > Metazoa > Chordata > Aves > Struthioniformes > Struthionidae > Struthio > Struthio camelus. The sequence continues at coordinate 12,752,852 of NC_090960.1, forward strand.
TAATCTGTGCTCCAGTTCAGCTTAAAAACAAATGCTGCGGGGGTAATTTAATCTGATCATGGTTTGCTTTGGGGCTGAGGCCTCTGTCCTTCTATTAGATAAGAAAATCGACAGCACAAAGCGCTTGTCTAGTTCTTATTGCAAAGCAATCCCGTGTCATTCAGGCCAGGCATTGCCATTACAACACAATTTTTAGAACAAAGAAAGAAAACAGAGGCAAAACTAAAAACAGGAACTATTAGATAAACAATACTACGGTGCCTCTGGTGCTTAGCTGAGTTTCTTCCTGCTCTGAAACATCTGGTGAGTTAGCAGCGAGGCTCTGGGGATTTGCTGGGCTTGCAGAGCCCGTCTCTCCCAGTCTGCCCTTCCCTGCAGGGAAGCCAGCTGCTAAATAATTGAAAAGCTTTTCCATTCATAAAAAAAAAAAAAAAAGTCACCGTGGTGTGAGCTGAGTGCCCGGCTCTCCCTTCTGCGCCCTGGACAGGGAGGGCTGGCCAGCCGGGACACCTGGGTTCGGTGGTTTGCACCTCTCTGGTGTGAGCAAGACATTTTGCCTCTCTGTGCTAATGGCTTGCCCTGACTCCGAAGGAGGCCGTGAGCTGCCGGGTATGTCCGTCGGGAGCAAAGGAAAGTGGGAGGAATTGAGCTGCAGCCCTCTGCGAGCTCTCTAGGAACAGCAGCGTGCTCATTGCTCGGGGTTTGCCCCTGTGCTGGAGCAGCAGCGGTTTAGCGGCTGCTTCGGGGACGGCTGGTGTGTCGGAGGTGGGCGAAGCGGCAGGGGAGCGTTCTTGGTGGGGGGGCCCGAGCAGGGCCGTATCTGCCCAGGCACCAGACCCCCCCCACCCTCACAACCCGGTTTCATCCGAACACCAGTGTGAGACTGGTGTTTGGGAGAGCCGACTGGGGCTTGCTCATTGCAACGTGAACCTATACACTGGCATGTAGAGGAAAAATGTCTCATTTCAGTTTTCTGGCTTAGTTTTATTTTTTGAATCGCAGTCAGATGAGTACAAAGGTTGTTTTGAAATGATCAGTTGAAAGGTTTCATTCTGAGTACTCGACACCCCTCTGTCCACCATGTCTTCTCCTCACATACGCTCAGAGCAGAAATATTTTGCTGAAGTCCAGGCAAATTCACTGAGGAATTTGCTCACTGTGAATCAGTTTCTCTAATTTTTTCCCATTTTTCTATATTTCTTGCAGTCCTGGGGCTGCTCCCAATGCAATCTAACTCTTTGCCTTTGTTAAACCCAAGTGCTTCTGAAAACGTGACCCTAAAGCAGCCATCTCCAATGATCATAAAGACTGGTCCTAGGGTCACCCCAAGGGCTGGCCTGCCGGCAGGACATGGCGGTGCTGCATCTCTGGCAGCCGGTACCTGATGGCTGGAGTCTGGGATGGACTCCGGGCTCTGAGCCATCCTGCGCTTGCAGCTGTGCTCAGAAATCACCTTGCTGGTGCCAGCCCTGGGAATAGGACGCTTACCTCAGCCACGGGAGGCAGGCCTTGAATTTGACCCTGAACATCCATTCCCATGTGCTCTGCAGGGCTCAACCGCTGCCAAAGGCAAATGCCGTCTCAGCTGTCAGCGCAGGAGCACAATTTGCAGCTGAGAGGAGTGGGAATTAGCCTGGGCTGTGTTTTGACGCCTTCGATATAACTGTCTTCATGGGAGCGAGTCATCCAAGCACCCTTTGCAGTGGAGAGGGGAGAGAGGTGCTTGGGGTATGTTTCGTCTTGATTTAAGGTACGTGTTTAAAGTAGGCCACCTAAATTGCTCTTTCTCTTGGTTGCCTGGCTGGGCTGGCACATATGGGCTTACTTTCAGCTGGCTGGTGGTGAGTGGTACAAAAGCTGCTCTGGATGATGTGAAATGGGTCTGACCCTTTATCAGCCCAAGGAGAGCAGGTCTCAAGGCAAAAGACAGCAAATGTGTGCAGTGTTAGGCTCCTGTTGCACATGGAGCCTCCATCTCTTGAGTTTCTGAAACGAGTAGTGATGATTTGGAGTTGCTCTTTGGTTGGACCTCTTGTTTTTATGTTTTTGGAGCTCACAGCCTCTTCACCCCATAAGCCTCAGCCTTAAGCTCCAACTGCTAGTACAGATAGTCTTGGGGATGGAATTTGGGAAATCCTGTTAAATAATTCCCATTTGCAGCAATGTGAAAGGTTTGGATGGAGTCATTTATGCAGAGTTGACATGTCTTAGGCCTTTCCCAGCTTCCTGTTGGCTTTCTCTCCTGATCCCCTTAGCTGAGGGTACTTAGTGATGGCTAAACAGAGCAAAGCTGTACCAGAGGGAGCTGAGGAAATAAACCACTTGTGATTAGCACACTGAAAACGGCCAATAACATGAGATCTAAAGCCCATAAACCAGTCACCTGGCTTCACAGGAGGGTCAAAATATTTGTCCCTGGCCACTCTGGGACTGTCTCCTCCATCTCCTCTCGATGCTGAGAAGCATCACATGCACAGTTGTGTTGTGACGTTCTTGCAGCCCAGCGTGGTTGGATGACCTGCTTTCTATGACCACAGGAGTCATGCTTTCTATGCACAGGGAGTGGCTAGGTGTTGTATTTATTTTTCAGTGTTGCAGCTCTGGGCTATGTGATGCTGAGCTCTGCTGGCTCTGATGTCACGTGCGCATGTGAAGCTTCATGGTGGTTGTGTGTCCCCTCCTCTTTCCTCCCCCTCCCCCAGGTCTTGCTCTTGTGTTGTGGTAATGCACATGGCTTCACAGCTTACTGCATTTACATCTTCAGTGTGTTTGCTCTTCCCTGAGAGCAAAGCACTGGCATGGTGTGCAGTGCAGGGCTGGAAAAGCCATACTGAGCAGTAAAAAGTCAGTCCTGTCCTATGCTATGGTGAGGTTCCTGTCTGGACCCGTAATTCCTCCCCATCCTCGGCTCCCTTGCCTGCAGCTTAGCCTAGCCGCATGGTGCTGGGGCCCAGGGGTGCTTTGTGATTCCAACAGGTTTTAGCTGTTGCATGGCAGCTGAGGTGCTTTCTTGGTGAGTCTGATACTGCTTATCACAGCAAGATGGCAGAGGCAGTCCTCCTTCTTTCTATTTTCCCTAGAAATAATTTTCTCACCCTTAATGGCACTGACGCTCTGTGCCTTTGTTCCACTACCATTTCTGAGCTCCTCTCTAGTCTTGGAGGCCTTTTGCCTCTGACCAGAGATTCCTTTTGATGCGTGTTGGTGTGCAGTGTTGACGGGCCCGATCAGCAGCCCAACAGGCAGAGAAGCAGCAGGAGTAACTGTACAGACAGGCAATTGTTAGGTGATGCTCCCAAAGCATCTTAACAGTCTGCTGCTTATGGGTACCTCTGTATGCTCTGGGCATAGACTATATTACGGCCACCACTCTGCCTTCCCACAGAGCAGTGTGCATCTGTGAATGTGTATTGTGAATTAACTTGGACTTCTTTCTGCAAAGAAGCATCCTCTGATCTGAGTCCATGGCTAGGCTCATCCAATCCAGCTCTGCATAGCTATAAGATGGATGTCTGCACTGGAGGTAATAACCTTGTGTTTTAGTGGAGAGGAACAGTCATAGCTGAGCAGGACACAAGCGAACATCTTAGATGCCTCTTGACGTGAGCTGACCTTTCTCAGGACAGCCAGGTAACTAGTTCACAAAGAAGTGTCTGAATTTAGCTGTTTGCAGTTTGATGAGATGAATCACATCTCACGTTTCGGCTTTCTTGGGCTGTGCTAAGCCCCTCTTCCTCCACTGCTGCAAAGAGCTGAACCTGCCACCTGTCTTCTATGGACGTGCTTTGTCCGGTGTGGGGCTGCCCAGCCACCCGCCAGGGAACTGGCAACCTTACCTGGGCATAAAACCTGGGTTCTGCTTTGCCCTGTTTGTGTGAACTTCTGTAGGTGCAGTTCAATATTAAAAGGACTCCGAAACCGCTTTTGCACGTTAGGTGCTTTCCCTGCTCTGTGGTGGGAGTCTCTCATTCAGGCAGGTTCTCAGACATGGTGAGAACAAGGGGTGAGCTCTAAGTCTTAGTAAGCTTTCCAGTTCTCACCGTTTCTGATATAAATGCGTCTTTGCAGTTCAGCAACATAACAAAATTGCCCTCCTGCTCAAGGTGGACTCAATTCTTGCAGTGCTCCATGCTGCTGTACCCTGAAGATCTTTATATCAAGGGAGCTGCCAGGCTGGCACCTCTCTCCTTCCCAAGGAGGATTTGACCAGTAATAAATCAGATCTTCCTTACTTATTGTTAGCATGGTAGAGATTACCTGCTCCATTCCTGTAGTGGAGTAACACCCCTTAGCATGGTTATCCCATAGATACAAATGCTATTATTGGTCCAGAAGCATATTTTTCTCTTTGTACCACAGATTTTATCTTCCTCTTGGAGATGAATTCGCTGTCTAAACCCCTGTCTTCCATTTCACTTCCAAATGCTACAGTTTGTTCAGAATCCAATTTTATGTGAAAATCCCACACCGATTTTAAGGCTGTCGGTTCATATAATGGTTTGTTGCTGGTCTATTACAATCAATCTTTATCCAGCCATTCCAGAGTTGGGGGCTAATTGCTGTGAAAAGCTTCCTTCCAGAGCTGTTCAAGAAATTTGTTGCTTCAGATGCTGTTGGGATCTCCCAGCAGGCAGTCACATCCTTCCCTGCAGAGGTGTATCTCTGTAGCAGTTCTTGGACATCTCGAATGTGGAGTTGCCAGTGATAGGTAGGGCTGCTCATTCCTGGCTGTAGTTTTGGGCATCGATGTGGTCACTGGACCACCCAGATGCCCTGTGTGTCCAGGAGGCTGCATGCTTTCCTACCTTGCCTGTTCAGCCCAATGCCCCATTGACTGTTCAGCAGTGTTGGTCTTCTGAAAACCTAGCTTGGTCCTGACGTCCTTATCACCGGTGTGCCACTTGGTACTTTTCTATCTGAACCCTCTGACCTCCCTCTTTGACAGGTGTTGCTTCCTGCAGATTTGTATCATGGGTCCTCACCACGGAATCACTGAGTCTGCATTGCTTCTTGGAGCTGTTTCTGCTCCGTTTTCTTCAGTGGTGGTTCCTTCACCCTGATGGCAGCAAGGATTCACAGGTTTGACTCCAGTTGCGTTTGCTTGCCCCTTATCCTACCTTTCTGCCTCCTACTGGGTGCTCCTGTCCTGCTTGCCTCTTCCTGACAGCCTGTGTGTTTTGCTTACCCCTAAATCCTACTCCGGGTGTGCCTTGCTCAGAGACCCGTCCCTAAGATGTTCATATTCCTCCTTGGAGTAGAGTGTGAATGAGGTGGCTGCATGCCTTAATGCTTCTCCTGTGCCTCTTGACAAACTAGATGGTAAGGGATGGTGGAGCTGGGTTTGGGGAGACAGCATTATAGTTGAGCTTCTGCTTCAGCTTTCCTTCATGTCCTGGGAGAAGTTGCTTAATTTTTTGCCTCCTCTTCCTTTCCTCCTTCCCCGTCCCAGGAAAAGGAGAGGGATAATGACGCGTCCTCTTCCTGCTGGTTTTATTTTACCTGTTGGTTGGCTTTTGCTATATGTAAGTACAGCAGGCAGCATCGTGGGGACCTTGCTGTGATTGATGTTTGTAATCTGCCCTGTTCCAAGTAATTTGGCTCCTTACTTTATAGGTGAGGAGAGGGAGCAGTCCCTGGGGTGCCCCAGGACAGCTACCACTGACTACTGGTACTCTACTCTAGAAATGAGAGTTAATGACAGGTTTTTCAGTCCTAAACCTCACAAGCCCTTACACTATCCTGCTGCGGTGGCTGTGATGATCTCAGCAAGCCAACATGGAGTGGGTGGGTGAGGATATGTATAGGTGGATTTGTGGAGTTATGGGTACTGATGCCTAAGCAGATTTCTCTTGCATTTGCTCTCCGCAGCCTTTTTGGTGGTTAGTTTCCGTGCCCAGGATTCAGTAATGGCTTGATCTGAGGCTTGTCAGCCAGTTTTTGAAAAGACCCCATGTCACTTCTCTGCTACCTGATTCTCTGTTGATTCAGGGAGCAGAGGCTCTCTAGAGCTCAGGTTTTGTGGTCTGAGGAGTGAAGGTCACTCGTGGTCCCCCATGGCCAAGGGTGCTCATCCTCTTGGGCTGCTTGGAGGCCTTGGGGTAAGAGCGGCTTTCGTCCTTGCTCAGCAGGACAGGAACCTATGGCCCTATAAGGAAATAATGCGGTGCTGGGGTGTTTGGATGGTGTGCTTTCCTTTGCGAGCACCCTGAAAGGATGTTTGTCAAACCAGTTGCCTCCTGGATCTTTTGATACACTGCCTTTGTGTGGTTTGAACGAACATCTTATCACCTTCATCTTGCTTTTCTTTGATGTGCAGCACTTACTTGAGAGGTAAACAGACAGTGGCTGAAGTTTGAATCTTAAAAATTGCAGGTCCCCGCCCCCCCCCCCCCCCCGGCTCTTTGCCCCTGATTTCTACAAAGGCTTCCTCCAGCTGCTCCCTCCCTCAGCTCTGAGTTTCTATCTTTGGCTCCCATACAGGTTGTAGAGGAGGCAGTAAAATCTTGCAAGACAAGGAGGGTTAAAACCAAGATTTCTTCTGTAATCTAAGAAAAACAGATGATTTCATTGGAGCAGCAGGTATCATGTGTGTGCTCTGCTTCGCTGTGCTGCAAAACCACATATCCGGCTCACTTGCTGCAGTGGGGAAGTGTCTCCAAGGGCACCAGTGCTGCCCTGTTCCCCACTCCCCCATTCAAGAGAAAAGGCAGAAGGCAGAAAGTTGAGGTGTTGCTTGAAGGAGATGACAACCTTGCTGAAATCCTTGTTGATGTGCTTGTATGAGAATCTTCCTAGAGGGGAGTGAAGAACACTAGCTAGAATCAGATTGTTTTTATTTCAAATTAAGTGATTTTCCTTCCATTCTAGCATCAGCCCAGGCTCCTTTTTCTTTAGTCTCATCTAGCTTCTTACCGTTTTGTCCCTGGTGCCCTAAGCTCTACTACAACTGTGAGCCAAGTACTGAGCCAGATCCTCCTGCTATCCTGTGAGTGAGCATCTCTGCGAGGCAGTCCGTGTCTCTCACTGACTGCATCTGCTGGCGAACCTGGGCAGCATGTTTCCAAACCAATCCCCTGGGCTAGGGGGTTTGTTTTTCCTCTCCTGTTTCCTGCCTTGGATGCTCAGCCAGCAGCCTCAGAACAATTGAGGCAGGAAAGGGCGTTATCCTGCCCCGAAGGTACCTGGGGGCTTTCTCCAGCCCAAGCGGAGCGATGCTGTGCCTCCTTGCTGCAGGGTCCCACTCTGGGGGAGGCAGAGAACTTTCAGCCAGGCCCCTTCTGGCCCATGAGTGTCTCGAGGAGGTGCTGCTGGGATCAACTGCTGTGGAAGGGGAAATCTCAGCTTATGAGATGGCCGCCTGGGTTTCCTCCCATGGGGGAGGTGGATTTGAGCAGAGCAGGATGCCAGGGGCGGTGCCTTCCCAGGATATCATGCTGGAACTGGCTGGGGTGGGCAGACAAGGAATTACCCTGCTGCTCCGATTGGAGGCAGCTGGCCTCCCTGCAGGGGGTGGTCGAATTCCCTTCACTGCTTCACTTGGGAACACCAGTGTCATGTTTGATCTTTGGGATCTTTTTCTCTGTTGCCATCCAGTGGTGGTGTCTTGGGCTCCACCACCATAGGAGGAGATCGGAGAGGTCCTTTGGATGTTGGAGTTAGGACTCGTGGGCCTCAATACAAGAAAAGTGCCTCGCCTTGCAGTAAAGCCCTTGAGTGACCCTGGATTCATGTTGCTCATGCGCCCTGCCTGACCACATGATAACTGCTAATGGCCAAAGTCATCTCCCCAGGTTGGCTGCTGTGTGCACAGGGTGGGCCTCTTGTCCTATGGTAGCTTCATCCTGGAGGCATGAAGGACTTGAGGGGTTCTCCTTTCCTCTGACACCAAGAAGGAGAAGAGTCATGAAAGGAAAAGGTCTCAGAGCGATGAAAGCGAGTGAGGGAACCACGATCTGTCCCAGCTGAGCAGAAAACCTCTGCCATAGAGCTGTGACACGCTGAGAGTGTACCACAGCCTCAGGCTTCCCAGGCCATCGGGAAAATATAGTCTTGTTACTTGATTTTTCTTGCTCTTTTCTTGCTCTGCTCTGCTCGTAGTCTTTGAAAACTTTTGGCAAAGTTTTTGGCAAACCTTCTGCATTAAAGTGGGACAAGTGAAAATCTAAAAATGATTATCAGCAGATTCTCCCTTTTCACCTATGGATAGATACATGTTTTCATGTTTGATGTTTTGTGATAGGAAAAAGGCAGCTTTTCTGTCCACCTTCCTAACTGTGACAAATAATGATGAATGAAGACCAACTAAGTGATCTCAATTGGAAACCCTCCAAAGATTTTTTTGCATCCATGGAAGGTGCCCTGAAAACTTCACAAATTTTCTAAGAAGCTTTCTAAATTACATTTTGGTGTACTCTGCCCTTTCTCACCGATTTTAATTTGAATTAATCAAACTTTTTTCTTTCTAGTAAGTTCTCAAGTAACTTTGGGGCACCCGGGCCTTGTACCGGTCAGCTTCAACTCTGTTGCATGCGTGAAACATTGCTAAGTATCAGTCACATGCCAAAAACAAGACAAAACAGGACAAAACCTTGGGGGAAGTTGTTTTTAATAATCCCCTGTTCCAAAGGCAACCATGGAGCTTAAATTTTGTCACCGCTGTGGCTGAGTGCTGTAACATTACTGATGTGATGTAATGCTAACTGCGAAAAGCCTTGTTTTCTGCCTGCCTCATCCTGTAGCTGTTTGCGAGCAGGTCATCTTCCTAGTTGTGATTCTTACCTTCCAGGTTCCCCTTTTGGTCTCTTGTCAATTCCTCTTGCTGCCTTCCTCAGGACGGTCCACAGATGCGCCCTGCTGACAGCAGGCAGCTATCCTGTGTGGGAGACAGAGGGGAAGGGACTTACTGTGACGGGTGATGGTAGGTGTCTTGGCTGATTGGTGGTGCTATGCGAGATGGTGGGGAGCCTGTCTAGGTGAGATCTTGTCATCTTCTTTCAAAAGTCTAGTCCTTTCTGACTGTCCTGAGACTGTAGACAACAGGAGGATGACATGGAAGGTAAGGAACATGGCTGGAGAGGTGAAGACTTGCCTTCTGCTCGCACTTTGCGACAAGTCACTGTGGCACAGCAGGAAAATCACTTAACTTTTCCAATTGGTGGCTTCCCTGCCTCTTAAATGGTGGGCCTGTGGCTTGCGCAGTGCTCAGAGGCTACTTCTGAGTTGTAAAGTTCCTGAAGGAGGGAAGCTGACGTCCTCTTAATGGGAGGTTGTCTGGGACTTGAAGTTCTGTAGCTACTTTTGTAGGGCTGGGATCCAATGCACCCGTGCTGGGTGGTGGGATAAATCCTTTCTGTCCTCTGAGCTCAACTCCTACCATGACTGTGCAGGGCAGGAGAGGCGGTAGAGTTGAGCCACGCTTTTCCATATGCGAATATACTCTCTAAAGAGAGGTGGTTGGCGCCTTGTTCAAGGGTGGTGTTCAGTCTTTCCTCAAAACTGTTGTGGTGTTCCCTCCCTTACTGCCTCCTGGGAACAATATCTCCAGAGGCTTCATATAGGGGCTGAACAAATGTGTGTGCACCATGTCACACTGCCCGCAGGGCTGCTCTCAGGAGATTTGTGACAACCTGATGTTGAAAGGTATCTCTTTCTCTTCTCCATAATTTTCTCTTAATTCATCTCTCAAAAACCTTCTTTCTTCTCTGGGTTGTTTTTGTGCTGTCTCCCAAGAGGGTACTTGACATGTGGGGAGAAGGCAGGGAAACCCTCATCTTTTGTAATGTGCTGTTCCGCTTGGAAATGCGCAGAGTGGCAGTGAGCCTTGGTGACGAGGGCATCCCAGAAGGGTGCTGGGGTGTGACTACTCTCAGCATTTGCGCTGGCAGTGTTGTGAAATGGCACCACAGGCAGTTTACCACACAGTATCTGCGTAGTTCCTTCCACCTGTGCTGAATACCTCGCACAGGCATATTCATGAGCCAGCCTGCAGTGTTGCCAAAGGAGCTCTTGATTAAGCAGCTCCGGTACTGGGAGCCTGCTTGGAGAGAGATGAAGAGAAGCCAGACTTTTTTCCGGAGATGCTCAGCACTTAAACACCGTCATAGATCATTGCTTTGCAACACTTTAAAAACCTTGACCTCAGCCCTTAGCTTTCTCTAGTGCTCTTGGGATATTTAACAGAGCTATTTGGAAAGTCTGATTATGTCCTTCAGAACTGTCCCCTGCCTTGTCATTTTACATAGCGTGGGTGGGAAGGAAGGGAGAATTTGGGGAAAAAACAGTGGAAGAGACTGAAAAGTTTCTGCTAGATTGTGGTGGACAAACTGAGTCCCTTCCCATGAAAGATATTTCAACAAACACTGCGTTGGGTGAAAAGGTTTAGATCTACGTGTGATCCGTGTAAGGAAAATAACAGACGAAGAATCTATGTTTTGTGGTTTGAAAGTTATGGTGTTATGTCTGTAATGCTTTGCCCTTAAATTTCCTGCCTGTTCTCTGTTGGAATACAAAAGACATCAGGGAAGGGGTCGTTGGGCTCCAGCGGCACCCATTTGAAGCTCACAGAATGCAAGGTGGGAACATGGTCCCCTCTGACGACCGAGCTGCGCGCTAAAACATGCTGACATGCAAGGAGGTGTATTTTTGTGATTTGGTTATTGCAAAGGGTACTTATGAGTCATGTTGTGCTCTTAGTCACTGCTTTCCTCTTGCCACAAGTCATGACTAAGATGCTGATGTGCAGATTCTGCGCTCATTCAGTTCTCTGCACATCGGCAGAGCCCTTCCTGGGCGCTCCTCTTCCAGACTCTGTGGATGTACAAAACTTTCGGTGAAGACTGAAATTACAGGCTGGGACAGCAGGAAACTAGTAGCAGGAGTCCATGAGCCTCTTCAGAGTGAAGGAGAGAGCTTGCACTAGGCAGGTCAGTGTTTCCTTGTTGTGGGTTTGTTTTTACTTGTTTGAAGCCATTTGTGGCTTTTCTTGAGTGTAGGAAGGGCCGAGCAGCAGGGCTGGATGTGAGTCGCTGAGCTCCCTCGGCTGTCGGGGAACCCCAGGATCCAGACATGGCTTTACAGAAGTCTCCTGGGGGATTGCCAGGAATGAAGCATGGACAGAGGTGGCTTTGCTGAAGTGCCTCCTCCCATGCTGCAAAGGTGACAGAGAGTCTGGGGACAGCAGAGACCTGGTGGAGGCTCTGCTGAGATAACAGCAGCTTTCGCTCCTGCTGGGGTGGAGGTGGGGAGCTGTGATTAACCAGCTGCCTCTGAGAACACAGAGAATCAAATCTTACCAGGATAAGCAAAGAATCAAGTATTTTGGGGGAACTTTGGGAACAGTCTGAGCAGGAGCACTGTGGCATAGGTAAAGGAATGTGCTGACCTGGATGAAAGTGAAGGCCTCCTCGGCTGATGTTTTTTCTGGTTTTGGCAGGTTTTATTTCTTTTTCCTGGATTTTTGTGTGTTTGCGTTGCTTTTAACCAAAAAGCAGAGTCTTTAAGAGAGACTCTTCCCTCTGTGTTGGGAGAGAGGAGATGCCTGCCCGTTGTCCGTGTGGATGGCTGGTGCTGACGTGGCAGGGAAGAAGGAAATCTGTATCTTCTGGACATCTCTTTGATTTCTCACAGAAGAGGCAGGTGTGAGAATGCTGCTGTACTGAAATGTTCTGGGTGAATTGGTTTTATTTTCAGGGTCCGGGCTGATACACTTGAATGGGGTGAGATAAAATCTTCCTCACAGTCCTTCCAGCCCAAGGATTAGGTTTGCACCCTGAGTGCTGGAGAAGAGGTGAGACACACAGAGAGCTGGATTGTGAAAAGTGTGCAGCCAGGCATGCAATCCAGTTTCACAACATCCTCTGGTGTTTGGACTGACAGCACGCTCAGCCTGGGACCATGGATTCCCTGGTCACCCCAATATTTTTCTGCATTGCTAGAGGGACACGTGGACCTTTTCTTCACGTTGGCTGCACGGCAGCAAAGTGGCAGTGATGGAGGCAGCGCACATAGCTCTCCTGGCTGGTCCACCTGTTGTACGGCTAGCACTTGGGGGTTTGCAACCACCACCAGTGGACAACAGAGCCATCAAAGATGACCCCTACATAATGCAAGCGGTAGGAGCTTGGGGTCTTCTGTTCCTCTTCCCATCCAAGCCCCTTGCAAGGTGTTGCAGTTCTAATCTCTTGCGGTGTTATCTTCGATAGAGACTAACCCAAGATTACCTCCTTGCCACGAACACGTGAGCAAGACTTGCTCGGTCTCACTGGCAGAAATTAAGAGAATGCAGACATGCATTGCGGCATGATGGGGGGAAGCTGCATGCCCATTGGCCTCCCTGGTAATTGAGTCATGAAAGTGTGCGCCGCCTTGTCTTTGCCATGGTTGGGAGGGATTAGAGGAGTAGAGGGAAAGACAACAGCTACCAGAGGGGGGCACATCGTTGGCTTTGGGATTGGAAAGGGTGCCAGGAATCAGTAACAGGGGCATCACCTGGAGCATCTGGTCTGTGCTATGAAAGTGTTTCAGTGCTTTCTTCCTTGCTCTTAACTAAAGGCCTGGTAAGCTAACTTTCTTCCTTCTCTCTCTTTAGGAGATGAATTAAAATGCAGCACACCACGTGCACAGAGGACAGGATCTATCATGCACTGGAAAGATGTCTACATGGGCTTAGCAGAGATGCTGTCTCCAGCAGATGGGCTGGTAGGTGACCTGATGGCCCCAAGCCAGTCTCACTTCCCTGACAGCCTTGATGGGGCCAGGCTCTTCTGTTCTTCTGGCTCTGCATGATTTGTCCTCCTGTTAACAACCTACCTGAGCACTTGGTTAGGAGTGACCTGCTGGGACTCCTGTGGGCTTGGAGGCCCTTTTTCCCTTCCAAGGTTCGAGGCTAGAGGTCGGATCCAGCCCAGTCCATCTTCCTGTGCTTCTCATTGCAGTGGGAAGATATACCAAGATGCTGAACAATTTGTATTAGGTCTTGCATAGAGAAAGGCCTGGCAGAGAAATTGTGCATCCTGCCAGTTGTCCCTGCATGAGCTGGAAAGGGAAGGAATCTTTTTTTCACCATGAGGAAAGGCTCTTTTGTTTAACCAGCCAGCCTTGCCTTGCTTTGATACAAGCATATCTCAAAACCTATGGGCATATCTCTGCTGCATTGTCAGAAACGATTGTAGAGATACCATATCTGTCTTATTTAAATTTAACTCAGATACCATGTTGGCCATAAGGACCTGAGCCATGTTCAGGGGCCTGTGAGGGGATTTGGGGTGGTGGTGGGGAGGGCAAGGCAATAATGCACAATAGAAGTCATTTTCAAATATGACACTTCCCCAGCTCTTTCTCATGCTAGCACTTTTGCGCAGCGATTAAAGCACTTCCTAGTCTTGTGGATAAAAGAAATGAAATTAATTTGGGTGCTCTCAAATCCAAACTTCTTATTGTCTGTACAGCTCTCTTTTGAAGCCCTTCTGCTTTTCCATTTACCTGTTATGTCATGAAAGAGCTGCAAACAGCATCCTACCTGCTCCTGTGTTCTGGAGTAATCTCTGCCTGTGCTCATTTTCTCATCACGGGAGTGGTGCCCACTCTCCATGCTGCGTAGCATCATCCTGGGAACTTAGTTCCTGCTGTTATTACCTGGGACTCCTGGGTCCCTTTGATCTCCCCACATTCTGGGAAGCAATCCCTGAAATGTGACCTGCGTTCATTGTTCCTGGAAGCGTGACCTTGCTTTTGGCACTGTTGAAGTGCACGTTCAAAGGCATCCACCTTGCCAAGCAATTCATTGTGCTCTATGTGACTTGCCTCTTCCCGTAATTATAATTAATCAATTTCTGTGTCCCTCACAAGTTGCACCCTCCTGTAATCCTAGACCCTCAATGTTGTTTGTACTGGGGTGGCCTTTAGAAAATGACTTCTTCATAATTTGCCCAGCTCATTAGCAAAGGTAAGACCTTGTGGGGCTGAGATTAGGTGATGGTGGCCTCCGTTAGAAACAGCCTAATTCCCCATTTTCAAATGATTTTCCTTTATTTATCAGCCTGCTGGCTTTCAGTCCACTTCATGTAGGCTTTGTGACCTACAAAGCAAAGTGATCTGGCATTCCTGGGAGAATCTCAGACACTTTTCACATCAAAAAGTTCCCTTTCATCAACCACATTTGTGATCTTGCCAAAAATCTTCAGTGTGACCAAGGAACCCTGGCTTCTGTAGTTGTTGGTGGATGCAATGTTAATAACTGTGCTGTCCCCCCTCCCTGAGGATACCTTTTCTGCATAGCCCCTGGGGCAGACTTTCTCGGCCAAATCTTTTTGCGCTCTTGGATGTGGGCTGTCTAGTCCTGCTGACTCTTAAAATGTTTGCTTTGAAGAGTTGCTGTTTCACATCCTACTCGGCTGCAATTGGAATAGGAAGTATTTTTGTTATTGCAATAACATATATGGTTTGGGAAGAAAGAGAATAATGCAGATATCTATGTACACCCCCTAATAGGGGGTCCCATTTCTTTTCAAAAACGGAACAGAAATGTTTTAGTCTTCTACTTTTCCCATGTTACAAGGGATGTTTTTATCCTTCTGTTGTCTCAGATCTAGGCTGTTATTTAATGCGGCGGGTCTCTGTTCCTTATATTTTTAATGAATCCTTCCATCTTTTTGTTAACTGTGCAGTAGCCTTCTCCTTTCTACTTTTTAACTTCTTAAATTGCTTTTATTTCCCAATTTATTTTCTTTCCCCTCCTTTTCACCATTTCTGAACAGTAAAATAATGCACTCCGGACTGCAGCTTTTTGGGTTGGAACCTCGCTAGAATTTTGTTCCTTTTTGAATTATTTAATGCTTTATTTTTACACAATAATTTTACAGGAGGTTGCTCCAGAGCACATGAGTAATCACGATACGTCATCTTCTCCTTGCAGAAATAGGTGACTGAATAGCTGAGGTTTGTGAACTTAGCAAGGAGGAGAAATGGCAATGCTCTGGCCATCGCAGCTTTGCACCCTGAGCCTGCCCGTGGTGGGGTCTGTGGGCTAAATAGTACCAACCCGAAGGTGATGGAAGAAAATCTTTCCTGAACTGTTAGATTTATTGGAGGAACCAAGTTCAAATGAATTATGTCTGACTTGCAAAAAAACTCTCTGTGATATGCAAGTGATAGAAAGGCATAAGTCCTTTTCCTTGTAGAGGCCTCAGAGAGCTGCTTGTTTGCCTTCCTCTGTGTTGCTGGAGCATGCTAAAGGGAGAAAAATAGTTTTATTGCTTGCTGGTTGGGCAAGGGGCTTGCGGGTGAGCAGTGAAACAGTGCATTTTGTGAAGGACAGTGCCTGGCTGAGGTCAGGCTGCCGCCAGCACGGGGATGCTGTCCTGGAGAGTCAGGGGTGCAAAAAGACCTGGGAGATCGTGGCAGACTGGGAGCTGATAGGGAGCGTGGGTGTGCGTGAGCAGGGATTGGGGGGTGGCGGGGGCGCTGTTGCATCTCTAGGATGGGGATTTGCATGAGCTGGGAAGGATGAAGGGTGCTGACAGGTCAGAGGTAAGCTGGAGGCCAAGAAGAGGGTTCAGTGCTGTGTTATGTGGGGTGCAGGGTGTTCACTTTGTTCAGCTCTGACTAAGGAAGTGTTGGACACTGCTTGGCTGCAGTCAGATAAATAGCTGTATGGGGAACAAACAGAAATCTCTATGGGGATCCTCTAGGTTAGTAACAGAGTGTCAAAATGTAATGTCTGAGGTATTTCCATTTCTAGGTGCAGAATTAAGGTGCATTTGTTTCTACACCCTGCAAATTTTAACTTTGGAACCAATTGCCCTGGGTTTGCAATGGGTTTTCTCACTGACAGTACTGCAATCCAGGCTGCTGTCCCTGAGCTGTGCTGTGCCTCAGGGCTGACGGCCTGTCCCTTACAGTCCAAATTCACTTCATTTCCAAAAGCAACATGCTTTGCCTGCAGCTGGCCTTGCCCTGAGAGCACCACGATACTGGTTCGTGCGTCTGGTCGCGTGATGGGAAGCTGTGTGCTTTTGGGTCTGGGGGACTGCAATTGGTTATGGAGCTGCTCCCAAAACCAGGGCCGCTGACAGCTTTTCTTTGGATTAAAAAGAGTATCAGAAATACTGCTGGCATCCTGCAGACCTTGCAAACGAAAATTGGAGCAGGCAGAGGCTTGGCCTGAGGGCTGTTAAGTGCCAAGGGTGGATGCAGCCCTAAAAGGTACTGGAGTGCCCTGTGCAGGCGGCTTGAAGCAGCTGCTTGGGAAATGGGAGCTGTAGGTTTGACTCTGGAGTCGAGGGTCCACTCAAGTCTCACTGTGGGCGCTCTAACTTGCAACTAAATGATTGTTTTCAGGATGTAATTTCTAGAGCTCAGTGCTTGATCCTGGAAAGAGATTTCTGTGTTTTTGCCATGGGGCCAAATTCCCCCTTTGGGGTGGGTCTCAGGGAGCCTTAGATTCACCCTGTTCCTTTAACTGGTGAGATTTCTGCAGTCCCTCTGGGCCAGGCCCTTGGAGAAAATCACCTTATTCTTATGGTGCTAGAAATGGTGTAGTAGAAACAAAGAGACCAGAGCCTGGGGGAGGGAAGAAGTAGAGATGTCTCTTTGTTTTCTTTTCACCCAATCCACCTGTGTCATGTCTAACAGCACCGGGAGCTGCTCGTGAGGATGCCCGGCTTGCAGTCCACAGGCAAAGGGAGATGGTGCATTTTGTTATTTCTTTTTTGAATTGACAGTTGCCCCCTATAAAGAGTAGCAAAGGGGAAATGTCAACCACAGCTGCCAAGTTCAGGAAGGAGCCGCTCTGGGAGGAGAGAGCGTCTCAGTACAATTCTCAGAAAAGAAATCTTCAAGCCTCATCCTTCCGAAGCCGCCCACGGGGCCGTTCGCCCCGCTGCTGCTCGGCTCGAGGCATGATGCCATCTCTGTTGATTCTGATAGCAATCAAAGCAAAAACACTGAGCAGGTTGAAGCTCCTCTTCCGTGCGCGCCCCAGGGGCTCACGGGCTGCTGCGCCAGCACCCCGTCGGAGCCTCGCGTGCAGACTGCACTCGGCGCTGTGCTGGGGTCCCTGCTCCCAGACTTTGGGCTCCCAAAGGGAGATTTTTCTCGGGATCAGGTAGCTGAGGTGCATATTGGTGAACCGTATGTTGCACTGGGCTTTCCCCCCCACCCCCCTCCAAATAATAAGTGCAGTGTCTTCTGTTGGGCTCATGCTGGAGGTAGCCCGGTCTGGTCTTGTTGTGTTGGACAGCCGGGATAACCAGGATTTCATCCTGCTTCTTCTGTGGCTCCATGTGTGCCAGCCCAACCTTCTCGCAGCTGGGCCATGAGCTCTGAAGCACTCCAGGCTACCTGCGTTGCGGATAGATCGATCTGACTATTTCTTTACCTATAAAAGAGCGTAAGTAGCACTGGGTTGCCGTTGTCCTGGAAGCAAACCAGCTGAGCGGAGGGCAGGCTGGATGCATGCAGTCTTTTAGCAGCTCAGCTGGCCCTGCTGGGAGGTCTCCAGTGCCTCGGGTGACAAACTCGTACAGTTTAGGGACTGCAGGGCAGAAGTTCTGGTTCCTGCCCGCCGCGTGAGTTGCATTTGTAAGGGCTGATCTCACCGCTTTCCCTCTGCAGGCTCGGCACTCACCCGTGACGAGCCTATTGGGACTCTGATTGCTTTGGTTTCGCAGCAGGGAGAGAGCAGGTCACCCCTTCCAGGCAGCTCTTGGATGGACTGCTTTCCTTTAAGATGTTAAATCAAGTGGTTTGCTTGTGTGATTTTTGCTTTCCGCTTCCCTCAGCTGAGAGGCACCTGACTGAGCTATGCAAACCCTGTCTTGCTAATAGCTTTAGATCAGTAAGGTGTGAAGAGGGTTTCCCCACCAACGCAGGACTTTCCAGTGCTCACACAATTCACTAGAGAGACTGTAACGGAAAACAAGGCTTCTACTGAGAGCGAGAGGCGAGAGCATCCCTCCACTGGCCCTGCTGCAGGGCCTCAGAGGAGACATCCAAGCGCATCCCGAGCTGCATGCGCATCCTGCCACTCTGGGGCCTCCCCTTGCATCTCTCAGCGAGAAACGGTTTTGCAGGAATTAAAGAGCGAGTGCAAAGTCCAGAAGAGAGGTTGGCTGTGGTTCAAGCTCTCTGCGTGCCCATGGCACGCATCCCTCACTTGCCAGCCCCAGTGAGGTGGCTGCCTGCCACGGGGAGGATACCAGGTGTGGTCTGGCACGGCTGGTTTCCTCTGCAGGCAGCAACGGAGCCTGTCGGGTATTTCCAGAGGGCAATTCCATCCCCTGAAAAAGCCTATCGCTCTTCATTGCCGTGGTGACTTGCTGAGATAAGCCACGTACAAATTTAACATCTCGAGTCAAGGAAAGCCACCCTGCACTGAGACGTGCCATTGCCCTATGCTAGTTTGATGTGGTGAAAAACACTTGTCCTGGTCTGGCCCTGGCATTTGTGGCCCAACCCGGCCCGGTGGCATGATTCACCATCAGCCATCTGCTTGGGTGCCGTGAAGACAAGGAGTGAATATGCAAATATATCTCTGCATTTGGTTTCTTGCCTGCCTGCAACCTCTCCCTGGGCTATTCTAGCCCTCAGGAATAAAACCGGTGTTACTTTGCAGTTATTAAGAATTCTCTCCCGATGCTGCAGTGCCCACCATGTCCTCGGTTCACGGCATGGCCCCCCCGGGCACCTGCAGGAGGACAGAGCAGGGCTTTGCCATAAAGTGGCTCCTTCCTGCACATGAGGAGCATCATGCTTGATGCGCAAGTATCTTTATTAGTCTGGCTGCAGGGAATATGGCTCCAGGGACTAATTCTGCTCACAGCACCAAGGAAGTTGATGTTTGCCTGGTCCATGTGTGGGAGGAGGGTACAGTGGCGAGGGAAGGCAGTTCCCACTGAGGTCTTTTGTCCCCCGTCCTGACTGATGCCCAGTGACAATGGACACTTCGCTTTGCCCTGTGGTCTTTATGTATTGAGTCTGAGGCTTTCAGAGCCATAATGTTTTGTGTTCAAGAATGCTTTTAGCAAGGACTCGGCTGTTTTTTAGCGTGAGTAATGGTGCTTTGCCAAATTTAGGAGCTCAGACCCTAGCAGCTTTCGGCCTCACGGAAGTGTTTGAGTTGTGGGTAATTCCCAGCTCCTTGACGTGACTGTGAGTTAAACGGAAATTCTTCTGATTATACTGATGTGTCACTCAAATATACCATTGCCGCATCCTTGTGCTTGAGCTCTAAGTTCCCATAGCAGACCCAGACATGCCCCACAAGACCTTGGGCCTGAATGATATTTGCAATACTTCCCTCAAGGCCTCCCCTTGCCACTGCTACCTCCCTTTCTCCCCTGGCCTGCTTGCTGCAGGTTTGCCCTGGCTGCTCACTGGGGAAGGAGCCCAGCGCATCTTCTTCCATGCCATTCAGTTCGGTGCAACACAGCAAGCCACTGCTGCAATTTCCTCCTCTCACTAGAGCTGGGCTATTTGTATTTGTGGTTTGCTCACGCAGGAAGCGGTGTTCTTGTCTGGTGATACATGGAGAGGAAATCCATCCCTGCCACTCTTGCTAATCCTGTTCCGTACCGCCAGGCTTCTCCCTTTGCTCTGGCTAGCAGCCAGCGTGGCCTGGCTCACTCTGGCTCCCAGAAATGACAGATCTGGAAATAATCTGCACCAGCCCTGCAAGCAAAGCAGGATGGGCTGTCCAAAGCATCCCTGACACTGTGATAGCCCAACCGCTGCCTACCAAGTTCAGCAAAGTTCCCGGCAGCTCCGACCACTTCTGCTGGGACAGTTACTTTCTTGAAAAAGTCTCACAAGTCCTGAGGCTTTCCCTGGAGCATGCCAAGCACTAGGACAATATTGATTTACTTCAGCAATCTGCTGGAGCCAGAGTCCTCTGGAGCAGAGTCGTGACTTTGGGCAATTATGCTGACTTAGGAGAGGAAAGTGGTTCAAAGGAAAACAGGAATATACTTGAATTAGCAAGTCGCTGTGCCTTTGTAGACCAGGTATTGCAGTATAAGGCTACATCGAGAGTGCTTTGGCTGTAAAAAAAAATCCAGCAAGATGCAGCTAGTAATGTAGGCAAATTACAAATTGCAACTGTAGTTAATCCTGCTTGTATACCTATACTTGGCCATGAAGTTACAGGCTGTTATCAGCAGTCCCCCACCCAATTTGGTGTTTGTGGATGAGGCAGCTGGCAGATGTATTTGTGTGTGTGTTTGCGCAGAGGGAGGAACTATTGTACGACGCTGTTTCTCTCTGGCCTCAGACACAAACCGAGCGTATTGGAGCTCCTTGGAAACTTTCCAGCAGGATCTTTCTCCGTTGGAAAACATTGATTCATTGAAAGTAAAATGTTGCATGGCAGCGGAGGGGCTCTCCCACAGGGGGAAGCTCCTGCCCTATTTCTTAGCTATGAGCTAGGCATAAAGCCGTACATATAGTGGTACGTGTGCCGATGAGTAAATGCTTGTTCATGGAGGAGACAAATGAAGATTGTGTTTGTGACCTTAGCGCTAGTATTGCCTATCTTGTCATCGACCTTCTTCCAAAGCCCTCCCTGGGGCTGGCCAGGGAGGTGTTGCCAACTTGCATTATTTATTTCTTGTTAGCTCCAACGTTACAGCCAGCACACAAGGGCTGATGTGTTTCTTACATTTCTGTGCCATTTAAAAGAATGCGCGATTTAAGCGGGGCTGGATTTATATTTATTTTTCCTCTTTGATCATTAGCCCCGCTTCCCTGCAGCGAGAGATGCTCTGTTTCTCTTCTCTTTGCTTTGTGTTGACTGAACTCAGAGGAGCCTGAGAAGCTAGTGTCATCCGGATCCCACCGTGGGCTGAGCTGGGTAATGTCTTCACTGAATCTGCTTGGTCTGATGATAAAATCCGTTGTGATGACAAACAGTGAGGGCTGTTTGCCACGTGGTAATGTTGAGGAAGGAAGTGTTGATCCAGAGCTGAGGGATCCCATTAACAAGGCCATTGAAGTCATTTTTGAGAGCAAGATCACGCTCAAAGTCCACCCAAATGTTTCTTTGCGGGTACTGTTGGCCTCGCCACCACCAGTTGCGATGCCCTGGGACAGGAGGGGGCACAGGAGGGGAATATCGCAGGACAAAGAAAGAGTCAATGGATGTGGCATTTTCTTGTTCCCAAGTGCTTTTCTCCACGGGCTGTGTGACTGGTGCCCAAGGCCCTGGAAAGGAGGAGGTAAGTGGCTGCTCTATTCCCGGCAGCTGTGTTACTCAGACCTCCTTGCTCTGCAGAGCTGGATCTGCCCCTGAGCTGTGGTCATAGCTGATTAGAGGAGCTGTAATGGCCTTCGCGCTGATCCTTTCCTCTAAGCCCATCTGGGAGGCATCAGGGTGAAGGCAGCGTCAGCCGCTGAGCGAGGAAAAATGAAGGCCTCGGGAAACACCTTGGGGCTTTGTCACCAGTTGTATCCCAGCAGTGAGAAGCAGGTACCTGGGGATAGAAGCAAAGGGGGTTTTGGTCAACCTGGATGAAGGATCCTCCATTCCTCTGCATGACAACTCTCCTCTCTTGATATTTGGTTAATCTCGCTCTCTTTTTTTGTTCTTTTTATTTATTTATTTTTATACCTTTAGTAACACTTTGGAGGGACTGAGGAGGTGGACTAAATGCTGGCAAGGCTTAATAAAACTTCTTACGTGAGCTCTCAATGCCACGACTTCTAGGAATAGGTTGGTGAATTGTTGACAATGTCTAGGTCATCTTGCTCCAACTTGTCTTGGTTTCTTGGTGTCTGCATCCACAGGAAGGAGCTGACTGTGATGCTGAAGGACGGAAAGCAATTAACTGGCAGGGATGGGAGCGTAGCACCTCCTGAGCATGGTCCTTGCAGCCCATGACCCCTCTGCAGCCCCATTTGAGCCTTGGTCTTGTTCAAGGCGCTGCCCTCAGGGAGCAATGTCTCTCCAGGCCAGGTCCAGGGGTGATAACATCTGTGGGGCATTTGAGCCTGGGCACAGCAGGTTAGGGGATTGGACTAGCAAGCTTTCTGTGCTAAGATAGGGTTTTTGTCTTCAAAACTCCCACAGCGAACATGGGCATGTTTAACCCAAGCCTATGTTGCATGCATCCCTCTGACATCTGCAGTAGACGTGCAGCAGCGTGGGCATTTTCAGTGAATTAACCTCTTGCCGATGGGAAGAGACCAAACCTAGCTACGGGTGTTTGCTTGTTGTGTGAGTAACAGTGAGATGGCGCTCAGGCACAATGTGATGCTGCTGCCAAGATAAAGCCATCAGCAGAGATAAGATCCCTCCAGAATGAGGGCACAAGGTTTCTTCCTCCACAGTGATGCCATACAGGCAGCAAACACCTTTGCCTTGACCCAGTCTCCTTGCGCGTCCCTCCTGCGAATGTCTCAAACCTGGGGGTGAATCACAGCTGCTCTGTCTCCTTCCTAGCTGGGCTGTGCCTGAACTGCTGGAGCCTTCAGGAGCTGGTCAGCCGAGATGCGGGAAACTACCTCATCCTTGTGGAGAAAATCCTTGGCAAAGCTAAAGAGGTGAGCTCGGGGCTACCAGGGAGGAGGGGGAGCCTGGCTTCGTCCTCGCTTGAAGGATGCTTTTCTGACTCACTGATGTTTGTTATGGGTGCCTGATGGATATATGTGCCTCAAGGCATGTTGGCCTGGGCTCGTGGTCATCTTTTGCCCAAGGAAAGGGCGGCTAGTGTCAGCCTTGACTCCTTTAGCTGCTGTTTCTCTGCTGGTATCACCAGGGCTGGGTAAGGCTGTGAGATCTGCATCATCTAATGGAAATTTAATCAGCTCACATCACTACCAGGTTTGAGACAGTGTCAGCTCCAGCCAGAGCAGCTCCCTACATCCTGGCACATGGGGACTGCAAGAGAAAATGTGAGCCACTCTTCAAATCATACTGCAGATCCTAGGGGAAGGGTTTTGGGTTCCCAATGAGCTACTTGGGTCCTGACCCCTGGGACGCTAGCCCTTGTGCAGCCTGCCCGGGGACCGAGCGCTCGAGGGAGAGCTGCTGTGTGGATGGAGCTGGCCTTCCCACTACCTTCCCAGTAGTGGGAGTTGCTAGTCTGATTCGGAGTAAATTGAAGGTTTCCTGTTGTTTTTAATGGAAACTTTGCCGTGGCTCTACTTGGCTTCTTGCAGAGCTAGGACTAGCTATCAGTTAGGGACCTCGAGGGAGCACTGCCCAGCCGAGCACCAATCAGCCTTGCAGCAACAGGCAGGTCAAGCGAAATGGGGAGACGAAGTGCTGGCGGGGCTGACTGCATAGGCCTGCTGCGATCCCGTTGTGTGATGGAAAAGCACGATGTGGCCCAGTTAAGCAAGGTCACGTTAGGATGTGACTGGGAAAGCCTCTGAGGAATCCCTTGATGTGGCAGGAAGTGCTGGCTTTTCTCCTAAAGCCTTGGTACTAGGGTTCATGTGATTGGGCAAATGTTGCCTTTCATTTTTCAGGGAAAAAAGGCAGTCTAGCTGCCAGGCTGTGGAGGAAGTCTGGAAAATATGGCAATCTGGGGGAAAGAACAAGTGTAGACTAGCACTTTTTTTTTTTTCCCTCCACACACATGCATGAATTTTCCTTTTTTAACGGCTGAAATTGATCTAATCACGGACAATTTGGGGGGTATATTGCACTTTGCTCACAAATGAGGAGAGATAGTGTTTGCAAGTATATTCTTGAGTCATCGCTATATCCCTTGGTGAAATAATTCTGCTGGCTCTTCCCTGGTGAAGACTGTGGCAAAAATGCCTGATTTGCACTGCGCTGCCTAGTTTTGCAAGCCACTTGCAGGGGCAGGGCTGTGAGCCTGCCTGACTTCACCTCTCCAGACTGCCTGCTTTCAGTCATTTTCCTAAAATTCTGTGCGGCTCCACAAAGATTGAAAGTGTCCGAGGGTCGGACGCTTGGCTGCACACAGCTTTCCAAGTGGAAAGGCAGGGAGGCAGTATGTGCTGACCTGCTTGTCCGGTTGGTGTGGATTATTGTGCTTTCATGGTTATTTACCCTTGGAGACGAGTGCTTCCCTTTGGATGGGGATAAGGATGCGATGGGGTTGGGCGCTTGGTGGCATTATTGGGGAATCCCCCAGCACCTCAGAGGAAGAGTTTGGGTAACGCTCGAGGCAAGGAGCCCGGCTCATCCTTCTTCCCTTGGGCTATTTCCTGCAGGTCCAGGAGAAGTGCGACTACGATCTCGTAACTCCACTGGCTCTGCTTTTCTACTATGCGGTCCTGTATGTAAGTTCTGAGGCTGCTGAACGTGGTTTAATCCTGACTCCTCGGGAGGCACAGGAACTGGGGCCCTGTGGGAGATGAGCAGCAGTGTCGTGTAAATCTGGGTGGTTTTCATCTGAAAGATTACAATCTGCTTTGATCAATTCATCTCAAAAAAGATTCAATACAGACCTACAGGGATCAAGACTAGGCAACTGTTGCACAAGCTGAGAGAGATGGAAAAAAACGAGCTCCCATTTTTTAACCTTTACTTTTAAGGATGGATCGATCAGAAAGAGTCGGACAATATTTCTATGCAAAGAAGGCAAATGTTTTCATTGTCCCTTACAATTGTGCAAAATATATAGGCAATTCAAAAGAAAAGAAGGAGCAGAGCTTTCACAGGAAATACTTTTTTATTATTATTATTAGCACAATGCATCATTATCCCAAGGAAATCATTGCTGCCAGGTCTTACAAAAGCGTGAGCTTTAATGGGATTCATCTTTGATTGTCTGGGGGGGAAAAAAAAAAAAAAGTCTAATCAGGAAACACGCTCTGGCTTTGGCATATGAGCCATAGCACAGAAGTTGGGAAGGTGCAGAAAGAATGAAGCCTTTTTGTAGCTGTGCCAAATGGAGTTTCTTTGACCCTTCCTTGGAGTAGGACAGGTTGTCACGTGGTGACCCTCTGGTTTGGTCCTCCTCCTCCCACTTCCAGCCTAAACCCTTGCTTCCTTATGCAGTGATTGCCTTGTGCAACCTGGACATCTCTGGGAAGAGAGGTTGAAGGCAGTAGTGGCTCAGACATCGCTGTCCATGTCCTTGCTCCATTTCTAACTGTGCTCCCTCTGCCCTGTCCCCTGCAGGCTCCTCACTTCCCTCCAGGCTCTGACCTGCTCCTGAAGGCCACTAGCATCTACCACAACTTCCTCACCTGGCCCGTGCCCTACTGCAACATCTTCCGGGAGCTGCTCAACTTCATCAGTGATGAGCTCAAGGCTCCAGGTAAGAAGCAGCCTGCCCACAAATTCCCACCTCGCTGCACAGTCTTAACGTGGTGCTGGCATGGCTTTTCCCTGGGGATACACTACAGTGAGGGGCTGAGATCGTGTCTGCTCTGCAGGTCTCAGTAAAAAAGCTCAGTACGGGATGGCCGTTGCCATGTTTCTGCCTAAGACTCTCCTGATTTTACTATCTTAAACTCCTCTTGTTTCCGTGAATCCCACACAGTTTGAGTGTATCTGTGTTTACCTTGTACTCTGCATCCTCTGCACTTTGGTTTTTCTGGGATATAAAGATCTCTGCCCTGCATCCTCTGAATGTTTTCCCGGTGGTATGATGGTTTTCCCAAGGCAAGATGGGATTTCTCTGGAGGAGCTGAGCTGGACAGCTGGGTTATGTTTTCAGTGATTGCCTCTTATGCAAGGTAGTGGGAGCATCCCAGGACTGTTGGACCTATATGGATCGGCAAAAAGAGTAACTCTCTCCTGGCTGCCTTCCAATCTAGTGGGTCTTTTGCATGGCAAAGCATGTGCTCACTCTTTCCGCCTGCTACTTGCCAAACCTGGGTTTTTGTTTGAGATGCTCAGTGACTCAGTGTGTAATTGGGGTAATAACAGTGGGTCCGTTCATTGACATCAAGGTGGCTTTAGCCTTTGAGCCTGCCACTGCATGGAAATTTCCATAGGGTCTGAGGGACTCCCCAGCTATTTCTTTATAGAGGAGACGCTACCTTGTGATATGGCTTTGGACACATCTATCATCAGCAGCTGTGCTTCTCTTAATTAAGTACTCCTTGTGAGTGTGTCCTGTTGTTCCCAGTGGAGCAGCACTTCCAATTATTTCTAAAAGGCTCTTTCTCCTAATCTTCCCATCTTTTGACAGCTCGTGCAGAGCTGTTATTACACGGTCCTGTATTAGAGCAGATTTCAGCCCTTGCTTAATCCCCACATGGGGCTGTGACACCAAGACCTGCTCCGAGCAGGACTTAGGATGGCTCACATGGATGTGTGGGCTAGTAGCTGAGGCTAGCAATGCTTTCCCATGTTACCGACAGGTGATGTAACATAGGGACACCGCTGCGGTTCTGCAGTAACGTCCCGTGGAGAGGCAGGGTGGTGAGCGGCAGTCAGGGATGAGTCACGGGGCCAGCGTCAGCAGGCCTCTTAGCCAGCACAGAGGGGCTGCATGGTAATTTCGGCTGTGGGGAGATGGGTGAGGTGGTAGGTGCAGGTTGGATGAAAGATGCTTTCAAGGGGAGATGTTTTCAAGGGCTGAAAGGCTGAGCTTATCCAGTATGGGTACCAAGCTGGCTGTGTTAGGCCTGGCTCAAGGCTCCACAGTCAGGAAGGCTAGGCAGTACGAAGGGCTGACTGCTGTGCCGGTGCAGCTTCACCTGTGCCTGCAGATTTGCAGCATCCACATGGCTGGTACGTTGGCTGCATGGGTTAATCTCGTAGCACGTAGGGGGGAGACTGGGAAGAATCCCCTCCTTTAAACCCCCTTTTTGCAAGTCTCTATGGCAAGCCTCTATGGAGGCTGTTGTGTGAGGTCCAGGTTAGGTTGTTGCGTGCATCTCCAGCTCGGAGCTGTGGGCCGGACACACACATGGGGATGCCTGCTCCATGCTGCTGCAGTGCAGGGCAAGTGGGAGGGAGCCAGCAGGGAAGGGGTGTCAGGATCAGGCTCTGCCTGCAGAGCTCACTGCACCTGACCAGTGCCAGTGCTGGGAGAGCTGGGTCTGGCCCGAAGGTGGGGACGTACCTGGCCATTGCCAGGCTGGCGATCTGCAAGCATTGTGGGATTCCCTAGCTCTTTCCTGGTCGTTTATTGCTGTGACACTCATTGGGGGCCTGTTGCAACCACTGCGGGGAAAACTCCAGTGACATGGGGGTTTTGCTGCATCTGCTCTTGTCATGCTGTCACTGGTGCCCAGGGCTGTCTGAGCTAGGGACTTTGATCCAAAGGCTTTTCCTTTCCTACAAACATGTGAGGTTTCCCCACCCCACCAAAAGTCGCAGCATGGGAGGTGACATTGTGCCAGGGGAGACCAGAGCTGCTCACTGGCCACAGCCTCTGCCCTGCCAGCTGGAGTCGAGAACAGTTAAATGATATCCTCTGCTGCAAACCTGGCTGGCATCTCGGCTGCTTCTTCCATAGGCTCTGTGACCTGCCACGAAGCTAAAGCAAAAGCTTTTTATTGAGATGAGGATAAATATTAACTAAGAACAAGCGTTGGTCAATATTTGCCAAGAATGCAATAGGTATTATCTGCAAACTGGGCCTGAGCTTTCTGCTGAGCAAGAGTGGTAAACGCAGCCATAGTTGGAGGACCCATGTGTAGGGTGCAAGGCGCCCATTGATCCCAGACCCAGGCACCTGGGGGTGCTGGGCACCCTGCGGACACTTCTTTCCGGGCTATGAGCAGCAGCGTGGTCTGGGATGTGGCTGCCTGTGGTAATAAGGGTGCTGGACCTTGCTGATGTCGCGGGATCTTTCCCAGGCACGTATTTCTAAGATGCATCTGGCCCATCTGCCATTTGGGGGTGAAACAGGCTTTACTATTACTGCCCAGTCATAGGGGCTGTGATTCCAGAAGATGGGGCAGCTCTCCCTTCTCACCCTCTGGTTCCTCTCCGATCTCTTCCAATCCATCTCTTGTGTTTCCACCCTTTCCTCCTCAAGGCTCCCTTGTTCCTGGCCTGGTCCATTCCTGCTCCTGCACCTTCTCTCACTTCACCACCAAGATTTATGTCAGCTGGTGGGGAGCGATTGCCAACCTCAGGGTTGGGGGTTCAGGGCAGTGAGTCCTCCTTGCCTAGGCTAGGAGCCGAGGGATGAGGTTAGCATGTCCCTGCTGTGGCTCGGCCCTGTAAGGGCCATGGTAGAAGACGAAGCTGTTGCGGTCCTGAGGCGGAGCAGTCTGCAGTGTTGCCGTCTCTCATGTCCTCTTTTCTGTCCCGCAGGGATTTCGTTCCAGAGGCTGGTGAGGACAGAGCAGGGGCTGCCCGTGAAGAGCTACCAGAGCTCCACCATGTAAGTGTGGCCAGGGCAGAGCTCAATCTCTGTGGGTGCTATTTGTGTTACTCCCTGTAGCCTCTCCACTGGCACATGCTGCTTTTCCACAGCCTGTCTTAATTAAAAAGAAGGAGCAAGGCTGTAGCAAGCAGCATCTCTCGAAGGCAATGGTGGATGCTGGGGGCTCCTGGGGAGAGGAGATGGAGAGCAGAGATGAGGAAAGGAGGCTGTGGTATTTTCTGCAGCAGCTTGGAGTCAGGCTCTGTGGCTCCTGGAGTAGGTAATTCCATGCAGGGATACAAAGCTGGTGTGAACAGGTGGGGAAGGCAAAGCATCCTTCCCAGAGAGCTATTGATATCATCATGCATTAGAAAAGCTCCAGGAGGCAGTTCGGGCTTGCTGCTCCAGAGCATGGAGACCAAAGTGGGAGAAAAGCGAGCTTCTCCCAGCTGTGTAGTGCTGGGGGTTCGTGTCTGGTTAACTAAAGCTTTGCCGCTCTGAACACAGTCAAACTTTGTACCTTGTTTGAGGGCTAAACTCTTCTTCCTGCCAGTGCACCTCATTTGTAAATAGGAAAATGAGGCCAGGCTGTGGGTGCCCTGCCTGGGGGACAGTCGTTCTCGCACAGCCACCCCTGCTCTGTGTGGGAAGGCTGTTTTCCTTTTTTGGCTTGTCCATGTATGCTGTGCAGCTCTGAGTCTATCTCTGTAGCTGTAACAACATGTACCCCCACTTGGCCGCATTGGTATGGTGCTTTCCCAGTACAGCTGTCCCATTTCACACTCTTACGCTGGTGCAAGAGCAACTATCAGTGGCTTACAGCAAGACGGCTGTATCTGCGTAAAAACCTGACAAACTGGCACAGAGCTGTATACAAGCTGAACCTTGGTCATATGGAAAGCTTGTGCCCGTTCTCTGAGCTAGAAGTAAATACATCAGAACTTCTCCTGAAACCCCCCTGCCTCAAGCATGTTAATTCAGCTGCTCTCAGCATGGGCGTCTTGGATGATACCTGCACAATCTCTCTGCTGAGAGCAGAGTCCTTCAGCTAGCTTAAATCTTTGCAGCATCTTAAAGCTCAGAAGCGGTGCTCTGACTGGCACCCAGCAGCAGGAAGATGTTTTGGGGGGACCTCTAATTTCCTGCCCCTCCTTTCTTGCTGTGTGTCGGGTTTGGAGAACTGGCTGCTGAGCTGAAGCTGGTTGGGGCAGCTGTGGGGCTGGAGGTATCACCAGCCTGGCAGGTGACATGGGGCAGTCTGTGCATGAGGGATGCCCTGAGGGGGAGGACGGAGGCTGCCCATCTCCCCGTGTTTCGTGTCTGGCACCCCTGCATAGACCTCGTCCCTGGCTGCAGCCCGGCTGCCACTACCATGAAAGGACACTGCCATCTAGCGTGAATTCGTCCAAGAGTCTCGTGCGCTCCATGTGCCATGGGTGGCCAGCACAGAGGAGGTGCCTGCCCACCCAGCTGACCGCTCTCCCTTCCATCCCCAGCACGGTGCTGCTGCTCAACCGCTCAGAGGTGCAAAGCGAATTCCTCTCCATCGCTGAGAAGCTGAGCACCCCCAATCCGCCGCAGCGCGCCACGCTCCTTGTGCTGCTGGAGCACCTCTACCAGGCCAACTTCGGCACCCGCTGTGACCTGGACAGCCTGCGCCACCTCCTGAAGGTAGGCACTGCCTTGTCCTGCTGGGCCTGTGAACGTGCCCGCGGCACCCTGGGCATTGCTCAGTACTTGTGGGGAAGCACTCGGTGCGATTTGCTGCTTACTTGGCTGAGCCGTGTCGGCTGTGGGGCAAGGTGAGATCTCACAGCGAGGTGGTGCAGCTCATCGCTTTGGTTACACTATGATGTAGCTGGGAGCAGTTGGGCGCAATCGGCTGATGTATTTCCTGACCGAAATAATATTTGATCATTGAAAAAAATGTGTTTTGATAACACTTCTTGTGAAAAAACATATATCTTTCCCTTCTCTGCTCAGCTTAGACCTGAGCTCCGTGTTTCTGTGAAGTGTGGGGAAAGGGTATCTTGCCTTTTACTGCTTTATTCCTTTCTCCATACCTAAGAAGAGAGAAAAAGAGCCTCCAGAATTGAAAGAGAACAAAAAATGTATTTGGTCAGAGAAGCGCTTTGGTGTTTATGGAGGGTGAAAACTTACCTTTTAGGTATGCTTAAAAGCATTTTTTTTTTTTTCTTTGCAGAAGTTCTGGGGGGACTTGGCGGGGAGGGGGTGCAGGAGGTGTAGTGGAGGAAGGGAGGTTTACCCTGCAGTACCTAGTGATCTGCCCCAGAGAACTGTGCTTTAGCTTTGCTGAGGGACCCACTAGATCTCTCTTCTTGGCTCTATTCCCCCTCCAGTCCAAGTCACTGGAAGAGCTCTTGGAGATCTACGCTAGCACCACAGAGGCCCAGGAGATAGCAGCTGCCAGCAGTGATCCTGCCCTGGCACGGGAGCAACTGCAGTCTGCTCTGCAAGACATTGCTGGAGCAGCAGCCTTCCCTGCAATTGCAGGTGAGAGACTCCTCTGTGCCATCGCGTCTTCCAGGGTAGTCTGCCAGCTCAGCCAGTGAGCAGAGGATGAACTCCTCTGCATGGAGGGTATCGGGAGCTGGCTCTTTGAAGTGTGAAATCCTGTTTTGCACAAAGTTTCAACCTAGCACAACAAAAAAAGACGGGTCCTATTTCATAACCACATGATGAACCAGAAATTGTTTCTCATCTTTCATTAAAACAAACAAACAAAAAAATCTCCAGCCTTTGTGGGTGAGATAAAAACGTTCCATCAGAAACTGATTGTAACAGTGATGTCTGCCTGAGTCTGCAGGTAGCCTGAACTGATAGCTCTTAGAGGTGTGAAATGTCCCTTTATTCCCACAGCACACAATCTCTTAGTGTTCCTAGATAATGGCAGCAGCACTGGTGCTATACATGACCTGGGCTGCCCCAGATATGTGCACCGAGGCGGACAGCATCTGCCTCAGGCCACTGTGGGCCCCGGAGGTGATGGCTCCTGGTGGGAGGGTTGCTTGGAGGGGTAAAGCTTGGGAACTGCCAGAAACGATATCAGGGCTGTGGAGCTGGAGGGCAGGTGGGAAGCACAACATGGTGTCTAAACGTCACCGTGGGCAAATGGGACAGGCCGTGCCGGGGCCTCATTCCCCTCACTTGCAGGCAGGAGGGGTCTAGCTCAGTTCCATGCAAGGACGTTAAATTTGCTTTGGGAGGGGAAGCATCTGCCGACATCCTCTGCAGAGAGTCCTGGGGAAATTGGGGAAGGAGGCGGAGAGATGGAGGGACCTGTGGTGTGGCACAGTGTCTCCATGGCATGGAGGGTCCCTGCAAACTAACTTCCTTTTTCCTCCTCTCTCTTCCCAGGCGAGGCCCAGCCCCGCAAGCTCCACACCATCCACATCCCCCCAGGTCGCTGTTACACTTATAGCTGGGATCAGGATAACTTTGGTAAGCTGAGAAGTGACCCCCATCCTCCCCAGAGAGACCTCAGCCCTCTGGTCCCCGTCACGGGCAGGCTCAGCAGGAGTGCTACCCCATCCCAGGGACCGCAGGGGTGGCTGAGCAGTGGGTCTGCTCACCATGAACTGCTCTTGCAGTGGGGCACATGGCACCGAGTGCAGTCAGAGCCTGAAAGAGCTGCTAAATTGTCAGTGGTGGTTGGCAATGTAACGCAGCAGGCTGGGAGCTCCGGTGTCCCCCGAGCAGTGATGTGTCCAGCCCAGATGCGAGAGGATGTGGGCCATCTGCTGGGACCCCTGAGGTGACACCCTGCTATGCTCCTGAGCAAAACCTTTGCCTGCGCTGTGGCACGTTGGGAATGAGGCCCCAATGGCCGTGAAACGCGTTCTGTTGCTGGAGACAAAGTGTGCTGGGCTTGATCTCTTGGACAAAGTTGTGCCTTGCTAGAAGAGACTTGGTGCAACAACATCCATGCAAATACTTGTAAGACTGAGACCTTGTTCACCAGGTCTGTAGAATGCTCCTCTGCAAGAAGTAAAGCTTGCTCATACCCCAGAAAGCTCATTGCTAGAAAAGCCTGAAGGCAAGGCACTGAAATCTCGGCCATGGCCTCTCCTAGTCTGCGCTCGTCCATCCTCCCACACAGCAGTATGCAGGCCCAGCACAGATGGGCATCACTACCTCCCAGCTAAGCATTGGCCAAAAAACATGATGGCCCATGGGTGAGGAGTTTGTGCTCTTAAGACCCATAAAACATTAGAACCCTTCTGCTGCTCCTACAACAGGGATGGCTGAGGAGGCTTTTTTTCTGTCTGAGCTGGCGATTCTCGATACTCTTGGTCCTGCTGCAGCAGTTTTGCGGGGGAAGCAGTGACTTCCCTTTTTGCCGTGCTGTTTGGTTTAGGTTCCCTATTCCTGGAAGACCTTTTCTCTTCCTGTGAAGATTTGGTGTTCATTGCCTGTTGGCCCCAATGAGCTAAATGAGAGTGCAAGCTCCTAGCTTGCACTTTGCAGCTAGGATGGCCTTGTCAGGAAGTGGTCCACAGTGGGGCGATGCCTCGTTCTCCTTGTCTGACCGTTGATTTTTGGCTCGTTTATTGAAATGCCTTGCTTCCCCTCTTACTGCCCAGTTAAACCCAGATTGGATGTATGGTGTACTGTGAAATCTGAGTAGGAAGGAAGCAAAGCCCAAACTGTTGTTTGTGCTTGGGTTTTTGAGAACACAAACAGAATGGGATTTCAAATAGAGAAACATATTTTATTTTGTCATCAAATTTGAGCACCTTGTGGAAATCTAAAAGTATTGTCGGATAGGGTTTTAGCTCTTTGTTTAAAACCATTCAGGATAAGAGACAGCATTGGCCAACCTGCACTAGGGCAGGCAGCTCCAGGTGGATGTCTGGGACATCAGTGCGTTGTTTACATTTCTAATGGCTGTGGTGGAGTCTCGTGGTGGTGGTGGAGTCCATGCTAGACCTGATCTCTTTGGTGCCTTTCAGATATCCTCAATGATGTCCTCAGCAAAGAGTGCTGTGTTGTTGAGTCCATGGTATCGGAGAACGAGGAGGAAGAAGAAGAGGAGGAGGTGGAAATTGATGGCTGTTCTCCAGAAAGGGACTCGCTGCTCTCCCCCATCTCTGCCATTTCCAAAGACTCTGTGTACTCAATGCTATCAGAGGAAGGATCTAAGCACTCGCGAATGTCCCTCTTCACTGCTTCCAAGGACTCCATCTCGGAGCTGACAGTGGTCTCCAGAAAGTCCTTGAAGTCTTTTGTCTCCAGCCTCAAGGACTGCATGGACAGTGGCTATGCAGAAGACAGTGACGAGAGCTCTCTGGACATGGTGGGAAGGCCAGAGCTCAAGGTGGAGAAGACCCACCACAAATACAGGCACACACTGACCAACAAGATCTACAAACTGTTCAAGAGCAAAAGCCAACTGGTCTTGAGGAGAGACCTGAAGGACTACTCAGACACGGGCTCGCTCTCGCTGCCTCTGCGCCGAGCCGAGAGCCTGTGCAACCCCGAAGCCAAGCATCGCATCCCAGCCCGTTCGCGGCGAGCTCATTCGCTGCCCCAGCACGTCCTGAGCCAGCGGCTCCCAGCACAGCACACACCACAGCACGTGAGCCTCCGCCGCAGGCCCTTCCTCAGCTATGACGAGGACGCCAAGGTGTCCACACTGCGCGTTGTGGTCTTTGGCTCTGACCGCATCTCAGGGAAAGTGGCCCGGGCCTACAGCAACCTCAGGTGAGTGGGGCAGTGCCAGGGGACCTGGCTGCAGGTAGCAGCATGACCTGACTGGCGGGTATCTGGTGCTGGATGCTAACGCATGGTGCCTCTCTGCTGTGGTTCCCTGAGTCCTGGCCCTGGTCCACCTGCCATAGTTAACCGGGGCTCCCTAGACATGGCAGAGGGACACCTTGCTGCTGTTGTCCAGGAATGGAAGCACTGAGGGCATTTCCTACCATGTGGCACTGGCATTAAGTCACTCCATGATGCTGTTGTGGAAATGCCATGCAAACCTGTGGCACCAAAGGATCCCTGTTCATAAGTCTTGCATTTCTTATTCTTTCCATCACCGTGTTGCTCTAGAAGGGGGGAAGGATCCTTAGGCTGATACCGGAGTCTAATTCTGCACATCGTATCTTGCCTTCCCTGGACACACTGGAGTGCTATGCTCACCCAATCCTCTCCCACCTTGATCTAGACTAAAAGAAAGCACCTGCCCCTCACTGACAAGGTACTTCAAGCTGCAGTTTTACTATGTCCCTGTGAAGAGAAGCTGCCTCTCTCCGTCGGCCCTGCTGATGCATCCTCCCCCATCCCCGGGGGAACTGCAGCTCCGAGGCTCGGCACAGGTGGTAGGTGTCCTGCACTCTGTGGGGCTCGTGGGGCCGCCGGCGCTGTGCTTGGCATGCTGCTGCCCCAAGAGTGGCCCGTGCGTGGAGCCCAAAGACTGGTGGGGCAGGCTGAGAGGAGTGCTGGTGATTCTTCTGCTGGACCCGAGCAAGGGGAGAATAGCAGCCTTTACCCCTCCATTCTTGGAGGAGCTCCGGAATGACCTCAGTGTGTCTGGTTTCAGGAGCCTTCGTTGGCCAGGGTAGAAACCAGCACCAATGACATCTCCCACTACATTGGGATGTTGGACCCATGGTACGAGCGTAACGTTCTTGGGCTGATGAACCTGCCCATGGATGTCCTCTGTCAGGTAGGTGCATGGACAGATACTAGGGCCTGGCATCCTTCTTGGCTTCCTCCTTCCCTGTGGTATGGTGGAACTGAGCAGGGAGCATCTTGTATAAGCACTGGACCACCAAACCAGTGGCCTGATCCTGTACAGCAGGATACAGGATGGATATGGGGTGGTCCTTGGTGGTCAGGAGTTAGGAGGAAGGTTTCCATCACCAGCATGATGGGACGGGCAGTTCTTGGCACTGGGCTGTAGGTACATATGCCCATCAGGATTGCAACTCATGCACTTGCACCTGCCATCGCAGTCTGCCAAGCCGGAGACTGATCCCCAGGAGGACTCCAGGGAGCAGCTGCCCATCCTGGCTGACATGATTCTCTACTACTGCCGATTTGCCACGCGCCCCGTGCTGCTGCAGCTCTACCAGACAGAGGTAGGTGAAGGGGGCTCAGCCCTGTCTCGGATGGGGGAAAGGGGGATCTTCTGCTCTGTGACCAACTTGGGACCGCCTGTAAAGTGGATGTGGGTACCACACACAGTCGCCATGGGCTAATGAGGCAGAGCTGAATCTCTCCTTTTATTCCCTTGGGGAGCCTCCTGGATGCCCCTTGCATGTGAGCTCATGGCTTTTTGGCTGATACTTCTGACTCGGTGATTAAGAGTGTGCAGGAGGCTCTGGATTAGCCTGGAAAGACCTGGCTAAGCTCTGTGGGCCAACAGCATCTGCCAGGACTGCCTGGCTGTTCCCCGGCATAGTGCCCAGCACGGCACCCAGGGCTCTGGCTTGGTTGTTCCCAGAGAATTCATGGCATACAAACAGTTTTCCATCCAAATACCTTTCCCCATCACACAAGCGACTCCCATCAGTGCCAACAGGTCATTCACAAGCCCGAGAATCCTCCTGTGCTCTGCTTTCCTCCCCCTGTCCCCCCGCCCCAAAACCCTCTTTGTAAAGCCCGTTTTCGAGTCCCTGCTGTGTGCACAGACATGGTGGAGAAGCTCTGGTACAAGCTCTGGGACTGGGATTTGTGTTATCCAAAGTGATGCCTGGACCCTACTGCTGAGCTCTTTTTTTTCCTTAAATTTGCTAGTGGCCTAAAACAGTCTGAAGTACAGCTAATGGCAAATGCCACCCAAAGCAGTGGTGAAAGGTGTATTTTGAAAATGTGAAAGTGTTTGCCCAAATTTACCTCTTTCTTGCTGCAAGAAGTGAGAGGGATGAACACCACTTGATGTGGGCTGGATCCTCTGGCTGTGTTGCTCTGTGGGTTCTCCTCACTGCCACATCTCATTTCTTCTTCCTCTGGCAGCTGACCTTCATAGGTGGGGAAAAGATGACCGAAGTCTTCATCCACTCCCTCGAACTGGGCCACTCGGCTGCCACGCGGGCCATCAAGGCATCAGGTTTGTAGCTGGCTCCCATTTGTGCTGATGCAACAGCAACTCTGGGGCAGAGGTGGGAGAATCAGCCAGGCAGGAGGGTGTATGGAGCAGCTCCTTAGAGGGACTGGAGGGAGCATGTCCAGTGGCTTTGGCACCACATGTGGGCTGTAAGAGAGGTCTGAACCCAGACTGCGTCATGAACAAGGGCCTTAGATGCGTTTTCACAAATTTGGAAGTGAAGCAATGCCAAGTACAGCTCTTTATCTTTTTGTTTTGCTGCTTTCTGTTGTTTTTGCTTTTTCTGGGATCGTCATTTGTAAAATACCTCATTCCGTTTACTTAGTTTCAGTGGGAAAAGCAGGGAAACTGCAGTGCTTTTCTTGCACATGCGTGGAGTCTTCATGCAAGGGATATCCTTATGCTTTCAAATTAGGAATTTATAAAATTACTAGAGACAAGAGAAGTCATTATAAAAGCATCTGCCTGCAGCCTGGTCTCCAGCTCTCTCCCAGCATACTAAAGACCACATGCTATCTGGTATGGTACAGCTTGCAGAGACATCTCATGGCCCAACTAACATACTGCATTTAAACAAGTAGCTTAATATATATATATATATATTTTTAGCCGATTGCTCTTCTGTGATCTCTCCTTGTCTTTCTAAACAGAGGTTGTAAAATATCCTCCACATGAAATGTTACCACCCTATCCCCTCAAAATGTAGACTTGGTCAAGATTTCTTCCCCACAGCTCATGAAAACACCAGTCCTTTTTGACTGCTTTTTCCTTTGGGCTGTCTGGCAACACACCATTTTTCACCTGCAAAAAATTATCCAGGAAAAAGCATTAATAAGTGTTGGGCACAGAATTCCAAGGCTAATTTATTGTGGGCACAAGTATGTCCTGAAAAAAGGGAGCTGGATTAGATATGCAGCCTTTTATTGTTTTTCGTATTCCCTGGAGCACCAACCCCACCGCACCAGCTTAGCCAGCACCACTGTCAATTTTGCAAAGCTGCTTGTTCTGCTTCATGTTGAAATTCTTGCCCTGGATTAATTGTTTTGTGGCAACTTTCAAACCACCTTTTCTTTTTGCCTTTTCACTCTTCAGCTGTGTTCAGCAAACCAGGATTTTTTTCCCTTTCTGTAGCTACTGAGTGCACTGATGTAGCAGTAGCCCACTGAAGAATGGGGATAAAAAGTCTCTATGTGATATTTGCTCCTTGTTTTGTGCAGGCCCAGGCAGCAAAAGGCTGGGCATAGATGGAGACAGAGAAGCAATCCCACTAACACTACAAATCGCCTACAGCAAGGTGAGTCCATGAGACTTGCACAAAGACAAATGTGGCAGAAAACCATTTCAGTGCTGTGCAAATGTGCCTCTGAGAGAGGCTGGGGCTTGCAAATGCTGATAGTGTGCTGGGGAAGTCTGAATCCAAGCCCACGTGAGCCAAAATCAGGTTCATCATCTACTATTAGCTTACAGGTGGTGGCCTTCCACTCCTGACAAGCCCAGCAAAACAGGGAATATGCAGCCAGTTTCAGTAGACTGGACATGTACTGGGTGCCAGTTCATACTAGTGGACTTTGCCTCACTTCCAGGGAACAATTTCCTGCTGGTCACAGCAGTCCTCCTGTTTTGTTGGTTCCCCTGCAGTTATTTAGTGTTAACTCCTGGGCATTTTTTCTAAATCCAAGGTTAAATGCATTTTAATGCCTACTCAAACTTTGTCTGTGCAGCTCCAAGTAAATCCAGATCTGAGCTAGTCCAGCCAGAGGGTTAGGGATGGAAGGGAGGGTAGTATCGGGCTGGAGAGTGGCATCTCACAGGCTTTGGTTGGTCCCTGCAGACAGCCATCAGTGGAAGAAGTCACTGGAATGATGTTGAGAAGGTCTGCACTTCTGTCAACCTCAGCAAAGCCTGCAAGAAGTACGAAGAACTAGGTGGGTTCAAGTGTCCTTTGTGGCTTTGCATAGGGAGCAATGGGAGGGGATGGTAGAGCGAGAGGAGAGCGTGGATCTTCCTAGTGGAGCAAAGCAGAGATGTGTGACGTGCAGGAGAAGACACATGGGAGATGTCTGGTGTTCCCTGTGACAATGGATACTGTACTCCTTGGCTTTTCCTTAGCATTACTTCAAGGATGCAGGAAATTTGATTTCCCGTTGTCCTGAAGCTTCCAGCCTGGGAAATGTTTTGTTGTGTTGGATGTCCATTAGGAAATGGACTGGGACTGTGCAAACAGCCAAATAGTCGCTAGAGAGTGGCACCTTCCAGAATGACACCTATGTACTAAGGAGAGGAGAGACAAAACTGCTAAATAAGCAAAGCAGCAATGAGGGAGATGGTGCTTGTCCTGCCATTCTTAGCAGCTGTGCCGCACAGCCAGCTTTTAGTAGGCTTTCGCTGCATCTTGGAGATAGCTGGCTGCCATGCATTTTTGCTTCATAAACGTTTTTCTGTTCAGATCCTAATATGATACTAATATGGATTTGAGTCTTTTAAATGTGGCAACACCTTCAGTCTCTTAGCGTGCTTATTTAGAAACAATACTGTTCATTGTTGCTGGAGAGCTGCTCTGTTTTGGCAATCAGACACCCAGTTCTGAGTAAACTGAATAAAACTTCTAAATTCCTCTTTCCTCATGTGCTCAGTATCTGGCACAGGTATGTTTGTGAGTGGAGCAGTCAGGGCAAATGGGTGATCTACCAAATAGGAAACCTATCCTACAAGGCCCATGGACCTCCACCTAAGCCTCTGTCTCTGGCCCCTCCTGTTGCTGTCCCATTCATGAGACTGTGCAGACAACCCTGGAAGTACTCCAGCAGGAATTGTTTGCTCACCTTCACTATAAACCTATATTTTGAGTTGAGTGTTTCTGTGCTAGTTTGGGAGCTTCACTTGTGCTGCCAGTGCTATGAATTTGTTTCAGGGGGCTGTTCTCAGCTCCACGTTGGGGAGAAGCTTCTCCGTTATTACTCTCCTTCTTTCCAAGAGAAACCTGGTCTCCTGATCTTCTGTGGGTTTTCATGCTCACCAGTTTGACCGCAGGATGTCACTGTAATTCCAGACACGATAAAGGATCTCCAGGTGGACTTCAGCAAGGGCCATGGTGGGAGCTAGAATTTCCTCCTGACAATGGGGAAATGAGTTTTCTCCTACTTAGGTCCTAATACAGTTAAATGTCCTGTGCTGCTATGTTTAGAAAGCAGTCTGAGGTTACTCTGTAAACATCCAAGTTTACCCCTGTCTCTGAGTTGCCTTCCCTTTGTATGGGCTGGCATGGAGGAAAGAAGGCTGCAAAGTATATTGATTAGATCATGGTGTATACGTGGAGGCTGTCATTGTCCCAGGACAATTAGTATCTCAAGGCTCAGAGCTGGGATCTGAGCCTGAGTGCTGAATATCCCCCCTCTAGTCAGATGCTTTCCCCTGACAGTGGGATCCTGCTGAGACTGGCTGGTTCTGGGACACTTTGAGGGGTGGAGGGACCACCCAGGTTCCCACTGGTGACCGAGAAACCCCAAGTGCTAACAATTGCTTTTTGTTACAGCCTCAAAAACAGAGTGTCTCAACTTAACCATGACTGAGGTGGTCAAAAGGCAAAACTCGAAATCCAAGAAAAGTTTCAATCAGGTAACTCAAATCACAGTGCTTTTATATTTGTTAATGGGAGGTCAGCCTGACTAAGCTGGGAGGGAAGCAGGGCGGGAGATGGAATATGAGACTCTGGAAGTGATCAGTAACTCCTTGGTGGATCCAGTTGCCACTGGCCACCAGTCTTGGCTTACAGGGCCGGCAGTGTATAGAAGCAGGTTGCTTGTCCTGCTGGGGGCTGGAGCAGGCTTATTCCCTTGTTGGAAGCAAGGCCTGTCCCAGGATTTGGGAAGTGGATCAGCAAGAAGGTCATCATGTAACATAGCTATAAGCAGTAAAGGGGGAGTTATGCCAGTGCTGCTTCCAGAGCAGCAATAAAGGGTTCTTCTGACCTTAAAAATAACAGGGATCATTTCTGCCCCAGGCAGAGATCCTCATCTTTCTCTTCCAATGTCACTGCCTTTCCCCGGCCAAATCCTGTCTTGCAAACACATAGCACTTTCTGCAAAAGTTTCCTCTGCTCCTCTGTCCTGCACAGAGCCTTGGGAGCTCCCTCACTTGAATGCTTTTTCTCTCAGCAGATCAGTGTGTCCCAGATAAAAGTAGACAAGGTCCAGATTATTGGTGTCCAGTCCTCCTTTGCCGTGTGCTTGGACCAGGATGAACAGAAGATCCTGCAGAGTGTAACTAGGTAGGACCTCCAATGTGGCTGGCTGCAATGCTATGGTCAGTGATCCTGAGCATCAAGGTGGATCTGTCCCAAGTGGTTGAGCTGGCTGATGTAACTCCAAGCTCCATCCATCCCCCTGAGCTCAGTTTCACTATGGTCCTGCTCAGATTCTAGCAGTAGTTTGCCCTTATGACTGGTGCAGTCTAAAGGGTAGTCCCCAGGCCACTGTTCAGCTCTTCCAGCAAGACCAATTGTAAGTCAGAGGAAAGCCATGCAACATCAATGAGATATTTAGGAGCACTGGACACACAAACAGAGCCTTCAACTTCCAGACTTCCAGACTGATGGGGTTCTCCATCACCTTTGGCATGCTCATTGCAGAAGGAACTTGTAATCTTCATAGGAGAGACCGGGCTAGAGGGGGCAAGAATTGTTCATTTGACTGTCCATCCATCAGTGGTGTCCCCAGAGAATCAAGCTGGCTCCCTGGAGATGGGATTTGGAAACTCATTGGAGGCAACATGTTTCCATGGGCACAAAGGGATCAAACCAGTTGATCCACTGGCCTTAAAAGTGTCCAAGCATTTTAATGTGCCCCTCAAGGAGAGCAGAACTCTACAAGGTTATACTGGCTCAAACAGATAAAGATTTCAGATATTATTTCTTAAATAACTCTAAGCAGAAGTTTCTTTTTTAATTTTATTGCCCAAACTAGGAGGCTAATGTGAGAGTTTAATGCAAGAAATGAAAAAGCAGGTATTCTCCCTTCCCCAAAACTTGGGGATGCAAAAGGTCTCATTTTCCCTAATGAGTTTCAGAAATTACTCTTTATGGATGCTTCTGCTTTAGGTCCCAATCTGAGCCAGCTTAAAAGGACCTGAACTCTCAGCACTCAAATAGCAGTCCTGTTAGAGTGAACTGATTCCTGTTTGTTTCTGCTGCACCCAAGGCCTGTGGATCTCAGCCACACACCTTACTGATATCTTGGTTCCTTTTTGTTCCCCTGCAGGTGTGAGATCTCTGTATGCTACAAACCAAGGGACAGTGATCCCCTTGCACTGAGAAGGCCATCTTTGCCTCCCCAGGACCCATCTGAGTTTCATTCTCTCCTGTGCTTACCCATCGCTACCTTCAGTGGAGCGCTGCCATAGAAGGAGCAGACAGACCCTGTTCCCTCTCAGACCACACTCGCATCTAACACACCAAAATAGCCACAGGAAGTGGAATTTGACTGTACTCCCTTGGGTTGGAGACCCAGCAGTTCTTGTTCGAGACATCCTGCAGCCCAAAGCATTAGTGTGGTGGCTGAGCTGCTCCTGGCCTGTGCTTAGCCTGTCCTTAGGAAATGGGAACACCAGTGTCATGCTTTCGTACCTGTCAGGGTTCCTCAGCAGTGTGAGGGAAGCAGTTTCCTTGAGATCTCCACATGGTTCAGCAAGGCAAGGCAAGGGCAGTGATATTCTTCTGCCAGCAAATGGTGCTGTGGCTGTACTTGATAGTGACTGCAAGGCCAGTGTGATCTGGAGGAAGCTGATGGGTGGGCGTTGCGGAAAATGAATGTCCTTGGCTGAGTGGTGGTAAGGTCACCTTCAATGTGTGGAGAGTTCCAGACCACCCAACTGATGTCCTGTTGACATTTCACCTGTAAAAAGTATTGAGATTCTCGGGACAGTTCTTTGGGATGGGGATAGACTTTCTCATGGGTTTGCTTTGAGTTACGAAACTTGGGTGTCCTGCAGAGAAACAGTGCACAGCAGAGGGACCTAGCTGAGGCCTAGGAAGAGCTGCTGTTTGTGCTTCAGTGAATCCAGTGCAATAGGCTATGCCAGTGCATTGATGGCTTGTCATGCACGCATGTGTTTACTGTAAATCCAGGACCTGCAGGAGATGAACTTCTGATTTCTGCAGACTTTCAGAGCTCATTCAGGAGGGAGATGACCTGCATGTTTGGCCCATGCTTTTGTGTCCTGCTACCCAGCACTGAATGATAGAGACATCCTAGGCATCGACTGCTTGAAATATGGCAGGAACCATATTTACACTCATAGGAGGGAGGGAATTACAGAGGAAACCGCTAAGATTGCCTTTAACTCACCTGAGAGTGCAGCTTTGTAGAGGAGGACCCAAAAACACTAGTGATACTTGCAACGGCAATAGGATTTGAGATCCCCTCTCTCCTGCAAAGAGAGGCATTTTCCCCCCTCATTCTCTCTACAAGGTTGTAGGTACAGAAAGGTGCAATAGTTGGGGGTATTTAGAGATATTCTGACCCCAGGAGCAATAAAAGAAGCAGGAAGAGCCTTGCCTGGTTTCTTAGCTCTCAAGCTGTTTCTCAATAGTTGCTGATGATTGCACTAATGATAACAGGCAGAAGAGCATGTCTGTACTGCCTGCTACAGGCAAAGAATATCCTAAAGCCGAGGACACGTTTCCTGGGAAGTGGCTGGAAGGGCTCCCCTGGAATGCCAGACTGCCGGGAGGCTGCACGTCTCAGTCACAGTGACTCAGTTCAGTGTAGGTCCCCCCAGTCCTTCAGAAAATGGGACTTGGTCAGCTCTTGGCACTCGTTAGAGCAAGTCAGGCTCTGTCCCCCAGGGCTGGTGGCACAGAAGCAGTCCCCCTTGTCCTGGGTGTTGGAGGAGACCAAACACTTTGAAGGTTAAAATTGCCAGAAGAGCCAGAGCCCCTGGGACTTCAGTTGTCTCGGAGGAACATGGGCTAGGCTTGTCTGTGGGATTCCTCCACATCCTTCCTGGAAGGATTTTGGAGAGCCCTCCTGCTCCGGGGACTTGGACCTTGTGGCCTGTCAGCTGGTGGACCTGCTTTCTCTCCCCACCACCTTGGTTGCTATTTCAGGACAGCTTGGTCCAGACCCGTGGGTCTGGTCCTGTCTGGTGAACATCTCAGATTGACAAGGTGCTTTGGTGTCCTCGGCAGCTGTGGGTGCAACTGCTGCCCATGGCCAGAGATGAGCAGCAATGAGATGTGAACGTGTTCCCGAGGCCTCTGTTTTTCATCCTTCTACTTGAATAAACTATCCCAAGGGTGGTGTTGCCTTGTGGACTCCAAGAAAAGACCTTATTCAGGGCAAAGTACCACCTGAATGCACACAGGGACTCTGGTTCCGCTGTGATGTGAAGCTGGCTTGGACTCTCGGCTGAGATCCACCTTCCACGCCTGCACACTGACCCCCAGAGCACCCACTATTTAATACTGCACAGGGAAGTGTCCCTCCTTTGCTCCCAGCACAGACTCGGCAGGGACGACAAGCTGCTGCCAGCTCATGGCAGGATGTCCTCTTTCTCGCTAGGGTACCTGCAGGGCTATGTGGAAACGCAGGCTGA
This sequence comes from Struthio camelus, assembly GCF_040807025.1. Lineage (NCBI taxonomy): Eukaryota > Metazoa > Chordata > Aves > Struthioniformes > Struthionidae > Struthio > Struthio camelus. Next base: position 12,796,748 of record NC_090960.1, read on the forward strand.
GGTCGCTCTTGTGTGTTTTCTTCTGCACATCAGTACTTTAAGTCTGACAGGCTCAAGGGATCAGAAATAGACTTCAATAGCTTTCCATGCACTTGGAAAAAGTTTTCCCACTGACTTTTCATTTCTCGAACAGGTTTATGTGCGTTGTTTTAAATAGAGCTGAAATTTGACAGCTGTTTTTTTTGTTCAATACTTTAAAATAGCACCTTATCCTGTCAAAACATTGCTATTTGTGATCTTGGTATCCGTGGCTAAATATATCCTTGCCGCTGTTAATGACATAAACTTTTTTGATTTCAGCTGGCCCTATGAAAATACTGATGAGGAAAATTTCCATGTCATGGAGAAAAACAAGCACAAACTCTAGGGATTTATAATCCCGCCTAATTTTTTGACCTCTGATGCTTTTTCAAAAAAGAAAAGGAAGTTAGGAGTTCTTTCAGGCCATCCTTGTACACATGAGAAGCCTCACCAAATCTTTGTAATGTCTGTGCTGATCTGTAAAATGCTGTTCAAAGAACTTTTAAGGTAATTGTAAAATATTAAATGTTGATTTATTTCAAGTACAAGTACAGCGTTTGTGTCAAATAACTCCTGACAACAAGGGAGGCACAGCTGGAGGTGTCAGGGCTCCTTATTTCCAGGCTGAGGGAGGGGTACACCCAGGACCTTTGCAGAGTAGGAAAAGACTCATAAAGTTGTTATATTGGTGAGCCTGGTCCCAGAGGAGATTTGCAGCAGTTAACTTAGCTTGTTGTCTTCTGTGAATAAAAAAGCAGATTTTGATGTGTCAGTCTCCAAATTGTTTTCATGCTGGATTAAGGAGAAAAGAAAACAGCAGTGCTTGTGCGTGCAAGACAAGATCTGTGCGTACCCTTTCCTTGTAGGAGGCTCCATGATGTTTGCAGAGAAATAAGAATTACTCTGCGAGCCAGGCACCTGGCAGCTCCCTCGGCCATGGGCAAAGGCCTGCTGGGGTGCATTGGTGGATGGGAGAGCCCACAGAGCGAGGGCAAATACTCCAGAGCCAGCAGGCTTTGTCCAGCAGCCAGGTATTGGGGGTACTTCTGACTCAAAAAGATACTTTGCAAGTATCATCAAAGATGCATCTTTGAGGATGCAGACTTTGAAGGATGGAGCTGTTGCTGCTGAAGGTATTCTGAAATATGAGATGATATTGGCAATGCTTAACTGTTTCAAGTGTCACCCTTCTCTTCTGGTGAACGTTCAAGGAAAAAAAGATTCACGGGCACGTATGAGGGCCAATATGTTGTAATCAAAAAAAAAAAAAAAAACACCCACAAAACAGCGAAAAAGTCATTTTAGCTTAGGCAATCCAAGGAATAGATAATACTAACTTTTGTTAATCAGCACTTGGCTATGAATTAGCTGTCATGTTTTTCACTCTGATCAGAGTGTAACAAAATGTGTGCTTATTTTTCTCAAAAGAAAAGAGCTTTTTAAAAGTGCAAATGAAATTCAAAAGAAAAATACTTTGTTTTTCAAGATGGAGCAATAGTCTGTGTTTTTTAGTCTCAATAACAAAAACACCCATGCCACAGTTCCCCTTCTCTGTTCTGGTTTTTTTTTTTTTTTCATTTTTAAAGAGGGGGAAAAAATGGAAAGAGGGATACACATCCTTAAAATCCAAACCCAAAAGAAAGAGCTTTTTTCTAAAAATGTGCCCAATGAAAAGTTGAAGGTGAGAATGCAAATCTGATCCTTCAAGTGTTGCATAGCTGAGGATTTTGTTCTTATAGATATGAAAGGTTTAGTGAACAGCTGCTGATAAAATAACTAAGACCAGATTTAGGCAAGACTATTTAACAAAACTAGTTTTGCCTCCTGTATATATGGTCAAATCAGCCCAACAGCTTATTATGACTCTTACTTACAGCATCAAAGCTTAGCTGGTCTGTGTCCTGTGTCCACAAGGGAGGGGAAGATGGTGGATAAGGTGTGATCGGTGTTTCAGCCTATTGTGTGAAAGGTTTGGGAACACCAATTTATGTTGGCTCTCTGAATGAGGTAAGTTATACCAAAAACTATACCTTGAGGTTTTGGTGTGTGCTAATTTAGGCAGGGTGCTGTGGCAATTTAAGATGAGGCTGTGTTGTCTCCGAGAGTCAACTCTGCCACCCCAGAGCCACCACGACCCTATGCTGGCTAGAAGCAAATTGCTGAACACATGCAGGCAACATCACTCCCTGTCCTCCCACTTGGCCATGGTTAATTGAGACTTGTGAGCCTAAGAAAGCCTCAGGAAAAACTGTGGGCCAATTTTGAGAGGAGATCAGGTTGCTCAGGGTCATTTCCAGCCAAGTTCTCAATAGCTTCAGGGATGGAAATTTTCTGGTGCATGAGATGGGGAACAACGTGATCTGAACTAACTGTCATCCAGCTGATAGGTCCTGAGTAGCTATTCCTGATCTGGTGGCTAATTGGAAGTACAGAATGAATTAGCATCAATAGGCAGGCGTGAGATCGCCTGTACTGGATCCTCTGTCACAGGGGTTAAGGTATTCCTTGGAGAAGTGGAAAACACAGATGCCATCCCTCTTTGGCAAGTGGGGGAACTGAACCCAAGTCTCTCGTGGTCTAAGTATGCCATCAGCAGATTGTTTGCACGGAGACATTGCCTTTTCTTACAAATGCTCCCAATGACAGCTGTGGTTTAAGGCATTTTGGGGAAAGGAAAAATATGTCTGCTCCAAAATAACAGTATTTGTTCAGACTGGCTTTTCTTTAGGTTTACTGTTATGTTGGGGAAAAATGTTTGCCTGCAAAGCTCATATGGTTTCTCAGAGCTGAGCAGAAATCTGCCAGGCCCAGGTTCAGGAAGAAGGCTGCTGGAGAAAGCCAGAGCCTGCAGCTGGGCTTGTTGGGTTGCCAAGGCAGCAACTGCTGTGACAAAAGTAGCCCAGGCTTTTGAGTGGCCGTGGTGCACGTTTCCTGGGCATAGGGACTTTCCCATAAGTTTGTTTGGCTCAGCACCTCTGATCCCTTCCTCTTGCTCAACTAGTTGGTTTATGGGAAGTGCCGGGGCAAACTTTCCCTGCGTACTTTTGCTTCCTACTGGAACTCATTGCTTCAGCGGGTGGCATTTCCAGATGCCCTGCAGCAAGAAGAGACCAGCAGATGGGACAACACAGGCTGTGGCAGTCCACAAGGATTCGGGACGCCGGTCGTGGGCCCTGGCCAGAGCTGTTTTCAGAAGCCTTTTTCCGAGGAGGTATTTCAAAGATACTTGTGCGCTCTCAGATGTAACAAGAAATAGACGAGAACAGAGCCGGGCTTCCCAGCAGCTCTCAGTCCCTGCATACAATGACAGGATTAGGATTGACCCGTTCAGAATGTCTCCTTGGATTGAGTTCACAACCCCAGAAACACCCTCTGCTCTTTTCTCTGCCTGCTGCCTATGTGCTTTCATAGTTATGTCTCAAATTACAGCAGATGAAGCAAAGATACCTGGAGATGGTTCAGCTTCTCTAGCTCGTGCTGCCAGGGCCAGACACTGCCTGCTGAGCTGCAGTGGGGCTGGCTGTGCTGGCCCTGGGCTTGGAGCCCCTGAGCTCTGCTTCTTGCCTGCAGGGTAATCACTGCCTGATTGAGCAACAGCACAGTGGCCAAATTCACCACTCTGCTAAGAACATATTCAGTGCTCAGGAGACTCTGCCTGACCCGGAAAGTTTTATCTAGAACCTCACCAATAATTCACCCTTCTGAATTATTGCCTAGTCCTTCTTTCTGAAGAAAAAGAAGAAGCAGAAGAAGACTTAGGGTATAGCTTCTCTTGCCGAACTCCCTGCCCTAGTTTCTTCTTGTGGCTGCAGATTTCAGTGCTGGTAGTTCAGGCTGTTTCCAAATGTGTATGATTCAGTTTTGCATTTATAGGGAGTTGTAAAGCAGAGAAAACTGAGAGTTTCCTGAGGATTAGGGCTCATTTCTAAAGGGTTTTGGCCAGTACCAATGACTGAAAAGGGAGACTCCCTCTTTGTCTTTGCACAGGACTAACTAAAGCGAAGATGGGCAAGTGAAGCATTCCCAGGCTGCAAAAGGCTATTTATCTCTCCTGGTGATCCCTGCTGCTCCAGTGTCCTTATCATAGTTATGTTAATTAATGACATATTAAAAGTTAACAAGAGATCTCACTCCCTCTTCCTGCTAGGAACAGAGTTTTCCTAACTGGGAAAATTCACTCAGGAAGAGTAACATGTGATAACGATGTAGTGTTACATAATTGCCAACATGTTCAAATGACAATGCATATCCTATAGCCCATGTGCCTGTGACAGTTGGTGCTGACAGCTGCCTGGATGAGTAACTGGAGTAGGCATTTCTGGGTGAATCCAGAAATGGCCTTCCTTTCATATTCCTCGCTGTTCTCTTGTAACCCTTCCCCTCTCTGCAAGTACCTCTGCTGCAGTATTTGTAGGAAAGGAATGCAAAGGCTAAGGGATTACAGCCAGAAAAAACATATCCAAAAAATCATATCAAAGCAAGTATGAAAAATATTTAGTGGTGTTTACCCACCTCCAGGATAACCTAGACTTGGGTTTGACAGTATAAAACTTTCTGGACAGCAGTGGGACAACGTAACTCAATATTTGTACTTAGCCAGTCTTCCTGGCGGCAGAGAAGACCCCAGTGCAGCCAGGCAGGTCAGCTCAGCCAGTTGAACACTGTCCTCACTAGGTCTGGTTCTGCTTCCAGCTATGTCCCCTCACAGAATCACAGAATGGTTTAGGTTGGAAGGGACCTCTGGAGATCATCCAGTATAAACCCCCCCTCCCCGCTCCAGCTCAAGCAGCGTTACTTATAGCACGTTGCCCAGGGTTGCCTCCAAATGGCTTTTGAATATCTCCATGGAGGGAGACTCCACAGCCTCTCTGGGCAACCTGTTCCAGTGCTCTGTCACCCTCACAGGAAAGTTCACCCTCATGTTCAGACAGAACTTCCTGTGGTTCAGTTTGTGCCCACTGCCTCTTGCCCTCTTGCTGGGCACTACTGAGAAGGGTCTGGCCCCATCCTCTTGACACCTTCCCTTCAGATACTTATACACATTGATCAGATTCCCCCCTCAGTCTTCTCTTCTCCAGGCTGAACAGGCCCAGCTCTCTCAGCCTTTCTTCAGAGGAGAGATGCTCCAGTTCCTTCATCATCTTAGTAGCCCTCCGCTGGACTCTCTCCAGTAGTGCCATATCTCTCTTGTCCTGGGGAGCCCAGCACTGGACACAGGACTCCAGGTGCGGCCTCCCCAGGGCTGAGGAGAGGGGCAGGATCACCTCCCTCCACCTGCTGGCAACACTTCCTAATGCACCCCAGGAGACCATTGGCCTTCTTGGCCACAAGGGCCCATTGCTGGCTGATGGTCAACTTGTTGTCCACCAGCACTCCCAGGTCCTTCTCTGCAGAGCTGCTTTCCAGCACGTCAACCCCCAGCCTGTACTGCTGCATGGGGTCATTCCTCCCTAGGTGCAGGAGCCTGCACTTGCCTTTGTTGAACTTCAGGAGGTTCCTCTCTGCCCAGCTCTCCAGCCTGTCCAGGTCCCTCTGGATGGCAGCACAGCCTTCTGGTGTGTCAGCCACTCCCCCCAGTTTAGTATCATCAGCAAACTTGCTGAGGAGGCACTCTCTCCCTTCCTCCAGGTCACTGATGAATAAATTGAACAATACTGGACCCAGTGTTGACCCCTGGGGGACACCGCTAGCTACAGGCCTCCAACTTGACTCTGTGCCATTCACCACAACCCTCGGAGCTCAGCCATCCAGCCAGTTCTCAGTCCACCTCACCGTCCACTCATCTAGCCCACACTTCCTGAGCTTACCTAGGAGGATGTGATGGGAGACAGTGTCCAAAGCCTTGCTGAAGTCAAGATGGACAACATCCACTGCTCTGCCCTCACCTACCCAGCTAGTCATGGCCCATCTAGCTGATAACCCAGCTAGGCTATCAGATTGGTCCAGCATGATTTCCCTTTGGTGAAGCCGTGCTGACTGCTCCTGATCACCTTCTTGTCCTCCAGATGCTTAGTGAGGACCTCCAGGATGAGCTGCTCCATCACCTTTCCAGGGAGGGAGGTGAGGCTGACAGGCCTGTAGTTCCCTGGCTCCTCCTTCTTGCCCTTTTGGAAGACTGGGGTGACATTGGCTTTCTTCCAGGCCTCAGGCACCTCTCTTGTTGTCCATGTCCTTTCAAAGATGATGGAGAGTGGCCTAGCGATAACATCCGCCAGCTCCCTCAGCACTCATGGGTGCAGCCTATCAGGGCCCATGGACTTGCAGGTGTCAAGTTGCCTAAATGATCTCTAACCCAATCCTCCTCGATCAAGGGAAAGTCTTCCTTTCGCTAGACTTTCTTTCTTGTCCCCAGGGTCTGGAATTCCTGAGGGCTGGCCTTAGCAGTGAAGACTGAAGCAAAGAAGGCATTCAGTAACTCTGCCTTCTCTGTATCCTTCGTCACCAGATTTTCCCTAGTCTTCCTTTTGTTACTGATGTATTTGAAGAAGCCCTTCTTGTTGTCTTTGACATGCCTTGATAGATTTAATTCTAAATGGGCCTTGGCCTTCCTCATTGCATCCCTGCATACGCTGACAATGTTCCTATGTGTGAAAGCACACATAGCTCCTTAGGACAGGAAGAAGTTGATTTCTGACTAAAGATTCTATTAAGAATCTGACTAAAGAGTCTAAGATACTAAGAATCTGACTAAAGAGTCTAAGATACTAAAGTATCTATTTCCTTTCAAGATGTCTGTAAAGTTAAGCAGAGGAAGAATCTCAGCTATCACTCAATCTCCCTCTGTACCCAGACTGTTCACGCCTGTTCCAGCATGTCACACCTCCTTTGCATCAGCTCTCATGACTGATGGTCAAGGAGCTGATTCAGCATCTAAGCTGGTCAAAATGGCTCGCTTCTTACTGAGTTGGTCTCCTGTTCGTTTAAGAAGCTGAGTGGCTTCCCCAAAGGTCTTACAAGTGCCAGACCTAGTGTGGCTGGGACCACACAGGGTATGTGAACAGCCTTTTCATTGGCCGTGAGATGTTAGATTGGATCCTTCTCCCTTGTCCATGTACTAATGGTTGTAGCCTCTTCCTAGCACGGACCTAAGAATTGTAGGCTGTCACTGTCCCTGAAATAAGAAATCTTTGAATGAACTTGTCAGAAGATCCAGGACAGCAACCTCCACACTCAGTAGTACTGGGAAACCTTTGCTGACCACAGGCTCTGTCACCTCCCCCAGGTGCATGTCATACGGTGCTGCTTCTCTGCACTGTGTGTGGGCAAGGGTTGAGTACCGACTTATCGGGAAGAATGAGTCTTTGAATCATTAATACTCTTTCCTGTGTGCCTCCTTTCTTTTCTTTTCTTTTTTTTTTTCCATAGTAGGTCTCTATGTTGACTTACCCTGGCCCAGGTCAGCTCCTGAAATCAGAGGGTCATGCAGGTTTGAGGACAGGATGTTCTTCGGAGAGATTCCTAGAGGAAAATGCTAGAAGTTCGGCCCATTGAGGGTTTCCCTGCCAAGGGACTGCTCCCTTATAATCCTAAAGCTGTTGATTAAATTTTGGCTCTTGTTTTATGAGTAGTTTTAATGGTGCACTGGGTACTTTCATCAGCAGGAAGCAATGAACTAGCTTCAGCTATGCCAGGTGAGTGCTGGATCCATAACAGCATCCCAGAGCCAGTCCCTGGAAGATTCAGGCAAGGGACAAAGGAAAGGACTGAATACAGGCAATGTCTCATATCTCTGTTTGCTCTAAGACCATCATCTGACCCCCCTCCTGCCACAAACTGTGTGAATGAGAGGCGTGTAGTTCCTCTGAGATGTGATACGCTGGAACAGGCGCGAACAATCTGGGTACCGAGGGAGATCAAGCGATAGCTGAGATTCCTCCTCTGCTTAATTTTATAGCCATCTTGAAAGGAAATATATACGAATCTTTAATCAGACGTCAACTCCTTCCTGTCCTAAGGAGCCACATGTGTTTTAATGCATGAAGGTAGTCTGTGCATAATCAAGATCATTCCAGTGACTGTGCCAGTCCTGCAGCCCAAAGATTACCTGGACAGGGACTGAAGCCCTCAGAGTGGGAGAAAGGAGCTCTGGAGCCGTGAGGAAGTGCAGGGAGACTGGAGAGAAGCTCGAGAGGCTGCTGCTCATGCTGCTTTCTCAGCTTGCTTGCAGAAGGAAAACCAGAAGAGGTGTCTGTCCTGGTCAGAAACTGCTCAGGGAAAGAAACACTGCAACGAGGAGAAAGGGTGCCTTTAGCCTAAGCTGCCTACAATCAAGGATAGAGATGTCCGGCTTCTAACCTGTTGTTTTTAGCTTTTCTGTTTCCTTGTAGCCTTCACTAAAGGGTGACTTGCTGCATGTGCCTGTGACAGTTCTTGGCCTGGCCAGTGTGGGATCAAGCTAAGGCTCTCCCAGCATCATTCCCATGCTGTCCTCAGCTCCTGGGACGCTTGGGACAAATTACATCTTTTGCAGTGGCTGAGTGAGTGGCCTGGTGGTCTGTGTGCAGGAGGATTGGAGTCCATCACTACGGCTGCACTGCAGGTCCCCCGTCCGCTTCCCCCCAGCCCGGTTGTGATGTCTAGGTTGAGCAGTGGGGCTCCTTCTGTCCATGAGGTGGAGCATAAGCAGTGCAGGATGGAGGACCAGCTCAAGATTACAATGCCCTCCATTCCTCTCTCCTTGGGTACTCCTGTCTGCTATCATCTGAATATTTAGCTGGAGCCCTGGAGTTTCCTGAGTGTAGACAGGCAGCTGCAGGATGGCTGAAACCCGTAAATCCTGTTCCTCACTGACGGGCAGAGTGGGTGTAGCTAACTACTGTTGATCAGTGACTATAAAATGTGGTCAAAAGCAGGCTGTGATATCTCTGTGTTTTTCACTTTCTATTTGGATACATTTACAAATAGTTCAAAATAGTGAGATGTTTTCTGAACGCTCCCAATATGACTAGTGTGTCTAAATATGCAACTTGTGGGACTCAAGCAAGCATGAATCAAGATAACTATCAGTCATTATTAAGCCTTTGAATATCCCTTGCACGTAAAACCATACCAGGAAATATACATAAATGTATATATCTCCTTACCTACTTGCCTCTATGTATCTGTCAATGCATCACTTGTATGACATGCATACATTCAACCTCCTTATGTGTAGCCATATATGCATTATATTATATAAGACAGATGCAATACAGATTTGGGCAGGTGGGTGTATATATACCTACACACTACAAATTTATTTTTAGCATATACAATACAATTGCACATACTTTATATGGTAAAAAGTCATACACATATATGTGCCGGACTGTGTGCTGTGTGAATCTTTATTACCTACACACCTCCACCCCCGCATAACTGTATTACTAAGTATAGAAAGTAATAGGATATAAATAGACATAGTTTGGTTATTAAATCATGATCTGTTGAGATAGAGCAGGCAGGTACCCATGCATAGGCATGCCCTTTATAAAAAGTTTCTCTTTTAGTAGATAAATGGTCAAAACCAAAAATATAAGCAGCCCCTTCCTCTGGCAGCAGCCACAGCCCTGTAATGCAGGCAGAGAAAGCAAGTGCAGCTTCTAGCTGTGGACATTTTGCTCCAGCACACACCTGTGTCACTCAGCTCTTCCCTCCTGCACCCTGCCAGCGGGAGTGGGTGAGAGCTGCGTCAGCAGTGCTGGTACTATGGCGCGGAGATGCACCTGCTGCACCCGCAGACAGCCCCACATGCCATGGTGGGTGCCAGCGCTTCCTCGCCCTGAGGAGACACCTTGGGGGAGCTGCCTTGGCTTCTCACCCAGGCTGCAAAGCTGTTCCGCAGTTGAGGGGAAAAAGAATTTTGGCAGCCAGCAAACGGAGCAGAGTGGAAAAGTGGGAAAGGCATCATCATTGCATTGCAGGACATTAGGAAGAGCTGCTTCATCTATTCCTCCCAAGTTCTGCTTTTTTTCTCCAGGGAACTTTTAAGCTTCATTTGTCATGATTCTTCATTTCTCCTCTGTGGTTTTCTTCTTCCTTTCTTCTTTTCCTAACTCTCCATCCCAGTCTTTAAAAAACCCCAAGACATAAAATCCCCCAGAGCCCCTGCACTTTAGGAAAAATACTCCCAACAGTGTGGAAATGGAAGTAGAAAAAGGAAGTAGTAGATCAATAAAACATTATGTCATGTTTTTAAGGTATTTAAAAGAAATTTGTTTTAGATAGTTGACACCCCTTTTTAAGAAATACAGAGCTGGTCTAGAGTGGTTGGTATCAGCACACATTTTTGTTTCTTCAGGAAACAACTTTCTGTATGCTTGATATCACTATCTGCAATCCCTCACCTTCATTTGGTGATGCAAGAGAGCTCCTCATGATTCACTCATGCTTTTCTTATGCTACAGGTATGATGTATAACAAGGTGAGACAGCTTGTCTGATGCCCACTAGCAGGCTGCGGCTACCTGGCAACCCTATAACCCTTTTATTAGCCCTTTGCCGATACCCTTCCTTAGCAAGCAATGTAGAGCAGGCACTGGCTATGCTCCTAAAGGATGTGCTGGCCCCAAGTGTGTTGTCACTCAGGCATGAAGGGGACCGAGCTGGGAGAGTTGGTTACCGGGCAACAGGCAGAACCACTGGGGTTTTGTGATACAGGAGAGTTTAGCTGCTCTCTGTTGGGAGGAAACATGAGCTGGAGCCTGGTGGGCCAGGCAGAACATGCAGAATGCTGAGAGACGAGAAGGGCTCTAGATTTAATCTCAAACTAAAGGTTTGAGACAGGCTAAAGGATGTGAAGGGGGAAGGTAACTTGTACGAGAGCAAAGGGACATGATAGCTCATGGATGTAGGCAAGGAAAGCAGAACAACGGCAGATAAAAAATAATGCATTGCAGCAGGCTGACTTCAGCTGGGAAGCTGGTCTACAGGAAGAGGCAATCAGAGGCAACAGGCAGTGAAATGGGGCTAATGGCGCAAGTGTGGATCATCACATTGTGGAGGAAAGAGAGGAAATGCAGTGCAAGATCCATTTGGCTACGTTGTGAGCTTGTCACCAACCGGACACGAGAAGGACACGGACAATACATCGAAATTAAGGCAGATGACTAACAGCGAACACAAGAGCATCTCCCAGAATTAGGGAAAGGAGATGCTGAGGTCAAGGAACATGACAGTGACATATGCTCATTCTGTGAGGATGTTAGCAGTGCGAGATAGACAAGGAAAAGCTGGTCCACACTTTGCTGGAGAGAGAAAGCTACTCATGGATGATGCTGAAAGTGTCAAAAATCGTTTTTGCATCAGCCTTGAAAAGGCCAGCTGGGAAGTGAGGAAAGACAGCTTTGGTGTATCTCCTGCAAAATGGATGGGAGGCCACTCTCCGCGGTCTTTTGCTGCCAGGCTGGAAGGATGGAGGAAGACAGCTGTGCAGGGCTGATGTCACCTCTGGCGCTTTCCAAGTTGTTCATTAACGAGCTGGGAGATGGAGCGGAGAACATCTGAATTACTTTTGCAGGTGAGGTTGAGCAGAGAGGGATGGTGGCTGTGGAGAATTGGAACGTAAAGTGAACTGAGCTGAGTCTAGGATTTTTTTGTCTACCTAGTTGCTGTTTAATGAGGATAGGCACTAGGTTTCTCACTGGGGCAAGACTAGCAGCTACAGTGGTGCTGGACAGCTGGGGAGTTGGGGAGGCGACAGTTCTGCCAGGAAAGCTGTGCCGATCCTGAGGGCACAAGTTGGCTCTGAGTCGCCCTGTCCCACTGTGCAATTGAAGGCTCACATTTATCAGCGTAAAGAGGAGCTCCACTGGCATAAAACAGCCAGATCCATCCTCTTTCCTCTGAGAACTACTGAAAAAGGGATAACACGGCCTTTGAGGGGGACGTAATGTTTAGATTCAGCTGGAGAAGGATGAAAAGGGATGCAGCAAGAAACATCCAGGTTAGGTCGAGTGGACCGGCAGGGATAGCCCTGCCTGGGGAAGCTGAAACTACCCTAGCAGAGTTGGTCATCCTGCCTCGGAGACGCGCTGGGGTTGGATGATTTCCGAATCCAGTCCTGTTCTGGGATTCTCCAAAGGAGCATGCCTCAGGACTAAGCAACAACCTCTCCTTCTCTCTGCCTAAGGCAGTGGGTTGGAAGTGCGGGTAGAATTTCAAAAGCCTTGCTCATGCAATCTGAAAAATGGCTGTAGAAACTGCTCTTTCACTCAGTTTATCGGCTCACTGGATAGATTGGAGCAGACTTACTATGATAAAAATAGCTGTTTCCTGCTGCATGTTATCACTAGCAGAACCAAAAAGATCAAGTATTCGACCTCATTCCAAAACTGTCACCTAGGAATCCATGGGAGCTCTTTAGTCCCTGTGAAAAAGATCCTAGGAGTGTAAGCAGCAGGCACTAGAGAAGTATGGCCCATGGCTTATGTGCATATAATACTTAAGATCTGGATGAAAAGCAATAACACATGCCCCTTTCTCCCAGTGTCTCCCACTGGAAGGATGCCATTTCAAGCCACTAAGCTCTTCCTTAGCACTGGCAAGTCACCAACATACTCCCACACGAGTGCGAGTACGGATACTCCCAGCTCATCAGCATGAGATTGCTGCAGTACCCAAGCAGTGGCACCAGACCTGCTTCCTGCAGGTTCCTCAAATTTGCCAGCTCAAAAATATGTAACCTCCATTCACTGCGGTTTTGCCTTTGCCCATACTGCTGGGCATTGTTTGATATCTGGTGTAAAATTGCCGTCCCTAAGGTGGGGGGAGCTCATCTCTAGAAGGGATTAAAAGAAAAAAATTGATGGTTCTTATCAGCTGTTTGCTCAGGCTTATCACATCAATTTGCTTCGATTTTCAAACCTTTAATTAATCTGTAGGTGAGAAGTCATGTCTCCTATTGCTAGTACTTGTACAGTCTTTACCAAATAAGATGACATTTTCCATCCTTGCAGGACTTACTGTGATGCCACTCAGAATTAAAATAGCTGTGGTTTATTACTATGGTTGTATGCATGCTTCTATCTCCTTATCTTGAAAATTTTCAAAAAAAAAAAATTGAAAAAGCTTAGTCTGGACAAGTGAAAAAATAGATTTTTTTTTTCTTAAAAATTTTCACATATCAGAGAAAAAGTAGTTTAATGTTGTGGAGCAAAAAATGTTACAGTGGAAGATTTTCACCCAACTGTGCTACAAGCCCTCTCTCCTGGTTTCTCAAGTGGATACTCACAGAGGAAACAGATTGAATTTCTTTGCACTCTTCCTAAAGCTCAGATTCTCTGCTGTCAGAGGCACCGAGTTTGAACGGTGCTCTCCTAAGAAGGCCCACATCTTGATCCTGTAGCAAACCATATCTCCATCTGCATCTCAAACTCTCTCTCAGCTAAAGATCTGCACAGGCCCTCGTCCTGAAGAGCCTAAGGGACACCAGGCCAGTTTGTCAATGCCACCAGCTGAAGGATGCTGGAGTCAGGGATGGAAAGCTTCACCTCCCTTCTTCCTTCAAACCTCTCTTTGCAGAAGGGCATTCAGGTGAAGCTGTCTTTGTTTGAGTTAGGCTAATTTTAAAATGGCTTCTCTGCTATAGAAACCGGTCTTTCCTTGAATGTGGGTGAAGGCTCTGCTCAGGTGACAGTGGAAAATACTGAAGGCACACAGCGACTTACAGCAAAATGTAAGATGGAAGAAATATGGGGCAAGTTAAGAAACTTTTGGCTGGTCTGATGAGCTCTGAACCCACGTGCTTCCCCTCTCGCTTCTGTGGAGGGGAGGCACTTCCCTCTGGGCAGGGCAGCATTACCTGCTCTCAAGGGGTAAAACTGGCTGTTTGCTCGGCTTTCCCTCTCCCAGAGACCCCCTATTTGTTAAAGATGGGATAAAACCAGACTTTGGTTGAATTTCAGGATGGAAAATTAGAGATGCGTTATCAAAATATTTCTCGGTTTGTGACCCTTATAAATTGGAAGAAAATCATTTTTGACTAAAATGTTGGTCATTCAGACCTCTGCTGACAGAAGTGTTCCCTGCAGGCCAAGTGTTTTAGGAGAGATGTTCAAACAATACCTTTTTCTTCATGCAAATACCTTGGCCTCCCTCAGAAGTGCAGTCAACTTGTTAGGTATGTTATTAAAGTGGCAACATAATGGTAGAAAATTCAAGTAGGGAAAACTCAGGTCTCCATGAATAGAAATTGGGGCAGGAAGAGAGGCTTACAGAGCTCCTCCTGCAACAGGAGCCTTTGTGCATTTTTGAGATGCGAGGCAGTGGGGAAAATAAGACCCAGATGTTGGTGTCGTGATGTGGAAAAGGAACAGCCTCTGCCGGCCTCCGGTTGCTGCAAGCCCCAGCATAGCTGCCAGTGCTCCTTGGCCCCGTCGCTGCCAGTTTCGAGCAAGACAGTGCAGAGGACTGGGGGAGGCGGCGTGCAGCTGCGACCTGCTGGAGTGTGACCGCCCCGAAAGCTGCCTCGGCAGGAGAAAGGCAGCCTGTGCAGCACGGCCGGTTTCAGAGTGCGTCATGGCCCGGCGGCTGTGTGATGTGCTCTCCAGCGGGGAAGCTGTTATTGCTGGTGTGATTTCAGACACTCGCATCTGTAGTATCTCAAGAGAAAAAAAAAATAGAGCCGTGTGCTGCTCCTATAACAGGAAAGCCCCTTTCTGGGGAACAAATTCCCCTCCGGTTTGGAAAACCCCTCTTGAACCGGTGCTTCAGGTGAGCTCTTTGTATTTGATTTGAGGGACAGTTTTCTTCCACATGCGCAGGAATTGGACTGATTCAAGGTCATTGTGCATCCCAGGAGTGCACAGAAGCATAAAGGCAAAGCTCTTTACGGTGCTGCTATAATACCTGTAAGTCACAGAGGATGGTGTGTGTAGGGACAAATAGACATTTTTTACCTGCGTGTCTGCCATTTGCCACACAGGAGGCTCTCTCTTCCTGCTTCTTATTTGTTCTTTCTTATTATTGTTTGGTTTTCTGATTAAACAAAAAAAACACCTTTGTTTCTGCAGCATTACAACTCAGCCCTTCACCTTGCAGTTCCCAGCACAGGTTGGCAGAGATGCAATGTTATCGGGGTTGTTTGACAGATAGCTTGTTCCCGTTCTGTTCTCGGGGTGAAGGTCAGCCACGTTTCAATGTCTAATGATACCAGTGCTAATTGGCAGGCTCATTACAGAGGGCAAGGGGAACCAATCCCTTCCTCCCTGTTACATGTGTTGCCACAAGAGAATATGACACCAAACACCCACTGGTGGGCTGAGGCTGAAATCCAGCTGCCAGCATGACTAGAGATGGTGCGTACGGAAAAGACAATTAGCAAGGAAAGGTTTTCAGAAGGGGCTTTTCGCTAAATGAATGAAAGGTGATGAAAGCACTAGGCTCAACCTTTTGACAAGCATCCTTTTTCTTTTGTTGTACAGCAGCAGAAACAGTCCAGTTCTCCTAACTCAAATGATGAGGGACCTGCCGTTTGGGACCTGCAGTGACCAGCTGACAAGTGAAAAGCTAAAATATCCAGCAGCAAGTGGAAGATCCCAGCCTTGAAAACTGCTTGCTGGGGGCTTCTCTGAAGCCTTCTGACTCAACCACTTTGGGCTAATCCCCCACAGCCGTGTCAGGGCATTAGCTTCTCCGGGTGATGGGTCACTTTCCTCTGGCATTTGGTTGGGGAGCAACATCTCCATGGATGTTTCTGAATGCACCATCTGTACACTGAGTAATTCCTGCTGAGTAAGGACAGACATAAGACATCATGAGGATTTATGGAAATGCATGGAACAAGTAAGCTATTGAACAGCCTAAACCTCAGGCTGGAGACCTGACATGTTGAAAATGCTAATTCTGATGCTGTTGGGGACAAGCCTTTTGCAAACAAGGTCCCACATGTATACGCAGTAACCACGCTGTTTGTGGGGCTGGCCCAGGGGCCTGCTGGCACAACCGTGCTATGCAGCTATTCTGTACAGGGGCCAAGACATGTGTGTGCGTGTGTCCTTCATGAATGGAAGCGAATGTGAATGAAAACAAGACAAGGGAAATGAGGATGTTATTATCTGGTGCTGTGTGTTGCTGTAGTTTCCCTGCAGCCTTCCTGCCCACAGGACAGCTACTCAGCCATGCGGTGCTGTGAGCCTGCAAAGGGAAGGGGATGCTTCTTGACAGAGCCACTTGGCACCGATGTGACAAATGGGAATTGAATGCAAATAATGTTGACAGCCAGTAAATCTGCCTCCTCCTGCCTTTTTCTCCCAGTCAGGAAGGAAGTAGGCTATTTTTAAATCTGGGGCCCAGGTATGTAACTGTACCTAATGCTTTTTCTCATGTAAAAGAAGATGGGAAGTGATACAGTATCAGCTACAGTTCCCACGCTCCCTCTCTGAGTACCTTCTTCCCTCATCCTACTCGCTCCAAAGAAAATCAGAGCCCCAAGAGTCTAGGTAAAGTTTGGGGTGTTGAGCTGCCAGATAGAGACCCTGCAGGACACTGGCTATAAATGGGAACAGCATCGGCTGTGGCAGTCCCCAACTGGAGGGGGTTGCCCAGTGCTATTGAGCTTTTCCCACAGTTGTGAGGTGTGGGTCACTTAGATGGCACCTCATCAGCTGGCTGGGGCAACAGAGATCGCCACAGACCCCCCATTAACCAGGACTCAGCCGAGGCCCTGCATGCATGTCTCATAGGGATGAGCGTTCATCCTTTGAGCTCAGCTGGATCTGCCGGGGCCACACGTCTCTGTCGTGCTTCAGCCTGGGCTTACGCAGCCTTGGCCCTAACCAAGTCTCAGGACCCTGAGGGCACTAATAGCCCTGATGGTCCTGACTAGCCTCCCCTGACCCCCTGCCCATGGGCGCAGGACCCCATTTCAGCTCAGCCCAGGGCTTTCAGTCCCTACCCCAGTGACTTTGCAGCAGTGGTGCCACGGTCCTGCTCCTGCCTGGCCATTGGCCCCACCGATCCCGACCTTGACCCACGGGCTGAGTGCCTGGCCTCAGACTTGCCTCTTCGCCATGGACTTGCTGGTGATCTGGGCTCTTGCTTGAACCTGGCCAGTAGCTCTAGGTGTGCCCTGCTCACCCTGCTGGGGGTGATGGGATGGGCCCTGATCAGTGAGGTCCTGTCCTGCCAGCTGGATTACTCTCCGGCTCCCAGTCTCACAGGGAGCAGCTGGCCTGAGTGGCACCCTGACCCCAAGTCATGAGTGGTAACAGTGTCCAGCCACGCTGAGTACAGCCTGGGCTGCTCTGACCCACAGCCCCCCACATCTGGGAACATATCCACCACTGCCCAGAGACCGAGAAGTGACCACGGCTTCTGCCAACGCAGTGACTAACTTTCCCGTGAAAGCTTCACCCAAGGACCCAGGTGTCCCTCATCCAGCCCATGCCTCCCTGCTGGTAGCCACACTAGCACGAGGAAGGCAACGACTGCTTTGCATCGCCCATCCTTGCCACAGAGACAGTGCTGACTTTGTGCAAAAGCAGATGTGTGCAAAGCGTTCGGAGCTTTTCCAGGGGCGGGAGACGCTGGCAGACACACAAAATACCGTTTAGAGCAGCAGAAAGACAGCAAGTTGGAATGGGGAACTGGAAAAGTATCTTGCTTTGGACAGACTCCTCCTTGTCTCTCGTAGCAACACTGTTTATTTCTAGGCGTTGGGTATGCAGCATGTTCAGCTCTATCTCTCCCTCGGCTGGGAGGTGTCAGTGCAAGAGAAGTTGCCTCCGCAGCCTTTTTGCGGGGTGGTCTGCAGCAAGGCACAGGAGCTCGGGCGAGAGCTGGTGGGAGAGACTGTGCCAGATCCAAGCTCAGCGCTGCTGCCTTCGGCCAGGTTTGCGCTGGACCGGCCTGACCTGCACTGCTGGTTTCTGGAGATTAGACAGAGGGCTAGGCTGAGCCCTCTTTCGCCTTCATGTCTGGAAAGTGCTGAGTGAACGCGACCGGTGCTGTGACAGCTTTCTCCTTAAGGGACTTCTCTATGAAAGAGGAAGTTGTCTTGAAATAGCTCAGGCACTTCCCTTTTCACTTTGCAGACTTTGAAGCATGCAGCAGAGACCCTGGCAAGGCGGCTGCTGGATTACTAGCACTTGCATGGAGTGACTTCCTGACTGGACAGAGCAGACCTGGTGATGACTCCTCGAGGACTCTGCTCTGCCCCTTCACTCTGGAGGACGTCTCAGGTGCACGTATGACTCTCCGAGCTCCCTGGTGCCGGCCCTAAAGAAGTAGGTAGAGTCCTGGATGGCACACTGCTCCTGACTGAATGGCTGTGATTGCAGGGAAATGCAAATCTCCCTCTCTGCCCCATCCTTTCTCTGCTCCTTTGAGAGGGACCTGCCGCTCTGCTCCATACTCTGACCCTGGCTGCTCCTTGAAGAGCAGCGCATACGGCACAAAGATGTCCAGTGCTGCAGTTCTTCTGGGGAGTGTTTTATACCTTAGAGACTGGAAGTGTGTGTGTGCGCGTGTGTGTGTGTGTGCGCGTGTGTGTGTGTGTGTGTGTGCGTGTGTGTGTGTGTGTGTGCTGCATCCCTGTGGGTGACAGACCCTGGAAAGTGCATGAACAAGATCTGTATGATTTCCTTTATCTGAGTGAATTTGGGGTTGGGACTAGGGGAGGGGGCACTGATGGTACTGCAGAGAGAAATCTACTGCTTATCTGCAGGAAAGAAATATCTATGCAAGCTTTCCCTGCTGAGATCAGCCAGTGAGGGTGATCCCAGTGCCCTCAACCTTGTCCCAGCAGGGAGAACAGGAACTTTGCTGTCTGTGTACATGGAGAAGCTGCAGGTAGTTTTGATGTTATTACTGCTTTGACATTGATTCAAGACCCCCAGCTGCTGACTGCACACATGACCTCCTTGCACACCCAGCAGACAGCTGGTAACTGCTTACTGTTCAAACCAGACAGAGTGAGTGAATTATATCACTGATTTGGGGCTGTTTCTGCAGCATTTCATGCCTATTCATTTTGCTTTGTGTGAAATGATTCTCAGTTGCAGAGAATGGAGCCACCTGCCCAAAACTGCTCCCTGCCATCACCTACTCTTGCCCTGTCTTTGTCCCAGTTGCTGGTGCTCCCTTCCCTCCAGCGCAGCAGCTCCTCTGGCTTATTTCACCCCACTGGGTGGGCAGTGCTTGCGCAGCAGGTCCCCAACCCCAGGGTGGAGGTTGGGCTTTGGCTTTTGCTGCTTGTTGGCGGTGGCGGGGTGGTGCATGCTCCGGGGCTGGCTGTTTGTGTAGTCGTGTGGCTGTTTGGCTTCCCCTCCCCTTGGCCCAAGGCCTCATCTGTCCCTTGGGGGCTGTGAGTGCTGCAGCAATTACACAGCAATAAACAGCGATGGTAGTGGTGATAACAAGGAGACTGCAGGAGCCCTTTCCAGAAAGGAAACTAAAAAGGGGAGTGTTAGGGGCCTAAGCTTAAAAAAAGTGGATGAGCCAACTCAGTACATCAGGCAGGTTTTAGCCCTTCCTCTGCACTGGCTGTCATCTCCTGCTGAGTGTTTCCTGAAGGTGGAACCTCTACAGCCTTTGGCAGCATCCTTCTGGCTACAGCAGAGGCACCAAGCCTGAGCAGTCGTAGCATGACCACTTGCATCCCTGAGATGCCATTACCTTCCCTCAGGAGCCTTCTGAGTAGGTGTATGAATTAATAGCAATTTTTCTTTTGTGCTCTTGATTATTCCTGAACAAGGAAACAATTTCCTCTGAGCTTCAAAGCTTGATTTATCTCCTCTTAGTATTATACAAGCTCTTATGTGTGTACTTTACTGGTACTTTGGTGGTGGAGTGAGTACATAGATCCCAAGGCTTTCTTGCTCAGTTTCTGAGCTTCTCTCTGGATGCCCCAAACCCACGGGGCATTCTTCAGCCATTGCAGCTTCACGTCCCACTGAACAAAAGGGACAGATGCTTCACAGCCCTTCACACCTAAAGGAATGTTTTATATCTGCAATGAAAGAAGATATGCAGCGGTCTGGTGAAATATACACCCAGCCCCTGCTCCATCATATGAATCAAAGTACACAGCTTTCTCTCAAATATTAGTCTGATCTGAGGAAGTAGTTTGAGGCTGTGAAGTCTCCTGGCTGCAGTTCTGGTAAGACCTTGGCTTATTGGTCACGGCAGGCACTGGCCTTTGTGCGTGTCTGACGTGCAGCCTCCCTCTGCTAGCTGTGAAATGCTGGGCCTCTAGCTGCTATCATATGGTTGACTTGACATCCAGTATTGGTCAAGGCTGCTATGAAGATCAGTTATGATGTTTCCTTCCCAAAATAGCTTGCCATATATTTTGGTTCTGTTAGTCTTTTTTTTTTTCCTAAAGAGACAGAGCTATCCCTCCACTGTCTGCTGTTTGTCTGTCCATCATTCTGTCCGGGATAGCCATTGGCTGGGTGGACACAAGTCTGGCTGAGGCTTAGCTCTCTTAAAAAGGAAAAATCCTGTAAGTTTGGTGAGAACTGGTGGCCAGCTGGCAGGGAGAGGAGATGTTCATGCTCCCAGTAATGGCAAGCTGGGGAAGAGAATGCAGCCTTTTTCTACTCTGACCGGCAACAGCCGAGTGGTCAGACAGCACAGGGCAGCTAGCAGTGGTTTTACTGTGGTTTTCTGGGCCTTGTGGGAAGGGATGTTCAGACTGTTCAATGACAGAAACATTACTATTTTTTTTTGCCCAAAATAGCCCTGCCTCACATAAGGGGTGTGGAGGAGGGAACTGGTCACTGTTTCTCGTTGCCAGACACTGATCCACACATCTTCATTGCAGCAGTTTCCATCTTCTGTTTTATGCTCATGCGGTTTCACTCTGGGAGTCCTGGGAGCCTTTCTCCTGTGAATGCTACTGCAGAGCAGTCTTGGCTATGCTGGACCCCTCCTTGCTTCACTGGCATCAGGGACCCCAATGCAAAAGCTGCCTGCATTCCCTTTAGCAGGGGATGCCCTATGCACTGTATCACTGGATATGTTGAATTCCCACCCTCTGATATATGGGGCACACACATGGTGGGCACAGGTGTTGTGGCAGCAGGGCCATCAGGCTTCCTTATCAGTCATCACCTTACAGGTTTGCAGACGGCCCTTGGGATGTAGAGAGCAGCAGCATCCCTCTCCAGCAGCCCCAGCTTCCCCCTGCCTTGGTGGGAATTTGACATAGAGGAGTTTTGATGTTTTTCACAAGAAATAACAGCTCCCCTGAGCCAGGTATTTGGGAGAGAGTTCTCCCAAGAAGACTCTCAGTTGGTTCTGTACAGCCTTCCTTATGGAATCATATCACCTACCCAGACGTGGGGACTCTCAGGACTTTCTTCTCAGTTGCTTTCTTGCTTCTGTGAACTGTGGCGGTGTTAACGACTGTTCTGAAGGCAGATGATGTGTTGGCTGAGTCATGACTTTCTATTTTGAGTTGTGACATGCCTTGAAGACAACACCGTCCATCAAACGTGGCTTGAGCAGGAGCTTTCAAAGGGGGGCTATTGTCGTGAATGATCTGTGTTGGGATGGGTTTTGCTTGGCAGTATCTAGCGTAATTCTTTCTACCAGATTAATGTTACTAGCAGATGTTCATAGTCCCACTGAAAGCGGTGGCTTCTGTTGTTGTCTGTACTGTGTAATCAAATCTTGTTATTGACATTATCCTCATGGGGTTACAACTGCATCACTATATGCTTATCCATTTCTTGCTCATCCCACTTCTTTCCCTCTCCATGTCAGCCCTGCTGGCGGTTGTCACATTCATTCCCTGCTGCCAGGGCAATGACAAAAGTCCATCCCTAGGCTGGTTGTCTGCTGATGCTGGGGGAAACATGCCATGCACAACACGCCGGGGCAACTCTGGCTCTGGTCTCTCTGCTCCAGCTGTCCCCCAAACCCATGGGCAATGGCTCCACTTCCTCCTTGAGCCACCAGTGACCTTCCCTCCACTGCCTGGCAGAAGTGGACACCTGAGTGCAGCTTCCAGTAGAGGTTTGCTCTTTTTGGAACGGCTTGCTCCACAGCACAAGGAGATGAACATGCCCTGAAACTTTTCAAGGAGTAAAGGATTTGCTCGCAACACACAACGGCTGGTCTCAGCTGGTGATCCGGAGAGTATCTTTAGGGTGAAGGGACTGTACCATCAGTGACTGTGCTGGTTAAGGTATTGTACAAGCCAGGTATTGCTCAAAGAAGAGAATTTTAAAGCAGTAGCAAGTGCTCTTTTCAGTCAGCAAGGGCCTGTTGGTGCTGTTGTAGGGAGGCATGGAGCAGTTGTGCCAACCCATGGCTCCTTCCCTCTCAAGAAAACAGCTGGCTCCTCTCCTCGGTCAGCCACGGTTTGGAGCCTGAGCTCTGCGAGCTTTTATTTTTCCCTCAGGTGGACAGTATTTGCCTGGGCTGTTTATCTGAGCAAATCTGGCAGCGGCTTTTTGAATGCGTTTATTTTTTCCCTTCGATTGTTTTTCCATAGCTGACTCTGGGAATGGAAAGAGAGATGCTAAATCTAAAAAGCTGATGCTTCCGGAAAACTCGTTTCTTCCCTTAGAAAGAATGAAAAGTGACGTTGGTGAGGAATTCTCCAAAGAGTCGTTAGTGTCCAGGAAGCAGCCTCAATTTCCACACCAGCTTTAGCAAATGGCTTTGGAGCTTGTTAAATACTGACAGGCAAATGAATGTCTGAGAACTGTGAGAGGTGCAGAGTTGTTTTGTTTGTGAAATGGTTGTATGTGCATTTAGGTCTCTCTCGCCTTCTCCCTCCATGAGCGTGAGTCTATTGGCAGTGATATGCCTTGCCAGAGCAGCCAGGAGGCAAGTATCACAGCAAAGTGTGGCTGGAAAGCAGAATCTGAGCTTGCAACAGGTTTCCTTGGCAGTGAGAACCTGAGGGAGAGCATCTGGTTTCACATCAGAGCTGTCTGAAACCACAAGCACTGCCAGCTTTTGAGCTGAAACTGGAAATCAGTCCAGAAGGGCTCCAGGCTGGTCCATGCAACATGTGGTCCCTCTGCCTCCTTTGCAGGTCTCCTCCACCCTGTCCAAACAGAAACTAAACTAGAAGATGAGTTTCATAAATGGAATCTGGCCCAGGTGATTTTTATGTGGTTTTTGAGTTTCATAATGAAAGTTCTGCACAGTTTTGTTTTAATTGAGACACCTCACCCTCAGGCAGCTGACGTAAGGTGAGATGGAGCCAGATCTTGCCCTCAGTGTTTCTTCTTGGTCACATCTTGGATCCTTAGAGGAGCTAGGAGCTACTGTTGCTCGGACAGCAAAGAGGGCTGGAGATTGAAAGGCTGGATTTGTCCCACTTTCCTACCTGAGCTGTGCAACTGAGCTGGGGATCAAATCTGGCCAAAACTAGTGGCAACTTCACTGTCATTTGGACATGGTTGAAGAGGGGAGTACAAACAGGATGTAATAGCTGCTTCTGATGGACTCCGTGGGTAGATTTTCCTGTAGCATCAGTTTGTCCTGGTATAAATGATGACCCCCTGGTCCAAGAGGAGCAATTGTGTGGTGTTTAGGAGGCTGTTAGGCTGTTAGTTTTCAGCAGCCAGAGGCTGCACTGTCAAAGAAAGCAGGTCAGATTGGGAGAAGTGGCCTGTTCAAAGTTCTCCTTCTGGTCATCCAGCCAAGAAATCCTCCTTTGGTCCCATTTGATACTTCTACTTCAGCCACTTTCATCAGAGTTGAAAGGAAATGCAGGCAGGACATCCACCCCAGGCAGCGAGAGCTTTGTAACATTAGACGAGGCATCTGATGTGCTACTTTCATAACCAATCTCACTTCAAGGCAACTGCAGAGAGACAGGGGGAGGGAAGGGGGAGGGGACAGTGAATTCTGATCTGCTCTAAAGGGCATCTGTCATCTCATGACAAGACACTGCAAATACATGTGTTCATGCATCTCTCCTGCGGCTGAGGACCTGCTGCATCTCACTTCAGGACGCTCCGGAGCAGAACAGCTCACTCGCCATTGCCAATGGTATTTGTACAATCGTTCCTTGTATTAGGAGCAAGTCAGAGTTCCCCTTGCCAAATTGGGAAGAGTTGGGATCAGGGCAGTAATCGGTGGTAGGGTAGGGGAGAAGGGGAAAGGAGGAGTGCAGCTGGGGGAGCAGCTTTCCATACTCTGTTCCTGTGCAACACATGGGTTTTTCTTTGCAAGCGTCTGTAGTCGAGCTGATAAACAGCCACAGGAAACCTCAGACATACCCATGTAGTGAATTTGTAACTAAATACAGGGCTGCAGAAGGCTCATAGGGGTTGGCTTTGGAGCAGGACTAAATATAACTATCAGAAAGTACACCATGGGCTGCACTTGCCCTGTTTGTAGATGGGAGAGGGGATGTTTCCCTGCGCTAGCCATGCTCAGCAGAGCTCCAGGCTACAATGTTTGGGATGCTGCTGGGTGAAGGGAAAAACTGCCTGGCATCAGTGTTTACCAAGTCAGAAGTGTGTTTGGCAGTGGAAAGGTGCCCTTAGGCAAGATGGAGCGGCTCAGCTTTACAAGGGAACCTGCCAGTCTGCTGCCAGCCCAGCCCAGCCCAGCCCAGCCCAGCCTTCCCATTGCTACGATATTTGACTTTAGTTTTTCTTTCACGGCTTCAAATATTTCTGCATCTTCTTATTTTATGTTTCACATGTTTCACCTAGTCTAGGGGTTTTGTTTTTGTAGTGATTTCCATCAATTTTTGAAGGTCCACAAAACAGAGAAGTAAGTATTTTGAGGAGATGGTGCATCCTCATTTTAAATGCCTCCCAGAAACAGCCTGAGTCATACTGCTGTCCACCAGGTATGAAGGGGGTTGAAATAACTCACATAAATGGACACATCTCCATCCTCTGGCGTGGGATTCTTGATCCTAGCCCAGGGTCCTCACACACAGACAGCTAAAAAGAGGCTGAGCTTCAACTTCAGTTGTGGCTCAGATCTTAGAGGGGAATACCCTTTTCTGGGGGCAATGATATGCATTTTCAGGCACACTCCTTCAGAGCTAGATAGTTCCTTTAATGGGTGTACCAGGTTATGGAGGCAATCCTATTTCTACACCATGCACTTGCTGGGATACTTGCCTGGATGGCTTAAGATGTTAGGTTCAAGAGAGGTTCTTTTGTCCCAGCATTGGGGCTTGTGGAGGCTGGAGTAGATCACGAGGGCACAGGGTTCATTGCTAAGAGAAATGAGCTGTGTGGAAGGCCCAGGTGGCCTCCTGAGGCCCTTCCAGTTTATGCTGTCCTTGTAGGGAGGTGAGAATCCCAGCTGAACTCTGGTCCTGGTGCAGCTAGATTCCCCAGCAGCTGGTAGAGGTTTCTGGACGTTTACTGGCAGTGTATTGGAAGCATTTCTAAAAATCCCCAGCAGTCTTAGTGGTGTCACTGTGACCATGCTCTGGCTATCATTACTCAGGCTGCAGCCATTCAGGAAATATGTGAAGGCTGGTGGTCAGGAGAGCCCTTCCCTGGTGTGGGACAGCATAGTGCTCTGCCCAAACCAGGGCCCTTCTGTGAGTGAAGGTGACGTACCCAGGGTGAACTCTTCTTTCAGGGCAAAGTTCTTCACTTTTACAACTACAGCTAGGCGGTTCCTGTAACTACCCTGAACTCTTGGGGAATGTAGCTTTTGAGTCACTAAGGATTTATCACTAAAAATATCATAGTTATTGAAAATTGAAGGGAAGAATGTGACTTCCTTTCTCACCCCCTTTTTATTTTTTTCCTGCAAATGAAATAAAATACTGATGATATCCTGGGCATTTTAAGAAATGTAGAAAGGAATCAGGGAATTGCAGCACTGCAAAGAAGTGGGATGAATGCAGAGAAGACGCCAGTCTTGCCGAGCTGGCAGACAGCAAAATAACCAGGTACTGGATGAAATGTGTCTCGCGTCTGCAGCAAGGAAGAGAAGAGATCCAAGGGGGAGGAGGGGGACAGAAAGCAGAGGAGCTCTTGTGGGTGCAGAGCAGGGAACTGAGCAGGTTCTGCCTCTCGTGGGCACTTTTGCAGGGCTGGCTCTTACGTCCCCACCGTCGTATTTCTCCTTGACTCAGCTATCGTATGTTGGCTGGGGCTTGTGAGCCCTTCCTGTTTTTGGGTAGAAAGCTTGTGGTCACTGGTGAGCAATGAGCTCTGACACATGCTCACAGGGCAGAAGCGAGCCCTGTCCGAACTCGGCAGCATTTTATGTGGGCTGCCGGTGCAGATGCTGCTCCAGCAAAGGGACTGCCGTTTCACTGTCTAGCTCCTGCCTGCTACACCTCTACTGAAGAGCCAGTGCCCTTCAGGCAGGCCTGATCCATGATCTTCTCCTCCCTCGTCCTTGCAATGTGCCTGCCAGGACAGTCCTGTGCCCTGAAGGGAGCTGTGATTGTGGGAGCTGGAAGGATCCAAGGGAAGGTGAGTGCAGCAGGGAGTGGGTTGTGCCTAGCAGCTTTGGGAGAGGGTTCCTCATCGCATGGCCCCTCTGCTCCTTCTTGTAGCAGGGAAGATGCAAGGTCAGGCTGTGTTGGAGGATCCTGTCTCCAGCCTTCTGGAGAGCTGATGGGGGGTTCCCAGGCAAAAGCAGTTTGTGACCCTCTCTCTTGCAGGGATGACAGCAATCCAGGTGAAGGCTTGCATTAGCTCATTAGGTACTACCTAGATCCCATCCCCAGAAATGTGGAAAACATCCCCCTGTCCTCTGGGGATCAATAATTTGAGGTGAGATGAGGCTGGTGCAGGCAGTTGTCTCCAGCTGGGGGCACTGATATCTTGTCACTTTCTTCTGGTGAGAAGGTGACAACCTGTTTTTGCTGTGTTGGGCTTCGGTAATGTGGCATGATTAACGCTGAGGATGTAGTCCAAGAGACTCTCTGGGTCAGAGAGAGGAGCTGCAATGCAGCTCAGACATGTCTCTGCACCTGCTGACTCATGCAGCACCCAAGAAAGCCATGGGCATGGGGGCCCGGCTCACTGGCTCACAGCATGTGGTGAGTCAGGGCCTGACGAGCATGAAGTCCAGGGGTGGCTGTCACCAGTGTCTTTTGCCTGATGGTCCATGAGCAGAAGGGGTGGTGATGGCAGAGGGGTCAGTAAGAAGGAACTTGTCTCTGCATCCTTTGCTCACAGGGACATCCCTCTCCATCCTCTCCAGTGAGGGAATGATTCCAGCATCACTCATCCTCCCACCAGCAGCTGAAGCAGGGACGGGCTAAAGACAGAGGATGTCCTGTCTGTCCTCTCAGGTTATTGTGTCCCTGCAGTGACACACAGCTACTAGATAGCATTCAAGGGCTTTGCTGTATCCTTATCCACCACCTGGACCACCTGGTCCTATCCAGGTGATGGGGTTTGTCTTCTATAGTCAGGCTCTTCCCGGAGCAGCATCACCATCGGGAGCTCACAGTCTTCTTTCAAGGTATGCTGAACCTGCCACTCTCAGCTCAACTAAAGTGTAAATCAAGCTGGCTTCATTAATATCACTGGAGAGCTACTCATGCAGCAGGGGAGCAGCCAGCATCTGTATGGACAAGGAACAGGGGACGCGGGCACCTGGCAGCCAAGATCCTCTTCTGAAGGATAACTATGAGGGCTGGTCTCTCTCTCTCCCTATCTGTTATGTTTGCTTTGCAAAGTCAAATTGAGTTGTCTCCCTGCTCCATTGCTGTTCCAGGAAAAAAAAAAAAGAAAAAAGAAAAAAAAAGGCTTTTCTCTTTAAATGCTCAGCCCAAAGGGTTAATTTTGTACTTGGTTATAGCACGGGCTCTTGTATTCTTCAAATTCTTCCTTGCTCTAGGTGTGTTACCAGGTTTGGATTTGTGTCAGTGTGTATGGCAAGCCTAGCTGGGGTCAGGAAAGTCTTGATGATGCCCAGGAGGGAACTGCAGCCAGAATCCTCCTCTGCCTTGGCTGGGGGGGGTGGGGTGAGGGGAGCAAGTGTGGTTCCATGGCCTGAGCCACCCTGAACAGCGGCTGATGTGGTCCGGCCCTTCCTATCTTCAGCCCCACATCCCTCCCGTCCTCTTCCATTGGTAACCCTGCTGCTCTCATCCTGCGGAGGCTGATTCAGGGAGCAAAGCAGGCAGAAAACTTCCCCCATGAAAATAAAGTGAAGAATATTCTGCCTGTTTAGCTTCCATTACTGGCTTATGGCCAGACCAAGTGAGAACCAGTAGCTGGTGATTGGCAGGGGCCAGAATCCACCTAAGGCTTTCTCACTAGCCTGTTTCCATGTATGTCCTTATGTGCCTCTTCTCATATGACATCTGTCTTCCCATAGATAGTGTGACTAGACCTAAATTAACCCTCTGAATGAACTGGAGAATAGTTTTCAGCATTCTACTTTAAATTTTCTGAGGAGACCCTAACACTCAGAGCTTGCAGCCGGGTTACTGATTGCATTCCAGCTACCGCTGCGCAGACATCAGCAACTCCTGTTCTTTGCAGACAGTGAGGAAAGCTAACACTTTTTAGGCAAATGTGTGAATCAAGAACTGAAGTTTCTCAGGCACGCAGGAATTCACATCCCACCAGCAGTTCTGAGTCCTTTTCTAAATCTAGAAACCAAGTGCTTGTGAGCAGGTTCTAAATTTGGCCAGCAGACTCTCCTCCCACGTGTTGGTAGGTAGGATGCGGATGTGGAAAACCACCGACACAATTAGCAGCCGGTTGCGCTTCAGCAGACGGCCTCTCTGAGACTCAAGGAATGAAAGGCGGAAGAGCCAGGCGTGCAGCCCACTAATTTTGCTGCTCAGAAGTGGTGGTGCTGGTCTCTTGAGCTGGTGGTGACCTTAGTATTTTTCTCCTCAGGAAATACAGTTTTGAAAAGCACAGTGACAACAAATAAGGAAGCAAAATAATGCTACTGTACGATATTTAACGTTCTTCCTAAAGCTCCAGGTTATGCAAGCAAAGGGTTAGGAGAAGCATTCACTTTCCTTCTGTAGCACTGATCTGAGAGGGCTCCCTGTAATTTTTGAGCCATTGAGACTCGGAAGATTAACTGAACTTTCCCTCCTCTGGCCCAGACTATGGTATCCTTGGAGGCATGGACCATTTCTGTTTCCAGAAGCAAAGCTCTGTGTGTCAGAAGACAAACGACAAATGAATGGTGCTTGGTGCAGGCTGTTAGCGCAGCGGTCCTTCTGTGGCTGGAGCACGAGAGAGCATCTTTCTCTTGCTCACTGCTCTGCACGAGAGGCTGATGAACATCTCTGGAGAGTGGAGGATGAAGGAGGAAGTTACGCTGCATGATGGATCCAGCAGGTTGGGCAGTTTGGCAAGGTCCCAGGCAAAGGTTGGACCCCCATGCTGCATCCCCCGGTCTGGGAGTGAGGATGTCATTTGCACAGCAGAGCTGTGGTTCTGCAGAGCCCAAGCTGCTGTGGGAGGCCGGGTGCATTTATAACCTTTGCTGCCGAGATAAAATAGAGCGAAGAGGAAGCTGTGCGATGACTGACTAAAATAAAACAGCATCAAGGTAGCCCTGAGGCATGAGGGGGTCTGGCATGCCTTCTTGGCAGCAAAGGCTGGCAGCATCCTCTTTGTCCCCTTGCCACCTCTCTGGCACAGCCTGACCGTGCTTTTGCAGAAGGTGTTAGGGGAAGGAGAGGCAGGGCCATGGCTTGGCTGGGGGAGTGAAGGAGTGGGCAAGAAGGGGAAGGTGGGCAGCTGTGCCATGCCGCAGACAGGAAAATGCCGTGGGCAGAACCACGATTCACCCGCAGGAAGTGCCATGGCGTTCAGGTGGCTCCTTCCATGTAGGGTGCAGAAGAGGAAATGGCTTGCTGAGTTTAGTTAAAGTCCTCTGCCCTGCTACCCACCCCCAGAGCACCTCAGAGCACTCAAGGTTCAATGCTGGCTTTCTTGGGAGCCAGGTCCATGCTGCAGTGGTATCCATGTACTGGAAAGATGTATGGATCTCTCAAATTGGCATCAGGCATCCAATTCAGCCCGAGAAGAGTTAGACTCTCCCCCTGCTCACGGCCCTGGACTGAAGGTGTGCAGGAGAGTGTGCAAGGAGAGGCACAATTTCTGCTATAATTAATTCCTGGTCTCTCCAGCTTTTTGGCCTCTCCGCTTTCAGATAAAACCACCGGAGCTGCCCTCACAGCTGGAAGCTGCTCCTGTGCAGTCCATTCCCCCACTGGGGTAAGTGTGACCGTGCTGCTGCCCAGCAAGAAGTAGGAAATCCGCCACGCTGGCTCCATGCCAGGCCTTGTTATCCAGAGCCAGAGCCAGAAATAAAGGCCAGACAGGCCTGGGGTGGGTTTTGAAAACTTCACTTGCTGCAGGAAACCTTTAATGAGCGTCAGAAAACTGCTGAGAGTAGGATGCTCCTGGGGGCTGGAGTTGTGTATGGCAAGGCTGAGGGTGTTCCCACTCATGTCGTCCATCTTCCCTTTCAGCTGCAGATCTGTTGGGTTTGGCTGGGGAGATTTATAGCTTTAGGTCCTGCTTGGGTTTTCAACAGAGCAAAAACATGAGCATCAGTGAGAGCCCATGGCCTGACTGTGCTGAGAGGGACCTGGAGGACTGATGGACCTTTATGGTAATTGCTATCTGTGCCAGTCTAAGGACAGCTGCAGATGGGCTACCCATTATCAGACACAAATGTAGGTGTTTCAGGGAAATCATAGAGTTCAGAGCTGGCGGGTTAGGGGTGGGGTGTGTGTGTCATCCGTAATTGCGAGAACAGAAGACAAAATCTGCTGGCTGAAAAATCTCAATCTAGAAATGCTGAAAGAGGTATTCCAGGTCACTTAGGCTTTAAATACATGCACCACAGTCATATCATTGCTGGTGTGCATCATCAACAGGGAGATGGGAGAGGGCAGTGAGCTGGGGAGTTGCTGCCTAGCTGTGGGCACCGGGAGGACAGGACCACGGGGCACCAAAGCTGTGGGCCCTGAGAAACCACCACTTAGCTGAGAAGCTGCTGTGACAGGGTGTGTCAGAGGTGCCTCTCTGTGCAGGCCTGCTGCTGTGGCTCCCCAGCTGTGTTCCAGTCCTGCACACAGCTCAGCTGGCATCAGCTCTGCCTCTCCGAGCACGGCTGCCCCATGCTGGGCTCCCCAGCCTGCTGGTGATTGTATCGCAGGCAAATTCCCCTTCCTTCCTTCTCAGCTCTTGGGGTTTTTTTTTGTTTTCTTTGTTTTTCTCTCCGTCTTCAAAGAAAATAGTGCTTGAGGACAAGGGAAGCTGTCCGACTCCTGGTTGGCTTCCTTCCGGAGCATAACCTGCTCCCAAGTTTTCCTTGGGATTTGCTTCTCTGAGGTGCTGTGTGGGAGGAGAGCAGAGCAGGACAACAAGCATAGATACCTCACAGAAATGTAACTCTTTTTGTTTGTTTCTTTGTTTGTTTTCTGGTTGGAGTTTAGGTGTCAGACTCAGTTTGACTTAACCTGAATGTTTCTTATGAATTCCTGGGGAATAAATGCTGGTGCTCATCCTCAGGAGACTCCTCCCTGCAAGAATTGGGGCCAGAAGTTCAGAGGGGCTCAGCTCCAAGATTTCTCCAGCAAAACACAGGCCCTGACACATGCTGTGCTTGCTCTTGGGGCTATGGCTCCCTCACTGAGCATCTTCCACCCTAGGGCTCCCTGGCTTTCTGCCTGTGTGCCAATGGTGTCCCAGTGGCTTTGCGCGCCACCTTCCCAGGGCTCAGATCAAGCCTGTTCTCCACCACTAGCTGAGCTGAGCGTGCCCTTGTTTTGCAGGTGAGACACAGGACCCAAGGCCATGCCCGACTGGAATGAGAGGGAGCTGCTGACTTGCCCTGCTGTCCGAGACACCCTGCGACCGCTGCACCTGTCCCCTGCTACAGCCCTGACCCAGCCATGGAGAGCACAGGTCCATGATGCCGCACGCGGAGGGGGCAGGAGAGCTACTGCTGGAGGTGGCAGGGGACCAGGGTGGCCAGGGGCCTATGAGCATACCTGCCTGACTGATTCACCCACCTCAATTTCCCTATATGTGAAATACATACTTATCAAGGGAGGGACAACTGTCTTTGAGCAGAGTAATATAATACAACATGTGCCATAACGTCACAAGGTATTTGTAAACCCTGCTTGGTAGATGGGGAATGAGACATGAAATGACCGAGCAATAGCCTGAGGATTTCCTGTAGAATTGGCACTTTGAAAATGCTAGGTTTGGAAAATATTCACATCTGAATTTTAAAACAAGTTAATGTTTTATTATATGTTTTTTTTTCCATCTATGCTTTGTTTTTATGCTGTTTCACAATGTGATGTCAGTCTCTGTGCACCTCTAGGTCAGGATATAAACACCGAAGCATTTTATTTCATTTTTAAACCACTAATAGTTTTCGCTACTAGATTGAGATTTGTTTTTAGATCAAAGTGTCTCTTGTTTATACTAGAACAAACACTTTGACGTTCTGCTCCCCATGAAGAAACCTGAAGATACCATCACTGCAGTCACTTTGATTTAGAAAAAGGGGACATAATATTTATATCCGTGCTAAGAAAAAAACTTCCCATAGTAACTGAAAATATACACCACAGAAAGAATAGGATATTTCAAATAGTCCATTATGACGTGTAATTCTTTGGTACAAAAACAATAAACATAATAGTAAAATTTGAGAGCCTTATAAAATCACATAGGAGAAAATAACAGAAGAGAAAGCAGAAATTTCCAAAGCAAAATTCTGACACTTCCCCAAATAACACTTCCAAAATGAGAAAAATTCCATGAACACTTTTGCTCTGTAATTTCTCCCTGTGTGGGTACAATGGCGTGACCTAGGTCAGCAGATATGAGTTTTTCCCCATATTCGCACTTAACTTCAGCAGCAGGTCCTGACCATTTTGAACCTGAGTATGTGGCTGTTTTCTAACCCAGCCTTGACTGAAGCCACAGGAGTAAAATAGCCTCTGCAGAAGAAGCTTGAATTGAATGAACCTCTGCACAGGCATTTCTAATGGGATGCATTTCCTTGGGGGGGGGGTGGGTCAGTAAATAGGAGTACTATGTTGACTATTGTGGTGAGCATGGGCCACCCACTACCTGGGAATGGGACATCCCCAATACCTTCATGTTTGCATTTCCTGTCTTGTTTTAAGCAGATCTTGTGTCTGCCTCTCACGTGCCCTGGTCCCCCTTCTCTTGGACTCTGGGCACTGCAGTCCTGGGCTTGGAGAAGGCAAATGAGAGACTTTGAGAGGCTCATCATGAGTCTGGCTGCGCTGCTTGCCTTGGGAGCTGAGAATGAGGAGGTGGCAAGGATGCTGTAACGGGGTGATTGCCCCTGTGTTGCTGTGGTTCATCTGCTGTGCCTCACCGGTGGGAACGGTGGCAACTTTGGGGTGCCACATCCACTGCCCTGTATGCCAGCTGTGGGCAGGGCCCACACACCCTCTAAAAGGCACGGCAGGAAGGGCAAAAATTCAGCTCTGGGTCTTGCAGCAAACCTGCCCTGAGACAGCTCATGGGTCTGCATGGGAGGAAGGGGTAGACACTCAAAATTGCCCCACCTCCTGCATGATAATGAATGAGTGGCCCCCTGCCCACAGGATATGGTATTTCACTCACTGGAGATGCCTCTTGAAGACCCTATTTGTCTGGCCCTCCACTTAAGCTGTAAAGCCCACCCCGGTATTTTCATGTTTTCCTTTCTGCAGCTGGCCTACACAATACTGAGGCCTCACTCACACCACTAGCTCCCAATCCACCTCCTTCCTGTCACTGCTCCTTTTTAAATCCCAAAGCTCCAGCTGCTCCATTAGCTGGACCCA
Source organism: Struthio camelus (assembly GCF_040807025.1). Classification (NCBI taxonomy): domain Eukaryota; kingdom Metazoa; phylum Chordata; class Aves; order Struthioniformes; family Struthionidae; genus Struthio; species Struthio camelus. The sequence continues at coordinate 12,830,459 of NC_090960.1, forward strand.
GCACAGTTGGCTTCTTTATCTCCTCGCAGGCCTGAGGAAGGAGCTTTGAAGGCTGTGGTACTCGAGCATAGCTATTAAATAGTGTTATCTCAACTGCCTCCTCCGTGTCTTGACAGTAAAGGTCACCACTCACCACTGCCCTATCACCATCGCTCTGACACTAGGGAATATGAAGCTGTGGCAGAAGAGGTTGTGGAGGAAACAGGCACATTCAAAACCAAAATTAGGCAAGGAATGTGGTAATTGCAGCAATCCCACATGCATGAGACAGCTCAGACCTGGCAGTATGATTCTGGAACTCCCTTGGAACTGGGTAAACAATTCGTTGCTTGCATCCTTGCCACATGGGCAAGACCTGCTCAATCACTGCTAACAGCAGTTCAGACCGCTCCAGTGAACACAGATGCATGCGATTGCACCAGGAGAGGCCATGGGGATACAGTTATCACAGATACCTGAGATCCGTCCTTGGATCAAGCCATGTTTTGACTGCTCCAGACTATAACTTCCTGCAGATGGAGAACATCACTTAATAATACCTAACCTTGTATAGTGGTTTTCTCATTACAAGGCAGGAAGAATCATTTTGCAGATGGGGAAAGAGAAGCCCCGTGTAAGGAGGGAAAAAAAGACAGGCCACAGTGAAGTAAAGGGACCCACCCTGCATCGTTCCTGGCCCATACCCGACACGTCTTCAGGGCTGACTTTTATTTTACGTTTGCAATTCTCAGAGCACATGGCCAGCCGGCTGACGTGCTAATTCACCTGTGATCACGAGTGCTCACCCTATGTCAAGTCATACCCTAGCTGGGTCTGAGGTTGCAGACTTGTTATTTTTGTCCGAGGTCAGGATGCAGCTTGGTTTTGATGCTGTAGAGTACGAGAAGTATATGTAGTGGTTACTAGACAACATTTCTCGCAAGAGCGCTGGCCTCAGGTCCTTGCATCAGAGAGCTGAAGGTATTCGGGAAGCTGAGGCCTCGTGGTGTGGGGCCACGCCATAGGTGTGAGGGGCTGACAGGCGAGTGGTTTCGTGCCGGTGAGAAGCTGTCAGGGCTCCCAGGTGGAAGAGAGACAGTGAAATGCCCAAGGAGGCTGGCTCTGTATGGGTTTCCCATGAGGTGGTGAGCTGTCAGCATGGGCCTCATCATAAGCATGCTCCTTGTGTCAGGTGCCTGTGAGAGCTTTGCCTCCTGTCCCCAGGCAGCTCCCAGCCAAGCCAAATCCACACGGTGCCCTGCAGTGTGTTGGCCAAAACACAGAAGTGTTTCTGATCTTTCACAGTGCCAAATTGTGCTTTCTTTTCAATAACTTCTTTTTTTAAACGTGTAATTTTTTACTGAACAAGGGGAGAGAAGGGCTCTGCAGTCTTACCTACAGGAAAAGTTCTCTACAGAGTTTCTCTGCTTTCACATCCCTACAGGATTCTTTTTCTCTTCAGTATAGCTGCATGGGCCACCAATTCATTGGGGGGACATTCAACCCCTGGCCCCAGTGGCCCTGAGGCCAGGGCTTTGACCTGTTTCCGTCAAGGCTCACTTAGGTTGGAAAAGTCTGCTATAACACCTGTCCAGAGACATGCCATGAGCAGGCCTCGGAGTCACCACGCTCACCACACACAAACCCAGTGCCAAAGCCATTCCCCGGGTCCTGTCCATGTGAAGGCCAGCGGGCACGTCTCCGGGTGCAGGTCTTCGAAAGGTGCAGGCACAGAGCTGGCCTCACTGCCCACATTCCTTTCATCTTCCCAGAGGTGGAGTCGGATATCCTGCGCCGTGTGCGTACCCTGCTGCGAGAACTGGACGGACACCACCCGGCCTTCCAGTGTGACCGAGGTAAGGTGAATGGCCTGACACAGCTCCCACGGAGGCCCCAGAAGGGCTCAGCACCAGCCATCACCCTTGCTGCCTCCCTGCATATTGCTGTGGCCCAAATCCTGCACCGTTCGTTCTTCTTCTCTCAGATGACACCAAGGCCAGGGGACATGGGATGGCCTCAGCTTCCTCACAGCTTCTCTGAAGTCTCTAATGTGCTCCCGGAGCTGCCAGATCTCTGGCACACTGCTGGTGTCTGTCACTCAGTAACCACAGCAGCTTTCATCCCACCTCCACATGGCTTTGTTACATCTTCTTCACCCTTAACTCACCTAGAAGGGCCCAGGGTTGAGGAGGAACATTAAATGACAGTTTGACTCTGTTCCCAGCTCTGACACTAACTCTCTGCACAGCCCTGTCCAACTCAGTACCTATCTGCTTTAGTTTCCCCAAATCTCCTTGTGGGTGTATCACTTTGCAATGCACTGCTAGGCTCCTTGATAAAGAGTCATTTGAAATCTGCGTATTTCTGTTATGGAAAATAAAGCTGAGCCAGCAGCTGGACTGTTACAGCCTTCGGAAACATAACTGAGTTTGAGAAATTGATTTTACTTGGAGTGCAGGGAATATTTTACAGTTAATTAAATTTGATTTTGTCTTGAATGGGCCTTGACATCTGTAGAACTGAAAAACTTCATGGTTCTTGCTCTGAGTGTGAGTTATTGGCAGCCAGTGTTCAGGTGCTGTGTGCTGGGACTGGCAAGAACCCAGATTCCTCAGGGCACACTGTGAAACCAGGCAGTAACAAGCAGCAGCAGAGGGAACAGGGGCTGAAAGGAAATGTAAGATGTTGTCTAGTCCATTGCCCTGTCTTGCTTTTTTCTAGTCACTCATTCCCAGGATTTCAAAAGCATTTGTGTGCATCCATACTTGTGCTCTCAGCCTGGCTCTATAGTATCATCTCTACATGGAAAAGTGGGACTTGGAAACACTAATGATTTTGCTCACAGCAGAGAGCGAGTAAGAGGGAGAGCCTAGCTCAGGAATCCTGCCTCAGTCATGCCCTAACCAGGGTCAGATGCCAACCTGAGAGGCACTGATAGTAGCTGTGATCCGGAGAGTTGCTCCATATTAATACTAGCCTGATGGAATTATGGCCAGGCCCTGCCGCTCTGTGCTCAGCTATTTCCTTGAAGAGGGAGGGTGTTGGAAATCATCTGTGATGCTTTCCCAAAGGTCCCACAGTTTTCCAGGTACGACACATTAATACTGCATTCAGAATCAAGGCACTGGTTTAGCTCTGATAGTGATGCCAGTACAGCATCCCAATGGCTGTTTTATGGCGCAAGAGTGCTGCATAGCGCCCAGGTCTCCTGATTCCTCTGTCAAACCCTACTCCTGACCCATCAGTTCTCTCCTTGGCAGCCTGACCTCTCTCTTGGTTTTCGCTTCTCAGGGATGCTGCGATGGACCTTGCATAAAAAGATTGATCAGAATCCCAGCAACAGCTCCATCCTGGTTAGAATCCTGGTGAAAGAGCTAGAAAGGGTGAGTGCTGCCTTATCCTGACTGCCATGGCTAGCCCCTGTGGTGTGTGCCCTTGGTGCTGCTGTAGTGCCCAGGGGGAGCAGAGCATCAGGAAGTCGTCTGTATCTGCAAGGCTCGGCCCTGCCTGCAGGGATGCTTCTGGGGCATCCCCATCTCTCCCTATGGCCCCCAAAAGTCAGTGCCTCTGAGAAGATCCTGGCTTATGTGCTTCTGGGGACCTGAGGCCCAGCTGGGGACTGTGGCTTATAGCAAAGAGCCTGGGAAAAGTCTGTAGGACACCACGGTAGGGCTATAGCCTGCACCATTGCCATGGGAAACAGGCTTTGCCTTGAATGATGAAAATTTCTCGTGTATGTCACTTACTCCTTCCAGAATGGTTTTCTTTCATTGATTTGTCACTTTCTAAACTAGAGCATCCGCCACATCTTGGGGTCACCAGTTTTATGGTTTAATTATATGTTGGGTACAGAAGTAGCGCCTTTTGTTTCTTATGAGTCTACCCGATAATTTCTTTTGGCACCCTCTCATTCTGGTGTTAGGAGGAACAGCTAATGATCATCCTCCACTTTCTCCTCCCCATGCTTGGGGGGAAGGGGGCACATCCCCACATTCCCCAGAAGAAGAGCCCCTGTTAGCCATCCTTCGGGCAGAAACCTTCCCATACCATTTTCTCTGTATCCTTGCTGTTTCTACTTTTGAGCTGAAGGGCTGGAGCTGCACACATACACACTGTGAATGAAGAGAGCACAGTGGCATTCCTTGCTTTGTCCCCTACTCCTTTTGTGACAATCTCTAACACTTGCTTTGCTTTTTTCAATCCATTAAACTTCAATATCCAAGAGCTCAGAGCCCATCACTGCCCATGCAAAGCCAGGGCTGTCTTCCTTCATGTGCCTTGTTTGGCATTTTTCAGCTTGCACATCTCTCACCAGCCGATGCTTAGTGCTGGGAGAGCTTCTGCAGCATGTGCTGTTATTGTTCCTGCTTACTGCCCCCAGTAAATCAGCATACTCTGCAGATGCTGTCACCTCACTTGGTCCACGCTGCTGTGTCACACGCTTGAGCCATGTCAGCCCAGCACAGATCCCTATGCAGACATCAACGTGCTGGGAAAATTTAGCAGTTATTTCTAATCTTTATTTCTCACCTTTTAAGTAAATGAGTCTATTTGCAGGCTGTCCCTCTCACTCTGTTGTAATACAGCTGCCACCAAAGCCTTGGGGAAGGTTCTGTATCACGCGGCTTTTCTAAATCCAAATAGACAGGAACGCCCACATTATCCATGGCTATGGATGCAGAGACTCGTCCAATGGGTTTGAGGTCTGCCTTCCTTTACAAAAGCGATGTCAGTTCCTCCCCATTATACCTATTATTGCTCTTTTACTCTTATTTTTGTTTGCCCAAGAGGGATATCAGGCCTCCTGGTCTGTAATTCCCTTCATCTCCCTGAAGCTCTTCTTGGAAATTAGTGTCACTTTTTTTTTATTCTTCTGGCACTGTGGCAGTCCTGAGCAGTCAGTATCAACCACAGATAATAATTCAGCAGTTTCATGCTTGAGTTTCTCCAGGGCTCTGGGCAAGTATCAGCTGGTCTCAGCAATTCAGTATTGTTCATTTTATTGATCATTTCTAAAGCTTTGCTGTCATTAGTTCAATTTAAATCAGATCCATCAACATATTATCCCTGAAAAAAGGTGCTGGGGCAAAACTCCCTAATCACTGGGGCATCAATGTGAAGATCTCTGTGAGCCACGTGGCTATCCTTGACTTGCTAAGCTTTCCCCTCACGTCTCGCCAGCTCCGTGCACTTGCTATGCTTCACACTGCCCACAAGCCGAGTCATCGCCTCAGCACACCAGGGATGATACTCACTAGGAGTGGGGCTAGGTTCACAGCACATCCCTCCCTGTCACCAGGCTGCTGGATTTGTCACTGGAAGGCCCAGGGTTTGGTGCAGTTTGTGTTGCAGGGATCAGAGCTGGCCAAGCTCAGGTCCTGCCCAAGCTCTCCCGGCAGTGGAGGCTCTCGCTCTGCATCACAGCTCCAGTAACCCTCTGGTGCGGCTCTGTGATGGGCTGTATATGGGAAGCAATGAGCCCTCACGCCTAATAACTTGCTGGCACACTAGTGTTCAGCACAAATCCATCCATTTGATGGGAATAATTTAGTTGGAAGGTTTTCAGACTAGCTCCAAATACCTCTTACCTTTATGGACCTCACTGGTTTTGCAACGTTTTAGTTCATGTGAGGGAAAGCTCAGTTCCTCCCCCCAGTTCCCCTGGCCTGTGTGTACAACTGCACCTGCAGTTGTGTGCTTGGTCCAGCCTGCAGGTTGGTGCTGTCTCAGAAAGTAGTTGCAGATTCTGCTCTGCCGTTCACTTTGCTGAGCTTGCCCTAGTAAAAACCCCCACCTCTACCAAGCAAGGATGATATGGCATGGCCCATTCCCCCAAACACTGCTCTGCTAGGAGTGGGAATGTGGTCCAACAGAATTACAGCAGGGCAGAAGAACATCAGCCAGAATGAGGCACTTCCATGCAGTTGTAACTCCATTTCCATTAGGGCCAGACCTAGATAGGACATTATTTAAAAGGGAAATAAAAGGAGTGCTTGCCCCAGAGGTGATCTTCCTGTGCTGTGAGGCTTCCCCACAGAGTGTGCTTCCTTGGAGGCCTGGCCAGCACAGCTAGCCCCAGTGAAGGCATGCTCCTTTAGCTGCAATGGGAGGGAGTGATGTTTCCTGGATAATGTAATCCTGATTGCTCCCTGCTGATAACACTGCTCCCGTGAGCGTGCTGTCAGCTCTGTGACCTTCACCCACCTCCTTGGTTTCAGTACTCCCTTTCCACCTCTTCGCTCTTCCTCCTTTGTCCTTTGCAGTGCCCTTAGCCAGGGCACTTGGGAGCACAGGGACCTGGGCAGACCCCTCTCCCTGTCCAGCACCCTAGGTCCCAACCATCCCTGGTCACCTAGGTGAGGCTCCTGAGCCTCTCACCCTGGTGACAGGAGGAGGACCAAGCCCAGCCCTTGTTGCACACCCCAGTGATGAGGTGACATCAACCGCCCTGAAATCGATGTCACCAGCATCACTGTGGGCAGGCAGTACCCCCTCTCTTGAAGTGAGCATTCATGAAACATGGAGTGAAATACCTTTCTCAAGTTTATCCAGGGGCAATCTTGTTTTTGGAGATGTAGTGGGAGTGCAGTAGTCTTGTTTTGGAGATGTGGTCCCCATCTGCCTGAACCGCTGAGGAGTCAAAGGACAGCACATCCCATGGGATCTGGGGTGGCTCTCCTCTTAGTCTGATTTCCACTGCTTAAAAGACGCTGCTCAGCCATCTCACCACCTTGCCAATTGCTGGCTAGCCAGGGCAAGCACTGATTGTCTTTTTCGGTCTTGCAGGCTGAAAGAGGTGACTACAGACATTACATCATCCCCTTGCTGCATACTCTGATGTACGCACTGATAAAGGTAAACTACCGTTGGGTTTTGTTGGGACAAAATCCAGGGGAATCAGAAGCCACAGGAGGGACCATCTGAAGTCACTCGGCAGCCCTTGCTGGTCCTAAGCATTTTGCTGTGCCATACTTATTCCTGTGCTGAAACATCCCAGTACATGCCCAACAAAGCCCTGAAACTAGCACAGATAGATTCAACCACGCATTTCCCAGTACGATGTATGAAAACTTGGCTGAGACATTGACACCTGTTATGTGTATGAGAGTGACAAATTCTTCCACATGACCCTCTTTTTCTGGCAATATTTTGGTACCCGATTGGGCAAGAAGCCACATTGCTGAAAAAGCCTGTTTGCTCAAGCACCTTTCCAGACTTGGCCAAAAGGTGCACCTGCCCCTGCCCTTCAGTGTGTATTGCTGGATGTCTCCAGAACCATCGTAGGGTCTGATTCTGCTTTGTATATTAGATTTAAACCTAGACTGAACTGGGTGTAGCTCTGTGTTCTCCTGCCCCAGAGCAGCCCATACAGATGTTTCTTCTGGGGAGAGAGGATCATTTAGGATCATTCCCTGTGGCATCTCTTTAATGGATTCTTTTTCTCTCTAGGCTCCCTGCATCCCCGAAGATCTCTGCAGCAGAGTGTATGATTTCTGTAAGAAATTGCTCACCCTGCCCAAACCTTTCTGCACCATTGGTTTGGACTATGCTGTCAGGCTGAAAATGGAAAGGACAACCCCAGGTACATCGACTTTCCTGCTCTGCCCATGTGCGGCACAGTGAAATGGCTGGGTCCTCGAGGTGATGGCAGTGTGGGTTTCTGTACCAAAGCTGGCCTCTGTCTAACACAGTGAGACATGACAGAGCAGAGCTGCAGGCAGGGATTTCTGCACAAGGCTGACAAAACTCATGAGGGACCTTTGAGACTGTTTAGGTGTGAGACCTAGGTTCTCCCCTCCTGATTTAAGGCTGCCAACCACTGTGCTTTAGCTACCAGCAGAAAACCTTGGGATCCTCCTGCTGTCAGTAGATACCATCAGAGTCATATTCAACACATCCAAGGGCCACCTGAGCCATCATCCGTATAGGTGAAGGTCCAGGTGGCTGTACACCCTCCACCATCTATATAGGAAGCCAATATTGCACCCAGCTGGGGCACCCTAGTAAATTCTGGGGGGATGAATGGTGGCCCAGTGAAGTCTGAAAATCAACATGCTACAATCACAACATTCTTCAGAGATCTCAGTTTTGTAATGTGACCTCTGTGCCTAACAATGAGTTGCCTCCTGTTCAGCACGGACTCTCCCACCACGACCTATTTATTATAATCAGGTTTTAAGGCTAAAATATCACTAGCGTCTGCAGAGAACAGATCCTTTTAGAAATAAAGCCAGGGAACAACTCTCTCTTCCATTTTCTCTACATTGCTCAATAAAATTTCTCTTACTAAAGTCTCCTTTAATAAGAAGGTCTAAAAATAATCCTTTAAAACAGTCAGACATCTTGTGAGGTGGAGATAAAAATACAAGGAGCCTGGTGGGAAATTAGAGAGAAGTGAGGCTACTGGAAGTCCTAGTCCAACTCCATCACCCCAATTACTTCCCTGGTAACGTTTGGTCTGGAGCCCCAAGGTCCACCTTCACCTCACCTGGCTTTAGCTAAATCAATGATTCAATATGGAGAGATGGGCATCTCCAGCAGAGATTCATCCCTTCTCAGCTAAGAGCATCTCTTTGGGAGCACCATGGGGTTGATAAGATGATTACACACTGTAGTTAGGTACTTGGGCAAAGTGGGGTGGATGTGGGCCCTCGCATCTCTGCTACCCTAGTGCCACGTGTGGGGAAAGCATACCCCCCACCTGATTCAGAGGTGCTCTGAGCTCTTAGCATCCATGCAAACAGTGCCCCTAGATGTTGCCGCAGTGTAGAATCAGGTGGAGAAGTCAGGGAACTGGGCTCTTCCTCCTGCTTCCGACTCCACCCCCAAAGTCACAATTCACTAAACAAAGGAAGGGAAATACAGGAAATCATCCTTGAATAGAAGGGTTTTTCTTTTTATTTAGCATGGTCTATCTTTGTCCTTGACTATATTTAGCCCTGGGCTTGATTCTTGGCTCTCTTACATCATCACTCCAGCAACATATTTTCACTGATTTGACAGGCCTACTGTCAACCTCCAGCGTGCTACTGGGAACAGCATCAAGCTGCTCTCCTGAGTTGTGTTATTATTTCTCATGCTCTAATATCTGCATGTTTTATCTTCTGGTGTTTGTTAGGTATGTTGTACCAAAGAATGGTGATTTCCGAACAAAGTCTTAAAAGCGACCCATACCCTTATCAGGAAAAGTGAGTAGTGCCTCCTTGAATGTGTTGTTACTTCTATTTCTTTTACAGCATTTTAATCTTGTAGTAAAATCTGTCCTCTTCCTGTACTCTGAATTAATATCGGATAGAATGGACAATTCTGACATAAACGACATGGCAGCATGTGGTATTGGGGGACAGAATTTGGTGGCCTCCACTGCCTCGCTAAAATAAGCTCTGTGCTATGAAGAGCATGCTCTTCCTATGTGTCCTAGTTGATTTTCATGGCCCTGGAAAGTGGACAGCTTTTCTGGGAGAGACAGACCAGAGAAAGGGAACATCTGCAATAGCCCCTTTTTAGAGAGATATTGGAGATGCGAGCTTCTCACTCCAACCTAATGTCAGTAATTGGGAGTTCACATTTCATCTCTTTCTCCCCATCCACCTGCCCTACGCAGGGTTTTCATCTTTGCAGATCCAGAGCTGCTCTCCGAAGCCATCTGCAACGCACTGGTCACTGACATGGAGGCTGCTCGGGTTTTCCAGAGCCCGCAGGTGTGCATGTCTTACGTGATCATCCACGCCATGCAGGCCGTCCTGGGTGAGGGCTGTGACGTCAATGGCTTGAAGGGGAGCCTGCAGGTAATTGGCAGCATTTCTGCAGTGATGCACATGGGTTTCTAATGGGCCCCTCTCTCGCTGGGCACCCTGGAGTGGAGAACTTTTTTTCAGGAAGTGGGGAACTGCCCTGGCCCCTGGTTGCTGGTCACCATCCCCAGTAGCCCCAGTGTTTCTTGCAGGGCTGGACTATGAGCAGAGCTGGTGCCAAACCAAAAAATCCTCCAAAAATAAAAGATTTGCTGCAGCAAGGGGGTAGGAGCAAGAAACAGAGGCATGGGAACCCTTTTTGTCCTCTGTTATCAGACTGCTGCAGATGTCACTTGCACTCAGCAGCTCTCATCCCATGGGGATTGCCAACGTCCGATGGGAGGGATAGTCAGGGGTAGCTGGGGATGAGACGTTTTGCACTGGACACGCAAAAGTTGTCTGCCATAGCTGGCTGGAAAGCAAGATTGCTATTATCAGGGGGTAGGGGGATTTTCTGTTTTTTGGTTTTTGGTTGTTTTTTTTTTTTAATCGACTTTGGCCACATTTCCTAGGCAGTTTTGCCCAGTGCAAAGGCAAAAGATGGAAATAGGTTTGGTTGTCCCAAACTGCTTTTCTTGATGTGGGAGAAGGGGAAATGTGAGGCTATTGAATCTTTGGTTTGACTCTTCAGTTTTGCACAGAAAAGCTGGGCTCTGTGGCTGAAATATAGGCTGCTCTGTGAGCCTCAATTTGGCATGAAGTCATTGCAAAAATGACTAGTCATTGCAAAAATCTTTCAGCAGAAAAGATTCAATGAGTTTTCTCCAAAATCTTCCTCAGGGAGCTATAGGGCCCTGGCAGCACAAATGAGTGGTTCAGACAACTTTGCAGGGGCTCTCAGCAGTTTCTCCCCCAAGAACACGTTTGCGCCCTTGGTGTCTGCTCTCCTCATCCTGCGGGTGTCTCTCAAGCTGCCACCTCTGTAGCAGTGCCTGTCGGCTGTGAACCTGGTGGAGAAAAAGCCTTTGAGGGGCCAGTACAGTCAGCTTCTCTTCTCCTCCAGCCTGCCATGGCCAGCCTGGGCTCAGGAGGACATTTTTGTCCTCTGCTGCAAGATGGTGATTTTTGCAAGGCTCATTCACCCTCTTCCCACATCCTGTGCCCTCCCACATCCCTGTCCATTGAATGTCTCCTCTTTTCATGCCTCTGGGTATTCATAGTGGCTCTGTGTGACAGGACATGCCCACGAGCGACATAGAGCACTGGTTCCGGCAAGTGGTGGCGGCAGTTGAATGTACAGGAAAGGAAGGGAGTGCAGACCGCAGCCAGCACGTGGCGAGGTTGGAGGAGATTTACCACGCCGTTCTCGGCGCTGTGCCAGCAGGTGAGCTCCGGGCTGGCTGCACACAGTGGCTTGAGTGGAGCTGGCAGACCCTTCCTCACTGCGGTGTCCTCCCTTTTGTCATCATCCAGCCATCCATCCCTGCATCCCTGCATTCATCATTGGGATCAGGGCTCTGTCCTTGCAGCCTGGCTCCTTGCAGCAACCCAACCTCCCCGCAGCCCTGCTCTGGGAGGGCAAACTGCATGTGGTGGTGGAAAGCATATTTGTCACCAGAGAAAACAGACTCAGGCAATCCCTGCTGCTAATTCAGCTGCCCTGAGGCCCAGAGACCTGTGTCCACCACTTGCAAAAGGTGACATAGGAAGTCCTTGTCAACCAGGGAGGTGGTACACGCGCCAATGCTCTGCCGGTGTAAGATGTGTCCTGGCAGGAGCTAGATTGGGAAAATGCTGTACACTGTTTCTTGTACCAATGCAATGGACTCTGGTTTTGCCACCTCCTTCCACACCCGGCAGCTCTCTGTCCTGGCGTGGTGTCGTTGCAGATACATGTATTATAGCTAACGTCCCCATCTGCCACGGCTCCTTGCATAAACTGGGGTAGACCAGAGTGAAACTGGGGCCGTGTTTCCCTCTTTCCTGGCTGCTCTTGGTGTGAGGCCCCTGCACCCCCTTGCACTTGCCTGGTGCTTGTGAATCGGTCCATGATCACCTGAACTCACTGAAAGAGCTGGCAACCATCCCACTGCAAGATACCAGGAGGAGCAGCCAGCGCTGAAGGAAGAAGAGTGGTATCATCTCCTTTCTGTGGCAGTGAGCTATTAAATTGTCTCACTGTTTCTCACAGAGGCATAATAGGTGTAAAATAGCCCACAATGGTGGGATCCTGCCAGGCAGGTTGGAGGCTCGTACTAGAAACAGTTTTATTTATTCTACAATCCCTCTGCTCTCTGCAGTCCAGCAAGGTGCTTCAATTCCTCATGCCTCAGTTTCCCCATCTGCATTTCTCCCTTCCTCCAGTGGTGTTGGTACCCCCTTGCACCACAATTTGTGAATAATGGCTGGAAACTCTAAATGAGAGCAGAGAACTGTGATTACACCTTCAGGATCTGGCCAGAAGGCAATCAGGGTGGGAGAGCACTGGAGATTCAGTGTGGGTTATTTCAGCCAGCATCTGAAGCAAAGTATCGGGGCGGGGTTCATGTACCTGTGTGGGAAAACTGACTGCTCCCTTGTTTGAACAAGCCTCCTTGCTTCCCCCAGATGATGCTCCCTTGGGCAAGCTCCAGGGTATCCCTCTGCCCAATCCCAACATCAGCTTTCATCTCTGGACAGAAGACGACCAGCTCTGTGAGTGCCCTTGGCAGACACTATGGTAAACTCGGACCATGCCCAAGGCCAAGGGAAACCTGTGTGAAATGCATAACTTAGCCCCAGCTCTTTGGTAGTGAGTTTCATATCCACCGGCTGGGAGACAACCAGGCTCCTGGGGGTTGGGTGCTGACCACATCAGGCTTCCTTGTCATGGGGCATCAGGGCCAGATCAGGGTAGTGTGGGGGGTGAGGGACAAAGGAGAAGAGCTGAGGGCCTTGAGTAAGAGGCAGCAAGAGGATGTGTCCTAGGTACCTGTTTTGAGTGGTATTGAGCTGTCTTTGTGATGGAATAGGAAACAGAACTGAAAGACTAACTCCTCTCAGAGTTGCTGGTGGAGGTGTTGGCCCATCGAATTAATAAGAATAGGGAAACTGAGGCAGGATTAGAGTTCAGCATAGGTTTGGCTGTATTTCCCTTCTGAGGGCTCCCTCATCAAAGTGAAGCATGAAGGCAAGAGGTTGGCAGGTTGGCAGCTGAGCAACTGGGAGAAAAATGGTCACTGGGCAGAGCTGTCATAACTAAAGAGAGTCTGGCTGCCTGCCAGTGATGCCAAACCAGGATCTTGAAGCCATAAAATTGACATGTTCATCTTGCTGAGGTGTATGAGGAAGGTGCTTGGGTCTGGGGGCGGAGGGGGACGGCTGCCCTGCGACAGGCTCCCGGCAGCACTGGGTGACTCCTGTATGCTGCCTTTGACCTCTTCTGAGATTTCTTCTTCCCCCAGGGAAGGAATTGGTGCTGTTCATCCGCCCACCGTCGCAGAGCTGCGAGTCGGATGCGCTGAGCCAGGACCTGGACAACTTTGAGATCCAGGACATCATTTCAGATTGCGAGTGCTGCAAGCAGACTCGCTTCTCTGTGCTCTCCACCGACAGTGGCATCGAGCGGGATCTGCCTGCAGCTGCTGAGGAGTCCATAGCCCCTTGCAGCACCGAGACAGAGCAATCTCGGCTCCAGAGGAAGGGTGGCATCAAGAAAAAGTCAACCCTGCTGGAGAGCGTGGCCTTCCTGCAGGCTGGCTGCAACAGTCCTGGGGTGAAGCAGGTGATGAAGCCGCAGAGGAGGCCAGGCATCACCCCAGAACCTGCAGCCCCACTGCAGAGACTGCACACTGCCCGCATCGTGCTGCTGGGGGATGACAGGATCCTGGGGCGCTTGGCCCAAGCATATCACTCACTGAGGTAACTGGTGGCCACCCTCTGTTTGGCTCTGGGGTATGGGGATAAGAGGGCAAAGCAGGCGCTTTGCTGTTCAGCCTGTAGAAGCAGCCAGGACAGGAGGGGATGGAGTTGGGCTCTAGCATTACCTGGAACAGGATGAGACCCACTCAAAGATGTCAGTCTTCGCTGGCTGTATGGCACTGTTCGACCCCATTAGTCCAACTGATACACATAGGGAATCTTTCCCTTCTGTCTGTGACATGGCTTAAAGGAACAGCAAAACCAGGAAAGTTTCTGATGAAAAACTGAAATTTTCCAGTGCAGAAGGGAAAAATGCAGAAGAAAAGCTCTTTCCCAGCCACTATGCCCAACTGGGTGATCCAGGCCATGGAAAGCACTGTGCAGTGGGTCTGGGTCACTATGCAGGCAGCAGCTTAGGGACTAGAACCAGGTGAGGATGGGATGGCCAGTGCTAGCCTGGAACTCATCTGTGGGACTCCTGTCACCCGACTCGTCTGCCCTTGCTAGATTTCCTTGCTCTGGGAACCTGACGACATTACTGCTATCCTGTCGTGCTGGGCAAAGGAGGCATGCGAGGAGCACAGACACACACAGGGGATGTCCGTACCCTTTTTGCAGAGCAGCTGTGGTGTCCCAGCACTGCCCAGCCTTGGCCAGGAGCCATTTTCCTCCACCTTCACCTTTAAACATAGCTATGTTATTTTTCCATTTCAAGGAAACGAGAAACACGACGAGTTTTCCTGACTCCAAGGCTGAATCTGCAGTTCTACTACATCCCGGTTGTGATGGGGCAACCAAATACATTGGCTGTTGCGGTGAGTGTGGGCTCAGTGGGTCAGGGCCTTGTTGCTGGCTGCCAGCAGCTGGCAGCATTTTTGGAGGAAAACCATGGAATTCAATTCACAGGAATTCAGATCCATTTAATGCCTCGTTCCTAGAATAAGGAGAATGGAAGCCAGGCCAGGGCTGCAGGGCTGAGTTTGCAGCGTGGCTTTGGGAAACCATCAGCCCCAGACATGTTTGAGTTGCCCCAGCCACCCTGATGGGGATAACTGCCAGCCTAGAAATGGTATTTAATTTTGCTGCTATGGTCCAGCTCTACCCAGCTGTAGGGGGCGCAAGGGAGCCTTGGCAGAGAACCAACACTTTTCTGTCCCCCCAAATGCTCAGGAAAAGTGGTTGTCCCTTTCTGAGGTCTTTGTCTCTTGGATTTGCTCCAGTTTTAGTTCTTCAAGCCATGACCTTGCAGTTCAGTCTTGGGCAAATCGCTTCCCCTCAGAGATTCTTGGGACAGCAATAAACAAACCGTCATACTTGTCACAACAGTTTGAGCTACCCTGGAGCTGGCTGTGAGTCCTGATGAATGTGCCATTATAAAAATGAGTTGCAAATAATGTTTTGCCAGCTTCTCTGGACCAAGCAAAGACACTGACCTGCTGTTGGAATTAAGTGTCACTAATGTAAGCATCCAATGCAAGCATCACTCGGGCTAAAAAGGGAAGGGAAATGTCCTTGTTCTCCCAGCCTGAACAACAGAAATGAGCTGTCCTGAAGATCCCCAGGGAAGGGGATGTGTAAGACCAGCCAAGCAGTGAAACTGCTCTGGACTCTGCAATGCTCTGGGCTCTGCAATGAGTTGCTTCTGGCTTTGCCATAGCCAGAACCATGGAGAATTGGGCTGGCAGCATCACCTTGTCTGCTGAGTATAGGGGAGCATCACTTCCCAGCCTCCTCTGGCTCCTAGCAAGGTTTTCCTCAGGAAAAGCAGTTATTTCTGTGGCTCTGGGTGTTTTGGGTTGCCATCCTCTGAACTGTGTGTTTCTCCTGCAGAACTGCCCTGCTACTGGCCGTGAGGAGCTCTGCGAAGTGGCTGGGTACCTGGGCAGAGCCGACCCGTGGTACGAGAGCAACATCAACACGCTGTGCCACATGATTCCTAAACTGGCCACCATGGTATGAGGGAAACCTTTCTACCTCTGCTGGCACCTGCTGAGCCTGGTCCATTTCTCAAATACTCCTGAAATACCCAATGATGAGCTCATGCCCTGCAAGGCCTCTCCATGCCCCAGACAGAAGCTTTCTCCCTGCAGACTTGTTGTGGGCCTGGTAGCCGGGGAAGGTGCACATAGTTAACATTGCCCTAGCCCACAAGACCTATTTGATACCATGGGTTCTTTTGGCCAAGCAACAGGAAATGACGAATTTCAAAAAAGAAAATGTAAATGAGGCATGTGCTGCAATACCCCTGCACTCATTTCCTGACAGTTCGATCCACCATCGATAGTGTCCAGAAAGAGGCCAGTAGGTGGGTTCAAGCATTCACCTCTCCTGTTTGCCTTGACGAGTCATCACAGAGCAACCGAGCATGGCCAAGGGCCCTTGTTGCTCCTTATTTATCTAGGAGGGCTTAAGGGTTTGTGACAGTATTTTTGAGAAGTGACTGTGGCTGATCCGCAATGCTATTTCCCCCCTAGCCTTCCTCTCCGAGTAAGCATCTTGTGACTGATCTGTTCCTCACTGATGTGATTGCATACTATGTCCGCATGGGCATCCAGCCCGTCTGCTTCCAGGTCTATGCAGTGAAGGTGAGTGCCTTCATACGGTCCTGAAAGGGCTTGCTCCCCATTGCCGACAGAGCTGTACCAAGTCAAAGAGCTCCAAGGGCTTTCTGCTGAGCCTAGATCTATGTGCTCACCAGCTATCTCCCTTCTTGACAGGCTCCCAGATCTAGTGATTCCACAGCTCAGCTGGATTCACAGCTCAGCTGGAATCAGTGATCCTGGGAAGACTATTTCAGGATCATACAGGACAGTAAAATGATCCTTGGGATTAGCCCATAAGCCCAAGAATACCCTGCTCTGCTGGTCTCAGGTTCATTCAGGAGCTATGCGACCTCCAGGTGATTCAGATGGTGTGATCAAACATGAATCTTCTTGGTGTCTCTGCTAAAGCCCTCCTACACTTTGCAGGGGCTTTGCAGGGTTTCCTGAGACACTATTTTCTTTATTTCCTGCCAGCTTTTCTCTGAAATAGCATCAGAGTGAGGATAGGAGAGCAAATCTCTTAGCAAAGAACTACTGTATTTGGTCATGTAACAGCAACCCCCCCCCACCCCCCCCGCTTCTCTGGTATTTTTCCTCCTTCAAAGCTTAGGGTGGGACCAACGCACGTATCTCCTCTTAATCTACCCGTAGCCAGTGTGGTAATCTGTTGCATCAAAGGGGCAGCTATTACTTGAGCAAACTGACACTGGGGCTTGCAAAGAGATGGAAGAGCTTTGGTATGTACTGGTAGAGCACCACCAGGCCTTGAATTAATGGCCTGTAGCTTATAAGCGCTAGGAGCACCTCATTCTCAGCTTATGTGGTTGGCGATTTTGTTTTCTCAGTG
Source organism: Struthio camelus (assembly GCF_040807025.1). NCBI lineage: Eukaryota > Metazoa > Chordata > Aves > Struthioniformes > Struthionidae > Struthio > Struthio camelus. The sequence goes on from NC_090960.1 coordinate 12,847,462, forward strand.
AATTTCTGTTCCACATATTTCTCCTCCAAGACAGAACTCAAGAGCAAGTAAGCAAGCGAGTAGGTCACTCAGGCAGGGGAAGAGGAACTGACTCCAGATGTGGTTTTCAGACAGAAGCACCTAAACTGCTCTGCTGTAATACAGGGTCTGATCCTGCCTCATCTAGAAACATCGAGTCTACTTTGCCTTTTTAGTTGAGATCGCATTGTTTCTCTCTGGCTTCAGAGAGTCTTCCTGGAAGCAAGAATTAAGTACCCCAGGAACTTAACACGGGGCTGGGAACATCCCAAGAGGAGAGTCTCTCCAGGACTTTATCTTCATATTTTACACAAAACAAGTCCATGAAGAGAAAATAATGAATAAGCCTCAAGTGATCAGTTGATATAGGTGTCTCAGACAGAAATTACCTGTCTTGGAGCCAAGCCAGCATCCTCAGTTGAGCATGGGAAGCTGCTCCCCTTGACCTACATTGCCTCTGGATAGATGGTTGGGAACAGACTCATCTGTGAGTGAGCAGTGACACCCTGTGGCAAGGAACACTGCCTGTTGGCTCTGCTGGACAGGTTCTCCTGAGCTCCCTGGCAAGGTCTGCTGTGCCTCTGGACCTCAAAAGGGAAAGCAAAAATCAGTTCTCTCCATCCCATAAAATCAGTTTTCTCCATCCCAGAAGTCCCCTATCTCTCTTAGTGAGGTCATAGTTTCCCTTTGGTGATGTCACACTTGGTTGCTGTGGAGACCACTGGGATGTCACATGTCCAGCTTGGGGTCAGAGGGTGAATGAGAAAGAGCTGCTCTTAGAGATTTTTCCTCTCTTTCAGATTTTCTTCAATGACCCAGCGCAGGAGCCAGCTGAGGACGTGTTCCTCACAGAGCTGCGCACCAGCATGCAGGATAGCATCTCCCAGAGAGGTGCGTGTCCCTGCCGCACACAGCCCTGCAGCCCTGCAGCTGGGACTGCTGTCTCAGGTGGAGGCCTCCTTGCCCCAATTCCCGCTTGTCCCATCCCTCAGCCTGCAGCAATCGAGGCTGTACAGTGAGGCAATAGCCTGTGTTCCCTGACAAGCAGGAGGCTTCCCTCATCATCCTCAACTCACTCTCAGGTGCATGATACCAGGCTAAATGAGAAAACTTGTCATCAGCAGCTCCTTGTCTCAGCCAAGTTTTGCAGACTGTGGTTTTGGTTGGCTCTGGGACCCTATGGACAGGAAGTGTGAATTCCAGTACTGGGCAAAAGGTGGACATACCCATTCCCCTTCAGAGCTCAGTCCCAGTCTGACAAAATGCTTACAAGCTGAGCAGAATGGAGTTGGACCAGCATCATAGTTTTTGTTGAGAGAATGAGCTGGGATTTAAAACCATCCCCCTTGCCAGATGTTTCCCCTGTTAGAAATTCTGCTTTTTAGAGCTGCTGCTGTTGGGTGCTTGGATTCTGTTCCCTTACAGATGTCACATCCAACCCTTTCTCTGGAGCATCCCTGGTGTCCAGGGGCTGACGCAGTGGATGCTTGCCGCTGCGATTTGGCAGAGACCCTTGAGTGAGTCCATCTCTCTGGATCTCAGCCTTGCATAGCAGGACTGAGTGAACAGAGCCTTGGCTCCTTCTGTAGGCAGAGGAGAGAGGAGCCAGTGTGCCAGCCCATGACTGCTGTGTGATGGTGTGGGTAGCTTGCCTCAAGGGAGGGGCCCTCTGTATTGACTACAGAGAGGTGGGATGAGTGAACCCTCAACCCTTCCTGGTTCCTCCTTTGCAGAATTAGCCATGTCCAAGAAGAAAACAACATTGGATGGCCCTGGCATAGATCTCACAGTAATGTACAGAAAGGTAAGTGGGGCTCTGAGCAGCCTGAAATGCCTCCGCTCACAGGGACACCAACACGGCATGAAGCTCCCCAAAGAACTGTTTTTGCCCCCCTTCTTCTCTCTGGAATTGTACTCCGGAAGAGGACATAAACGGGACCTTTTAAAGCCTATTAGCTAACCCTGTAGTAGTGAAAGACAGCTTTTTATTTTTCTTAGCCCAGACAGGGCCTGAGAGCCAGTGCCCTTATATAGGCTGTGGAGCACGTTACTTGGTGAACGCTTACTAGGAGCTTTGTGCTGTTCACCAAGGGTTGAGTATGCAGATGTGTACTGCTCCCTACTCTGCTTCAGCAGCTTAAAAATTTCCTCCTCTCTCCTGTTTCTCTCCTCCTGCCCCTGAGCTGAGCTAGGTTTTCCCTACACTGTCCTCCCTTCTGACAACTTTGTGTCTTTCTAAGTAGGAAAAATGAAAGAGAAGACCCATGTCCAGCCTGCACCAACATCCTGGGTCCCCGGATCCCCCCAGCTCTGCCAGGTCTACCCCCTCTCCTAGAGTGAATTAACAGCGTCTTTTGTGCAGGTGGTGGTGAGTGATCGGGCAAAGGAGGTGGCAATCTCCCTGCGCTCCACAGGACTGGTGATGAAAGCCATCCCTGCTGATGAGGCTGAAGGTGGGTTCCTCCTGCTTGGGAACATGGGGAGGGGTATGCTGAGTTTCCCAGTACTATATAGAATAAATCTCACCGCAGTGCTTAGTGCTGATTGTGCCTGGGCTGTGTGAGTTGAACCAGTGCCATGCATATATTGGTGTTACCACGGTCTGTGATTTTTTATTTTCAAGTGCATGATGTGACCAGAGAATCCCTGTAACTTGAGGTTCAACATAACCATAATCTGGGCTTGGCAGCATCTTCTTCCTGCAGCAGCCTTCCTCTTTCACCTTGCCCTGAGCAAAGTTGCTGAGGCTTCTACCCTGAGCATGATCCCCTCTCCTGGAGCTTGCCAGAGTGCTCCTTTTCTGACTCCCTCAGTATCCCAAGGATCTCTACCATTGCACCTCGGTGAGGGAAGTGGCATCAGCCCTGCTCAAAGCTGAGCTCAGATCATGCCATGGTCTGAGGCTAACAAGATACTTCTGTTGCAGATCTGCTGTGCCTGAATGTGAACATCACTGAAATCATCAAGAGCAACAACTTGTCAGGGAGGTCGTTCTCAGTAAGTAGCTGTGGATGTTTGCAGTGCACGGAAAGCCCTTATGTGAAGGGGGAAACCCTCTGTGAGGAGGGGAAGGCTCTGTGGCCACTCTGCTCAGAGGGTGCTTTGGGGTTATTTTCCATGGAAAAGTCTAGTTTTTTGAACCGGAGCCACAAATGCAATCCCTGTTGGTTAGTTAATACCACATTAGATTGTGTCTCAGGAGACCCTGACACTACAGGAGTAAACCACTGCTGGGCTGATTCTATGACCCAAGGAACAAGGTGGAGAAGTAGGGCTTAACCCTCGTCCTCGTGGCTCTGCTTGGGTACAGTAAAAAGTCTGTAGTTGACATCAACTCCATTAGCTCCACACCTTCAGCTGCAGAATCCTCCCAGGACCCCACAGGGCCTGCGGGAATTGGGGCTGTATGCTTTAATGAAGCATAAGCAAGAAACAGGAACTTCAATGAATCTAATTACCAGCTCAGAGAGACTGACATGCAGGACATACGACTGAACAATCAGGCTCCTGTCCTTTTTGTTTTACACAAAAGTCCAGGCAGACCCTGGAGGACATGCTGCCCTGCAGGAATATATCACTGCAATCAGGCTGGAGTTAAGTATCACTGTGCCTTCCTCATTTGAGGTTGCCTTGGAGCCTTCAGTCTCTCTTTCATGGCTACAGCAACCTGCCTTATGGCCTGAAGCTTTCCTGGCCTTTCCTGGTCTGCATGGCTGCAATGTGTGCTTACAGCCATGCATCCCAAAGAGCCTTCCACTCTCCCGTCTTGGCAGAACCTGAAGGTCAGAGTTTGCAAAGGCATTCTCAAGACACGAGTTCATTTCCATCCTTCCAGTTTGGCTATGTAGCTGATTTGGACCTTATATTAGTCCCTGGAAAGGCTTTTGCAGTGACTGCTGGTGTTTTCAGCTAGCCAGTACTCTTGCTTGATTATTTTCACCTGGTTTTTGAAAACACTGAGGTGCAGCAGCCCACGCTGACTCTTAACATACACCAAGGCCCAGGGGAACTGGCCATGCCCCCTAACAGGGCATGTTAGGGGCGAGGCCTTGTCATGCTTCGCATCAGACATCCCAAACTTTGCAGCCTTTGCAAACTTTGACCAGGTTGAGATTACAGAAAAAGGAAAAGAAACACACTTCCCTCTTTAAAGCATCCACCTTGGATAACAGTCTGAGGTTAAAAACAAGAGCAATGCCGTCATTCGTTCCTTTCACATCCCATGTGCACATACCTTCAGCCACAGCACAGCCCAGGGAAGGGAAGTGAGACTCTCACTGGGCTCTTCCTCCTCTCTTGTTCCAGGCTGCGGCAAACAGGTTGAAAACAGACAATATCAAAATCAGGAGCACAGAGCAGAGGCCTTTCATGCTGTGTCTGGACAAGGACAGCAGAAGAGCTTATAGGAACGTGATCAGGTGAGGCGGCCTTGTGTGCCAGGCTTTGTGCATCTCCCTCGTGACCTCGTATCACTCCCCACAGGGGTTCCCAGGACAGCAGAGCTGTTTGCTGGGGTGTCCTAGTTCTGATCTGGTTATATATGACAAAAGACCCATAGACAAATACATTGCTTCCAGGGAAAGCAAGGCAGAGTTAAGCTCTCCTACCTTTGCATCTTCAAGTGATGGCATGAAAATCAAAATGGCTATCCCACTTTAAATAAGCTGCCATCATTGAGACAGTGGAAGGACAGGTACTTCCAAGGACAAACTCAGATATTAGATCTCCTAAATCATGCTGTGGAGCTGACCCTCTCTCTACAGACTGCGTTCCTTGCCAGGGTATTTCAAGCATACAAAGTTGGGCAGAGAAAATAGGGCCCTGTGTAAATAGCAGGGATTAATATTAATATAGTAAATGTAGCAATGTACGATGTGTTGGAAGTGAATAGATAAGGCCTATGATTGATTCAGGTCCATGAGCCACATGGAGCATATGTGAAATGTGAATTTTTGAGAGTCAAACTAAGCCAGGCTAAGGACACTGGTTTTGTGGTCAAACACTAATACACGTCAATTCACTTCCCCAGTCAAAACCAGTGCAAAAGCATAAAAAAACTACACATCTTAGTGCAACAGCTTTTTCTCTGCAGTCAATGGAGTGACTCGAGGGTTAGTCTGAGATCAGAGCGTGGCCCTTACAGGCAGATTTGCACATGCAGTAAAAATGTTCTTGTGCTCTTGCAGCGTGGAAGCGTCTCCTTGCCTAGAGCCAAGCTACTGCTTGCAAAAGACAAGGACAATGAAATCCAACTTGCACGAAGCAGAGGATGTGGGGCTTGTGAAATACATGCCCAAGTCTCTGCTATTGCCCATCAACACGTTTGCAGGCATCATCCAGTGAAGAAGTTAAGAAAAAGCAGATGTGAGAGGATGTGACACTGGGTCATCATAGAAGAAATGGGAAAAGAAAACACACTAAAAGTCACTGACAGTGATTTTACAATGGTAATGCTACTTCTAAAGCTGCAACAGTGGAGATGGATAGAGCTCAAGGAAAGGAAGCCATGCTCTGGTGAATGACAGTGATGACTGCAGCTAACATTCCCCTGCCAAGGGGCACGGTGTTGCTGAAGAACCAGCAATTTTAACCTTTGGTGCAAGCTAGGAAAAACCTTTGAAAGTCTTCATTTCAAGTGAAGGACTGGGGAAAACATGGCTGAGGTGATGGCTACTTGCTATGGTTGTGGAACAAGGAGCAGGTTCTATCAATAATATTTATTATGGTGGTGTCTCCTAGCCCGATAGGGGTCAGGGCCCTCTAGTTCCAGCAGAGCGATATATTTGGGCAAATTAGCGATTATTCCCTTGATGTTGATTGAAGAGACCACGTTACAAGCCTGACCACAGCTAAGAGAGTGTGTGTGTCCAATGCAGCTTCTATGGAAGTCAGTGGAAAACCCGCTGTTGTTTCAGGGGGCCACACAAAGTAACGACGGACGGTGCGAAACAGGGACGTGGGAAATTTGGTGCAATATTTTGCAGTAATGAACAGGACAAGAACAGCTCAGGCTGTGTAGGTAGTGCTGCAGAATATGCTCTTCACCTGCTGCTTGGTTGTGAATGGCAGTAGGTTTACTCTAAGAACTTGGCCTTCTCTGAGCAGACACAGGAGGTTGCGCAACAGGTCTTTGACTTCTGAGCTATACTTCTGACATCCCCTTGGGGCCTCGCTGTGGCTTCACTAAATGACCTCTCAGTGTCTGGTCTGGAGAGTGTGCTGTATCACTGAGCTTGGCCCGGTTTTTGCCACATCGAGTTGCATTCCTCCAGGTGTACAACCTTGCAGTCCTACCAGCAGTAGACCTCCTTCATGAAGTCAACCAGTGGTATCTCTGCCATCCCAGTCTACCTTGCAGTCCTGCTTTGGACTATATCCACCACATGGGTAAAAGATGTAGAAGAGCAGAGTAGTGCCTATGGGATCGATGGAGGAGTAGGATACCTGGAACATTTCTCCATTTCTTTGCTGCTATCATGGTATAGAAACCCTCCCCTGGTTTGCAGATGAGCCAGGTTGGGCAATGACAGCACAACTCCTGCTTCCACCCAGGCTCAAGCCAACTTACTTAACAGGATGATCGTGGGAGCAATGACTGCAGGAGGCTCCTCTCTTCATTCCAGTTTGTTGCAGACTGAAGCGATGGAAGAAACACAATGTGTATTTTACTTTCTGAATCTGATCTGTGGTAACCAGGGTGTATCCAGGGAGTTCTCCCTAAATTCCCAGTGGAGAAGATTTGGGGGCATTCCTTCTATGACACTATCTTTTTTTATTTTCTTGGATCCCAAGTGGCCCCTTGACTGGGTGACCCTCAGTCAGGGGTGCCTACTCAGATCAGCTACCTGAATAAAGTCTCCTTTAGCTCTGTATATGTGCACAGTGGCTATTCCCAGTCTTCTCCTGCTGCAATCTCTAGGGAGTTCCTGGGGCCAGCTCTGCACTATAAGGTGATGCTGGCCCAGCTGCAGTTGCACTGGCAAACCCCTAGGTCAGCCCTGATGGCTTGTGTCAGCTGGAGAAACACTGCTGCACTGGGATGAAGCTCAGATTTTCTGCCACGGCTCTGGCCGTGGCAGGACATGGGTGAGCTCAGCTAGGAGTCATGGCTCTAGTTTAAGGTTATGGTCACCGAAAAGACAGGTGCCTCCTGAGGACAGCTCAATCCCTCCTCAGAAAGCTGCTGAAGCAATGAATCAACCTTGACCTGCTCCCTGAATTGCACCCAATACACACAGTGAGAGGGGCAGACAGAGACGGTCCCAAAATCCAGGGAAGAAATCCCCCGGTCTGTCCTGGCAGTGCCAGGTCTGCTTGGCTCTGGGGTCTGCACCTCCAGACTATGACTGCTGTTTAGATACCCATACCGGGAACAAGGAGCCCACCTCCAGGTATATAAGTTTGGGGTTTTGGAGAGGAGCTTTCCTTCCACAGAACTGCTTTCAGCTTGTAGGATATCTTGGCTTTTTAAGCCCTATGCCGGTCCTACTTGCATTTCTTGCCATGTGCACAAGGCTTTAGCCATTTAACTCTCAGCCTTCCTCGGTTCCTATCTTGCAAACAGAAGCCCAGTGCTACCATGTTCCCACTTTTGTCCCTGAGCTCCGTCACTCATTCTCACCTGATATTTTTGCTCTGTTTCCAAGCTAAAGGCTTATTCACTCTCACTTTAAATGCACAGTGCAGCCCAAGACAATCCACTGAAATACACTACTGGGGGTAAAATAGCTCTAGAGCTGTTGGCAGGTAATGGGTATTTAGCAATGTAAAAAGCATCACAGTCTGAAAAAGTATTTAATCCTCACACCAGCACAGAACATCCAAAAGATTGTGCTGGGCAACAGTAACACAACCACTTCCTAAAGGAAGCGGCCTTGAAATGCTGGCAGATGTAGCCCCTCATTCCAGGCTAAGCCAAACACAGTCCCTGAGCCTTTGTAGGATTCACAAACCTGCAAGATCTCAGCAGCAGCGTTTGATTCTTCAGTGCTGTTTTTCACCTCAATTTGCTCACAGTTCACAAATTGCTAGTGCCCACCACTGCCAGCCTTAGGTAGCAATCATTTTGACCCTGGAAGGAAGCTGAAGTTGGAAAAGAAGCTCAGAGACAAGTTAAAAATGCTTTTAGCTACCTGTCTTCCTCTGTGAGCTGCTGCATAGGGTAATAGGTGGTTTAAGGGACTGACCAGCGGCAATTCGCACCTCTGCCTCCTTGGGGCTTCAACGGAGGGTTCACATACCACCAGCAAGCAAGGCAAACGCTTACAAACCCAAGAGGCTCTGCACTAGCTTGGCACGTGGAACGTGGTGTCCAGAGTTGGCTCTGTACAATTGTAAATGATGTAGATTGATAATAAATTATTTGTATAGGTGACAGAGATGATCTGTATCAGAAGGTGCAATCTTTTTAATGGCAATTAAAACACATTTTAGAAGAAAACAGCAGAAAAAGGCCTGCCTTTTTTTTTTTTTTTTAATGGTTTCGTGCGCCTGGAGTAGGTGGGGAATAAATAGGTAGGAATAGAAAGACATCAGTGTCATTTTGCCCTCTGTGGCTGATGTCTTCTTTTCCCCACCTAGGGGCTACATGCTGTGTTACACAGAGGGAATCTCCATGTCCACAGAGCTCTTTTGTGAAGGGATGGACAGAAATGGCTGAACTCCAGAAATCTGGAAGCAGAAGTCTGTATTCCCCATGCCAGCTGCTCCTCAACTCCTCTCTGGGCTGATGGAGTCTGTCTCTGCTGCCTGTTCCCCTTAAAGGTGACCCCCATTCCCCTATTTCCTTTGCAGGTCCAGTGCTTGGCCTGGCACAGGTAGGCCTGGGCAGGGAGAGACGGTGAAACATGGACTTTCCCCATGCATCCTCTAAAGACCTTGAACAGTAACCGATGTCCTCTCACAGCTGACACCAGGACCTGCTCATTGATACAGCAGAAAATAGCTCACAAACTCATGCTAGTTGATTAGCTCTGCTGTGAAAAACTCTTTCACAGATGTTTTCTTTATCCCTGGAAATCACAAGCAACTAATGCAGATCATTGAGCATCCATACTATAGACACAATGTTCAGATATAACCTGCAACGAGGGAGCAGCCAACTTCAGAGCAGCTCTGTCTTGTGAGTGAGGTCTGGGTGAAGCCCCTGCAGAAACGTGGCAAGCTGATCTTCAAAGCATAAGGGCAGACACTGTTGCCTGGAGGCTGGAGCAGTGGCTGCATCTTTCTCCACGCAGAGCTCTTCAGGCCATGGCTCCTTCACCTCCTCCATCTGCTAGCAGCAGCTGGCTCTCACCAGACAGGGAACACAGAAAAGGTGGGCATGTGGAGCATCAGTTCCCTGGGCAGCCAAATAACCTACCAGGGTAGGACTTGAAAGCAAGACCTTCCTCCTTCAGCTGGTGTTAGAGATTTCCCCTGGCAGGATTCCCCCTGTCCCTCCAGCTCCCAGCTTCCTTTGAGAGATTCTCAGCTTTTTAATTGTTCCTAAATACACTGATTTAAGCCATTATACCATGTTTGTGTTTGTGATACCAAAATGCTGCAATGCTGAGCAGAGACCCAAATCAGCTCTCCAGCTGGAGCCAGCCAGCACACGTATCTCTGCACAGCAGCCTGCTACAAGCAGGACCAGGGCTGAACCTGACCTCCCACATGAGCCCCAGCCTCCTCCACCTCCCTCACAAACCTGACCGGCCTAGATGGCAGCACTTTTGGCAGGTGCAGGTAGTTAAGGCAATCCCTGGCCAGTTGTCGGTGAGAACTGTTCACCCTGGACACACACCCTCTTTCCATCAGTGTTTCCGAAATACCACCTAGAACAACCTGAAAATACCCATTGGCTATAGATCCTTAAGAACCATGTGAAAAAGGAAAAAAACAAAAAAAGAAAAAAAGAAAAAAAAATCCTCCCCCCTCTTCTTTCCTAGGGAGCATTATGCACCAAAATTAAAACTCTCAGAGGTGAAACAAACCTAACAATAAGAAATCCTGGTATAGATCATGTCTATGTATGGAACTAAAAATCACCTTCCTCCAGCTCTGTGTGAAAACACACAGACTGAACGAGGGGGAGGACAATGCAGTATGGCCACAGCGTCCCCATTAAAGGTGGAGCGATGTGTCGTCTTCGTACGACCTCCCCAGCAGGTCAAACCTGAGTGTTCACAACCCCATCCGTATTTCATACCTCACCAGGGTGATTTCATTGGCACTCTGCTCAGACAGCTTTTCCCTTTCTTTAGCTAAACCATCTGAGCCCTCCACATCACCCAGATCCAGAGTGGTCGAACATCCGTTTGCTCTGTGGGCACTCGAACATACCCTTTAGAACAAGAAGAAAGCAGCTTTCAAACCTGATGAGGATAAGAGCAGGACGTGCACATGGTGCCATCTGCAGAACAGACAGGGAGTCCTTGGGGCTAGAAAATGCTGCGCTGAAGCAGGACTACGAACACATCATGCAACACATGGTATTGGAAACGAAGAGCCTGTGCCAGGATAGAGTATTCTCCACCATGAATGATGATTTGGGGGGTCTGCCTGCACTGAGCTACTGAATTCAGGGGGAACAGGAATTTGGGAGCCTTTCTTTAATGTATTTCTTCATGTCCCGCAGGCTGCGCCAGCCCTTCTGGAGCAGGACAGAGCAGAGCAAAGGTGTTAGGAACTGGGGAAAAGGGTCCTGCATGTCTGGGAGAAAGGCAAAGTGTTTCTTCTCCCCTTCGTTATCAGCATGGAAGGTTTTGGTTCTCAAAATTCAGGGTGACTCTGAATTGAAAACGGTTTTTTTTTTTCACCTGTAGGTAAATGCTGTAGCAAACAATTTCTCCCTTGGGGAAATGAGCCAAGCTGGAACGTCCCTGCCACCACTTCAGGGCAATAAAATCCATGATGTTGTGCGCGCGCGAGAGCGAAGCTGCTCTGCTCAGCGCTGCCATCCTTCCTTTTCTCCCTTCTACGCCTGCAAAGTGAGTTACAGCTGATCGATGGGAGGGGAGAGCGGATCCCTTTTGCGGCTGTCCTCTGCCTGTGCAGTTCCCTAAAGCCAGCGGGAAATCCCTGCGACGCCCCGGCACCCACAGCCCGGCTGGGGGAGGGCAGGAGGGCAGAGACTGCCGAGGAGACCACCGCGGTCACCCACGCGGGCAGCCCGAGCCTCGCTCTCACCCCACGGGCAGAAAATTTCTTCCGCTCCAGCATGTAGATAAACATGAATAAGGCTTAAAAGCAAATACGAAACTGGATGTGAAGAGTTAATTCTTAAATCAGCTGGCTCTCTCCACAGACCTGCTCGGCCTGCAGGGCAAACTGCACTATCCCAGGGCTGCCCGACACGCGGCTCACAGAGGCGTCCCTCCTTCGAGAGCAAACATCGGGGTGATCGGTCACACGGCAAATACCGGTATCAGAGCGTCGCCCGCGCTGGGGCCGCCAGGGCTGCACCGCTGAGCCGCCGCGAGCAAGGGGGCCGCGGTGGCGCCCCGAGGACCCGCCGCCGCCCAGGAGGCGCGGGCCGCCGGCGGTGCGTCCCTGCTGCGGGAGAGGGAGGCAGAGGAGGCCGCAGGACGATGGGGCAAGCGCCCCGCTGCCCCGGGGGGAGCCAGGCTGGCTGGGGAGGCCGTGGCGAGGAGGAGACCGCCGCGCGGGGATGGGGCAGCTGGGATGAAGAGACCGTTGGGGGGGGGGCGGGGGGGGCGGCGGCCCCGCGGTGAGGAGAGCGCGGCGGGGCCCGGGCGGGAGAGGCAGGCGCGGGCGGGGCGCCGCTGCCGTTGCCCCTCCCCCCGCCGTCTCCCAGCAACCGCGCGGCCCCGGGCGCGGCCCTCCCGCCGGGGCGGCGCCGCCGCGCAGGCACCGGCGGCAGCGCGGGGCTCGCGGCGCGGCGCGGCGCGGCCCGAGGAGGAGGCGGCGGGCGGCGGGCGGCGCGGCCATGGGGCCGAGCCGGCAGTGGGACGTCCGCGGAGCCCTGGTGGCGTCCGGCCTCTTCCGCTTTCTGCACAGCGCCGGGGGCGGCTGCGTGGCGCCGTTCTTACCCCTGTACCTCCGCCACCTGGGGCTGCCCGCCTCGCTGGTGGGCGTCGTCGTGGGCGTGAAGCACTTGGTGGGCGCCGCCTGGGCGCCGCTGGGCTCCGGCTGCGCGAAAAGCCGCGGCAAGAGGAGGGCTCTGGTGGCCGGCTCGCTGCTGTGCTCGGCGGGGGCGGGCCTGCTGCTCACGCTGGTGCCCCCCGCCACGCGCGGGCCCTGCGGCGGGGGCCGGGAGCCGGCCGGCCCGTGGGCCGCGGGCGCCCGCGGCGCTTTGAACGCCAGCGCCGTCACCGCCGCCAGAACCGCGCCTGAGGGAACGTCAAAAGCGGCCGCTAACGCTGTGGCGACAGGCGTAAAGGCCACGCTAGCGCGTTCAGCCTTCCGAGAAGCACTTGGCTTTGGAGATACGCTCGAGAAGAAGGACGGAGGACTTGGCGAAGGTGACGCCAGGACAGACCGCTACGCTGTTGGTCCCTCTGGCTTGGCGACTTCTCTGAAAGCAACTAATCAGGGGACGCACGCGCCGGAAACGCCTGCGCCCTACAGACCCCTGTTACTTCGACTCGAGGAAGAAACGAGCAGTCCAGGTACTGTAGCAGTGGATCTTGCTGATAATCCTGAAAAAAGCCTTCCCGTTAGTGAAAACCGTAAGTTCCCATTATTTAAAACACATCTTTCTACAGCTGGAGATGCTTATGCCCCTGAAAACCTTTTGGATCGCTGGAAAGAGGCCCAAGGTGTCAGCTTTGGCATGGTGGTGCAAAACACCGTCTTTCGTGACAGAGAGCGTCACATTTTTTTTATGGTGCTAGGTACCGTCGTGCTCTGGGAGTTGTTGGCTTCCCCTCTCGAATGGACAGTTGATGAGAGTCTCTATGAATATCTCGACTTGGTCGATGCGACTGACGGGTATGGAAAGCTGTGGGTTTGGAGTTGCTTGGGTGCCTCTGTAGGAGCCTGCAGCGTCGCCATATTTGTGGATCAGCTGAATTGCTTCCTCAGCAGTAACATCTCCCGCCTCGCCGTCCATTTCTATGGCTATGCTCTCCTGATGACATTGTCATTGCTTGCCAGCGTCTTTTTGCCAGTCCATATGCCCAAGAAAACCAAGCGCATGAACAAAACTGCTAAAGCCCTGAACCTCATAGGAAGCGATGGCCGAGCGATCCTGTCTGCCATGACCGTCTTCCTTACTGGCGTGGCTGGGTCAGCAGTGCACAACTTTCTCTTCTGGCAGATGCAGGACCAAGGCAGCAGTGAGATGTACATGGGGCTCGCTGTGGCTGTTGCACTAATTGCTGAACTTCTGCTTTGTTTCTTCAAAAGCAAGCTACTGAGGACTCTCTCCAGCAGTGGTGTTGTCGCACTGAGCCTCAGCTGCCTGGCGGCACAGCTTCTGTACTACTCATTCCTGTGGAATGCATGGTCAGTTCTCCTTATCCAGGTTTTATCTGCCTTTAGCAATGGTGCTTTGTGGTGGGCAGTTAACGTCACAGTCAATGACATCGCCACTCCCGGGACGGAGAGATCCCTGCGCGCTCTTCTCCGAGGCCTCTCGCACGGCGGAGGAGCGAGCCTGGGGAGTTTTGCAGGGGGATTTGTTGCGGCGAACTTTGGCCTGGCGGGTTTGTACAGGGCATGCTGCGTGTGCCTGGTACTCTGGTTATGCGTGTTCTTAATCGTCCAGTCTAAGTTGCCTCGGCAGAAAAAAATTAACTATTCTCGTCTCCTGGCTGCCGATTCCAGTGATGTGAGTGACTCTGATGAGGAGAAAGAAAGGGACTGGCTGGTAAAAGCTATGAAGGATGACAGCTTTAGTAGGAATTGGTAACAACAGCTTGGGATCAACTAATCTGTACTTGCACATGTGGGGTACAGAGGTGATGGGATATGATGATGATGCCCAGAAATTACCATTAATTCTAAAGTGCTAAATATATACACTGCATATCTATAAGGAAAGATTTTTATAAAAATATTTTATAAATCTTTTATTTTCTTAAGATTAATTTATAGTCTTCTTATTAGTAAATCCTACTTTTTAACTTAATGATTTGGCCTCCAAAGTCATAACAGGGTATTTTCAGGTATTCATTTACTGAAATGAATGTAGTTAAAGCTTTAGTCAGAAAGCAAGCTTGAACTCTTGCACCTCAGAGCTGATCCTGAGGATGCTGTGGTCTGTACTTTGACACAATTAAATGAAAAGCATTTTAATGCTAATAACGCATGAACTTTTGCAAGATGTTATTACTGTGAATATCTGTGAACTCCTTTCACTGAATAAGGGACATAAATAAAAAGAAAAGATTCTTTTGCTCTGCTTTGGTTTGTAACATTGGTCTTTGCTACAGACTGGATTTCTTTTCGTGTTTTTGTTTTTAACTGTGCTTCTGCATCAGCGTCTATTGGAAAGAACTGCTCTGTCTGAGTAGTTCAGTCCGACTTCAACAGAGCACCCTGTGGACTTCCCGATATTTGAGTCAGGTGGTACCTGGGCTTTTGAGGGAACCAGGAAGCATTATGGCCTCCTGATTTGAATAACTTCTGTGGGCTGGGAATTAGTGTAGGTAATTATGCAATGAGCTTTCTGAAGGAACTTTACACTGGTCTGGTTGAAGCTGGTGATCTTACTGTCATTATTAAGTCAGTCCAGCCGTAGCACAGCCCTCTTGTCAGGTTGCTTGTTGAGGACTAAATCCATGGGTTTTCAGGGCCTGCTAAGTGCAGAACGCTCCTCAAACTGTCTTATCTGTCTGCTTAACCTCAAAAGCATACAGATTTCAACACCTCTTTCTTCAGTAGGTAGGACTTGCTTAAAAAGTAAAAGTTGTTCTTCTAATCTCATTAGCGGATCCATGTCAGACCTTAAATGCATATGGGGGGGACCTTTATCATCCCTTTGACTGTTACCAAAAGCTGCTGTCGGTTTATTGTGTACTTCCTTTGTCAAGGGATGGTATTGTTCCTTTGCAGAGGGATAGATTTTTATTAATGTTTTCCTAAAGCTTTACAAGACATGAGAAGGGCAGCTGCAAAAAAACAGGTCGAATATTTGTTTAAATTAATATTTAAGCGAAGGGCTCATAAAATTATTATATGTAGTATGCAGATAGCATTGCGATCTCTCACCCCACTGCCTTCTGGACTCAGTAGAAAGTGACTGGAGGTAGCAGACAAGGAAAAGCAATGCCGTTTCAGCCTAATTAGCTCTCTCTTTTTCTGGTACAAATCCGCTGTGCCGTACAGAATACTAGCATTACTCTATAGATAGAAGTATTCTAGTGCCAATAATAGCTGGAACTTTTTGTTAAGATGTTACCTTCTCACAGGAATTCAAACTAAAGTTGAGAACAATTTTAGTTTCAAAAATTTACCCCAGCCTTACAATCACATAATACCCCAGCAACTCTAATTACTTGTTAACAGAGTATCTGACTTCAGACTTGAGCGAAATAACTGCAGGTACTGTATCCTAGAGCCACAGAGGCTTTTGTGAGATGAATGCTGCGGAATTAGCTGTGATGGTTTTTGGTGTTACTGCTTCTTTAGCTGGAAGTTACTACCCACGTTTGGAGCCAATTGAATGGACTATCGGTGCTCACTTAATTTTGTGCTGAAGCACAAAATGATCTGCTTTACTTCAAGTTTAGCAAAGAGAAACCTTTAAATGAGAAGTACTTGCCCAGTCTATCCTGTGTGGAGAGGTGGTAACAGCCGCCTGACAGCAGCAATATCTTGAATCATCAGAGCCATAGGCATTTAGGTACGTTCAGCCACTGTGGCTGTGAACAAGGTGCATTTCAGGTATGGCCCAAAGCTCACTTCCTGTGTAGTGGTCTTGCGTATTAAGATTATTGGTATGTTCTTTTTTTAAATGCAGTTAAAACATTTTGTCCTGATTCAGGAAAGAAAGACATCTGTACAGTTTGAAAAACAAGTTTTGAATTGCAAGCAGTTACGGAAGGGCTCATTTGCTGAAGAAATTGCACAAAATTTAATCACGTCATTTTCCACTTAGGTTTACGCGATTTCGTTGTGTGGACTCCACAACATTTGTGACTCAGTTTCTTCTTCTCTTGTGTTGAGAGACCCTGCTAGCCAAAGGGTTAAGAAGCTGGGCTTAAATTGTCCTGTGTAAGCATTCTTTGTTCTGAACATAGCTTCACTGTTCTTCAGGTGTAAGAACTTGCCAAGGCATTTATTGCCATTGGGAATAAAATGTAACCCAGAAGAACCAAACTGCCTTTGGGGAAGGTAGGCTCTTTTACAGCCATTTGGCTCTTTCCTGCTGAATTCTAATTCAACGATGTATATATATATCTCACTTGACCACATCAGCAATTATTTTTGGATTACTGGATAACTATTTGCCAAAACTTAGCATTTGCACTTCTTTTTCTTTAAGCTTTTAATCTTTAACAGGAGTTGTGCAGTGAAAAGTGGTTCTAAAATCACATGAGATTTTACTCTTTGCCTACTTCACAGTGAAGCTTAAACACATTTCAGATGCTTATATGTAGAAATACTTTTTTGTCTTGTCCCTCAGTGTCGGTTCATGATCCAAGCTGAGCTGTGTTGCTCTTCTCTGAGTTCAACTTGGTTTAGTGGAATTTAGGAGGCAAACTCTAGTTAGTGTTGAGGAACGTGTTGTAAACAATGACGAATCTTTGTAGCTCTTGCAGTTTAAACTGTGCATAAATCAGTATATGTGAGTTTTGTGAGGTGTTTCAAAGGATCTAAGTAAATCAATTTTAGTAGATGAGATGTCATTCACTAAAATTGACAAAGTCCACTTATATATGCTCCCTTTGCTTACAGTAAAGTAAAAGTATAGCTTTTACACCTTGCAGGTAGTTAGATTTACTAATTCAGCTGAACTGGAATGTTAGTAACTAATTGCATCAGACGCTTATCTTGCTTTTTTTGTTTTTACTTTAGTTTTCAAAATTATAAGGAAGCTACTGAAATCCCAGATTATAATTTTTCTTCAGTTATTTTGTGATGAGACATTGCAAATGTTTCCTTCAGATCCTATCTGAGTGCACCTCATATCTGCAATTGATTTAAATAGCATGACTCTTTTAGAATATGAAATTAGGTAAAGCTCAGACATGCACTGATCTATAAATGTTGATTTTTTTTTCTTGTGGGGTCTGATTAGAATAACAAGATCATCCATAGTGTTCTCAAAAGGTTTCTGAAATTCAGCAAGCCTTCACAGCTTTTTTTTCTTTGTGGACTGCAGTGAAATATGACCAAATAAGTGCACAGAGAGGTTTTTGTATGTTTGTAATGAGTCTTTTCTCACACTCGTAACAAATAGATATCTTATGGTCCATTTAATCCCCATTTAGCTGTAGTTTCACAAGAACAAGAGAGATGATGATTTTGACAGCAGTAGAGTACTTTACATATTCTGAATCTTAAAAGCTAGAGCTCTTGAAGTGTCTTCTCTTCCATGATGGAGCGTAATGTCACAAAAGCATGATCCATGCTATCTGAAGTGCTACTTCAGACTTTGTAGAGTTATCACTACAAATCTCCATATTATCTACTAGTAAAAATGATTCTGTCTTTTTTTGTCCCTCTTTGAAATACATACAAGATTTTACCAGTCAGATTTGAACTCATAGGTGAGTTAAGATTATATCGTGATACCAAAATTCTGTGTCTTCAGAAAATGGATACCATATACACTACTTAATGTGTTAAGTAGCTCCTGACCATTACTGAGGTGATCGCTAAGTAGTACTAATGCAGAAATGGAAAAAAATAGGTGTGTCTATCTCGCAAGAGCTTGATGCTCTTTCAAAACTTGAAATTAGCTTAAAACTTGAAATTAGCTTGGCATCTATATGACTGTGTTTCTCAAGAGGGAACCAATGGAAAGGAATCTCTGCTCCAGCCCTGCTAATTTAGATGGTACATTTTTCAGAGAACAGATACACTTTTTTTCTGCATGGTTCTTCTCTGAGGCCACTGGTTTTACTGTAGTACAAATGACTTTTCTGGCCGAAGGCAGTTTTCTACTTCAAGTTAGGTAGACTGCTACTGCAAAGCTATGAACTGAAATATAGCAGTTAGTATGAGGCAACTTAAAAATTAACCTTTATTTCACTGTAATATTTAGAAATCTTGCCAGAAGATATCAAGCAACAGAAAACAGTGTAGATATCTCATAGTGACTTTACCAGTACAGCAGACAGGGAAGTTGTTAGCACAGCTGCATTTTTTTGAAACTTGAAAGACATACCTATTGCTACTGAGGCTGAAAGGGTCAAAATTACGGAGATAATTACAACACTGATAAAAGTAGGTTTGTGTTAACACAGATAAATTTTTATTTGTTGTTGACAAAAGGAATTTTGAGCCAGAAAACACAATTGCGTGTTAAAATAATTTTAATTTTCAAATGTGAATTGAGAAATGTGATCCTGAATTTTTGACAAATCCTAAGGACAAGAAACTTATTAAATAACTCCAGACCAGTTCTACTGATAAAATATATATATCCCTCTGCAGGAACAGGCATTCAGTTTCTTGGGACCAAACCAAAAAAGTCTTATCTTGCCAAATGGCAAATTGAAATATTAAGCTTCCTCTTATCATCAAGACGTGCCTAATTGAGCTGGCAGTGAATAATCTTATTAGCATCACCTTGGAAGTGTTTTTGAAGACTTTGATTTTTCTTGTGTATGCCTTAGAGGTATATATGTTGTTCACTGTTATCTGCGCAAATTGTTTCTATAAAGATTTCCTAATGACCCTATCTGTCTTAATGCTCTTCAAGCTGCAGTTTAATTTTCTTTGTATTTGTCAGTACCTTTCAAGTACCAGAGAGATTTGGTTTTTTTTTAATTACTGAATAATATTCTTTTTTTAAGTTTATAATGTATGTGCACTTTCTATTATGTAGGCTTTTGATTTCTACATAAATAACTCTATTCAGGGAAATATTCATGCTTTTAAAGAATATTATCCTATTATCCGGAAGTGTTTTTATTAGTGACTCTCCTCTCATGTAGACTAATGTGAAAAAGATCCATTAAAATTTCTTAGCCTTGCATTCTAGGATTTAGAGCATAACGGGGTGAAAGAAAAAACAGAGACTTTACCTGTGAATTAGTTTGCCCAGGGAATGCTGACTGGTACCAGTCATAGCATGTAGTACACTACATTTGTGTTCGCTTCTGCAAAATGGATTTTTGTGTAATGATGACATGAAGTATGGCAGACCAAGTAGCATGTGTTAATTGGATGGTAACCTTTCTTGTATATATGACAATTGCTAAATTTAATCCCAGATTTTTGGTAGAATAGAGCAAGTATATGGAGTGTGTTGAATTTAGATTGCAGCCTACAGCAGATCTGGCTACTCATGATGAAAGTAATCCTGCATAGTTTTCACCAGAAGAACTTATTAAAATATTTACGCATTCATTTTCTCCGCGTTGTGGCACCACTGAAGCAAGGTGAGTCACCTGAGATCTGAGTTCATAATTACACTGATGGTGGATGCTCATCATTTAATGAGCTGAGTAACAGGTAGTGGCCTGTTCTTACATTTCACTCAAGTAATGAAAACAACAAAAATACGAAATGATCAAGTGGCTGCTTGTGTACAGGAAACATCATTCCTCCCTTGTGTTAAACTTGTGTCTGTCAATAACTGAGAGTCTAAGAGTTAAAAATTACAGTGCAACTAGAGTACATGGCCTGGAAACCTTGAGGCATTCCTGAACAATTCACTCAAATAGTGAAACTTCATATTTTTTTAAGAAATGCTATTTCAGCTCTGACAGCGTTTACAGCACAGGTTAGCGGCCTTGTGGCTTTGTCTTGCTCTTGTCTAAGAAGTGGTTCTGCATTTTCAAATGACTGCTACGGTGCTGCTGCAGCTGCTCACAGTTCACGTTCTTGGTGAGACTACTGCTGCATTTCTAATCCAGATCAGCATCTCCTGCATCCTTTGTCTTGCCTAGACTCTTATTTTTTGTTTCCTTTTTTTTGTTGCTGAAAAGCTTATATGCAATAGTTCTGAATTCAACAACGAATAAAACTCTGTCTCCTTTGAAAGTGTTCTATTTTAAAATATTGGACTGAATCAAGACTGAACAGCTTTTTCTGATTTTTGGGAGATGCTTAATTTATGCCAGATGCAGCAAGGACATTTTGTATGGATTGCACTGGAACCTGTTTCATTGAGGAGGGTGGCAGTTAGATGTACAGGAAAATGCTGCGAGATACCTAATGCAGATAAAAAGTATGGGTTTGAGCTATCACAGTTCGAGTAATCCTATGCAAGGAACGTTCCTTTGGACCTGTCCTTTATTTTACCGTACCTCTGTTTTGCACGCTGCCAGCTCATTTTATTGCATACTTTGGTATCAGCTTCTAGAAATCTTCCTGTAAGCCAGGCTAAAGGGGACAGGTAGGTTGCATCAGCAGCTGTAGGATCAGAGACCAGAATCTAGCTGTTGCTCCACCACGCCAGTGCCTCACCGCAGAGCTGCGATCGCGCTTTGTGCTCCCTGGCTCTGAGTTTGTGTGGCGTTTTCCAAAATGTGATGGAGGGTGTCTTTCCTTGAGCCTTAGGGAATGTGGTAAAGTCCCTTCTGGAAGGTGATATTTCCTTAAGCCCAATCCCACCTCTCATCTCAGACTAGTGCTGTTGTACAGAAACTGTGGGAACATCGGTGCCACTCCCAGGCGTGTCCTGAAAGATAAACATGTCCCCTCTGTGTATTTTAGGATGAAAGTGTTTAACTGTATGCCTTCAAGAGAAGATAACAGATTGCAAATCCTAAAACTCTGCGCGTGGTAGGGTTTAAACCGCGTGGCCATCCCCGCCTTCTCTGTTTTGGATTGCTCAAGCAAGCCCTGGAGACAGCAGGACCTCCTTTAGCGGTATCCCACAGGAGTGACTGGCTTACATTATTGCCTGGATGACAGGTGGTGTGGGTGCTATGGAGGTGTTACCAAAAAAGCATACCTTTGAACTTCAGAAAAACATGTATTTGTGACCATTTTAAAAACACTTGCTGTTGTTTTCCTGTAGGGGAGTTATTTCTCATGGAAACTGCAGCTGTCCTGGGTATCTGCTAGCTCTGTCTTTCTGGGGGCCCGTTTGCGGGCTGCGTGCTGTACTCCCTGGCCACGTGCCTCACCCCGCAGCACTCCCCGTGTCCCGCCCAGGCTTTGCAAAGCCTGTTCATCTTTATTCACAGGAATGCAACCAGCCTAGGTGCCAGAGGTCAGAACAACACACGTATGCCTTCCCTGGAGCCAGCTTTCTGAACGGCTGAGAAAATGCCACTGCTGCCCTAGGTGTTTGACAACACTGGACGAAGAGGATGCTCTCTCCAGCTTTTGCCTCAAAGTGTCCTGTAGGATACGTCACATTTCTTAATGTCATCATCTAGTGTGATAGACAGGGATAGTTTTATTTTTTATTCTGTAATAAAATCATATGCCCTCTGCATAGCAGAGGGCTGAGAGTTGAAGATACAACAAAGATCTTCAGTGCTGGGGTTATAGCACCCATAGCTGGAGCTTTCTCACCAGACTCTTCTGCCAATGAATTTTCCTGTGACTGGTCGCGCAGGCGACCTTCAGTCCGAAGCAAAGTGCACAAGCTGAACATTCGGGCTGGGGCTGGCCGCGACCCTGTAGGCTGCCTAAAGGCAGCTCTCAAGGTGAGCGGGGGACTGGGGGCACTGGCAGGAGAGAATAGTTAAAGCCATGCTGAATATTGCCTTGTTGTCATCGTCTGCACTTGGAATGAGTGTAATTTTATTTAATTGGGGGCAGTCTCCTGGTGCTCTTCCGGAGCTCTTTAGGAGCTGTGTTCCTCAGAAATGGAAGCGAGTCTGCAGTCAGCATCCTCCTGCTGGGGCACATCCTCAGGAGGGGCTGCTTCACAGTTTGTTTTGAAGATGGGAAACGGTGAAATGGGACCTTCTGGGAACATGCAAAGGATGAATTAGGTGGAACTGGACTGTTTACATGCTAATGCTGTTGAAGATCGTGGCATGAAAAAGGCTGGGGATTTTTTTGAAGAGGGTTGGAAATGGGCCATGGACAGACCTCTTGTTTTCTACAGGATCAGCCAAGACAGCGTCCCTGTGCTTAGCTGAGGCTCATATAAGGGCTGTGTCCCAAAATTGCAGCACTGAGTGGCTTCCGCTGCCACCCGAGCAAGAGATGGACTCATCAGGGTGCTGCTGCTGGGAGAAGCCAGGCTGCCCTGCTTCCCTGCTCCAGCAGTGGGAAACCCGAGCCGGGGACCTGGAACAGGAACCTGCGGGGCCGTGGAGGTGTGAAGGCCATGCACTGGGTTAACAAGGACCAACGGACAATGCTCGAGCAAAGGAGGTGTAAACCGGCTTAAGCCACCGGCTGTGGCTGGCTGTCACGCCAAGACAGCGGGGAGGAGAGACTACGGGCTGCAGAGAGAGGTCGCAGCCCAGCCTGGCGGTGCAAGCGCCCGCGGCTGGGTTACGCCGCCTGCTTGGCAGGGGGCTCGTCGGCCTCCACGGGCGGCGCGGCGGGGCCGGGGGGGAGGCGGGGGGCAGCGGGGCCCGGTGGCGGCCGGCAGGGGGCGCGGCAGCGGCGGAGCGCGGCCCCCCCCCCCCCCCCCCGGCCCCGCCCCGCCGGCTCCGCTGCGCTGCGCTGCGCTGCGCTCCGGGGGAGCCGCCGACGGCGCCCGGCGGAGCGGGCAGGGCAGGGCAGGGCAGGGCTGGCCGGTGCGGGGCTGCGGCATGGAGGGCGGCCGGACACCCGCCCGGTACGGATCGCTGGAGTCCACCCGGTGGCCGCCCGCCGGCACGGCGGCAGGTGAGCCGGCGGGGCGCGGCGGCGGGCCGGGGCCGGGGCCGGGGCCGGGCGATGCTGCCGCTCCACCTCCAAACTTTGCCCCGGGTGGCGCCGGGACTCCCCCGCCCGGCCCCGGTCCCGGAACCCCCGGAGCTGGCCGGGAACGGGGAGCCTCGTTCATTAAACGGAGCCCCGCGGGTCCGCGCGGCACCGGCACCGACGGGGGGATCCTGCTCCGCGGCCATCGGGCAGGGAGCGGGAGGGAGGGAGGGAGGGAAGGGGTGATGGAGGGGAGGAAGGACGGAGGGAAGGGGAGGATGGAGGAGGGATGGATGGAAGGTAGGGGTGGCTGGAGGGAATGACTGGAGAGAAGGAGGGATGGAGCCTTCTGCAACGCCCCAGCTGAGGCTGTCCCGGGAGAGGCACGGAGCCGCTGTGCCATCCTGCCCAGCTGCAGGCAAGGCTTTGACAAGGAGCCCAGGGCACGGACCAGTTCCTCCAGCATGAACTGAAGAGGGCAGGGGAGATGGGCAGGGGCGGGGGGGTAGGTCGCCTGAGGCAGCAGTCCTCAGCCCTGGGGTGGGAGGAAGGAGCCTGATGTTGCCCCAGGGATGGGAGGCTCCTGCAGCCCCTCTACCAGGACATCCTCCGTCTGCTCTCCTTCTGCATCCATCTCTGTGCCCACCAATCCCTTGTGCCAGGCAGGACAGGAGCAGGCAGCAGGAAAGGCAAGAACGAGGCAGGGAGCAAGCTCCAGCTCTGCCCAGCATCATGCTTGGTACTGGCTGGGGAGGCTACTGTCTTCTCCAAGGTGTGTGGGGGGACAAACCCCATGGAGCCTGGTGTTTTGGCACCCTGGCACCACCTCCAACTGAGCACCTCAGGCAGCACTGGCACCGGAGTCCTCATCAAGGGAGCAATTCAGTCTCCTGTTGTGGGCTGGGGGGAGGCAAGTCAGCTGGGGGAAGCCAGGGAAAGGCAGAGATGCAGGTTTAGGGAAGGCTCCCAGAGAGGCTCTGTCCAAGCCAGGGGTTGTTCAGCTTCAGGGCAAGCTACCCAAAGTTTTAGTCCTTTGTACCTTCCAGCACAACAATATATATTCCCTCCTGCCTCCCCCTTGGAAGACTCTCTACCTGGATACGCTGTCCTTAGGGGGGTTCCAGGGCTGAGCATTGCCATCCCTAGATCTTCTGCTCCCAGCAGCAAGGTGACACCAGGGTGGTCCAGGGAAGCATCAAGCATTTGCTGAGCTCAGGGGGCTAGGTACGGCCCAGGCATATCCCCTTGGGTGTGGGGATGTGGTGGCACCGATGTTTGCGGGTTTAATGCAGTTCTCTAAACACCCAGCCCCAGGGGGGATCCTCAGGCTGTGTGAGAATATGGCAGGGATCGGTGTCTTTTTTTCACATGTTGCCCTGTGTGGGTTTGCTGCTTGCTGCCATTGAGGGACGCTGAGGGAGTCTCAGGCTGAACCTGTGAAGTGCTGAGCTCACCTCCTCATCCTGCTTGCGCTTGGGGGCCTGCTGTGGTCAGGGAGATGCATCGCTACCTGGTGATACCCCAGTGGGTGGGCCAGGGGAGCATACGCACCGCAGCAGGGTGTTGTGGAGGGGCTTCACCCCTTGTCATACACCCAGTAAGTCATCCAGCGGTACCTCGCCCAAGACCTCTGATCTTTTTTATGGCTATCTGTCACAGCAATATCCAGCAGCCCCATTGGTGCCAGCTGTGTCAGGGGCTGTACAGACACGTAGCCAGAGAGGTCTTTCGTGACTGCAGTGGGCCAAAGCTGTGCTTTTTTCCCTAGTTTAGTAGTGGGGAGAACTGAGGCACTGGAAGGGGAAATGATGCTGTGGTTTGCAGGCGGCAGGTAGCTGTGAGCTCTTCTGTCTGAGCATGAGCCTGTCCTTCAGAAACAGTGCGCTCTGGCTGCATGTTGACAGTCCTGGGGGCTCCCATCCCCTCCTGTCCCTCCAGATGGTTTCTGCCAGGCAGTGCAGATGGTGGGGACTGGACTGCCTCTGGAAAAGCTACCCCAGAGCTGAGCAGAGTGTTACTATCATTCTCCTTGTCAAGCCTGTGAATCGAGGGCTGATTCAGATGGGCTGAATGCCGCCTGCCCATGCTGCTTTCTCTGGCAGTGAAAAGCACAAGGCTAAGTTAAGGGCCTCTTGGGATGAAGCCCAAGTAAAGAGCTTTGACCTCCCCTTTCCATTAGGGTGCTGTCAATCAATCGCCCAACTTTAATCATGAAATACATCGCTTGAAACTCAGCCTGTGCTGGTTGCTGCTGTGACTCATCTTGGGCTTGCTGCTGGCTGTCTAAATGTTTTCACCAAAGCCATATGGAGTGAAAGTCTCCAGCTATTATACTCCTCATTAACGATACTCTCTTCCCCTGGGCCATGTATGACGATTAGAGTATCTCCAAGTTTAAATCAAAGCCGCCTTCTCTTACTTGTTTGCTGGGTTGAAATGGTGCCTTTCGGGGGATCCCTTTACTCTGGCAGTGTGGGGCTGATTTCTGTGCCCAGCTCTGCTGTTGTGTGCGCAGCTGTCGGACCAAAGAGCCCCTGGGCAGTGTGGATGTACAAATCCCTAACGGGCGACTAAGGACTGTAGGCTAGATCACAACTCTAATAAACTTCCCTGCCTTAGGTGTTTGCTGATACCAGGCACATAGAGGGAAGTGTAGGAAACCCATTTTCAGCCTTGGCAAAACCATCTCTAGGGAGATCTTTACTCAGCTGTCTGCTTGCAGAACATGCCAGGTTTTACTCCCTCACGTGCTCCGAGTATCTGCACTTGCCGCTGGCCACTGCCATATGGTGTTGCTGCCATCACACAGGGTTCTTGGGTGCAGGGTGCCCTTTGATCTTGCCCCCATTGCAGGAAAGCTGTGATCTGGCCCATGCCTGTAATCGCTGGTGTTTGGGAACTCAGCATCAGCCCACATCTGCCTGGAGAAAGCATCTCCTGAACTAGCAGAGAAGATCCATGCAAATCCCAATCAATCCTCCTAGACTGATCTCATTACATAGAATCATAGAGGAATTCAGATCAGGAGAGACTTCTGGTCCAGCCCCCTGTTCAAAGCAGGTTGCCTAGTTAGATCAGGTTGCTCACAGCCTTATCCAGAAGATATCTTGGACCAGGGATGGAGATCCTATGACCAATCTGGTCCCCATTCCAATGCCCAACTATCCTAAGAGGGAAAGAATTCCTAATATCTAAATGAAATTCCCTATGTCCCAACTTGTGCCCATCGCCTTTTGTCCAATCCATACGCACCTTCGAGAGGAGTCTGGCTACCTCTTCTCTGTGTCCTTTGATAGTTGAGGAGAGCTATGAGATTCCCCTTCACCTTCTCCAGGCTAAACAAATCTGCTTCCCTCAGCCTCTCCTTGTACATCCAATGCTCCAGCCCTCTGACTTCTCTCAGATGTTCAGTTCTTAATAAGATGATCTTGCGGTCCTGGGCAGATGCTGGCAGATGGAAAGGGTCTCCATCACCAATGTCGTCTTTCCATCCTATCAGCAGTCTTCAGGATACTGTCTGTTAGTCACCTGTACAGATCCATTGGTTTCTCACAAGCGTAATGGATGGTTCTTATGCAGTGGTGTAGCTTCTACAGGTATTTCCCACACCCTGCGGCGTCTCTCATGTCCTACCTTTCCAAGCTGTGGGTCCAAATTCAGTGTGATAGATTGCCTTACATTGGACAGGGCTTCTCTCAATATCCAAAAAGCAACAGCAGCAGCTCAAGGGGCTTATGATTCTGAGGTCTTTCTCCAGGGTTCACCAAAGATACATGGGACAGAGAGAAGCTGCTTAGGATAGTTTTTAAAGGAAGCAGAGGGAAGAGATTAGGGCTGGATGAGGCCAGAGTGGCGGAGGCAGAAGAGTGTTCCCTCCTGGGGTTTGTGGGCTGAGCTGGGAGCAGAGAGGGGTGAAGTGGAGAAGGAGAGGACGGACACCTCAGCTTGTGATAGCTGTCAGGCACGCACTGTTCTCTGCGTTGCAGAGCAGCAGGGTTGGTGTAGGGTTAGAGCAGCAGCCCTGCAGCTGCAGCTCTGCTCTTAGCCGTTGCAGTGTGGTTTAACACACCCATATCCTCCCATATCTCTGTACCATGGTGGCTCCAAGGGGAGATTTGTTAGTCACGAAGGACAAAAATATGCACAACACTGCTGTGACCCTGACTGCTCTGTTGTCCCCACACACACTGAAGATCTCGAGGAGGAGGGCTCCTACTGCACAGTCAGGGCAGCTCCCAACCATGCCTCCCTCTGGCAGGTTCCCGTTCCAGGGGCAGGATACGAGCAACCAAGGAGGTGCATGGGGCACCACTCCGTCACCTTTCTGGCTGCAGCAGAGGAGCTGGGCTGTGAGTTGGGCTCCTGGGGGACCCCGTGAGTTGCTCTTCCAGCCTCCATCCATTGCTCCTTCAGGAGCCCAGCATGCACAAGACTCATATCTATAGGAGCAGCTCCAGTCTGTGGGCTCCATCTTCCCCTCCAGGTTCCCTCACCAGCCACAGTTACTCTCCATAGCTTGCTCATTCTGTAGGACCACCTGCTTGGCACTGCCATTCCTCTGATTCTGCCCGGTTTTAAATAGCTCCAGGCAAGAGACTTCCCCTTTAGAGTTTCTTGTCCATGACCTACTGCTTTGATGAGCATTTCCCTGACTTGCCTGAGGATAAGTCTTGCCCAAGGGGTGTAGAGTGCCATGACCCCAGCCACACCATTGCCTTCAAGGCTCAGGCAAGGGCTGGGGAGCTTACAGCTCTAGTCCTGCCATCGTCATAGGCTGGCCATTGCCTTGTTGGATGGTGTCCACTGTTCCCATTTTGAAGGATGCTCCTGATCTGCAACAGGAGCAGCAGCAACAGGAGCATCCTATGAAAAGGAGACCAGGGAGGGGTGTGTGAAGGCAGCTATTCCTGGCCAGGGTGGTCCTGAGGCAGGCCTTGAAGGTGTGCTGACCTCTGTGTGTCTCAGAGGGTCACTGGTAGGATGATCAGGCTGCCTGCATTGCTCCATGCATGCCAAGAACTGCGCCAGCCTCCAGGCCAATTGACACAGTGATAACATGGGGCTATGACAGGGAAGTCTTCAGTGTGAGCATGGCATTTGAAGTGGTAGCACCTTGGGCTGCTGGCTGCTGTCAGCACATAATGTTGGTGCTCATCAGCCCTGGGGCTTGCCTCTTGTGGTGGTTTGCTGCCACGGCTGGTTTCCCAGCCGTGCCATGCCCTCTTCCTCTTTGACAAGAACCCAACCAGACCTGGGGACAGCACTGAGCCAGGAGCTTTCTTACTGTTGTATACAGCTGCTTGTGGGCGGAAATCACTTCCCACCCTCCTGCTGCAGATGGGGGAGAGCAATCCAGCGCTGCCACCTTCTCCCTTTGTGTGCAAAGGTGAGGGATCACCTCTCTGATCTGGGATGGCTTCTGCTGATGAGGTTATGGGATGAGAAGGAAGAAGAGGCAATGCTGACACCTGTTTCAAGCCCTTGAGCTCACCCACTGGGAAAGAGCTGGCTGATAACCTGAGCCAAATACTTCTGCTACCAATGATCAAAGCTATTCTGGGTCATTCCTCCACCCAACACAGGTGAGAAGTGACAACCCCCCTTCTCCAGACCCATTCCTGTGCTACTATGAGTGATTAGATTTGTCCTTAGCTAATAAAAGCTGCAATAAACTCATATCTTTGCTTAATGGAGCATCTATAAAATGATCAGCCTTGTCATTTTAGCCTGGTCACAGAAATGACATTTAAAGAAATGCAGCTTCTTCCTGACAGGTCTAGAGCTGCGCTGAAGTTCAGCCTAACCCCAGGGAACAGCTGCCTGAAAGCACAAGCTGGCTGTACCATCTGCAACCACACGTATGTCATTACCTGCTTGTCCATCGCATCGGCAGGGAGATGTACCCGGGGAACCATGGCTGGTGAGCAGCTGGCTGAGCCTCCCTGGCCCCGGTGCGAGACCCTGGGTGCTCAGCAGGTGCTGGGTGTGGATGCACCGCATGGTGAAATGTCCAGGTCACGAGGAGCTCCAGAGTCGCAGAATATCAGGGATGCTTGCAAGCGGTGGGCCCTCAGCATTCTGGTCCCCTAGCAACCCTGCCCAGACCCCTAGCAACTGCAGCGTGGTCCCCTAGCAACCACATCCTGGTCCCTAGCAACCCCATTCAGGCCCTTAGCAACAGGGCTAAGGAAGGATTTCCTGTGGAAATTTGCAGGAGACGGATTGAGCGAGAGGTGATGGAGGACAATGAGCCCAACCGCACACCGCCTCACCGCATCCCCACACTGCATCCGATCCACATAGCCATCAGTCCACTGCCCTGGGCAGGCACTGGGTCCCAGTAGCACAGTTTAGGATGGGAAAGGGTCGAGGGGCTCAACATGCTGATGTGTTGGGTTGAATGTCGCCTGCGTGGCTGGGAGAAGTGAGACATAATTTCTAAGTAATCCCAATGAGTTCGTAAACCAGAAACAGTGGAAAACTGTTTTCTAAACAAGTCAGACTAACCTAAACCACTCATATTTCCATTCTTAAACCTTCTCTGCCAGCTGTCTTGGAAATGTACCTCACTCTGGGAATGATTTCTCAAACAGTTTTAAATGATGAGTAGATGACCGGTATGTGCCGGCTCTTTCGCCATGTCCTGTCATGCTGATCTATCTCTTCCTGCCCTATAACCCTCAGCTCTGATCTGCTTCCTATTTGGGATTCCTGAGTCAAACGCTCCAGCTGTGACATCTCCAATTCCCAGACCTTGACTGCCTGAAAAATCCAGCTTCCAGAGCTGGTGCTCCTTGGCAGTGTTTGGAGGGGGGAGATCTGCCTCATGGAGATTCCAGGGAAGCAGAATTTGTCTCTGATGTACAATGATTTGTTAATGTTTTCTCACAGCCTGGCTTTGCTGTAGCCGCTGAGGTGTCATTCCTCCCCCTTCTCTTCCCCCGCTTTTCCCCTGCTACATGCATTCATTGCAGGAGAGCCAGATTAGCCCATGTGTGATAAATGTGTTGCTGCACATCACTGATAACAAGTCCAGTGATGTGTCTCTGAGAGCCAGACCAGGCCGGGAGGTGGGAGCCGGCCTGGAAGGGAAACCTCAAATATCCTCGTAAAATGGGCTATGACGTCCTTGTGTAAGTCTGTGTGATAACTTTGTGTAAATTAGCGTGACAGCCTGGTGTAAATCTGTGGCACATCCTTCCAGGTAGGGCAGTGGCAGGAGGGAGAGGCATACCGGCTTGGAGTGGCGTGTCAGGCTTGCTGGACTCCCATCCTGTCCGTCCTGGGCTGGTTGAGCCCACCACTGCTCTCTTCTGAAATATAAATAGCTTTCTCTTTTCTCCACATCTTCCTGGGAGGCTCAGGGATATTTATGGGTTGCTGTGGGTGAGGCTATGGAAAGCATAGGGTGTTTGACTGCTATTATGAACTGCTTATGGCAGGGTGTTTTTGTTTACATACCATGTAGCATAGTGCATCCTGAGCCCTGAGCAAGTGACATCCCCTTTCCTTGCCTCATTTTCCCCAAGTGAGTTGTGAAGGTGATGCTCACTGCTCCAGAGGGCGAGAAAGCTGACCTGGCCAGTCTGGGCACCACACAGGCTTTTCCCCACAGTGAGTTGGGAAGGATGGGGGCTTCATCCAGCCTGTGCTGGGAAAGAAGCATTGCGGGATCTTCACCTCCACAACTCCTTAAGAAACCACTTGGTGCTATGTGTGGGGCCAGAGTTTGGACCTGGCACATGTTAGAGGAGGGTTTGTGCATAGGCTTGTGTCTCTGGTGTCCGTACGTGTGCTGGAGATGCCTTACGATCTTGGAGGGCCCAGCTCTGACCTGTGCTAGCTGTTGCAGACAGGCGAGCTGGGCCCCAGCAGTGGTGCAATCGTTTATACGTATCCAGTAGCAATGGTTTAGCAGCATGTGCAAAACCAGTACTGCCAGACCTTTTCTGTGGAGCAGCCTGGCGTGGCATTTTTAACCTTAGTTGGTCTGGGACATGGCTGTTTTCAAACCTTGCCTGTGAAAACTTCACATTTCTTGTACCTTCCTCCTGTGCGGGCAGGGACCAAAGAGAAGGGCAGAGTATCCCCCTGCCTTGCTCATCTCAGTTTCTGCTACTCATTCCCAGCATAGATGTTTTCTAAGTGGCAAAACACCAGCAGCTTTAGTAGTTCTGGAAAACAAGAGATATGGGTTCCTCCCTCCAGCAGTTTTTAACTCCCTTGGCCTCCTGCTGTTCAACAGAGGTGAAGACCCCAGGAATTTCTAGGCTTTATAAGCAGTGCAGAGCTTGCACAGCATCGGTGTGGGCAGGATGTGCTGCCAGCACAAGCTGGTGAAAATGGTGCTTATTTGTCAGGCTTGGAGGGCTGGAAGCTCAGACAAAGTTGCCTGCTGGCCTCCAAGGTCTTCATGCAGACACTTCATGCATATTGCATGCATGTTTGGAGCTGTGCACAGCAAGCCAAGCTGACTCTGATGATAATGCAGCAATGAGCAGACCTTTTCCAGTGCCCAGCACTGCACAAGTCATAAATAAAGGTGAAATCCTGTCACCTGCAGCTCAGTGCTCTTGTGTGTGACAGTAACTTTCCATGTGGGCCAGAGTCTCATCTCACTTGCACCCATGCAAACAGGCAGTGGTGCTGCAGAGGTCATTGGAGTTGCGACAGGCTTGGAGTTGGCTGGGTGCTGTGCTCACCCACCTGGGCCAGGCTGTAGAGGTCTTCTCCCAGCGGTGATGGGCCCCAGGCCCTGATCTCCACTGTGCTGTCCCCTCTTGCAGCACCTGGCAGGCGACCCTCGCTGACGCTGCCCTGAGGCCTGCCAGCAAGGGGCCTGGAAATGAGTCTAATACTGTGGATGCGCTTAACGGTTTGGCTGATCTGGGGCATAGATGCATCGTGTTTGCTGGCAGGAGTCCATGGCAGCCCAGCCTGCCCTTTTGTCCTCAGCATCAATTTAACATCTCTTGCTTGCTAACACGGCTCCTGTTTCATTGACAGAGGACGAGATTATTTCCATGGCTGACTCGACCACAACCATTGACGATATTGAAGGGGAGCTCTTCAAAATCGAGAGGATCAGGGAGATCCTGGTGAGGAGGGAATCAGAGCTGCGATACATGTGAGTACCCTGCCCACCAGCCACTGTCTTCCCCCTTCCATGGTCACCCCAGCATTTTTGTCTGCTTGATCAAACATGAATCTTCCTCATGGAAGGGCAGAGCTAAGGCCATTCTCACCTGGAAAAACAGCTTCTCCCGCAGTTGATCCTATCTCAAAGTTCAATGCTCAAGAGCAGTTTCATTTATTAGCATTGGGTGCTGAAAGCCATTTTGGTGGCTGAATAAGATGCAAGAGCTGTAGTCACCCTCCAGAGACACTGGTGAAATAAGTCCCAGAAAAATCCCCTTTTGGTTTGTGTGGGTGGTGAAGGACTCAGTGACCGAGCAAGAACGCAGTGCTATGTACTGCAGATTGTGGGCAAGCACCGGGACATGAGCCACAGCCCAAGAGCCAAGTGGCTCCAAAGGTGCCTCTAGGTGCATTGTCCTCCTTTGTAGTCACTGTGGCAGAGTCCTCATGGCAGGAGCTGCCTTTGGGTCTCCATGTGCTAGTGGCCTGTGGATCACAACAGGTCGCTTTCCATTTGAAAACCAAACACTGTCCTAGCCTTGCTCTTGGAAGGGTCTTGATAAAGTCCTTGTTACAAAGTGGCACAGACTCAAGGATATAGAGGGCAGTTGCAGGCAGCAGCCCGTAGTTGGAGGCGGGTGGAAAGGACTCACTCCTCCAAGTTTGCAAATCAAATCTGCCAAAATTTCAACCACTCACCCTGTGCCAGAGCAAAGGGTAGCCCTGTCCCCCACAGGGCTCAGGAAACAAGCTGCAATGGAAGCAAGGAGCAGGCAATGAGTGAGACAAACCTGCTCTCCAAAATTCAAGGGCAGCTCTGCTCATAGCCGTGGGATTGGCTGCTGCATGGCCCCGCTGCATCTTGCAGGCTGCAAGGAGAGCCCTGAGGAACACCCACAAATTGCTTCAGCCCCCTCGGAGCACAGAGAGGCTCTGGGGTCCCCAAGCAGGTCCCTGAGGAGGGGGAGAGAGAAGCAGCCCAGTCATGACCCATGCTACCGAATTGCACTGACACAGGAAGGCTGTGCTGGTGGTGCAGGGCTTGAAGTAAGTGGTATGGATGGCATGACACCATGATGGTTGGAGCTAACCAATTTCTGTGCAAACAGAGTTTATAGCACAGTTTTCACTAAACTAAAATGTGCCCTATTCCACCACAAGCACCCCATCCTCAGGGAGTTCATACTCTTCTGCCTCTGTATGGCTCTTGTCTCGGGAAGGGTTCTGAGGTTCACCTGAACCTCAGGTTCATTGTTGGTCTCTGGAGATATTGCTCTGCCCCACTGCTGAGATTGCAGGCTGTTGAATATCCCCCACAGCTACAGCTTGCTCTCCCTGCAGTGCTGTAATATGCATCCTCCTAACTCCTCCTTTGCTCTTTCCCTGGTTGCTGGGGGGCAGTTTCTCCCTTATTGACACCAGTGCCCGTCTCTGCATTGCGTCCTGCTCTCCTTGCCACGCACAGCCTCTGCAGCCAGAAGTGGAGGGAAAGATTTTCTTAGGGCCCATTTCACTAGTCAAAACAGTCTGTGAGTAAAAAATCCAGAGCCCTTTCAGGTTGAAGGCAATCAGATAGTGTATTGCAGAGGTACCAATGGGCCACATTTTCCCTTGATGTATTGCGAGCTTCTGTGGTCCACGAGGAAAAGGACTGATTTACTTGAGCTCCAGATTATCAGCATAGTGATCTCTACTGGAAACTCTTCCCTTTTGGATCATCAATGTGGGGAATTTGGGTCCACAGCAGTGCCAGGGTCAAGGCGGCCCTGCCTAAAAGGCAGAAATAAAGCCAATTTGATGCAAGGTGATATTTGCAAGAGAAAAGCTCACAAAGGAAAGCTGTAATGAAGCCCGGGCTGCACACCCCCTCTGAGACTCTCAATGTCTGCAATCCTACACTCTGAGTTACCAGACAGAGATGGCTCAGAGAGGACTGAGGA
The DNA here is from genome assembly GCF_040807025.1 of Struthio camelus. Classification (NCBI taxonomy): domain Eukaryota; kingdom Metazoa; phylum Chordata; class Aves; order Struthioniformes; family Struthionidae; genus Struthio; species Struthio camelus. The sequence goes on from NC_090960.1 coordinate 12,881,439, forward strand.
AAAGGTTCAAGGGGCTGGAAGATTCATTTGCAGCAGAGGCAAATACATATCTGCCCCCTGTTTCTGCCTCTGCTCTAAATGTGGCTACAGAAATCATATCAGAAATGGCCCAGCTCCCCAAGTGGCTCTGCATCAAACGCCCGGGATCTCCAGCTTGCCCGGAGCCTGCTGTAGTCAGCAAGTGGCAGAGTGGGATGCAGGCAGCCTGCCAGCCATGGGTCTCCCATCTGCTGTGCTGCCTTTGGGGCTAAGGGTGCAAGGGGAGGGCTCACGGTTCCTGGCTCCCATCACGGCTCTGTGCACTGTTACTCTCAAAATCCTGATACGGGCAAAAAGGGAGCACAGCATATATCTGAAGCAGAGAATTTACTGTTAGTCCCATTAAAATCTAAACAACCTAATCAAAATGCAACAAATGTTATTGATTGAGTTACAATAATACTAGCATTAGTCTTAGTTAATGCAGAAAAGCTTAATTAATACCATTAAATAGCCATGGCTAGACCAGTCCTGAAATCCCATGCTGTCAAGTCAATACAAAGCCTGGGATTTTTTAATGCTAGTGGCAAAAATCATACTTACTGGGCTGCAGCACCTGACATGCTGCTTGTCTAATGTGTCTGTGTCTCCACCTGTGCCTGGACCACAGGGAACACAAGAACTTGGTAATGCCCATATAAACCTGTTATCTAGCGTAGCTGTGAGCTAGATTGTGATTTAAAGGTATGATCTGGAGTGATGTGATTCGAAGTGATGACCTCTTTGAGGGATCAGCACAGTTCCCGTGAAATATATTGCTGAATGGGATTTTTGGAAGTCACAAAATGTGAAGTTCTTAAGCGCTTTCCATGGTAGCTGGAACCCAGCTCTCAAAGACGCTATCAACAGTCACAACTGTTGTTTTTTCTTATCCCCGTATTTGGTGTGCATTTGGAAAACAAAAGGAAATCGCCTACAGAAACCATGTACCAGGGTGGATATGGCTGCAAAATTAAACACTTGCAAGTTAGGGGTCCCTGGAATTATGTGTTTGAGCTGTTTGCATGTGGTGCAAGGAATTAGAGGCATTGCTGTCAGCTTTCTGGAGTGCACCACTGGGGCGGAGCGTAGCTCTGCAAGTCCACGAGAGCTGGGTCCTTTGGTCAAGGAAAGAGTCCCGAGGATTGTCTGGGCCTCACTCAATGTCAGCTGGGGAGCGCAGGTGGCAGACAGCTGTGGGAAGTCAAGCCTGGTCCAGAGAGCTAAGCTGCTGCTGAAGAAAAGGGAGACCCCAGGACCGAGATGCTTCAGGGTAGGGTTAAAAGCACAGGGATCTGGGGCAGGACAGAGTTAAAAGCACAGGGACCTGAGGCTGCAAAGGGGCTTTTTTTCCAACGGGGAAAAAACTAAAAAAACCTATTTAAATGTTTAGAGTCAGTTGAACTGCAGGGCACAGGCTAGCACGGGGAGATGGACATCTCTAAAGACCAGAGACATGCGGCACCCGTGATGCACTGCCGTACGGAGTTGTGACCCGGCTGGTCAGTTGATAACTGTCAGTGTTTTGTTCCTGTTGGAAATGTCAGACTAAAATGTTCCAACGTTTCTGAGATGCCTGTGCTGTGCAATATGTTGAAGCTCCCAATATTCCTCGTTTTCAGAGCAAAAGGAAAGGACAGCATTTCCTGTGGGAGACTGAGTTGTGTGCATCACATACTCCATGCAGGAGTCTGGTCCCAGGGTTGGATGGGGGATAGCACTGCCGGGGCTAACACTTCAAAATGTTTGATCTTAAGTGGTACAAATAATTGCAGCTCCAGCAGCATCCTTCTGGGTGCTTGTCTTTGCAATCTCTCCCAAGTTTTATTTAAATGAGAAATTTTTATTACTGCTCATTTTTTATTTTTAGTATCAATTTTAACAAGCTTTAATGATTCTAATTGAACTTTAATAATATTTCAGTTATTTACTTATTTCAGTTTTACTAAGTGAATTACTAATAAGCTTTTCATACTTTTAAAATAAGAGTGATTGTGTACAGTAAGCTTAGCTGCATGTATACGACTTTGTGTGCAATAGACACATCCCATGCTCCTAAAGAAGTGGGATATAAAACAATAGTGAGAATTTCGGAGAGAAAGAGGAAGGAGAGGCCATTGCTATAGCCTTGGTAGGATGTAAATTGGGGTTTTATATGGAGAGGGGACTAGAGCAGGCAAAGCAGTGCGGACCAGGTACTGTAGATGGTACATGAATCCTTCTGCATCAGAGCACCAGTGAATTTCTAATGGATGGGTCCTTGGGTCCTGATGTGCCTTAGGGTACACCTCAGAGCGTCCCGTCCTCAGACTAGCCAGATGCTGGCCGGAGCTGTGAGTGAGACGCAGAGCTGCTCTGATGGACTGTGCATGGAGCGTGCTTTGGGCTGTGCCTGCTTTTCCCTTTAAAGTGCACTGCCACACTTCTGTGGCCCTGTAGCAATGGTCTCTTTGAGAGAGGGACAGTCTGTTGCCTGTCTGTCCTTTGAGGACCTCCTGTTGATGCTCTTCATGCAAGCTGAGGGCTTCGTGATGATGAAGTGAGGAGCAGTGGATGGAAGGACAGATTGGCACACACAACTCCCAAATGTTAGCATTGATTGCCATGCTCCGTGCCTAACACATGACTTGCACTAGTCTCTAAAACAAGAAAACTTGTAGTTTGCAGACAAATGAAGACACTGTCAGATGGAGCAAAAAATGACAAAGCCAAGAGGAAGTCTTCTCCTCTATCTAGGATGTTCTCCTCCTACAGTGATATCTCACAGGGTCTCTTTTCGTGAGTCTATTTATTTTCCTTTCCCTAATTAGTATTGTTGGTGTCCTCCACTCAGCTGACAAAGCTGCAGCTTTGAGTAGCTCCCAGCAAATATGATTCATCCTGGATGGGGTGAATAGAGTGACTCAGCGGAAGTGCCAGCAGGATTATTGAAGATGCAGAAAAGGCTCTTAGCAACACGCATTTCAAAGTGAACCGAAGGCACTTCTGCCCAAGGTGCCACCAGCTCATAAGCCACAGATCATGTATTATGGCTTACTATCACTCACAGCTGTGGAGCTTGCTACCTCGTGATCTCAGCTGTGCTCTTGAAGTTTGGATGCTTTGCCGTGTGTCTTGCAAAAAGTGTAAGGAGTCCTTCTGCATTCAAGGCTTGGAAAACCTTGGGAAGCTCAAGCTAAGATGCTGAAGTGCCTGGTAGGCCTTAGGAGGAAGTATGGCCCTTGAGTTGCCTCTCTCGAGGTGAAAAATGGACCAACTGATTCCTTGTAGTTAACATTTGGAAATTCCACTCCACTTTGAGGCACAGTCGAGATGGGTTGACCATTGTGCTCTGTGATGTTAGTGCGTAACAGCTTCTTAATGAAACGTGTCATGAACATGATGTGTATGGGAGTAAATGCTCCTATCCCACCCCGAGTAGGTAAGGCACAGTACACAGAGCAGCACAGAGCCATATCCTGTGTGAATACATTTGGTCTCCAGCAGAGGTATTTGTGAGGGGAGCCCTTTCCTGTACCATCCAAGTATTGCCACAGTAGCTCTGGTGGGAGGTTACTATCTTGGGGCAACAGAGAAAGAACGAGCTGGTGCCCTTGGAGACAGTTACCGTAGAGGGGAATCACACTTATATTTCCTAGCTTAGGTCATTTGCTGCGATTAAAAAGGGCGTTTCTACCACCTTGGGCCACATATTTTGCCAGCACTGACTTGCTTCTTGTCCTGGGCCTTGTCTGTTGTCTCTAAAACACCTAGGGCTGAGATCCCAAGTGTCTCTGATGTCTAGGGAGCCCTTAGATAAAGGTATTTCTGAGATATCAGAGGATTTGTCTCATTGCCAGAAGCAAATGCTCCTGTTCAGAATGCCCGCATCTACCCTGGGGTGATGATGGGAACTCCTCTGTTCTGCTGGTGGAGCTGCTCAGTGCCAGCTGGATGAGCTGCCTGACCCCAGGCCCATCTGTCACATGGCTTCTGGCACCTTCACTCCGGGCTCCAAATTCCTGGAAGGCATGTATCGAGACTGCAAGGACTGATGGGTAAATGAAGGGATTTCTGCCTGGAGGTACCAACTGAGCAACATCTGGTCCTTGGGGCATGGGTAAGATTGTGATACCAGTCATGACCAGGATACCTATCTGAGTGCTCCATGTCTCTGTGTTTTCCTACAAATGTGGCCTTGGACAAAAGTAAATTTGGCCTCAAGAAGGGAGTTTGTTCACAAGGGAGATGTAGCTATGCAAAGAGAACACCCAACTGTTGCTCTGATGACAGGTCTGTCCAGAGGATCTATGAATATGCAGCTTGGGGACCCCAGGAAATTCCCTTGTCACCCTGCAGGAGCTAATGCAGAGCACAGAATAACCCTCTAATCATCGCAGCCGGTCAACTAGTTCTTACTTATACAGAAGTATCTTTGGAAACTCATCTTCAGAGCTGCACAGTAACTCAGCTGATGTGATGTGCCCGTTACATCTGGAAAATCTGGAGATGAAGTTTTGGTGCAGATGGTTTCATTTAGCCTCAGGACATGAAACACAAATGGAAAGATGCCAGATGATCTGGCCAGGGCATCTTACCCACACTATGGTAAGCCTAAAAAGAGAAGAGAAATATCCCCAGTCTTGGCTCAACGGGCCATTCCTTATCAGGAGATTTACAGTCTTGCCACAGGGTGACACATCTAATAGAGTGCTGTCACTATGTATCATTTTTTGACTTTAAAACATCCTTTCAAATGAGCCTACAGCCAAAATCTCCCACTCTGGGACTTGGGTTCCTGAATGCTTCAATGCCAAGGAAATGGTACTTACCAGCTACTGAAGGGGCAGCCACCAGCTGGCTGGACTGTGCTGGGGCTCGATGATGAAATGTCAGAGCAGTGGCACCTTTTCCTAATCTTTCTAGTGAGGAAAAATGTGTGAGGAGCCCATGGAGGGATTAGAGAAGGAGCAAAAGTGTCAGATGAGTTGACCTCCCCATGTTTTGGTTGGAGATGTGGTGGGCCCACAGCTAGCCCTACCTTGGAGACACTACTGGAAGAGCAAACAGGGCAGGTCAGCCCTCAGGTTGGTGATCAATGTACATATGAGCTGCCTTAACAGAAAGCAGGAGTACTTTGAGGAAAGGATCCTGAAGGGCAAAGGCACTAAAGCTGGAAACTGTTGTCATGAGAGAGGTCAGGAGGTGGGGAACAGAGCAGTACAGGCAGATGGGTTAGTGCTGAGGATTACTGGAGAAGAGGCTTGTCTCATCTGCTGTGGTATCACCTCCCTGGGGGAGATGATCAAGGATGGCATGTTTTGTGGCAGAGAGAGGTCTCAGCCAGGAGCACCATCTGCTGTTGGGGTTTCCCTTGCCAAGGGGGAATACAGCCCTTCAGACTGAAGCACCAACACTCCCCATGGCCAGACATCATCATTCCTAGGTCTTGTCCAAGTGGGGCTTTAGTGAGGGCACAAGCAGGCCATATTTTTTGAGATAAATCAACAAATAAATTCAGGTGAATCTTCTCAGCCAGCCCTGGTGAGCAGCCAGATGCACTCGAGCAGATACACGCATGGAGAGGGCTGAGCATCTGCAATGCTTTCTCTTCACGAGACATCATTAAAGCTGCCTTTCCAGCACAGAGAAGGCCACACATCCCCCAGCCACACTGTCAGCAGATGCCACTGACATTTGAGTCTGGATCCTAGGGGGCCCTCCTAGAGTCCATCCTGACTGGTATCTCACTGCCGTCCTGTTGTTTGAGTCAGAGAATGTTTCATTGTCTGTGGCTTTCAACAGCAGTCTCCTGTCGAAATGACCTTGTTTCTTAGTAGGCATCTGCAAAGTCTGAGCATTTTTTCCCTGCATTCTGTTTCATTTTTTTGCTTTTTTTAATTCTGCAGAAATCCAATATGAAAATATCAGACCTTTTTATGTGGCAGCAGTTTCTGTTTGCTTTTGGATTTTACTATTTGGGGACTTTTTTTTTGAGAAGAAACACAGCTGCTATTGCATGGTGAATGTGCCAGGTTTTAATAAGGCATCATCATCATTAGAGCGATGAAACTTTTGCTTTGCCAACAACCAGTGACACAACCCATTTAGCTCTAATAAAAGCTCTGAAATGAAGTGAGCTGTTGTTCCCTGCGGGAAGGCAGGTAAATCTGTGCTCCCTGATGCACGCAATGAGCTTATTGCCTTCTGGGGTTGGTTGGGTTTTGCTCTGGAGGTTTTAAACCTTTACTCTCTCTGTCTTTCCCTCAGTGATTTTGTTTGTGTCTCTGCAGGATGGATGACATTCAGCTTTGCAAAGAAATCAGTCGTCTGAAAAAGGAGCTTCAAAAACTCATAGCCCTTCCAGGTAAGGCTTTGTAAAGTTTCAGAAAGCTGCACGATGCATTTGCAGTCAGCAAAAGATTTCTGTGAAATTCAAGAAGCTCTTGAATGGCTCCCGCTCTGGGATGCTCTTGGAGACACAGCTGACCTGAGATCTTTCTTAGGAGCTTGATTGCTTGCCATACTACCAAGGAGGCCTTGTCCAGGCCTGGACTGAAGGGTAGAGAGGAAACAGAATAGGAAAAGAAGTAGAAATCCTTTGCGGGGGAGCATGGGTCTGACATAGGGGGAGGAAGGGGAATGGTTGTTAGGTGGCGATGAATGCCGACATGGTGGGACCTGCCATGTCCACCAAGGAGGCCTCCCAAATGAGTCTGTAGAAGAAGAAGGGGACATCTTTAGACTACACTGTAGAGGGGCTTCTTTGGAGGTGAAGGAAGGGAGATGCCTTCAAAAGCCTGAAGTACTTGAAAAGCAATGAATTCTTGCTGTGGCCACATCAGAAACATCTGTCACCCACTGGGCAGACGACAGCTGCTGCCAAGGCAGGCCACACTCCCAGTCACAGCCAGGGTGGGATGGGTACTAGCAGCACATCATGCCAAAGGGACTTGGAGATTCACCCTGCTTTAGGTGAATACTACGTTCAGGATGTGGAATAGAGGTAAACAGCTAAGGGCAATGTGTAAAAACTTCAACTGGGAGGAAATGCTGCTTTTTTCCTTCATTGCCATGACCAGTGACCCTCCCTGTGGCAGCCAGCAAACCACCTACCTCCCTTCACAGCCCAGGGAAGGTCAAACTAGGCTCTCTAAAGGATCCCCTTCAGCCAAAATATTCAAATAAAAGCACACAACAAACTGCTCAGGGCTTGAATGAGAATGAGCAAGGAAGGTTTTCCCTTGAGCTGTTTCCATGACTTTTCCTAAAGCTCTGCCTCCTCCTAGGACATCCCTGTTCAGCCCACTGGTAAAGGACTTTACCTGTGTTTATTGGGCCAGATGGGAGGCATACCCCTGCTTTTTTGTTCCCATGAGTTTGGGCATCCAAGCAGTAAGATCTGGACCTCAGTTATTTCCACCTCAAATATCTCACTGAAGATCTTGAACTTACTGAGACCAATGAGTGTTCAGCAGGGGGCAATGCCTGAATCCAGACAACAGGCTAGTTGTGCACATCAGTTTGCCAGAGCAGCAGCTCAGCTGATAGGTCCTTTACAAGAGGTTATCTCAAAGCCAAAGACAGCAAGAGGCCTTGACTAACACTGTAGTGGTGCTGTGCTGTGTGTGCTTACGAATCATCAACATGTAGATTGAGACACTGGCTGCTGCTTAATATGCAGATCTCGATCAGTTTTGATACAACCTGGCTGCATCCAGAGGAAAGTTCAGACCGGGGAAGTGAGGATTCTGGCATAAAGATAGGAGCTACTTGCAAAGTGTAGACCCATATTCCATATGAGCTTTTGGTTTAAACACTCTCTAGTTCATAAAATAAGACTTGACCTAAGTGATGGCTCAGAACCAGAGATAAACTGGAACTTCTCTGAGCCTTGAGAAATGTGACTGGCTTTCCTTCACCTGCTTTGGTTTTTCATTTCTGGCCTTTTCAGCATTCCCAGTTTCCACTGAGACCAGAAATGCTGGTAGCATGCAGGATGCTCTTTTTGTTTTTATAACTTGACTCAAATCAGACTGTGCTAGAAAAATGCTGCAGATCACTATTTTGGAGACAGCAGCAGATCATAACTAAAAATGGGTGTTGAGGTCTGGTTCAGATAAGGACACAAACGCGTCAGTGCTTACTCAGAGCTCAGCCAGACCTGTAGCTTGAAATCTCACCAGATCAAGTTGTCTTTAATAATTCAGAGGCACACCACAGCTATGATGGACTGTGACATCAGCAAGTTGGAAAAAAAGGTGCAGTGTTTGTACAGTGGATATGTTTACTCTAGCGTGCTTTAACTCATGAGTTAGATTGTTAATTAACTCCAAATAGCTGATATGTTTGTGCACCAACCTGATGGCTCCGACTGCCATGGCATCTGAATGACATTGTAAGCGCTCCTGTTCCCAGTAGAGAGATGGGAGCTGCTGCACAGAGAGACCATAGCAATGGCCAGGTGACTTTGCATTAACTATTCATGGTAAGAGGCCAATGGCTGTGGCCCATACCTAGTCCAGATGAGCTTTCTCTGCTGGGAAGCCTCAGCTCATTGCATACACAGGATCATGTATCATCCCAATGGTAGGAGAAACCTCTGTTTGCTGGGGATGTTTCTAACAGCATGATGATTGTGAGAAGTTCCTCCTACTCAGACTCCCACAGCAACACCTCAGATCAATATATAACAGACTTTAAACTACAAATCAATACACAGTTTAGGTAACTGCTGAGACTCAGCCTACAGGTTTGCTCCATGCTGTGAATTTCACTGCATTTTTATTTAGCTGAAGGGAGACTGGAGATTGATCCATCCTGTGCTGGACTGGTTTTGAAGCTGGCTGCTGAATTCAGAAATGGTATTAAATAGCTGCAGGATGGACAGTCACAGTCTCCCCTCAAGGTAACTCTCCAGTTATCTTTAACTCCCTTTAGCCCTATCGCTATCATCTTCACGTAACTCACTTACCATTATATACCAGTCTATATAGGGTAGGGCTTTACAGTGATGTCAGAGTTTCCCAGGTCTTTTCAGACTCACTGCACAAAGATACATGGCACAAGCGGGCCCCAGAGTGCTAAAGATAGGCCACTCTGGGACTCTGGGGGTGCAGGTGACAACCAAGGCTAACACATTCAGAGTAGTAGCTTGCCAGACACTTGTGGTCATCCTTGTCACTGGGATGGGAATGACATCAGTGGAGGCTCACAATGATTTGGAAGGTCAGATACACTGAATGAGATTGCAGAGACTGAGTTCAGCAGGGAATGAGACCGCACTAAGCCAGTGGATCATACCGGTCTTCATGTCTGTATGTATGGGTAAATGGTGTATCGTGTTCCCAAAACACCTGAGCATTTTTGACAATTCCTTCCAATTCCTTTGTTAGGCACCTGAATCCATGGCTGGGTTTGCAGCCATATGGAGAACCCAGCTCAGAAGCAGCCAAATAGGATCTCTCAAGCCTTGCATAGCTCACGTCTGTGCTGAGACTGTGTGGCTGGGTGTACTGGCATGGGAATTGCAGGATAAGCAAGTCCCAGCTGATGGATGACATCTGAATTGACATCTCTGATCTCCCTGGGACCAGACACCCAGCAGTGGAGGATGAAGACTCTTGAGGAGTCATGGTCTTTCCTACTGGTGAGGCCACCTTCCTGAGGTTCCCATTCTCTGAGGCTCACAGTTGCATCTTGCACTGCTCAGCCCCTTGAAAATTTTGGGGAGCAGTTTAAAATCCAAAGTTTGGACACACTTGGGCTATCCTCTCCCAGCCAGGCTGATTTGGACAAGGATGTTGCTTACTTAATGGCCTGTGTCTTGATCCAGGTGATTGGCTTGGCTTTTACTGCTTCTATCACATCCGTTCCTATATGGAGCAGAATCAGAGCCAGCCTTGCCTCAGCTTGGGGGGATGGCCCCTGTCAATGTGTTAAATGTATTCCCTGTGCTGCAGAGACCGAGAAGTCCAATGAGGAGAAGCAGAGGGAAGAGGAGCTGGTGCAGCAGATACACAAGCTGGTGGAAACACGGGATTTCCTGGTGGATGATGTGGAATTTGAGAGGCTCAGGTAGCTTGGTGCAAATTAGTCCTGTTTTCCAGAGCAATTATTGCCTGTCTGGGTCAGCTGACCTGATTCTTGGCGTATACAGTGTGTATAGTAGGTTGGAGAACAGAACTCCATGTGCTCCCAAAGGCATTACCTGCACAGTCCATTCTTAAATCTGGATCACCATCCAAAGCGGTCATACTCCAGGTGCATGTCAAATGGCATGCCCTTGGCCTCCTTGAAGCAGGAACAAAGGGTAGTAGTAAAGAGGGTCTGTCATGTTCCCTGGGTAATTCTTGCTTGAGTGAACAAACTTTGTGCATGCTGCCCTCCCTGCCACCCCAGGGTCTCCCGGGGTGCTCCCAAAGCAAGTCTTGGAATCAGTGCTGTACAGTGAGGTACTGAGCAGTCCCGACCCACTGTTCCAGACTGTCTGCAGATGCAGGCAGAGATTGCTGTGCTGGTCACACTCAGGTCATGCCTTGTAGCTTTCTGAACACTGTAGACTAGGCACGTCCTCCCAGAGAAGAGCTGAGCTTGTGACATATTCATGTGACTCTAGAAACAGGAGTTGAAGAGGCTAAGGCAATTATTGACTCTTGAGATAGACAATGGAGAGAGAGATGGGCATGGCTATTTGAGCAGCTGGGTGTGGCCTGAGAAAAGTTTACAAACCAGGATTTTATGAGGAGGGGGTGAGAAAATAGCCACTTAGCACCTACTGTATTGGATCCGTCTGCAAAATATGGCTCACTTGTGAGCATATGTTAAAACCTCTTTCTCCAAGGAAGCTGCTTTGCTTCCACCAAGGGAGCAGGAACTTCTCTTGCAGCTGCTATTAGCTCCAGAGGGCTTTCCAGGGGGCTTTCACTGTTGCAGACAGAATGCTCAATTGCCATCTCTCCAAAGAGCACTGTGGTGGATACACAGTCACAGAACAAGGTGGCTTAGCCAGAAGTTGCTCTTCTGGCTTCCAGTCTGTGCTATCATGCCTCACTGGATGCTTCTGGATGCCTTGCCATTCCTTTCCCGAGTGGTAACCGATCTCCTTTATCACAGGGAAAGGGAAGAAGACAAGGAAATGGCAGAATTCCTGCAAAGCAAGCTCTCCAAAAGCTACCTCCAGAAAGCAAGTAGGTGGTTAATGAGTTTTATTTCTTGCCTAGAATCTCTCTGGCAGTTTCTCCGTTTCACTACATTGTCTGCCCCCCAAATTTCATTGCTCTGTGCAGGCTTTTTTTGCTGGAGGCATCTGCTACTGGAGGAGGGTGGGAGAAAATGGCAACTGGGGGCAGGGGTGGTGGTGCTCGTGCTTGAGATCATGTTGTGGAAACATACCAGATTGGTATGGATGCTGTGCTTCCATTTCTCTCTTGCATTTCCACCCAGTATGTCCTATGAGAACTGGGATGGGTAGGTGTCCTTTCATGTCTCATGTACTTCATCTGACCCTTCCCAACCAGCTCCTTATGTCTCATCACACTGTTAACTGAGGTCACAAGTTGTAGTATACCATCCCCTCCTCCTCTAGTCCTGGCCTCTGAAGCAGGACTTCCTCTTCCCTGTGCCTCCATCTTTTCTGGAGGAACACACCTCTAGTACAGTGGGAGGCATGTCCGGTCCAGGGTCCCTGTGTGCGTGTCCTGCCTTATGGATGCCTGGGAAGCACACCCAGTGATAGGCCTCATGATGGCAGGAGCTCCTGCCCAGCTATGGGGGTAAGGAGGGGCCATGGGTCTGTGCCCTTGTCACCAAGAAGACACTGACCCTGAAGTTAATGATGCCTCTTTCCGTAGCTCCTGTCAAAGAGAAGAAAATGACTTCCAGGGGGCAGCAAACCTCCGCGCCGTATATGACCAAAACGGGCCTCACTCTGCTCAAAGAGTGCTGTGGTTTCACTTGTTCCATCATGTAGGCCTGCCCCAAGCTCCTCTGCACAGAACATGATCACGGTAACATACACATCCTAGGAAGCCAGGCTGGGCAAGAGAGGCTTCCTCAGGGTACTGAAACTCCCAAGTTCCTGTGTGGGTGGGTGAGTGAGGGTGGATGGGAGATGTATGGCTCTTGGCACAGCAGAAATGGGGCACAAGAGACCACCAGGCTACAACTCTGCTCCGTGGGGGTGTCAGCAGGACAAAAGTTCCAGAGCCCCGCTGATTCCTGAGAGAGTAGGGCTGCAGTTGTGGCTGGAAGGAGGCTGAGGAGATGGAAAGAAAGCTGGGTGGAGAGGGAAGAAAGATGGAAGTCAGGGAGGAGCGGGGGCAGGCACACTGAGGGATGGTACTGTGGGCACCAAGACATCTTGCTGCAACCATGAAGAGAAGGGAGTTGTAGATCAAATGCATTGCTGGTGTAAATGCCTGGTCTGGTACTCATGGAGTTACACCACTGATGTCCTTTGTCTTCTTGTAGCATCTTCTCTGAAAATTTGAGAAATCTTCAGGCGTATCTATCCTTGAAGGTCCTCATATGCCTTCTTCCTGCCCCTCTCAATCTATTTCTTCTTAGCAGGTTACAGTTAAGTCACTGATATCTGCGACATTACCTTACAATCATGCCTGCCTAACTGTAAAAGTGATATGTTCCTTATTTTCCAAACAGAGTTTACTAAGGGCCAAGCTATGACAGTTGTACAGGACTCTCCTTTCACTGCTCAGCTGCTGAGGAGCAACTAGTTGCACTGCTGTTCATTTGCTAACAGCTCAGGGCAAAAACTCTTTCCTGAAAGCGTAAAATGAACATTGTCACTTGACTTTGTAAAAATCTCAGGTAGTGGCAGACCAGTAAAGAAATGCTTCTTGCCATTGCAGTCTGGTGTGGACTCCCTCTCCTCAGCCCAGGAGGAGGCTAAAACCAGTGTGCTCACAGAGGTAGATGGTTGGATCCCCACAAGATCAGCCCTGCCTGGCTCAAGCTGCCTCCTTACCCTCATATTCATATGCTACACTGCTCCATGCAAAATTCTGCCAAAATCGGTGTCTGTGGAGTGCAGACAAGTCAAGCAAGGCCTAAACATCTTAGTGGGAGCTGGAGCAAAAGCTGTACTGGTGATAGCTGGTGAGCTGAGGTCACTCCTGCCAGAAGGCAGCGTGGACAAAGATGAAGCAATCTGCAGCTGAGATAAAATTGTATCTACAAGGATATGCTTTGATATGCTTGAACTGGCATTCTAGGCTCCAGCATCACAAACCTGAGTGCAGACCTTACAGCTCATCAGGAGGCAGCTGGCAAGGAGGGTAGGAATTGAAACTACTTGCCCACTGAGCTCCCACCTTACTCAGTGCCTGGGCTTCACCCAGTAGGTGATGAGCATGGCCAAAGCTGAGAGCTGGGTCCTTACTGACAACACATGTGATAAGCGCTGTGTAAGAGGAAGATGATGTTAATATAGGTCCAGTGGGTTGTAGTGTCTCCAGGGGAGGATACATCTCATCCTTTAATATTGCTGGTGTCTCTTCCATTGTGGCAGGTGGCCTGACATCCAAGGGTTAGTGACATTGGCACTGGGCACTCTGTAAAGCAGGATCAGTTCTGCAGCTATTGGGGAGGGCATGTGCTGAGGGTATCCCATGGTCACAACCCCTGGTTTCCTCTCTCTTGCCTTACTTCACCAGGTCTCCAGACAGAGTCCACAACTTGCTCTCTTCCGAGAGTTTTGACTTCCCGTCATTGTTCATGCTTCCCACTGCAGCACCAACACCGAAGAGACTTTCCAAGCAGGCTGGTGCAAGCTTGGATGATGGCATGTTTTCTTGGTGCCGCATCAACAGTCGTCGCCTTCATAACACCAACAAACACCGAATTCCACCCAAGCTCAGCTTGGAAGAGGCATGTGCAGCAGCGGCAAGCAAGTCCATGACAAAGAGGACTGGTGCAATTCTTTACCTGAACAGAGTAATAAAACAAGCACTGGGAGCTAATGTTCAGAGAACACTGTGCTCCAACATCTAAAAAATGCTGTGGCCTTGCATGAGCTCTCATCCTTGGCCCTTGTACCATCTTGTTGGGTCTCTTTTCTATGGGCTGATTCCAAAGGACTCGTTGTGGGGAGTGTCTCTGTTTTGCATTTTGTTGTGTTTGCATCAGTTTTAATGCAAGGTGCTGGATGGTTCTGAGTAGAGCTGCGGAAACGGGAAAGGACAGTCTCCACAAGCGGCTGAATGAAGCGTTATTTCTTGTAAAGTTACTACCTGAGCACGGACCTGCTGTGTTGAAGTGTGGCTGGATGAATTGATTTCCCCACCTCACTGCTACTAGATTTAGGGAAAATTAGAGTAAAAGGGAAAATGAGAGGAATTCAGGAGAAGAATGGGACAAAGTGCAGAGGGAAATGAAAACCAAACAGGAGACTAAAAGTGTGGCAAGGAAAGCTGGAAAGAGCACATGAGAGACGCTCTGACTATCAAAGAGTGTCTTGCCCTACAGTTCCCCAGCCAGCACCTCTGGACTTTGCGCCATGAGCTAGACATGAAGCGCTATGTGAAAGATGCACAATGCTCCAAGGTCGCCCAGTGTTGCAGTTCATGCTGGCCCTTGTGAACACTCACCTGTGTCGCGATGGCACAGCTAGAGCTGCTAATGCCCATTTTGGCAGGACAGGGGCTCTCTAGCTGTCTGTGAAGCTCCTGCACTGCATAGTCTTCTGTCCTTTAGGATAGTATGGTTTCACTGGGCGGCCTGGGGTGGCCGCCGATGTGGGTGGCTTCTCAAGAGCTCTGATTACCCTTTGGCAAAAATGCTGAGGCCATCAGCTCAGTCCTGCTGCAACTCACTGTAGTGATGTGTTCCTGCCTGGGTCACTGTCCAGTGTGCCTATGCAGATGAGCTGGTCATATCCCACGTGGCTCTTTTCATTGTGTCTGCTGCTATAACACGTTCATCCTCATAAAACGCAGCACAGGTGGGATCTTTCCTTTGTGCGACACTGTAAGTAGGTCTGAGTTCCTCCTGCATTTATTTATCAGCACTGCTGTAAGACCCAGTGTGTGGGACCCACTTTCTAACTTTTGCAAGGGGTTTCTCATTTACTTTTCCTTCCTGAGCAATCTCTTCCCCAAATGGTTTTTATCAACAGTCAGGAAAAGTCCACAAACTCTAAAACAATCCCTCTGCACACTCACAGGACCAGATGTGAGGCCCAAATTGGCTAACATGGTACCTGGTCATCTCCAGCAAACTTGACCCTGCTGTAGTTCGTATCACTTCTGAACTGACTTCAGTGGTCTCAGTCTGGAGCCTGCTTTCATTTTGTGTTGCTCATTACTAACGACCTACAGCATCTCACAGCCACTGCTTGCTGGTTCTGGTCCTCTCCTTTGGAGTGGCTTCTCTTCAGGCTGGAGGGAAGGTTGGAAAGTGCTGTAGATAGCAGAAGTAAATTAAGTCACAGAGAGATCCCCTCTGCTTTGCTAACCCATCTAACCGAGAGATGTGCCTCCACATTGTAGAGCACACTTGGAACTGTTGCCCAAGCAGGAGTGGTGAGTAGTGTCACAGGCCATGATTGGTAGCATCCGGCCTGCAGCTGATGGGACAGATTGGGCCACTTTTACTGCCTGCTCTTCTAGACACTGTCCAGTGACTGCTTTTCTCCATCACTCTGCAGTCACCCATGTGGTGCAATACGGATGTTTGCTTTGATCTGCAAAGACCAGTGGTTGGAGACCTAAAAGACCCCTGCTGTCCTTGCCTTCCCCAGGATCTTATTGGGGAGAATGAATAACTAAGCTGGTTTGCTTAGATTGGGATGAGAGGGAGCTGAAAGCAAGGAAAGGCCTTTAATTCAAAGCTTGCTCTCCAAGGTGATCCTTACCTCTACCCTACAAGATTTCAGCTGCTGGAGCAATGCTTGAGTGGACAGAAAGGATGGCTGGGGAGGAGATAGGGAGAGTCCTGACCTGTTCTGTACTGTGTTTGCTGGTTGTATTTGTGTAGCTGGTCATGGAGAAGGAGACAGGCTGCTGTCCTCGTCATGCAAAAATATTTGGCCTGTATTTTAACTGACAGCAAAGGTATGCAGCACACAGGAGCAACGCTCTTTCATGTGCATTTATTTCAACCCAAACAAATAAATGTCTGTTGGAAGTTAAGCTTTTTAGATATTTTCCCCTGCCTGGGACCTTTGCAGTGAGGCATCTCAGGTTGTGTCAGAGCAGGGTGGTTAAAGTGAAAAGAAACAAGATCCTGAAAAGTAAGGCTGGATTTTGGAGTTCCTGGTATTGCAGGACTACAGACCAGCTCCTGCTGCTGCAATAAGATATATAACCTGCACCTTTCTGGCTGTTGGCATAACATTTCTCTTTTGGGCCAGGCTGAAAAATCTTTGGAAAGGCAGTAAACTGTCTCTCTGGGTTAATAATTTTTAAGGCCAAGAGAAAAAACACTCTACTGTTTTAATTTATGTAATCACTGATATCAGTCTTTTTTTTCCTCACCAGGCCTCAGTGGTACCGTTTATAGATGGTTTCTGGCACATCAAATGTCTTCTACATGTGGCACTTTGCTTGATGGAGCTCTTAAGAGATCTGACTGCCACATCTCTCCTCTTGGCCCCCAAATGTCCCCCTCCTGTATCTCATCCCCAGGCGGGCCTGCAGTGCTCTCAGGATAAGGATCAGGAGTGGCAGCCCTCCAAACTGGAGGGTCCCATGGGCTTCAGTGTCATGTGTCCTTGGGACAAGCGAGTAAAAAATACCTGAGAAGAACTCCCAGTGCAGCTCCTGGCAGCTCATGGTGGGCATACTGGGGAAGATACAGTGGTAGGAGATGGGCAGAGCAGGAGCAGAGAGGCATGATGGACTCTGTGCTTCACTTGGGTCTCTGCAGATGTGTAGGACCAGAGAAGCTTGCAGTCACTAACAGATGCCACATATGCGAGCAATGACAGAGAGGGGAGCAAGCAGCTCTGGCACCCACATCCTCTCCTGGATCAAGCAGCTGGAAACTGCATGTGCAGAAACAATGATCTAATTCAGATTTAATGTCATTCATGCCTTTGCCATCTGGCAGCCCATGGTGCTTGGCATGCCAAGTGCCAAGTAATTGCTAATTATGGGGTTAACAAGCCAGCAATGCCTTCCCAAGTCACTGCTGAAGAGAGAGGTTGTTGCTAGCACAAGTTTGTCCCCATCTGCTTGCAGAGTGCTTAAGGGAGGAGGTAGCAGGTCTACAGATGAGAGCATCATAGGGGATCTGGAGCTGACCTGTGCCTCTCCATACAGCCGTGCTCTGTATCAGAGGCCTCCCCACCACATGAATGCATGACATGTCCCATCACTCTGGCCTGCACCCTGGCAATAGGCACATCTGGCCACTCCAGGGCACAAGGTGAATTCAGAGGAAATCCCACCATTGATGCTGGGGCAGAGCAGCTCCATGGGGCAGCTCACAGAGCAGAGAGTACTCGCATTGCTAGCTCCTGCCCTCACTGATGGAATAACAGGCTTCTTCAGTATGTTAACAGAGTCCAGATTATACCAATAACAACATTTCGGTGTGCTGGAGATTTTCCATCAAAAGAGGCAAAACAGGCTGTAGTTTTATCCAATACTTTAATCATCTCTTTTCCTTGCCAAGAGAAAAAAAAATCTTACAAACAAATGCAAAAACAAACAAACAATAAAATCCCTACAACCCAAGCCCTGCAATTCTCTGAGGAGAAGACAGCCTATTAACACACACAAAAATGTTTATTATGCAGAGCATCAGAGAACTTTAACCCTGATTAGGTAATTTTAGTCTTTGGTACCATATCCTATGGCATCGTGAGTCACATTGCTTTTGCTTCACCCAGCCCAAGAAAGAGGATGGGCTAGTAGGAAGCATTCTAGGAACTTCACCTTGGTGATGTTCAGCAAGCTGTGCTTGGGGAGTGGGGGGTCTTGCCATTTCCTTTCCTGGTGCTGAGGCTCCTGAGCCAGCAGGATAGCTCCAGCATGCAGGAGAAGGGGGAGCATGGTGGATAGTCCAGGAAACCCTGCCAACCCTGATGATTCCCTCTGTGAAACAGGACTTCAGGATCAGTCCAGCTCCAGATTGGCATCCTCTGGCATCTCAAAAGTGATGATAGTGGAGTTTGTCTTTCTGCTGGGCTGGGAATGCCTCAGCTGACTTTGCCTTGACTGAGATGGTTTCCTTCCTATCCAGCTCCCTAGGGAAAGGATAGAGGGAGGATGAAATGAGTTTTATTGCTTGGAGCAGCCAGTGCCTGTCCCCACTCCATATCCCACTGACTGGTCTTCCAGGCAAGCCCAGCCAAGGATACCTTCACTCCAGTCATGACAAGGTCAATGTGCACTTTGGGTATACCCCTTTTCCCCTCACCTCATGGGCACCATCTCTTGCCAAGGCTTCTTGAAGAGGAATCTTTAGGGGCCTTTATTCACATAAAAAGAGGTGAGGAACCCAGGTAATTTAGACACTACCTGGCAGCTGTCCAGGGCACAATCTGTGCTTCACAATCTGGCCAGAGCCTCTTTTGGCTCCTCAGAATGGACAAGGGGGAGGCTGGGCCTGGAAAGAGAGGGGGCAGCTGAGTCACCTCCAAGAGTGGATATAAATGTTCCTGGTCCCTTTGGATACATCACTGCTGAGATGAGGTGCAAGAACACAAATGCCCAACATTGTCTCTGCTTGGATGAGTCATGAGTTGACTTTTCCAGAGCAGGTAGCAGGTCTCAGTATTGTCACTAATTCCTCTACGACACATTTACCAACCTCTGGGATCCCTGAAGGCCTCAGTATGACACACTCTCTTCTGCTTGTTTTTTCTCTTCCTTCTGCTTCTGTGTACTTGGCCTCACAGAGCAGCAACAAAGGCCTTGAGTCAGGCCAGCACGAGTGGTGGAAGCACTGCTGTCTGTGAAGCAAAGGCTCTCAGATCCAGCCCCCACATGTCAGGCTGCTATCTCCAAGGACTTTGCCAGGAGAGTGGACTTCCATTCTCCCTCTGAGGCCCAAGCCCTGGGGCTGAGTGGTGAATCACTCCATACAAACAAAAAGGAATATGTTTGCTTCTCATAGAGAAATCAGTTTTCAGTGGCCTCAAGTGCTCCACACTGCCTGCCTCTCGAGGCCACCCCTGCAGTCCCAGCGCTGGGGAAGAGCACAACTAGGCTGAATGTTTCTGCTTGCTGAGGAAGAAGGCCTTGGCATGGCAGTGAGGAGGATCTGCCCGCATTCTGGGATTTGAAGGAAGTCCTTCCCATGCAAAGAACTGCTGCAGACCTACAGCCCCTGTTCCCTATTTAGGGTCTTAACTAAAGTCAAGAAAAAGTCTCCCATTTACCCTTACCCTATCTCTTCTCCAGCTTTCTTGTTTGAATGAGCATCTCCCCACAACCTTCAGTTCCTGTCCCTAAGCTATGGTTCACTATGTACTGATGTGACCTCAAAATGCCCCCTCCTTCTGGATGACCAGGGGGCAAGAAACCAAGCTCTTCCCACCTCTGTCATTCACCTGCTGGGGGCCCCTGGGCTTCTACACTGCTTCTGCTCCCAGAATGGGCTTCTCTTTTCTCCTTTCACATTGAGCTTCCTGGGGCAAGGACTGTGTACGTACACCAATCATAGCAGGGGCCAGACCACAGCAGTGGTTACACAGTCACTTATACAGGACATTCATCTGGGCTCCTGCTCTGAGAAGCAGTATGGCTCTTTGCAAATATCAGCACTCTGGGCCTCCCAGCCCATTGCAAGGAGGTATTAATGCCAGGGCCTTCTGTGCATTCATGGGCTCTGCAACCCCTTCCCCCCTCCCAAGGGTTGGTTGCTAGCAGTTAAGGCCAGCCCTGATACAGCATAGCTGTGTAACCTGGGATCAGACTGCTGGAAAAACAGCTAAGGTGTGAGATGGAGTTGTGTGAGAAGGAGCTGTGAGGAACCTTCATTAGAGCCTCCCTCTGTTTGCTTGGGAGGTGTATTTATGCTCAGGCCCTTGGCCTTAGTACTTGCCTTGCAAGTAAGCCTGTGCTCAGCCTTGAACCTTGCTGATTCTCACCTTGCCTTGCTGACTTGACTTTTTGGCTTGGCCTCAGATTTGCCTCATCCCTACAAACTAGTTGGTAATCATTGGACTTTAGCCAAACTTGATCACCATTGTAGACCTGCTTTCCTGTTCTTGCTTGTGCACCACGGGACTGCATGCTGTTGGTGAGGATACTGCTTGCCTGCCTTGCTGTCACTTTGGCTCTTTCTCTTGAGGAGCAGCCCACTCTTGGTCCTCCCTGACAGTTATTATCCCTTCTTAACATATTGAACATAATATAATCATGAAAGTGTAGGCACATGGTGGATGCATAAAGTTGCAACTATTTTTACTTCTCCTTGCCAGTTCAAATGCAAACTGCCACTCAACTCCCACTGCTCTGGGGAATCTATTCAGAAATACACAGGGCATGTCTTGGCCCACACTGCATTTACATGTCAAGGTTTCAAAAAGAAATGAGCTCTCCTTCCATATATAGTAGCTGACAAGAAATTACTGCCCTTGCCTTTCAAATGGAGGCTTTCACTATTGTGTTTTCTTCCGCATTAGCATCACACTGAGGACGTGCACAGGGTCATTTTCTGATGATGGATGGTAACTGACTAAGCTTCAAAGACATAAAACGAGCCTGAGCTCAAGAGGCTTGAGCTTTCAGGATGAGATCTTGCTAAGATCTGACCTCAGACACTGTATTTCTAATTGAGTTTATTCTTATGAATTCAAGCTTGCAGAGAGAGTAACAGCGAAGATGTGGAGGGAGCATTTTCTGTACAGACTCCATGCCAAGCATTCCAGTCCTGACCTTTCTTCCTTTGCTTTCCAAACATGCAACCTACCTCCAGCTCTGGAGTGCATCTATTTTCCTTACAGCTTATGAAAGCACAGCTTTTTGGAGTGTCAGTCTGTGTCGTCCTCACTCTCAGATGAAGTGGTCAGGTGTCAGAGCAACCCCCAGGCATTATAAATATGTACCAGCTGGACTCAGACTTTTCTGAAAGATACATTAGCCAAATCCACCTCACTGGACTGAACAGAGGAATAGCTACTGGACAGGAGGGAGCAAGACCCTATCAGCAGTGATCTCTTGGTCTGAAAATCTTCAAGCTCATGCCATTGGGTCCTTGACACATTAAAAGGCCCTCCTCAAAAGATTCTGAGCCTGGCCTGAACTCTATCTCCAGTGCTATTTTTTTGTGCTGTTATTCTGTATTCATCAAAAGTTAGCACTCATTATGAAGAGCTAAACGCTTGGTGCAATAGACTTGGTTAGTTCGTCCTTCATCTAAAGGCACTCCTTACACTTTTCCTAACAATTGAAGGGGTATGAGTTTTGGTACACAAAGTATGGCTCTGCAGAGAAAGCCACAGGGACAAACAATTAAGGATTCACGGATGTGCTAGTGGGAAATCTCTCAAGCTTTCTGAAGCACAGTCCCCCACTCTGCTATGATGTCCTTCTGCTATATCTCAGAGCTTACGCTGGATGGGAGGTCCAAGTGTGAATGCTAGGACTAACCGCTACCTGAGGTGCTGTCCCATCCTGCCCTTGCTACCTTTCATGCTTTGCTGGCATGCTGTTTCCCCTAGTCAGAATCCCATTTGCCAGAGAATGTACACTGCCATGGCCCTCTGCACTGAAGCTGTGGGATGGAGCTGACCTGCTGAGTCCAATTCTTCCAGTAAATGAAGAGATGCCTTAAAAGATATGGTTAGCTTTAATAGTATGAAACTTCACTGACATAACCTGTGCTGGAGTTTACAACACCCTTAGGTCCCTCTCTCCTTCTCTTGCCCTTCCCACCCTGCTGAGCAGGTCAAGTTGGCATGTCCTTTATAGCTCCTCAAAGTGTAGCTGCTTGCTGGTGACTGTAATGGTCCTTCCTTTTCACCTCCATACAGATATCTGTGAGGTCTTGGATAAACTGCTGAATCTAGGGTGGGCAAAAGAGATGTTAGAGCTCAGAGAACTGGGGAATGTCTTTTACTGTAGGGTCAAGAGCAGGAGGCAGACGAGAACTTCTTCACCTTTCATGGCGGATTTCACCAGCTGAAATGAGTAAGAGAGTAAGGCACTTGCCTTGCTGGATCTGCGCTGCTGCAATGGGCTATTGCAGGTGAATTTGAGTTCACTTACGGGTGAATGGAGCCAAACCTTGGCTATGGATTGATTTTCAGCCTCTGCCCCAGCCTGCTTGGCTCCCGCTCCTTGTGCCTCCACAGGGACCCACACCCTGCTCTGCTTCCCTGGACAAGACATCTTTCTACCCATTACCCCTGCCCTAGAGAGACTCCAAATGAAAGGGAAAGTGCCTGATGGGCACCTTGTTTTCTCTGGGGGCTTCCCTCCCTTTGGGCAACTAAGGCTTATTACTGTTCCCTTTGCTGGGCAGGGAGAAGGGGGCTGGCCTGGTTCTACCATGTCCAGCTGTCTGTGGGTGTCCTCCACTGGCACATTCAGGCTCTCTTTCAGCTGCTTGCTTACACACTGGAAGAGGTTGAGGGTGGCCATCTTGATGGTGCCCAGCATCAGAGTTTTCTCAGCAGCTGTATTCTGGATGTGGGCCCAGTGAGACTCCTGAGAGGAGAGGAGACGTGCAACATGTGAACATGGCGCAACAAAGATGTTACTTCAGCATGACTGACCCTGACTTGGAGACCCAAAGTTCCACACTCATCTGGGTTGCTAGGAAGATCACGGCCCTGCCCAGAGCTGTGCTGGAAGTGGTTCAGCTTGGCATGGTGCAAGCAGATCCAGGAAACTACTATGGATGCTCTTTGCCCCAGGAGCCTCCCCATCCCTCCACCAACTCCTGCAGTCCTCACCCTGCTGATATTTTCCTGCTGACCCCATTTGCATGCCCCACACCAGGGCTAGTGGATGCCCCAGGAGCAGAGCATCTCCCTGACGCTCTTCCAGACCAGCTGCTTTCCTCCTCTGCCTGATGAGACTCATCTCCTGGAGCCTGATGTATCCAAAAAGGGAATTTAGCAAGACACTCTTAGAGTGGCACAAAGGAAACAGAGGCCAGCAGAGATGGACTGGAACAGCAAAAGGTGTAATGCCTGTTTCAAGAGGGAGGCTGAGGGTCTTGTCCAGAAAGGCTGGGAGAAGCTAAAGAAAGTGAAAGGGAGCAGATTAGGTAAAATCTGTGTTAAAACTAACAAACCTAAAGAAGCTGTAACTCTGAGTCTTCATCAGAGGCCAATCAGAGAGAAAGTAGGGCTAAAATCCCTCCTGCAAGTATGGACTGGACAGAAATAGGGATGGGCTGACATTTGGAAAGGTCTGGAGAACTGATCTCTTCTCCTCTGTGGTCCTTTGTTCTGAAATATCCTTAAGCACAGATCTAAAGACATTTCTAAGCACGGGTTATGGAGTTATACGCCTCATTATAGCCCAGGTGCGGTCCCACTGCGTATCTGTGCACTTTTGGACAGGGTAAGGAGGGCAGAGAAAGGATGAGTCCGCATGGGCACATGCTGTGCAGAGGAAGAAAATCAACAATAATAAAAATAAACAAAACCAATTTCATTTTGAGGTCTGAGCGATGAATGGTGGACACCAGAACATGTGACACATTGAAGCTCTACCATGGGGAGGATGCTTCAAGAAACAGTGAATGGAAATGAATGTGACCAGGCTAGATAAATCTAGTGGCATGTGGTGGAGTATGTATGTTTGGGATTTGTGTAACCAAAGCCTGGTTACCTTGTTTCTATCGGCTGAACTCAGTGTGAGTGAGTGCAGCCAAGGAGTGAAAGGTCACTGTGGCCTCATGAGGGCTTGGTTTTAACTCCTGACATAACCTGCTCGAGACCTGGTCTGTCATCCTTCATCCTAGAATTCCTTAGAGGGACAAACACAGGTATTTTCTCCAAGTACAAGGACTGCAACTGGGCCTTGCGATGACCCAGTGTCTCAGGGTCAAGCCGTCAGTGGGTCTTGGTGATCTCCCCCTGCCCTCCCATTGTATCCTTACCCAGATGAGGACATCACTGTGAGCCCGGTCAAAACGCATTTGGAGCTGTGCCAACTCATTGTTATACTGCAGGATCTTGTCTTCTTTCTCCTCAGTGTACTGGGCCAGGAGTACTTTGGCTTTCTCGATCATTTCCATGCGCGCCTGTGCTGACTGCAGCAGGTCCTCGTGCATCCTCGCCAGTGTCTTGTGGCGCCCGATGACTTCCCGAATCTCTTCAAACTGCAGCAGAGGCCTCCTGGAGTTAGCAATCATCCTGCCCTCCTTTATCATGATGACAAGTCTCACAGTGTTGACAGCCCTGCCCTAGTGAGGTACACCTCCCCCAGGTATCTTCTCCTTTATGGGAGACTATCACCCCGGTTGGTCTGTGAGCATCGCCACATTCCAGATATCCTCATGCCAATCCATTTCACTGGTCCCAGGGCTGTTACTGTCACAAAGCAGGGGAAGATGTTGCACCTCATCCCCAGGTAATCCGTGCTCTGATACAGCACACATCATGAGTACTACTGTGACTCTCAAAGCTGAGTTGTCCAGATGTAAGAGGGGGCTAGCTGGGGCAGCAGGAATATGAGCGATGCTTAGAGCAACGCCCAGACATCTTTGCACAGGGGACAGTTTTTCTGATGTCTGTCAGGGTTCCCATTCCGGGGCTGTATTCCACTTCTCCCTCACCATCAATATGACACGGAACAGTGATGGAAAGGGGACCCCGTTCACCTCAGCCCTGTACTCTTTTCTAACACATTTTTCCTGTAGTTTTCTCAAGACTTCACCTCCTTTCCTGATTTCTCATTTTTGAGTCTGGTCCCTTTGTTTCTCTTTGGTTGCAGGGTACCTCATCCCTTCCCATCTGAGGTCTCTGGGTTTAATCAAGCATTGTGATTCCCCGGGTCTTGTCTTTTCTAGGTCTAAAGCCCATGTGAGGCCATGATCTATCTCTCTCACTTCACAACTCACCTCTGAGACTTTCACCACATCCTCTAGGTACTTGTTGAAGATGGAGTACTTCTGCAGTGTATCGTAGATTTTCTGGTGCTTATTTTTCAGAGCTTCCAGTTCCCTCCTAGCCCTCAAAAGCTCCTTCTCCCTCTGCATCTTCATCTCTCTTTCCTTGCTTGCTTTCTTTAGAGCTCGGATTCTCTTCTCATCGTTTTCCTGGTGATGTACCCCCCCACCAACAAACACACACACACACACACACACACACACACACACACACACACACACACACACACACACACACACACGTTGAATTCCATCCAGACATAGGGAAAGGAAGACAGGGAAAAATGAAGGTGGGTCATTCCATAGCACTGTGAGGAGATACAGTCACAGAGGAGAGAACAGGGTTGGGAGCACATTCATGCCCTCTTTGACAGAGCCATCCCTCCAGCATTGACCCTTCAGTCTTGAAGACAGGTATCTGGGATGGTACCCAGTTGTTTTCAGAACTGCTGGTATCTGTCCTTGGACCCCTGACACCTTGAGGTCAACAGTGGAAACAGGGTCAGACCCTTCTGGGGGATGCCTGAGGCCCTCAGGGGATCATACTGGTATGGAACAAGCACTCTCCCAGGCAGACCCTAGCAAGGCTTTCGACATATCCAGCGCAAAGCACTGAGCATGTCCAGGGCCCTGTGCATTGCCATTCCTGTTCCTCATGCCTTGTGGCTTAAGGTAGATTGGGACAGACGGGAGTGCACTGAGGCTTTACCACAGAGGAACCTCCTCAAAGGAAGGGGAAGAGGTAGTGCTACAGGTCAGGGTCATGTCAGCTGAGCTGAGATGGGCCAGCTGTACCTGTATGAACTTCTCAAATTTCTGCGTGTAAGTTTTCAGCTGAGCCTCCTTGGCATGGAGATTCTTCCACTGGCAGTTTATGGCTTCCATCCTCACCCTGAAGGCCTGGCAATGTTGAGAGAACATGACATGGCTGCTCAGCCAGGAACTAGTCATCTGCACGCTGCTATTCTCCCAAGCAGCATCAAATGCTAGTCAAAGCTGCAAGTCATAGAACCCATGCCCAGACATCCTTTCATCTTTCTCACCTCCTCCTCTGCATCTAGAGCTTTTTGAATCAGTCTGGCCTGTTTCTTCTTCTGCTGGAGGCGAACAGATGGAGACAGAGAGTCTTCATCTGTCTGTTTGAATTTCCTGCCACAGAAGTTTTCCCCAAGGTTACACACTGGGCCTGGTGCTGCCTGCACCTTGAGAGGGTGTTGGGTGGCTCCACTCCATCAGACCACACTAGACCTGACTCAGACTCAACCCAGTGCTATGTTTCTCTCCCACCCAGAGTGGTCCCCCCGACAACAGAGCTCCCACTGACAGAGCCTGGGAAGACATGAGCACGTGTTGGAGGAGAGGAACAGGGATGGGGCAGGGGAGGGGCAGTACAAGCAGAGACTCAAGTGGTGGAGATGAGGAGTGGGAGTTTGCCATGGCAGGGAAGGAGAGATGGAGGAGACAGGAAAAGAGCACGGAGAAAGATGGAGGGGGTGGAGGAGCTCCCTCACGTGAGCAACGGCAGGAGATTCTTTTTGTAGTGCATGCAGAAATATGCTGATAGGTCCTCATTGTCCATAGTGGCCATTGCTCCAGCCACCACACAGGCCTGGAGAGTCCAGGTCCTCCCAGTGATGTCCTTGTCCTCAGTCAGCCCAAGTGCTGCCCTGCAAGTCTAAAGGCTTGGCAGTGCGTGGAAGACGCAGATGGGAGGGGGATGAGTCCCTGAGGGCCTCCCGCCTCTGCTTTTCCAGGGCCTTTCCTCCCTTCCCAGTCAGCCTGTGGTCACAGTTAGAATGGAGTGCTGGGGGGCAGTTGGAAGATGCTTGAGTGGTTACTTGGCAACCTCCCTGCTCCGAAGCCGAGCTGATGCCACATACGCCCCAGTTCTGGGGACTGACCACCGCATCTGAAGCTGCATGAAGGCTCTTGCCTCCCTCCATGAC
Organism: Struthio camelus; assembly: GCF_040807025.1. NCBI lineage: Eukaryota > Metazoa > Chordata > Aves > Struthioniformes > Struthionidae > Struthio > Struthio camelus. Next base: position 12,908,417 of record NC_090960.1, read on the forward strand.
CTGGTCTGCACCCAGCACCCTGTGGTGCCCTGTGCTGGAGGAGAGTCTTGCTGCCCTGTGGGCTTGGATTGGTCCCTTGGGGTTACCCTCTTCCCACAAAGGTCCCCACCAACAGGAGGGCAATGTTGAGGGAAGAACCACTTTTGGCCAAGCTGGGATGTTGTGCAGCCTGGAAAGGACTTGTGCATCCTGCTGGGGTAAGGCACTGCTTCTGGCTGGCACTGGGTGCCTGACACCACAAAGAACCTCTTTAGGGCTCCAATGCTTTACCTTTGAGGGAAACCTGGACAGGTGGCAATTCCTTTCCCTTCCTCTGAATTTCTCTTATTCCCCCTCTGCTAAAAAAGTCCCTGCTTGTTGTGACCTCTGCTGTCTCAGGGAGGTCTTTCAGCCCGCTACATCCACATCTCACTGTCTCAGCTCAAGGCAAGAGTTAGGCTCTTCGCTTCCAAAACACCAGGTGGAAAGATGGGTAAATTGAGGCAGGTGCTCAGGACTGCTCTGAGATCACTGTATCTCCCATGATTCCCTCTTTGCATGGGACTAAGGCCTACCATTCACCAAAAATTAACTGTTTTTTTTTTTTTTTTTTGGTCAAGACAAGGCCTTTGAAGTAGGTGAGCAAAGTCTCATTGTCCAACACAAAGGCACTATTTGAGAGCCACATGGGAGAAAGTATTTCAATGCCAGTGACCCTGGGGTCTGCTCCTTCTGCAGGGAATGTCATCCTCTGGCATTCGCTTTTAGCAATCTCTGGCTTCCTCAAACCTAACTTGCAACAGCTTTGCTATGACATACTGAAGCTGAAGCAGTCCTGGCTTGGTGGCAAAGGGTATGAGCCCCTGGGAGAAGAAGTCTTCATTTCTGATACAACCCTGACTTTCTTCAGATAAATTATTTTCAGGCATATATCACCCCATACTTGTTATAAACTAGCAGGACCTGGGGAAAGCTTGCCAGATCTGTCTGGCACTTTAAACAGCAAGAAGATATATGGCTTTAGAAGGGATCATTTGTTGTTTGATAGATGCTTCATTTCAAGACAAATGACCTAAGGCAAAGCATGAAATATGTCTGACTTATTGTTGAGATTCAAATCAGTCATGACAGCGACTGGCTACTTCCCCTCTGTCCACCACAGGGTCAGTATGGGGCTGTTCCCATCCCTGCAAGCTAGTCAGATGAAACCTGCGTCTTCTACAGAATACTCAGCAGGGACATGTCTCTGCCCTGGGAGCGGGGCTTATGCCCTCCTGTGAGGTGAGGGGTCTCAGGACCCCTCAGGACTTCCTCCATCAGACAGGGATCCTCTCTGGGAAAGTCCTGCCCATCCTCGTGTCCCAAAGGCTGGAAGAGCAAATGCTCTTCAGCAGAGCATGGGAACACACAGCAGTACTGAGACAAGGAACTAGGAAAAAAAGTCCCAATGTGTCCAAATTTTGAGTACTTGCTGCAAATGCTGGAGCTGGGGCAGTCTCTCTGGGAAGTGACAGACACCCTTTCTTTAACACAAGCAGAGCTGCATATCTGTATCCTGATCTTCCTGAAGCTGAACTGGGCTGACTGAAATAAAAACAATATAGCTTTTTGGAAAAGCAGTTTGAAGCAGGTTTTGGGCACCAGGATCAGCATCTCAAGCAATTAAGGTTTATTAGCATTATTGGAGACACACATTTCCAAGGGGAAGCACTGGATGACTTCCTAGTCTCATTTAGCATCTCCCTTTATATGACGTTTTGTCATATAAGTGACAGATGAGCTCCAGGGAGCAGGCGGTGTCATTCGTCACCTCTCTGCTTGTAAGGCACGTTTGACACCTAAGTGTCTATCCCTATGCCTTTACCTTCACAGTATTTCTTCTGTTCCCTAGGAAGCGCTGCTCTTCCACAGCAAGAATTTGAAGTGCAGCTCATAATAAAATTCCTGGGGTTTTAATTTCTCCTGAAGATAGCTGTGGGAGTTGTTCACCCTCAGCGTTCACTTTCCATGCTGAATATTTTGAGCAATGCTACTGCTACCTGCAAGCTTATGAATGAAAAAGTCACTGAAGAGGGTATTCTTGCTGATCAGAGGAAGTTGCAGCTGAGTCTGAGGAGTGTGACTCAAATGGCAGTGGTGTCAGCAGGGCTTTGGGGAACTCCCAGTACAGCTGTGCCCAGGGAAAGCCCCTTCCTCTCGCTGTGCATCCCTATCACCATGTGTCCATGGTGGGGAGACAGCAGTGCCCACTTAGCACAGGCTTAGCACAGCTGAGATCCAAGCTCAAACCATTTGTATTACTCTTGACTTTTCTCAGGTATCATCCCATAGATCAGTGATCACCACAGATTCCTTCTGCTCCTGCCTCTGCTTCTACCCTGCTAGATTTGTAGGCAGCAGAGCTGACTCAGTTTGAGATCTTTCTGTTCTCCATTTTTACACCTTGCACAATATTGTCCTTGTCATGATGGGCTCCATCACCACAGTAATGCAATGATTAGAATAAAACATGTGCACTGCAGCAAACAAATCTGATGCCATGGTCTGAGCCCAGAAGTCCCCAAAATATTGTTTACAGGGGTCATTTGCTGTGTGCGATAGCTGGCTGAGGGCAAGGCAAAACAAATCCAGTAGACATAGCATGATATGCCTTATGTTTACTGAAGTATTGTGCTCTGCAGGAATGTATGCGGTTGGCTTTTGGTACTGATGATTTGGGTGTCCCCAGAAACGGCAGCTGGGGCTGAGCAAGGGGACACCACATCTCTGCTTGGGTTGACTAGAATTCATGTGTGTGATCCTGAGGAGCCAGACTATTCTGGGGAGATGCCAGCAGGCCATGGGGGAGGTTGGCCCTGTACAATTTTTTTCATAGCAAGCACCCAGATTTCATTCAGTACGTGCTAATTTGGTCCATGCCTGTTCTGCAGAAGCTGATGGCTGGTGCCTTGTCCTGCCTCAACAATGAATGGCCTTGCTCAGTAGGTTCACTGGGAAAGGATGTGAAAATAATAGCTTTTTACAAACTGTGAGTGGACTTACCCTTGAAGAAGTAAATCCATTCCTCTGTCAACGTGCAAGACTGCATCTGCCTCCAGCCCTGCTAGCCCTGAAGTTAAACCTATCTCACTGGGTATTAAACCCACCCTTCTGACAAGTGTTACCTGTGATGCTGATACTAATTCAGGCTGAGCAGATGTCTGTTTTGATCATGCCAATGACTGCTGTGGCTGTTGCTGTTTTTCCATTACAGCCAGGAGGAATCACAGAGTCTGTCCCCTCTTGGATGACCCTCACTGCAGACGTCTAATCTAATTGAGGTGAGAAGGCTGGTTACCTTTAGCTAACAAGGCATTCCCCTGACATCTCATTTATCCCTGCTATGGGTGCATGGTGTTGTTCATCTCATCAGCATCTCCGTTCACTGATGTGACTGCATTGAGCTGGGCACTGATGAAGAGCCTGATTTTTAGTATTAATTGTTCCTGCCACTCACAGTGAGGACATTTGGTGGATGTGGAACAGCACTGGGAGGCAAACTACCCCCATGGCACAGCAAAATTTTGTCATCTAAGAGCCCCACAGGCTGGCTGAGCGCAGCCAACAGAGGCAGCGAACAGACGCAGCAGTTTGTGCAGCAGTTCGTGCAGAAGGGCGCCAGAAGGCAAAGAAGGCACCTCTCCATTTTGCACAGTGGTGTGTCCCTCCTCGGGGCATGGTCATGAAACAGAGCACGTTCCCCAGTGGCTGCTGGAGGTGCTGCATCGGCTGTGTCTGAGGCTTCAACCCAGACAGACCCTCAGTCAGCAGATGCAGCTCTGCAGGTGTCAGGCTGCAGGGAGTGCCTGGGGCCTCTCCGTGGGGCCTGGGCTGACAGTCAGCTCTCCTGTGTGAGGTGTGCTGTGGTTGACCAGTTGCGTCACCAGATAAAGGAGTTACAGGAGGAAGTTAGTAGGCTGCGTAGCATCCGAGAGGATGAGCAGGAGATTGACAGGGTATTCTCAGAGACTGTGCAGCTCCAGGAGTCCCAGCCCCCACTGCAGCGGAGTTGTCAGAGGGCTCTGTACCGTGTGTAAAGGTGCATCATAACACTGTTGAAGAGGGCTGGAAGCTGGTGACCTCGCGTAGAAGGAGAAAGGCTCTTGCTCCTCCTCAAGGCTTACCCTTGAAGAACAAGTTTAGCGCCCTCCAAGCTGAGGAGGAGCTGGGCATGGCTCCAAGGGAGGCAACTGGCCCTGTGCAGTGCAGGAACACTCGGGGCGAGTGATTGTTGTGGGTGGCTCCCTGCTGCAGGGGACAGAGGCACCTCTCTGCCGACCTGACCTCTTGTCCAGAGAGGTTTGCTGCCTGCCAGGGGCTTGAAGAAGAGATGTCATGGAAAGACTGCCAAGGCTTGCCCATGCATCGGACTACTACCTTCTGCTGATCTTCCACGTGGGTGCTAACGACACGAAAGGCAAACTGGAAACCATCAAACGGGACTTCAGAGCTCTGGGAATGGTAGTTAAGGGTCTGGGAGCCCAGGTCGTTTTCTCCTCAATCTTGCCTGTGAGGGGAAAGGATGGGAGGAGGAGTAGATGAGTTTTCCAAGTTAACAACTGGCTGCGCCACTGGTGTTGGCAGCAGGGCTTTGGTTTCTATGACCATGGGACTCTGTTTGAAGATCAACAGCTGACGGGGAGCGATGGGATCCACCTTACCAAGCGGGGCACGCGCGTCTTTGCCAACAGATTGGCCAGCCTGGTAGGGAGGGCTTTAAACTAGGCAAGATGGGGGAAGGGGAGTGGTATAGTGGCAGGGGAGTCAGTAAAACACCGCTCAAGTCAGGATGCCTCCAGCGGGTGCATGCAGCCAGGGGAGACAGCCTGGAACATGGCTATGGAGGATCCTCTTGCACCTCTTCTGGGAAGCCTGCATGCTTGACTGGCTCTCTGATATGCCTGTATAGCAATGCGCGCAGCATGGGGAAAAAGCAGGAAGAGTTAGAGAGCTGTGTGCGGTTGCAGGGCCATGATCTCATTGCGGTTACAGAGACATGGTGGGGTAGTTCACATGACTGGGATGCTGTCATGGATGGCTATGTGCTTTTTAGGAAAGACAGGCCAGGAAGGCGAGGTGGTGGAGTTGCTCTTTATGTGAGGGAGCAACTAGAATGTATGGAGCTCTGCCTCGGGGTGGAGGAAGAGCAAGATGAGGAGCAAGTTGAGAGCCTATGGGTAAGGATTAAAGGGCAGGCTAACATGGGTGACACTGTTGTGGGGGTTTACTACAGGCCACCTGACCAGGAGGAAGTCGTCGATGAGGCCCTCTACAGACAGCTGGAAGTAGCCTCACGATCACAGGCCCTGGTTCTCATGGGAGACTTCAACCACCCTGACATCTGTTGGGAAGAGAGCACAGCTAGGCACAAACAGTCAAAGAGGTTCCTGCAGAGGATTGATGATAATTTCTTGACTCAGGTGGTGGAGACGCCAACGAGGAGAGGTGCAATGCTGGACCCTGCAATAACGAATAAAGAAGGTCTAGTTGGAGAGGTGAAGGTTGGGGGCAGCCTTGGCTGCAGGGACCATGACATGGTGGAGTTGAGGATCCTCCGAGGAGGGAGCAGGGCAATGAGTAGGATCACAACCCTGGACTTCAGGAGAGCTAACTTTGGCCTCTTCAGGGGCCTACTTAGGGGAATCTCATGGGAGAGGGCCCTAGAGGGAAGAGGGGTCCAAGAAAGCTGGTTAATATTCAAGCATTATCACCTCCTCCAGCCTCAAGATCGGTGCATCCCTCTGAGGAAGAAGTCCAGCAAAGCGGGCAGGAGACCTGCATGGATGAGCAAGGAACTCCTGGCCAAACTCCAACAGAAGAAGGAAGTGTACAGAATGTGGAAAAGGGGACAGGCCACTTGGGAGAAATATAGGGATGTTGTCAGAGTGTGCAGGGATGCGACGAGGAAAGCTAAGGCCCAGTTGGAATTACATCTGGCAAGGGATGTCAAGGACAACAAGAAGGGCTTCTTCAAATACATCAATAGCCAAAGGAAGACTAGGGAAAACGTGGGCGGGTGCCCTGGTAACAAAGGATACAGAGAAGGCAGAGTTACTGAATGCCTTCTTTGCTTCAGTCTTCACTGCTAAGGCCAGCCCTCAGGAATTCCAGACCCTGGGGACAAGAAAGAAAGTCTAGCGAAAGGAAGACTTTCCCTTGATCGAGGAGGATTGGGTTAGAGATCATTTAGGCAACTTGACACCTGCAAGTCCATGGGCCCTGATGGGCTGCACCCATGAGTGCTGAGGGAGCTGACGGATGTTATCGCTAGGCCACTCTCCATCATCTTTGAAAGGACATGGACAACAAGAGAGGTGCCTGAGGCCTGGAAGAAAGCCAATGTCACCCCAGTCTTCCAAAAGGGCAAGAAGGAGGAGCCAGGGAACTACAGGCCTGTCAGCCTCACCTCTCTCCCTGGAAAGGTGATGGAGCAGCTCATCCTGGAGGTCCTCACTAAGCATCTGGAGGACAAGAAGGTGATCAGGAGCAGTCAGCACGGCTTCACCAAAGGGAAATCATGCTGGACCAATCTGATAGCCTTCTATGATAGGATGACTGGCTGGGTAGGTGAGGGCAGAGCAGTGGATGTTGTCTACTTGGACTTCAGCAAGGCTTTGGACACTGTCTCCCATCACATCCTCCTAGGGAAGCTCGGGAAGTGTGGGCTAGATGAGTGGACGGTGAGGTGGATTGAGAACTGGCTGGATGGCCGAGCTCCGAGGGTTGTGGTGAATGGCACAGAGTCAAGTTGGAGGCCTGTAGCTAGTGGTGTCCCCCAGGGGTCAGTCCTGGCTCCAGTCTTGTTCAATATATTCATCAATGACCTGGAGGAAGGGACAGAGGGCACCCTCAGCAAGTTTGCTGATGATACAAAGCTGGGAGGAGTGGCTGACACACCAGAAGACTGTGCTGCCCTTCAGAGGGACCTGGAGAGGCTGGAGAGCTGGGCGGAGAGGAACCTCCTGAAGTTCAACAAAGGCAAGTGCAGGGTCCTGCACCTAGGCAGGAATAATCCCATGCAGCAGTACAGGCTGGGGGTTGACCTGCTGGAAAGCAGCTCTGCCGAGAAGGACCTGGGAGTGCTGGTGGACAACAAGTTAAGCATGATTCAGCAATGGGCCCTTGTGGCCAAGAAGGCCAATGGTCTCCTGGGCTGCATTAGGCAGAGTGTTGGCAGCAGGTGGAGGGAGGTGATCCTGCCCCTCTCCTCAGCCCTGGGGAGGCCGCACCTGGAGTCCTGTGTCCAGTTCTGGGCTCCCCAGGACAAGAGAGACATGGCACTACTGGAGAAAGTCCAGCGGAGGGCTACAAGGATGATGAGGGGACTGGAGCATCTCTCCTATGAAGGAAGACTGCAAGAGCTGGGCCTGTTCAGTCTGGAGAAGAGAAGACTGAGAGGCGATCTCATAAACGTGTACAAGTATCTGAAGGGGGAGTGTCAAGAGGATGAGGCCAGCCTCTTCTCCGTGGTGCCCAGTGACAGGACAAGAGGCAACGGGCACAAACTGAACCACAGGAAGTTCCACCTAAACCTGAGAAAAAACTTCTTGTCTGTGAGGGTGCCTGAGCCCTGGAACAGGTTGCCCAGAGAGGTAGTGGAGCCTCCTTCCCTGGAGATATTCAAAACCCGTCTGGATGTGATCTTGGGCAATATGCTCTAGAGGACCCTGCTTGAGCAGGGAGGTTGGATTAGATGATCTCCAGAGGTCCCTTCCAACCTAAACGATTCTGTGATTCTGTGATTCTGTTGCTTCACAGAACCTTTTCGGGGCTGAAAGTTGCCCATGAGGCAGTCTCACCTCTTTTGATGTGATCAAGGAAGAGAGGATGGATCCAGGTGCCATAGAGCAGATATCCTTGGGAGGAGAAAAGTTGAGCTCCTTGCTGTTGTGCGTTCTCCATGTTGCTGCGTGACATTCTACTTTTCCTGTGCAGGTCTGGCTGGCCAGGCCAGTTTTGCAGTAGCAACACAGCTGAATGTCATTTCCAGCACTTCTAAGCTCTCCTAGAGCCCTTGGTGCTCCTGTTGCACTGGCCCAGAAGCGCCGGCTGCCACAGAGGAGACACCAGGTCCAGAGTCATCAGAAAGATTAATGAATCAGAAGGGAAATTAGTGCCACACAGCCACTTGGGGATGCTGAGACAGCCTGGAGGTCCCCTGTACAAAAGGTTTGAGCTGGGCCAGGTGATATCAGCCCTTGTGGTCATCTTAGCAAAGCAGATGGGGAGGGGAGTAGGAAAAGAAAGCAGTGCTTGTGGAGGAAGGCCTTGGTTCAGGCTGGAGGGAGATGAAACGCTGTGATGACAGGAGATGGAAAGATATGGCTGATCAAGTGGACCTGATCCCTGCAGCTTGTGGGCATGTTTGTCTGCAGGTACAAAGTGGATCTGTTTCCTGGGACATCAGTTCCTCCTGGGTTGGTGTCTGGTGGATGCGAAATTCTCTGAGCTGGGATCAGTCTGCCCCCCCACCTGGAGGAAAACTGAGCAGAATGAGATCAGACCCAGTATTTCACAGTTGCAGTGGAAGTGATTGCAGACATATTTTTTTTTTTATGTTCCTAATCTGCGTTTGCTGCTTTTATCCTCACATTGAGGATTTCTCTCTGCTTCTTCGTCAAATGCTTTCCTCCTCAATAGACTGTGCATTACAAAAAGTTTCTTTCTATTATGCTCTCCATAGCAACTGCATCAGCTTGCCATGAATAAATTACCTCTGACTTGACATCTCTTATTAGAATATAGAAAATGCCATTTCTGAGTCATAGCTACCCAGTAGGAACCTTTTCTGTTCATCTCTTAGGTACATCCCCCACCTTTTTACTCTTTGAAGAAAGCTGCTTTTTTTTTCTTTTTTCTTTTAAAACTCCTCTTGAGAGTCCCTGGAGTTGAAGACTGATAGAAAGCCAACAGAGACTTTCCCTGCTGGCCTTCAGAAGTTCCCAGCACAGTACAAAATGCACCTGGCAATAGCTGATTCCGCCAGATCAAACTGGGATCTGTATTGGCATGATCTTGAATAGCCAGATTTCTTCCTTGGCACCTTTCATCAGCGGTGAGGTCCCTAAAGGAGGTGCTTAAGGGAGAATATTAACTTCTTCAGGGAGAGTGACATCCATGTCTTGGTGGGTACAGAGAGTTCATGGGTATTCCAACACTGAATCTTCACTGAATGCCAAAAGATTTTAGGAGGAAAGGTTCTGGGAGGAGAGCAATTCCCACATGGAGCACTAGCCTGTGCCCATCTGGAGCTGAGGGGAGCTCCCTGATGTGCTCTGGGAGTCTGTCTACCCTGAGATACTTTCAGTTTGCCTAAAGCACTTGATTTTTCTCTGGGACTGTATGGCTGTGGCCCAGGAGAGGGATCACTTACTAAACAAGTGTGCAGTCCCAGACATCACTCAAGGACTCCCCTGTCTGTTCCGGATCCCTGATGTAATAGACTTGGCTGTCACTCACATTTCCATCTCCTGCTGTGTTTCCTTGCCCTTGGATAACTCCAGGCAGCCTTTCTGATGTGAGGCAGTTTTCTGGCTTGTCTGCAGCAGCACACCCTTCCTATCCCTTGTTCCCATCCCAGTCTGCCTCCATGACATGAATGCCATTGATGCTGATGGCAAAGCAGGATAAATTTGCTGATGTTTGAGGAGGAAGGGGTGGGGGAACCTGAGTCACTGCTCAGTGTCTCTCTCCCCTCAATACTGTGATCCTCTGCTACGCTTTGCTCTGAGTCACCTGGCACAGCAGGACTTCGGCTTAAGCCCTGGAAAGCCAAGAGTGCTGGAGATCCCCATTTCTTCTGGAAACCTCAGCTCCTCTTAAGCAGACAGGGGTCTCTTCTGTGGGAGGGCAGATATTTTTGCTCTCCAGGAGTACCCTGACACAGGGATTTGTCCCAACATCTGTTTCTGCACCCCAATCTGAAGCATGAGGTGGGAAGAGGGTCAGGCTTGGGGACTAATACAAGAAGTAGCAGGAGAAAGATCTAAGAAGTGGTTTCCAAATGCCAGACTCTCCACCCCTCTGCAAATTTGCACACCCTTAAATTCACTTAGCCATTTCCAGGTGCCTGAGAAACAGTATGGGCTAAAGGTGAGAGCACAGGACAGCACTGTTCTGTTACCAGACAGCCCTGCGGCCATGCAAAACCCTTGCTTGCCTCTGCTTTTCCTGTTTGGATCAGGATGACCTTTTCTGCTATGGGTCCTGAGCTTCCAGCGTGAACCCTGGCCCCTAATCTGCCCTTCAGGGCTTCTGCAGGGCCATCACAGCCACGTTGCTTTGTCAAAGTGCAGGTCACACACTAAAGACATTAGTGAGTTGGGAGCACTGACCTTATCAGCATGGTTGTGTCATTCCAGAAAATGTCCCTGTTATATTTATGAAGAATGAAGTGTCACTGCCTGTATGTCTATATAGGGACTTCTAAAGTATGAGTTCTTGGAGTCATGGGATTATGTGAGATTCTTCAGTCTCCACTACACAGACGTTTCTAGTTAAAGAACAAGCCTCTGAAGACTCACAACCCTGAAGGCAAGTGGATAAGAAGACAAAATGTGTTACTTTGTAAATGTATGAGTTTTTACATAGTTTTTTCATTATCTAAGACCTGAATCAAGGGTTTTGCAAGCTTAGCAGTTAGCAATCCTAAAATGTTATGGCTACACCATCACCTTTGAGGTATCTCCCACAATCCTGCTTCAATGTGTGGCCTTGAGCAGAGCTGCTTGCTCTTCCCTCCTGTGTCAGAGAGAGAGGCTTCTTGGCTTCCCTGAATTTTAAACCTTTCTGCGGCTGTGGTGGGTTTCTGCATGCATCAGACTCCACTGTTATGATAGTAACTCATCATCCAGTTTCTCTCTTGCAAAAAGTTGTCCCTGTTCTCATTTAATTGGGTTGCAAAAATGAAATATACTGGTAAGCCCATTAGGAAATACCATCTGGCTCTGTAGGCTTTGTTGGAAAGGGCTGTTCCACACCTTGCTGCTCTGTCGGGTTATTCAGCTTTTTGTTCTCATCCCAGTGTGGTCCATCCTGTTTAAAAGAGTGCATACACATGATGGTGAAGCAAGATGGTAACATTTGCTGCCAGCTGTAAGAGCAACACAACAACAGCCTAGATACTTGGCCTTCTCCTCTCCATCCAGACAGCTTTGGCTAACAGACTCATCCTTGCTTATTTCAAAACAGTCAAAGGTTAAGTGGTTCAAGCACACAACATGCAGAATACCTGCCCAAAAGGTGGGAGGTGCGTGCTCACCACCACTCCCTCTGCTCCAGCGACTCGTAGCACTAGAGCTAGATGAAAGTGTGGCTGCCCACTGCCACGCCAAAGATAGGCAAAAACCAGAGCCTTGTCAGCGGCATGATTACCGAAACCTCACATGGGGCCACGCACACCCCCTCACCAGCAACCGCAGCGCACAGAGACCAGCAGGCTGCCAGCATCCATCCCTGCCTCCCACCGCGAGGGCAGCCTGGGCTCGGCGAGCCAAGGCAGAGCCTCACCTGCCGCGGCTGCCCAGCTCCCCTTCCTGCCGGCGCTGCCCACGCACAGCCCTGCTCTCTCTCGCCGCCTCGTCCCTCTTGGCGCCCAGCACCAAGGCACTGGCGCCACCAGCCGTGCCCACCACGCGGCACCCGACCACTGTGACCCGCCGCTCCCCCGCCCCGCGCCTCACAGACGCTTGCCAGACAACACGCCGCTGTGCCGCGGGGACACCCAGGCGACACGACCAGGCACGGCAGCAGCCAGGCCACCCCGCAGGGCCCCAGAACAACACAGCCGGCACAACTCTCCAGCCCTTCCAGTCGCTTCTAGACCCGCAAGGCTTTGAACCGGCGCTGCCTCTGAACAGCCTTTCCCAGCCCTGCTCAGGGTCGGCGCCCACCTCCACGAAGCAGAGACAAAGGGCTCCCACGGGGGCTCCTCCGGCCCGCTCCTGCCTCTCTCTTTTGCCTCCGCTCCCCTCAGGGCACTCCCCCAAGGGGCCTGCCTGCTCTGGGGCCCTTTGGGGCTTCAGGGCAGGAGGCCGCATCCCTCGGACACCACTCGCCCTCTCTGGGGCCTTGCTCCAGGGGCTCACAAATGAGCCCATGGGGCCACCCAGCACACCCCCTCACCAGCACACCCAAGGCCAGGGCCCGAGGCTTAGACGAGCCGCCTTCCAAAGAGCACAACGAGCCCAACCGCCCACCGCTCTCCAGGAGTCGCAGTCCACTCTCTCACAAAGGGCGCGGACGTCTCTCGCAAGCACAACCTTGAGCCAAGCCAGCAGCTTCCCGCACTGCCCGTGCCACATGCAACATGCACTGAAGGCTCTGCCTCCACACTCCCACCCTGCAGGGTCCTCGCAGAGTCCCAGAGCACCAGCCACCGTGACCCACCCAAGGAGCGTGGGGCCTGGCAGGTCAAAGCTTTAGTTGTCTTCCGATTTGGTCCACGCGCTTCTGCCCTACACCCGCACTAGGAGGCAGGCAGCAGGAAGGACCGCTTCTCTCGCCTCTCTTACGAAGCAAGGAAGAGTGCTCCACTCATTGCCACCTGGACTTTTCAAGGTTGCACGGAGACTACCACCTCAGGGCCTCAGGGGGCACGAGTTGCAAAAAAAAAAACCCCAAGAACGGTCACAATGCAAGAGCTCGAGCACTCTTCCTCCCTTGCCCCTCCCCACCCCCTTCCCCCCAACAAACAAGGGGAAACGCTAAAAGCGCTCACGTCGCAAAGGCCAAGGGGCTAGTGCTTCCAGCACGCAGCATGCAGAATGCCTGCCCAAAAGGCGGGAGGCTGTTGGCGGGAGGTGCGTGCTCACCACCGCTCCCGCTGCTCGTAGCACTGCAGCTAGACCAAAGCGCGGCTGCCCACTGCCACCCCCAAGGCAGGCGAAAACCAGCGCCTTGGCAGCGGCACGACTGCCGGCACCTCACTCCACCACCCCGAGCCCAGTCGGGCCTGCCAATGGCACGCTCTCTCCTTTCCCTGCTGCAGCACGCGCGCCTCACACGGCACCAGCACGCGGCAGGAAGTTACAGAGGCTGCAGCTGGAAGCGAGAGAGACCTGGGCGGCGCATCCCTTGCAGGCCACTCTTGCCTTGCCTCGCCTCGCCTTGCCTTGCCTCCTGAAAGGCAGAGCTTGCCTGAGGACACTGTGCACAGGCAAGGCATCAGCCCCTTGGGAGTCATCTCCCAATGGCCGACCCGCCCGTCTCAAAAGAGCCCCTCGCCAGAAGGCCTTTGCTCGCCCAAAGAGCTTCCAGCAAGCAAGCGCCTAGCCTGCAGCAAGCATCTCCCACGGCCTCCTGCTCCCGCAGCAAACACTGCTGCAGAGGAGAGCTCTCCCTTGGGAAAGCACACGAGCAGGCAGGAGGGAAAACGCATGCTTGGGCCGCATCTCGGAGCCAGGAGCAACACTCGCTGCCTTTTGGTCACCATCCTGCCTGGCGCTCCTGGCAAGAGCTTTGGAAACTGAAGGCCGCAACCGCAGCGCACAGAGACCAGCAGGCTGCCAGCATCCATCCCTGCCTCCCACCGCGAGGGCAGCCTGGGCTCGGCGAGCCAAGGCAGAGCCTCACCTGCCGCGGCTGCCCAGCTCCCCTTCCTGCCGGCGCTGCCCACGCACAGCCCTGCTCTCTCTCGCCGCCTCGTCCCTCTTGGCGCCCAGCACCAAGACACTGGCGCCACCAGCCGTGCCCACCACGCGGCACCCGACCACTGTGACCCGCCGCTCCCCCGCCCCGCGCCTCACAGACGCTTGCCAGACAACACGCCGCTGTGCCGCGGGGACACCCAGGCGACACGACCAGGCACGGCAGCAGCCAGGCCACCCCGCAGGGCCCCAGAACAACACAGCCGGCACAACTCTCCAGCCCTTCCAGTCGCTTCTAGACCCGCAAGGCTTTGAACCGGCGCTGCCTCTGAACAGCCTTTCCCAGCCCTGCTCAGGGTCGGCGCCCACCTCCACGAAGCAGAGACAAAGGGCTCCCACGGGGGCTCCTCTGGCCCGCTCCTGCCTCTCTCTTTTGCCTCCGCTCCCCTCAGGGCACTCCCCCAAGGGGCCTGCCTGCTCTGGGGCCCTTTGGGGCTTCAGGGCAGGAGGCCGCATCCCTCGGACACCACTCGCCCTCTCTGGGGCCTTGCTCCAGGGGCTCACAAATGAGCCCACGGGGCCACCCAGCACACCCCCTCACCAGCACACCCAAGGCCAGGGCCCGAGGCTTAGACGAGCCGCCTTCCAAAGAGCACAACGAGCCCAACCGCCCACCGCTCTCCAGGAGTCGCAGTCCACTCTCTCACAAAGGGCGCGGACGTCTCTCGCAAGCACAACCTTGAGCCAAGCCAGCAGCTTCCCGCACTGCCCGTGCCACATGCAACATGCACTGAAGGCTCTGCCTCCACACTCCCACCCTGCAGGGTCCTCGCAGAGTCCCAGAGCACCAGCCACCGTGACCCACCCAAGGAGCGTGGGGCCTGGCAGGTCAAAGCTTTAGTTGTCTTCCGATTTGGTCCACGCGCTTCTGCCCTACACCCGCACTAGGAGGCAGGCAGCAGGAAGGACCGCTTCTCTCGCCTCTCTTACGAAGCAAGGAAGAGCGCTCCACTCATTGCCACCTGGACTTTTCAAGGTTGCACGGAGACTACCACCTCAGGGCCTCAGGGGGCACGAGTTGCAAAAAAAAACCCCAAGAACGGTCACAATGCAAGAGCTCGAGCACTCTTCCTCCCTTGCCCCTCCCCACCCCCTTCCCCCCAACAAACAAGGGGAAACTCTAAAAGCGCTCACGTCGCAAAGGCCAAGGGGCTAGTGCTTCCAGCACGCAGCATGCAGAATGCCTGCCCAAAAGGCGGGAGGCTGTTGGCGGGAGGTGCGTGCTCACCACCGCTCCCGCTGCTCGTAGCACTGCAGCTAGACCAAAGCGCGGCTGCCCACTGCCACCCCCAAGGCAGGCGAAAACCAGCGCCTTGGCAGCGGCACGACTGCCGGCACCTCACTCCACCACCCCGAGCCCAGTCGGGCCTGCCAATGGCACGCTCTCTCCTTTCCCTGCTGCAGCACGCGCGCCTCACACGGCACCAGCACGCGGCAGGAAGTTACAGAGGCTGCAGCTGGAAGCGAGAGAGACCTGGGCGGCGCATCCCTTGCAGGCCACTCTTGCCTTGCCTCGCCTCGCCTTGCCTTGCCTCCTGAAAGGCAGAGCTTGCCTGAGGACACTGTGCACAGGCAAGGCATCAGCCCCTTGGGAGTCATCTCCCAACGGCCGACCCGCCCGTCTCAAAAGAGCCCCTCGCCAGAAGGCCTTTGCTCGCCCAAAGAGCTTCCAGCAAGCAAGCGCCTAGCCTGCAGCAAGCATCTCCCACGGCCTCCTGCTCCCGCAGCAAACACTGCTGCAGAGGAGAGCTCTCCCTTGGGAAAGCACACGAGCAGGCAGGAGGGAAAACGCATGCTTGGGCCGCATCTCGGAGCCAGGAGCAGCACTCGCTGCCTTTTGGTCACCATCCTGCCTGGCGCTCCTGGCAAGAGCTTTGGAAACTGAAGGCCGCAACCGCAGCGCACAGAGACCAGCAGGCTGCCAGCATCCATCCCTGCCTCCCACCGCGAGGGCAGCCTGGGCTCGGCGAGCCAAGGCAGAGCCTCACCTGCCGCGGCTGCCCAGCTCCCCTTCCTGCCGGCGCTGCCCACGCACAGCCCTGCTCTCTCTCGCCGCCTCGTCCCTCTTGGCGCCCAGCACCAAGACACTGGCGCCACCAGCCGTGCCCACCACGCGGCACCCGACCACTGTGACCCGCCGCTCCCCCGCCCCGCGCCTCACAGACGCTTGCCAGACAACACGCCGCTGTGCCGCGGGGACACCCAGGCGACACGACCAGGCACGGCAGCAGCCAGGCCACCCCGCAGGGCCCCAGAACAACACAGCCGGCACAACTCTCCAGCCCTTCCAGTCGCTTCTAGACCCGCAAGGCTTTGAACCGGCGCTGCCTCTGAACAGCCTTTCCCAGCCCTGCTCAGGGTCGGCGCCCACCTCCACGAAGCAGAGACAAAGGGCTCCCACGGGGGCTCCTCCGGCCCGCTCCTGCCTCTCTCTTTTGCCTCCGCTCCCCTCAGGGCACTCCCCCAAGGGGCCTGCCTGCTCTGGGGCCCTTTGGGGCTTCAGGGCAGGAGGCCGCATCCCTCGGACACCACTCGCCCTCTCTGGGGCCTTGCTCCAGGGGCTCACAAATGAGCCCACGGGGCCACCCAGCACACCCCCTCACCAGCACACCCAAGGCCAGGGCCCGAGGCTTAGACGAGCCGCCTTCCAAAGAGCACAACGAGCCCAACCGCCCACCGCTCTCCAGGAGTCGCAGTCCACTCTCTCACAAAGGGCGCGGACGTCTCTCGCAAGCACAACCTTGAGCCAAGCCAGCAGCTTCCCGCACTGCCCGTGCCACATGCAACATGCACTGAAGGCTCTGCCTCCACACTCCCACCCTGCAGGGTCCTCGCAGAGTCCCAGAGCACCAGCCACCGTGACCCACCCAAGGAGCGTGGGGCCTGGCAGGTCAAAGCTTTAGTTGTCTTCCGATTTGGTCCACGCGCTTCTGCCCTACACCCGCACTAGGAGGCAGGCAGCAGGAAGGACCGCTTCTCTCGCCTCTCTCACGAAGCAAGGAAGAGCGCTCCACTCATTGCCACCTGGACTTTTCAAGGTTGCACGGAGACTACCACCTCAGGGCCTCAGGGGGCACGAGTTGCAAAAAAAAAAACCCCAAGAACGGTCACAATGCAAGAGCTCGAGCACTCTTCCTCCCTTGCCCCTCCCCACCCCCTTCCCCCCAACAAACAAGGGGAAACTCTAAAAGCGCTCACGTCGCAAAGGCCAAGGGGCTAGTGCTTCCAGCACGCAGCATGCAGAATGCCTGCCCAAAAGGCGGGAGGCTGTTGGCGGGAGGTGCGTGCTCACCACCGCTCCCGCTGCTCGTAGCACTGCAGCTAGACCAAAGCGCGGCTGCCCACTGCCACCCCCAAGGCAGGCGAAAACCAGCGCCTTGGCAGCGGCACGACTGCCGGCACCTCACTCCACCACCCCGAGCCCAGTCGGGCCTGCCAATGGCACGCTCTCTCCTTTCCCTGCTGCAGCACGCGCGCCTCACACGGCACCAGCACGCGGCAGGAAGTTACAGAGGCTGCAGCTGGAAGCGAGAGAGACCTGGGCGGCGCATCCCTTGCAGGCCACTCTTGCCTTGCCTCGCCTCGCCTTGCCTTGCCTCCTGAAAGGCAGAGCTTGCCTGAGGACACTGTGCACAGGCAAGGCATCAGCCCCTTGGGAGTCATCTCCCAACGGCCGACCCGCCCGTCTCAAAAGAGCCCCTCGCCAGAAGGCCTTTGCTCGCCCAAAGAGCTTCCAGCAAGCAAGCGCCTAGCCTGCAGCAAGCATCTCCCACGGCCTCCTGCTCCCGCAGCAAACACTGCTGCAGAGGAGAGCTCTCCCTTGGGAAAGCACACGAGCAGGCAGGAGGGAAAACGCATGCTTGGGCCGCATCTCGGAGCCAGGAGCAGCACTCGCTGCCTTTTGGTCACCATCCTGCCTGGCGCTCCTGGCAAGAGCTTTGGAAACTGAAGGCCACAACCGCAGCGCACAGAGACCAGCAGGCTGCCAGCATCCATCCCTGCCTCCCACCGCGAGGGCAGCCTGGGCTCGGCGAGCCAAGGCAGAGCCTCACCTGCCGCGGCTGCCCAGCTCCCCTTCCTGCCGGCGCTGCCCACGCACAGCCCTGCTCTCTCTCGCCGCCTCGTCCCTCTTG